>NC_052162.1:93390055-94014355 GCF_902713615.1 Scyliorhinus canicula
TCCCCCCCCCAAATGCCGGGTCTCCCCCCAAATGACGGGTCTCCCCCCCAAATGCCGGATCTCTCCCCCCCCCCCAAATGGGGGTCTCTCCCCCCCCCCCAAATGCCGGGTCTCTCCCCCCCTAAATGCCGCGGTTCTCTCCCCCCCCAAATGCCGGGTCTCTCCCCCCCCTCCCCCCCCCCCAAATGCCGGGTCTCTCCCCCCCCCCAAATGCCGGGTCTCTCCCCCCCCCCCCCAAATGCCGGGTCTCTCCCCCCCCCCCCAAATGCCGGGTCTCTCCCCCCCCCCCAAATGCCGGGTCTCTCCTCCCCCCCCAAATGCCGGATCTCTCCCCCCCCCCCCAAATGCCGGGTCTCTCCCCCCCCCCAAATGCCGGGTCTCTCCCCCCCCCCAAATGCCGGGTCTCCCCCCCCCAAATGCCGGGTCTGTCTCTCTCCTCCTCCTCCTCCAAAACACGCCGGGTCTCACCACTTCCGCAGCTGGTGAAACTGACGCGTATCGCGTCAGTCAGCTGCTAGCCCCTCCGGGAACGGAGAATAGCGGCCTTAAAGAAGGCCCGGAGTGATTAACACCGATTTTTCTCGCCGGAAACCCGCGTTACGACGGGCAACGGAGAATCCCGCCCGTGTTCTGGACTGGCGTGTTTTCCCGCTGGCATCACAGAGAATCGGACCTGACTGGACGGACCTTCATCTGCATCCCATTAGCACGATGGAACTCAGTTTCACACCAGTCTCCAGTGGATTTCCTGATCCGCCATAGCGGGCACCAGTAGAAGATCTGACAGGAACATCATAGCGGAGTAAAAATTATTTCTGAACCTCCCACCGAATTCTCCACCACCCCCACCACCTGCCATAAAACATGCCGGTGGGGCCATGACAGAATTCTGTCCAGTGAGTCCGTCAATTTATCTGATGGAAGAACACAGGGGCCTGTAGGGTGGGAGGTGCGGCTCTGAGCGGTCGTCATGTTTGTTGGGCCATCAGCATTGCTAGAGCAGCATGCCATTCGCAGGGTGGTGGTGGTGGGGGGGGGGGGGGGGGGGGGGGGGGGGGGAGGGGGAGAGAGAGATTCTGATAGCTCTGAGAGTCTATTATGTGGAGCAGTGTGTTTCAAACATTTTTTCCGGAGACCCATTTTTACCAACCGGGACCCACCATTTTTACTTCACGACCGACCATTTTCTCTTACTTTTAATGCGAAAGGTGACCCTGCTTGGTCCTCACGATCTCACTCCATTCAGGTTCACAGGAGGAGAGGTAAGACATGGTTAGCACCCAAGTTTCATCAGCAAGCGAATCAGCCAGAGAGAACAATTTCCTGAGGAGGAAGGCATGGATTTCGTACCTCAGTTCATCAACTTTGAGTTGCTCCCTTTTTGACAGATCATGACAGCAACTCTTCAGGCGTATGAAATCCACCGTCATTGGGATTGACTGGTCACTGTTTCGATTCACTGCTTTAATGTAGCCGAAAATTTCAGCAAAAAACATATAGCCACACTTCAGTACACAGCAGCGATGATGTGCTGATTTCCCATGCCTTTCATTATACCCTTTGCCAAACGTTCAGTTCTGTCCATGATTAAACCATGAGGAATATATACTTTCTCCAGATCATTTGAGTAATTCTCGGGATGCAAAACAGATCGAGATCTTAGCTTTGTTCATCATCGGTGATCCCCACGCAGTCAATTGTCGCCATGCCGTGATCGCAATTTGACCCCGGGTTCAGGTCCCACTACTGTCGGGCCTCATGCGCACTGATGAGCAGGCTCGCATGTGCACTGTGCATGCAAGTTTTTAGCTCTTCGTGGCCGCCATTTGTACAGCCGCTCGCAGTCGGCATTGTTAAAAGCTGGCTGCTGCGGGTACTGCGAGTGAATTCCCGCAATAGGGAACCTCCGCGACGGCTGGCTCCACGACCCTCCCGACACGTGCCCGCAACCCACCTGCGGGTCGTGACCCCCACTTTGAAAATGCCTGATATGGAGGATGGTTAACAGTAAGGCTGGCGGTCCCAGCGAAGGACCACAGAGGGTTGACGATTAGAGCAAGGCCAATTACTGTGGAGCCAGAAAGAGCATTCACGGTTAGGCCTCTCTATCAACAGGGTCTATTGATATCTCAGGACCCCAACTGGTGTGGAATGATGCCCATGATCTGAATATGAGTGGGCACATGATGGTAAGTGCTGAGCTGATCCTACAACCCAATGGAGGAGGGGCAGATGCAAACATTAAATTCATCCCCTAAAATTACTAAGCGTAAAGAGTCGAAGCTCACATGGTTTGAGACAATGCATTCTTAAAACATGTCATGTTCATTGGGGATCAACCAGTTTGAGATTGGAAATCTTCTTGCAGTGACAGATAGAAAATTAGTTTTTGGGAAAGTATCTGTATAACTGTCAGCTCCCATATACTGGGCATTGTCAGAAGCCTACAATTAGGCACATACCCTCCATGATTGGGTGAAGCATATATAGTGCTGAAAATCTGAGGAAAGAGGGACTGGAACAAGAAAAGTTCAGTATTGGTCAGAAGATTGGTCTTCCGCACTTCCAGCCAATGTGATTAGTCCCTGCATGATTCATAACAGCTATGGTAGACATGGTGCAGAGTGAATGAGCAGCCAACAACTGACCATCACAGATATCGGTAAAATGTACCTATCCCCTTGCCTTAGTCCCTATTTGCACTTCCATTGTGCAAAAGCCCTATGCCAGTACTGAAAAATCCATAACATTTGCTTCAGACTGTAATTCCCTTCAACATACTGCGAAGGTACTACTACTAGAGACAACTTCTAACTAGACATCGGTGTTTATTCAATTAGGATATTAACATTTATCTTCTTCCTCCTGTCAGGTCAATAAAACATGAAAGAAATCAAAACTTTTACTTTTGCTACTTTAAAATGGATTGCTCTTTTGCTGAATAAAACGTTGACTGCTAAAGATGAATTATTTATTCTGGAAGCTTCCAACAGCAAATGATAAAAATAAAAAAAGTCCCCCCCCCCACTCTCCTTAAGGAATCTCACACCCCATTGTAAGGCCACATTATAATCACAAAACTAGAAAACCAACAGACGAATTGTTACCCGATCCTGTGCAATGACAAAAACAGAAACATCGAAACTCGTTAATAGCCACCATTTCACTCTGAAGGGAAATAATAGATCTTGGCCAGAGGCACAGAAATTACTTGTGAAGCTGCAATGAATTAATTAATGAGCCGCATCACATGGCCTATGTGCCTCTAGCCTCTTGGACAGTTTTAATATTATATTTCTAGCCTCCCAGAACAGTCTGTTGGTTACTTCCAACCTGAAAAGAACAAAAGCAGGACACCCAGCAAACCAAACAGCCAGCCACCATCTCTCAACTCTTCAAAGCCTGTTTTATATTTAATGTATCTTCCCATCACCAGCCAAGCAATCTAGGAACAGAAGCCTCATTTTGCTGCATCCTTATTTGTTTTCAAGATTTTTCAGGTGCTGTTTCCAACCAGGAACTCATCTGAACTGAACTCCGCTCAAAGGAAACATCTCTACACTTTTTCATTTCTATGGTTCTTTAATTGTTATTATCCATAGTTGCCAAATCTCCCTCTTTTCTATCTGTCTTGCTATATACACATAATATGTGTTTTGTGTGTGTGGTTGTGAACAATCCACTGCAATAACTCTATGAGCTAATCACGAATAGTGTTTGCTGTGAGTTATTATTAAATCAAATCACACAAACTTAGTGTTTTGAGAAACACGCCACGGCATACTTTGAAAATAATTCAAAAATACATCTGCATATGGACAGATGGCGAGGGGATAGAGAAGTTCAGTTCTTCTTCTGTCCATAACACTCCAAAGTCACTTATGGAAATGCATTGTACACAGCTCAGTGTCTCCAAATCAAATACTGGCAAATGCACAATGGTAGATTTGACTTGGCTGATAAGGAGTGTGCACTGTTTGTAAAGGAACACCCTTTAATCACACTCAGATATTGTGCCACACACAGCCACACTCTGGAGCCCAACAGCATTTTTTGCTGGCACACTCCATATTGTGCAGCACAAGATTTCAGGGAGAATGTCAAAAGCTTCATTCCGCACTGAATTTCAAAACCACATGGCCTTCTATTCGATCAATTCAGTTGTACAGACGCCACACCAGCACACAGTAGATTTAGGTAGGTTAACTTTGTTGAATCTTACCAAACTAAAGGTCACTGGCCCATGCTGTCTGTATTGTGTCTTTGACAGAGCTGTTCAATTAGTTCCACTCCAGTGCCCTTTCACGACAACCAAGGCCAGATTTGCCTCCTGCCTTTTGTATGCCGCTGGTGTGTTGGTGATTCCAAGGATCTTCGAAGTTTCCCCAGTGTACGTGGAAAGCTTGGCTGCAGTACTCTTCAAGCTTAAAGGCTGAGTTCCTGCACAATGATATTGGAAAGTCTGCTCTCCTACTGAAACCCCAGTGTCAATTTCCATTTTGTGAGGTTTATCATCTACCATTAAGACAGTTATTCAATTGGACTGCATTCAACGGATGCATTTCATCCTCTTCGACAGTGCTCTTCTCCATGATGTTCAATGGCACCGTGGACTGTTGCTGTTCTTTTTTTCATTGGTGAAACGTGCTTGCATAATGTCCCCTGTGGTCGCATCGGAAAGACACAAACTCCTGAATATGACAGGCCTCCTGGGGATAATCTCCCCCGCAATGATAGCAGTCTCCTTCTGACTCGGGTCGACGCCCCATTTTTTTCCCGGTCCTTTGACTCCAGTCTGTCCCAAGGACCGTGATTGTTTCTCTGCCGTGCCTATTTATCCTGCCGTAGACCTCCCAGTCATATCACCCACATTTGGTTGACCTCCCCTTCAGCCACACTCTGGAGCCCAACAGCATTTTTTGCTGGCACACTCCATCACCTGAACTGTCACAACCACTTTTTTCAACCTTAGTTTCAATATTACGATGCCAGGCCAGACCTAAACAGTTGCTAGGATACTAGACAGAAACCCCAATATTTTATTTTTATTTTGTAACACTGTGAGGAAAGGATACCTCGCTCCAGGAGGGATTTCATGCAAAATAGGGATATGGCATATTAAAACAAACCTTATTACTAACACAGTATTAAAATATCTTTAACATCACACAAGAAAATAGCTTACAATTACCCATTAAACAATGCTCATAAATACAGTGACAGAACAACCCTTAACTGCTATCTTTATTCCCACTCAAACAACAAAACTATCTCAGATCCCAATCCAGTTTTAAGTACAATTATCAGGGTCAGAAATCTTTGCTGTAAAGAGATGTCTTGGATACTCCACTCTGAGAAAGAGAGATCCTTTGAGACTGCTTTAAAGGAAGAGAGCTGACCCCCCTGTCACAATAATGCAGAATCTCTGACTGTATTCTTCAGAAAACCTCTCAGCTCCCCTTCCAGCCAAAAACTAACTCAAAAAACCTCACCAACTGTGTACTTCACCCCCTAGTTGTTCACATTAACTACTTCATCCTGCTAAGCCGAACACGTTGTCTCTAATTATTTATTCCCCAGGGAACCCTCTTAATATTGTTGCACGTTTTGCTATGGGTGTAAAACGCGTTTATTGGAGTGTATTAACTTGCCTTCGTTAAAGGCCGTGTGCTTAACACTACTAGGCTCTGTGTATGTATTTTCAGCTCAGGAGTCGCCAGATGCCGTATAGACACCTCACAAATATTCCAAGGTCAGGTTCAAAGTAATAAAACGATACACCGATTAGTAAGTTCCAAACGATCAATATTTATTATACAATTATAATAAATACGCAAGCACACACTAAGGGACTAAGCTATGACTAGGCTAAGCAATCAGAATACTTAACTAAACAGGAACAGGCAAGGTCAGGGAGCGAGGCCTTCATTCCGGTCTTGGTCTGCAACCTTCAGAAAGCGTGCTGGTCACTGGGGGTCTAGCGGGCTTGGTTCGCGTAGCGAGCGTCGTATTGGCACTTACGGTTCGGCGGCTGGTGCTCAACGGCTGGAGTCAGGATACAGTTCGAAGTTCTTGGTTAAAGCCGGAGCACGAAACAACAGACAGGACCATGTGTGGGGGTCTACTTTTATAGGGGTCCCCAATGTCCTTGCCTTTTCCTGGGCGGGCTTTACCTTCAGGTATCGATTGGATCGCTTCCAATCGATATCTTTTGAATTCCTCCAATGTGAGGGTCTTTCTTGATGGTGGGGGCGGTTTCTATAGTGGATACTTCTGGTGCCGCTCTGTCTGGACATCCACTCAAGTATCTTATTCAAACCCAAATGTTGCCATTGTGTGTGCCTAGATCTGGACTGCCTCATTAGTATGTAAAACGTTCTGCCATTATCACCTTTGGTTTGAGATCTTCCACCTGGCCAGAAACTGGTTTTGCTGCTTGCAAAATGCTAATGAGTGTTTGCAGGCTGCTTGCCTTGGCTAAACTGTTTTTCCCTGCAGTCTTAGCGATTCTCCATTTTGTTTAGTTCAGTGTCCATTTTAGGTGGCTACAGTGGCTACATTCCCTCCTTGTGATCCTCACAATCAAAATATTGTGAAGGATCACCTATGTACGTTGCCTCGAGTGCATCTGGGTTGCCTTCTTTGTGTTCCCTGACCTCGGCAAGCTCCTGAGCGTCTACTCTGTCCTTAAACTATGGGAAGAAAATTTTTTTTAACTGACATCTCTACTTGGCGCTATGTCAAAGGGGACATGCATTACCACAAACGGGAACCTCTACCTATCACAATTATCCTTATCTTAACTTAAACATTTCATTACAGACTAAACCTCATCCATTCATACCACATCACATAACATTTCCTGACTCGGCAGTCGAGTTCAGGACAATATAATACATGGGTATATTTTATTTTATTCACAGTGCTTTATTATTCATTGAGGGGCTGGGGGGATTGGTGGAAACCGAAGATGGGAGATTGAACTCCATAGACGGTTGAGGAGCAGGAACGGGAGGCTCTCCTCTTCCACTTCCTCAACCTGAGGGTCTGTACAAGTATGGCGAGGATCGCAATCACTAGCAGTGATTCAATCACGTATGACATGGAGTACCATGTCATAAATTTTGTGCACCAGGTCTGAACCTCACTGATCAGAGCTGAGCACTGGGGAGTTGCTGTAAGTGAAACATTTACGGTGGGGGTTGTGGGGGAAACGTGTCTTGCTTCCACACATACAAATATAACATTTAAAAGCAATAAGTGGGCTTCCATCATCTTATCTTTGTTCTCCTTCTTTTCTTCCTCCTGTATGGCCGATCCTTGCTGTGATCTCTGTTTCGTCCTTCGAAAGCTATGGGATCAAGCACAGTATCTGTCAATACAGCTTAATATCCGTACTTGTTAGTGTATCTGTCTTTCAATTCCAATTGACCCATTAAAAATGACTGGCCAAGTCACACCCTGTGACTCCCCTCATTTTTTTTTTCAAAAGCGAATTTAATGAACACAATACACCTAACAACTCTCCTCCTGCGAGCCGTCTCGCAGGCTTTGCTCATTTACCATCCGAATGTTCCTGGATGTAAATAGCATGTGGGATGGCGGCCTAAGGGCTGCCTAACGGAAAATGAAAACAACTTGGAAACGAAAGGTCGAATGGGTTGCGTATGGGCCGCTACGGGTACGATTTGAATGGGATCCCCGGGTAGGGCGTGCTGTGCCATACCCGAGCTTGGCTGACCAAAGTGGGTTCTCAGACAGGGCGGGTCCTCAGTGCCGTTTGTCCACTGCCTGAGTAACCTGGATTAAACGGGCAAGAATGTGTTTACCATGGATTTGCAGCCTCTATTCGCCGAATAGAGGGGCACCTAAAAACAATGGAGGAGCCAAGATGCTCCTTCATCTGAAAACAGGGAACAAGTCGCAAACCGTGTCGGTTCACCAGAGGATACAACTGAAGTTCTCAGAGGTTTCGGCAGACAAACTAAAGTGCGTGCGAGGTGGTCGCAATCCTTTCAGCTGAAAAGATCTGCAATCAAACCCTTAACATAATAACAAACAAACATAAACTGACAAACAAACATGCGTGCAGGTTCCATCAGAAAGGACATCGCTTCCCTCAAGCGGTTCCTATTTTACATCATCTGGACACCTCACTTTTCCTCTGCCTCTGTGAACAGGGTCACAAAGGGGTTGCCGTATCGGGATTCAGACACCGTGTCGTCCTGCTCTCCCGGATCCCACACCCTTGTGTGGATCAGGCATGAGATCTTTGAATTGTGTGACCGGGGGTCACTTTCATCATTGCGGACAAGTCGGTACGAATTGTCCCTCCTGTTAGGTGGATTGGCCATGCTAAATTGCCCATAGTGTAAGGTTAATGGGGGGATTGTTGGGTTACGGGTATACGGGTTACGTGGGTTTAAGTGGGGTGATCATTGTTCGGCACAACATCGAGGGCCGAAGGGCCTGTTCTGTGCTGTACTGTTCTATGTTCTATGTCCCTGTGCCAGAGTGTTGGGTCCAAAAGTGAATGGGTATTGTCGGGGTAGTCGGGGTCGGGTGGTGGGTCTGGGTTTTTAATGTAAGTGACTTCCATGGGGTCACTGTAGTCGGAGTCACTGTCGCTGCAATGTGGGCTGTAGTGTGGTGTGCTGTGGCTGTCCTCAGAGTCAGTGTCTGCATCGCTGTCTCTGCCGCGGCAGCTTGTGGGCGTTTCGGGGCGTGGTCTGTCGTGGTCAGTGGGCGGAGTCGTGGGCGAGTCCGACGAAGAACTGGTCTGTGAGGGGGATGGTGGAAACGTGTCTCTAGTGGGTGGGGTGAGGTGTTCTGCTGCGTCTAGCAGGACATGGTGTGCATGGTTGGCCTGTGTTCCATATGCCTTTAACTGGTTGATATGGAACCACGCGGTCTTACCATTAGGATATTTTATCCTATAAACTGAGGGGCTAATTTTATCCGAAATTGAGTATGGGCCGGAATATTTTGGTGCCAAAAAACTGCTGGGGTTGTATACAGATAGCATTACCTGTTGCCCAACCTGGAATTCTGTGGGGTGTACGGTCTTGTTAAAGCATGCTGTGCGTTGTCTACGGCGTTTCCCTAGCTGAACTGCGGCTGCGATCTGTGCAGACCTCACAGTCTCAACCAGGTCTTTAACTGTCTTTTCGTGTGTGAGGGCCGTCACTTCGGGGCTAGTCATGTCCAGTCCTAAAAGGAATTCTGTACCTTTCATAGGGCGTCCGGTCATGAGTGTGTGTGGTGTGTATCCTGTGGAAGTTGAAACTGTATTTCTGATGAACATGAGTGCAAATGGGAGCACTGAATCCCATGTGGAGTTGTTCTCCTGAACCATTTTTCGAAGCGTAGATTTTAGGGTCCGATTCATGCGCTCTACAATCCCGCTGGACTGTGGGTGATACGCAATATGAAAATTTTGTTTTATGCCAAATATTGTCAGGACATTCTTCATGACCCGTCCTGTGAAGTGAGATCCCTGGTCCGAATCAATGCTACGGGGTAAACCCCATCTCGTGAAGATGTGGTGGGTCAGGATCTTTGCAGCTGTCATAGCTGTATTCGTTCTAGAGGGGAATGCCTCTACCCATTTGGTAAAGGTATCGATGACCACCAGAACGTATTTATAGCCATTCCTACAAGGGGGCAATGGTCCTATAAAGTCGATCTGGAGGTTTGTCCAGGGGCCATTAACTGGTCGAGTATGCCGAAGTTGTGCCTTTTTAGAATACCTCTCCGGGTTATTCTGGGCGCAAATAAGGCAATTCTCGATGTAGTGGCTTACATCTGTCCTTAGGTTAGGCCACCAACAGAGCTGCCTGAGGTGCCTCGTGGTTGCGTCGGTCCCTTGGTGCCCGTGTCCATCATGGAACAAAGCAATCATTTCATTCCTGTCCTGCTGCGGGACCACATAAAGCTGATCCTTTATGATCACACCCTCATGTGTGGTCAGTGCGTGTCTGAACTTGTCATACTGTGGCACAAAGTTGCCTTTGAAAATCTCCCTGAGATCCTCATCTTGCTTCTGTGCCTGTACTAGATCTTTAATATCGGTCTGTGAGACTTGAACTGCGCTCACAGGGGCGCTAGCTGGTGCGCTAGCTGGGGGTGTCCACAAGTGTCCTCGCCTGGAACCTGCCTTAGCCAGTGCGTCGGCTTTTACATTCCCAGGGGGGGATGACCTATGGTGGCTTCTTACTTTGATAATGCCGAAGGTCCTGTCCTTCGCTTTCTCTAAAATGTGTTGGAGTAAAGGGGCTGATGGAAGGGGTTTCCCATCTGCGGAGACAAAACCTCGTGTCCTCCACAGGGGCAGAAAATCGGTTAAACTATTGCAGACATATAGACTGTCCGAATATATGTCCGCTGGGCTGGGGAAAGAATCGGGGTGGTCCATTATATAAGCTATGGCCGCGAGCTCTGCTGCCTGCGCGCCTAAGTGTCCTGGTAATTTTAAAGCTATCTCTTCGAGAGCGCGCCCCTGCGCGTCCTTGACATAGATGCCGCATCCTGTGATACGCTCACCTTCTAAAACCGTGGATGAACCGTCTACGTATATCCGTAGTGGTCCACACGTGTCTGTGTGTTGGGGGCTTTGTCTGGGGTTCCCTATCTTCCTGGGGGGTGTCTTTGCTATAAAGGGTCCTGTGTTATGTAAGGGGGCTACAATTTCACATTCATGGGGCTGTCCTGGGTATTGGAGGTTGTCGGCTAAAAATGTGTGTGTGCGGGTCCGTTTTACTGTAATGTCCCGTCCTTGTAAAAGTAGTGTCCACCTAGCTGCCCTAATCTGGCTAACTGAACCGTCCTTCAGTCGACCGTCTAGGAGTAACTGTGTGGGGGTGTGCTCGGTCAAAATGGTGGTGGGGTTGAGTCCGGTAATGTACAAAAAATATTGAACTGCCCAGAAGACAGCAAGGAGGTGCCTCTCGCAGGCTGAAAATCCTTGTTCAACTGGGTCTAACAGTCGGGAGGCATAAGCCACTGGTCTTAGCTGCTCGTGCCGTTCCTGAAGTAACACGGCCGAGAGGGTCAGATCTGTGCTCGCTACCTCTATTGCATATGGGGAAAGTTGGTCTGGGACTTGTAGCGCGGGTGCTGCGCTAAGGGCTTTCTTTAACTCTTCCACAGCCTCTGTATGCTGCGGAAGCCATTCCCAGGGGGCTCCTTTCTTAAGGAGGTCTGAGAGTGGGGCGGCTTTTGTCGCGAATCCGTCGATGTGGTTCCGACAATAACCAACCAGTCCTAAAAACGACCGGAGGGCTGAAACATTCTGGGGAAGGGGCAATTTGACAATCGAATCAATTCTTTTGAATTCGATCTCGCGGGTTTGCCGTGTGTGATGACTGTTCCCAAATACATCACTTTATTTTCCAAAATCTGGGCCTTTCTTGGGTTAACTTTACATCCAATCTCGGTTAAAAGTTCCAGGAGTTCGGCCAGAAGCGTAATGTGCTCTGCCTTTGTGTCTGTCTGCAGTAGTAGGTCGTCTACATACTGTACCAGACATTCGGGGCGGGAAAATTTTTCTAGACCATTCGCCAACTGTCGGTGGAAAATGGAGGGGGAATTGTGGAATCCTTGTGGAAGGCATGTCCACGTATACTGTTGTGTTTTAAAAGTGAAGGCAAATTTGTACTGGCACGCCTTTGCCAATGGGATTGACCAGAAGCCATTGCTAATGTCCAAAACCGTGAAATATTTGGAGTTGAGTCCCTGTTTGAGCATGGTCTCGGGACTTGTTGCTACCGTGGGGGCTACTGCTGGGGTTACTTTATTGAGTTCCCGATAATCAATGGTCAGACGCCATGATCCGTCGGGCTTTCTCACTGGCCAAATAGGGGCATTATTGGTCGAGGCTACTGTTCTAAGCACACCTTGCTCCAATAAGCTACCTATCACTTTCTCTATTTCTCCCTCTGCTTCTAGGGGAAATCTATATTGTTTTTGTGGTCTGGGGTCAGGTCCGGTAACGTGAATTTGTCCAGCCATCCTGCCGCAGTCATGCCGGTGACTGGCAAATGCTGTCCTATGTTTGTTCAGTACTGCCTTAACTTGTCTGTCCGTGTTTAGTGTAGTCAAGTCAAATGAGTATTCTCCTACTGCACTAATCCTGTTAACGTACTCTCCTACTGTGAGAGTAGCGGGTGCTCTGTCCGATCTGGCCATTCGCCAGACACATTGGTTCACTGGGTCGAATGACAGGCTATGTGCATTCATAAAATCTATCCCTAGGATGTGTTCTGCTGTCCGGGGAAGATTTACTAAAACAACGGGGTGTTTGGTGGAAATGTTCCCTAGCTGGATTGCTACGGGTGCTGTGATATGTCCCTGCTGCGAGTGTCCTGTGAAACCGCTAAGTGTGATGGTGGAGGTGGTCGGCCACGTGTCTGCTTGTGCCGTGGTGGTGGAGTTAATTGTGGTGCGGGAGCCTCCTGTGTCCCAAAGTAACTCTATGGGCTTCCCTCTTAACTTTGCCGTGACTACCGGTCTTCCTGATGGATCCCATAGTGTGTCACAGACCCAAGTGGGGGAGCCCGAACACCGTCAGTCCGTTCCGTCCACATTGGTCTGTCCTGACTGGATCCCTATACTATGGATCGGTTTTGTTTTATTCCGGTTCAGAGTGCCTGTCTGCTGGCCTCTCTGTGATCTCTGGGGTCCATTACATTCCTTAGCCCAATGTCCTAACTGGCCACAGTTGTAGCATTCCTGCGACTTCTGTGGAGGGCTGCTCTTTCCTTCATTCACCCATGCGGGTTTTTGGTGCTCTCTCACTGCCTGTATGTCTGCTGCAGCCTGAGCCTCTTCTGGGGATTTCACTTTACTCTTGCCCTGAACTGATTGCTCCCAAGCGCGGGACAATCTTTTCAGGACCCACTTCTCATTATGGGCCTCCTCTGAGGGGTCATAGCTGTTGCAAACACTCTGTCCTGCTTCTGTTGCATGAGAAATTATGGTGCGCGTCCAATTAACCATATTTTCACGGTTCAAATGGGCTCTATTTAAATCGCCAAATACTGCGTTAAAATGGATCCACAGCCTTCCGGCGAATGCTGTGGGTGCTCGGATTTCTTCTGCCGGCACTTATTAAGTCCTTCTACGGGGTCACCTCGATTATACCCTATGGCATCTAAAATGGAGGTGTGCATTTCCTCTAGGGTGCCTCCGCCAACGTTCTGTGGGTCGGGGAGGGCTGCTACAACCGATTGGTCCAAACTCAGAACTGTGAGTTTAACCTGCTCTCTCTCGTCCAGGCCGTACATGGTAGCCTGTTGCTTTACCTTTGCGAAAAACTGGTGGGGGTCTGCGGTGGGGAGAAACGGAGTGATCTTCTCACACGCGTCCCTTAGTTGGGTTACAGTTAAGGGGGTGGTGTAAGTTATATCGGGTGCGCCTTCTGTGGTCGCTTTTCTCTGGGTGGTGACTGGATTCATTGGAATGGTAACGAGCTGATCTGTGGGGGGTTGGGGTGCTTGCCTTTTCTGCTGCGCTGCTGGCGCACATGTTCCCTGAACATAACGCTGCGCTGTCTCACTTAACTCTTTCCAGTCTGGGGCATTCTCCTCATCTAACTGCGTTCCAAAGGTGCTTTGAAACCCATTTTGCACCGAAAGCAGCGATTGCAGCTCTGCAATCTGTTTCCTGCATTTCGCGTGGTCGACAGTACTCTGTCTTTGTTCCGTGGTGGCAGCATGGAGTGCTCTCAAAGCTGCTTTAAGGTCAGGGCATTGCCTCTGCAAAGCCTCTACCTGCTTCTCTGATTCTTCTCTTATCAGGACGGCACGTTGCACGTCCTGATAGGCCTTTTCGTACTGGGTCTGGGAACTGCTGAGATGGGCTAGACAAGACTGATGTGCCCTCTTGGCATCATCTACCTCTCTACCTTTCTCTGCCAACTTCCCTCTTAGATCCATATTTTCCTTTTCGATGTCCCTGACATCCACTTTACTCATTCTATTTCTTTCTTCTAATTCTGCCCGGAGCGTCTGAACGACCTCCTCTGTGCCTCGCAATTGTGCCAAACAGGACACAATCGCCATCGGCTTACGTGCTTTACTCATGTTTTTCTTGTGAATTTGAGAGAGGTTCTCCCACCAAGTATGTCCTATACTTCCGGGACCTGTCTCCTCATTCAAACAAAACTCTTTCCAAAGGGGCCATCCCTTTCCTTGCAGATATTTGCGGAGTTCCAGCTCCCACATGGGACATTGACCTACTCGGCTACTGCTGGTCGCTGCGACCACAAACCGTTCTGGGTTCATGAGGCGTTCCATTGCCTGCATGGCCATTTTCTCTGACTCACTTTAAATTTAGGAACAGGGGGTGTTGAGGTTATGTCTCACGAAACGGGTAAGGCTTACGCTATGTTCCGTTCACAAAACTACCGAAAGTTTGTCGCAACAAAAATGCTTTCAGGTTTTCCTTACAACCCTGATAGTACGCATGCACTAAACACACTTCCGAATTACGCTTATTCCTTTGAACACCTTGAATATTTGTGATTTCTTTCCTTTTTCTTTACCAGATTTCTAATTCAAATTTCAGGGTCCTCGACGGAGTGGGGGTACCACTTGTAACCGGGTCCCGTCAGGATGTCGCCACTAAATGTTGCACGTTTTGCTATGGGTGTAAAACGCGTTTATTGGAGTGTATTAACTTGCCTTCGTTAAAGGCCGTGTGCTTAACACTACTAGGCTCTGTGTATGTATTTTCAGCTCAGGAGTCGCCAGATGCCGTATAGACACCTCACAAATATTCCAAGGTCAGGTTCAAAGTAATAAAACGATACACCGATTAGTAAGTTCCAAACGATCAATATTTATTATACAATTATAATAAATACGCAAGCACACGCTAAGGGACTAAGCTATGACTAGACTAAGCAATCAGAATACTTAACTAAACAGGAACAGGCAAGGTCAGGGAGCGAGGCCTTCGTTCCGGTCTTGGTCTGCAACCTTCAGAAAGCGTGCTGGTCACTGGGGGTCTAGCGGGCTTGGTTCGCGTAGCGAGCGTCGTATTGGCACTTACGGTTCGGCGGCTGGTGCTCAACGGCTGGAGTCAGGATACAGTTCGAAGTTCTTGGTCAAAGCCGGAGCACGAAACAACAGACAGGACCATGTGTGGGGGTCTACTTTTATAGGGGTCCCCAATGTCCTTGCCTTTTCCTGGGCGGGCTTTACCTTCAGGTATCGATTGGATCGCTTCCAATCGATATCTTTTGAATTCCTCCAATGTGAGGGTCTTTCTTGATGGTGGGGGCGGTTTCTATAGTGGATACTTCTGGTGCCGCTCTGTCTGGACATCCACTCAAGTATCTTATTCAAACCCAAATGTTGCCATTGTGTGTGCCTAGATCTGGACTGCCTCATTAGTATGTAAAACGTTCTGCCATTATCACCTTTGGTTTGAGAACTTCCACCTGGCCAGAAACTGGTTTTGCTGCTTGCAAAATGCTAATGAGTGTTTGCAGGCTGCTTGCCTTGGCTAAACTGTTTTTCCCTGCAGTCTTAGCGATTCTCCATTTTGTTTAGTTCAGTGTCCATTTTAGGTGGCTACAGTGGCTACAATATAAATAAAAGTATATTAGCCAAACTTTTACGACGCTTTAATTGTACCTCTGTCTCCAAAACGCCTAGCTGTCTTTCAAACCGGGATTTTTAAAAACATGACTGCAGTAATCACATACTATCCCAAGCTTTTAACCCTTACTGCAACACATACATATAATATAATATATTTGAAATTCCTACATTCACCACAATCAGCCAGGAGCTTCTTCCGGATATTAAGGTTAAGGATCCCACAAACCAGCTGGTCGCACAACATGTCACTACGCGTGGTCCCGAACTCGCAGTTCTCAGCAAGCTAGAGAAGCCTAGCTATGAATGTTGAGATGGACTCTTTGTGGCCCCAAACTGCAGAATTAAATTCAAAGTCAGAGTCATTAGGGACATTTAAGCGACTCTTAGACAGGCACATGGACAGCAGTAAATTGAAGGGGTGTAGGTTAGGTTGATCTTATATTAGGATAAATGGTCGGCACAACATCGTGGGCTGAAGGGCCTGTACTGTTCTAAGTTCTATAATGTTGGAGAATAAGCGAGGGGCTTAGTTTGAAATGTTCTTTGACCAATTTCACTATCTAGTGAAAGGTCTTTGAGTCAGCTGCATTTGGGGATGTGAGGCGTCTAATTAAATTCTACGTTTGGGGCCCAGAAACTGTCAAGAGAATCACTTTATCTTGTCGTCATGTGTGATCCCTTGTACGGTAAAAAGATAGCGGATCAGTTCAATATACTGACTCAAGTCCTCAGCCTCTTGGTCAAATGGGTCTAGTTTACTGATGATGGGCATTTTCACTCATAGTTTAATGATTCCTGACACTTGCTAGAGCTTCTTCCCTTTATTAACTAGTCCTTTCTTCCCCCCTCAATTCACGGCATCTGTCGGCTGCAATCAAAACCTTTCTCTCATCGCTAATGTGCTGGTTCGGAACATATACCGAGGCTTCCAATAGTTAACAAAAAGGTTTATTGATGAAAGGCAAAGGCAGTTAATTAACAAGCACAGAACACAGACCAAGCACGTACATAAAAAGCAAGAGTGTAGCCAGGGAATGGGTTGGCCCACTGAAAGTTAGGCAAGGGAATCTATGTGTGGAGCCAGAGGAAATGGGCGCGGTACTAAATGAATACTTTGCATCAGTATTCACCAAAGAGAAGGAATTGGTGGAAGTTGAGTCTGGAGATGGTATGTAGATAGCCTGGGTCACATTGAGATCCAAAAAGACAAGGTGTTTGGCATCTTGAAAAATATTAAGGTAGATAAGTCCCCAGGGCCTGATGGGATCTACCCCAGAATACTGAAGGAAGCTAGAGAGGAAATTGCTGAGGTCTTGACAGTAATCTTTGGATCCTCACTGTCTTCATGGGATGTCCCGGAGGACTGGAGAATAGCCAATGTTGTTCCTTTGTTTAAGAAGGGTAGCAAGGATAATCCAGGGAACTACAGGCCAGTGAGCCTTATGTCAGTGGTAGGGAAATTACTGTTGAGAGTTCTTCGAGACAGGATCTACTCCCATTTGGAAGCAAATGGATGTATTAGTGAGAGGCAGCATGGTTTTTGTTAAGTGGAGGTCATGTCTCACTAACTTGTTAGAGTTTTTCGATGAGGTTACAAAGATGATTGATGCAGGTAGGGCAGTGGATGTTGTCTATATGGACTTCAGTAAGGCCTTTGACAAGGTTCCTCATGGTAGACTGGTACAAAAGGTGAAGTCACACAGGATCAGGAGTGAGCTGGCAAGATGGATACAAAAGTGGCTAGGTCACAGAAGGCAGAGAGTAGCAATGGAAGGGTGCTTTTCTATTTGGAGGGCTGTGACTAGTGGTGTTCCGCAGGGATCAGTGCTGGGACCTTTGCTGTTCGCAGTATATTTAAATGATTTGGAGGAAAATATAACTGGTCTGATTAGTAAGTTTGCAGATGACACAAAAGTTGGTGGAATTGCGGATAGCGATGAGGATTGTCAGAGGATACAGCAGGACTTAAATCGTTTGGAGACTTGGGCGGAGAGATGGCAGATGGAGTTTAATCCGGACAAATGTGAGGTAATGCATTTTGGAAGGTCTAATGCAGGTAGGGAATATACAGTGAATGGTAGAACCCTCAAGAGTATTGAAAGTCAGAGAGATTTAGGTGTACAGGTCCACAGGTCACTGAAAGGGGCAACACAGGTGGAGAAGGTAGTCAAGAAGGCATACGGCATGCTTGCCTTCATTGGCTGGGGCATTGAGTATAAGAATTGGCAAGTCATGTTGCAGCTGTATAGAACCTTAGTTAGGCTACACTTGGAGTATAGTGTTCAATTCTGGTCGCCACACTACCAGAAGGATGTGGAGGCTTTAGAGAGGCTGCAGAAGAGATTTACCAGGATGTTGCCTGGTATGGAGGGCATTAGCTATGAGGAGCGGTTGAATAAACTCGGTTTGTTCTCACTGGAACGATGGAGGTTGAGGGGCGACCTGATAGAGGTCTACAAAATTATGAGGGGCATCGACAGAGTGGATAGTCAGAAGCTTTTTCCCAGGGTGGAGGGGTCAATTAATAGGGGGCATAGGTTTAAAGTGCGAGGGGCAAGGTTTAGAGGAGATGTACGAGGCAAGTATTTTACACAGAGGGTAGTGGGTGCCTGGAACTCGCTGCCGGAGGAGGTGGTGGAAGCAGGGACAATAGTGACATTTAAGGGGCATCTTGGCAAATACATGAATAGGATGGGAATAGAGGGATACGGACCCAGGAAGTGCAGAAGATTTTAGTTTCGATGGGCGGCATTGTCGGCACAGGCTTGGAGGGCCAAACGGCCTGGTCCTGTGCTGTACTTTTCTTTGTTCTTGTTCTGGAACACAATATAATGGGTCTTAATACTTAGTCTGAAGTCCATACTGCCTGAGATCCGGCTCCCAGGGCTCCGCAAAAGCTCTCTATTGCCCAGGGTTGGCGCACTTCCACATGATTGACCACAAGTCGGTCAAGTGGCTGTCGATCCCGGCCCTTAAAGGGCCCTTAAAGGGACCATGCTGCCACATTGGCCAAATGGTGGACAAAAAAGATGGTCTATCATGGGCCTTCCATGGGAAAACATTGATTGTGAAGTCTGCCTATTTCACAATTCTCACCCCCCCCCCCCCAGTTACTATCTATCCCATTCCAACCCCACATCCTTTCCATGCACCACATGTTCAGAAAGGATGTCAGGTCTATGGTGAGGGTGAAGAAGAGATTTGCTAGAATGGTACCAAGGATGATGGACTTCAGTTATGTGGGCAGGCTATAATGAAGCCGGGATTGTTTTCCTTAAAGCAGAGAAGGTTATTGGGAAATTGAATAGAGATGTTTAACATTATGAAGGGCGTGATAGAATACATTGGAAAAAACTGTTTTCACTAGAAGAAGGTCAGTAACCAGAGGGCATAGATTTAGGTGATCGACAAAGGGAGCAGAGGGAAATTGAAGAGAATTTTATAATCCAACAAGTTTTTATGATCTAGAAGGCACTGCCAAGAGTTTGGTGGAAAAAGATCCAATAGAAAATTTGAAAGGGATTTAAAGTAATTGGCAAAAGAAGCAAAAGCAATCTGTGAAAAATATTTTTCACACAGCGACGGGTTAGGTTTTGGACTGCAATGCCTGAGAGTGTGGTGGTAGCAGGTTCCATCAAGGCCTTATTCAAGGAATTAGATGATTACTTGAAAATAATCAATCTGCAGGTGTACAGGGAGGGGGCAGGCAAATGGCACAAAACAAACTGTTCATTTGGAGAGCCGGTGCTGACACCAAAGGCCGAATGGCCTCCTTCTGCACTATCCCAATGTTGTGATTCTCGGAATTGGATAAATATTTGAATGAGTAAAGAACAGGAAAGTGGTACTGATTGGATAGCCCTTTCAACGAGCCAGCAAAAAAACATTTGCGGGCGAATGGCCTCCTTGTGTGCTATACAATTCTGTGATTCTGTGTCACGTTCATACTTGATTATTCAAATTCTCTCCTGACTGGTCTGCTGTCCTCCACCCCCTGTCAGCATTAGTTCATACATACCCCTTTGGCTTGTAACCTGCCCACACCAGGGAGCACTAACCCATCACCGTTTGTTCAGGCATACTTTGGTTCCTGGCTCCCCAAGCCCTCAGGTTAAAATTGTTGCAATCCCAATATGAACTGAGCCATCCCTATCTCAGTTATCTCTTCCAGCCTTGGAAAACCACTCCAAACTTTCCACTCTGCTGACTCTGACCTCTCGCATGCCCTTCCCTTCCCCTCCATTTACTCGACCATTGGCCATTAGTTTTTTTAAACTAGATTTAGAGGACCCAATACTTTTCTTTTTCAATTAAGGGGCAATTTAGTGTGGCCAATCCACCGAGCCTACACATCTTTTGGGTTGTGAGGGTGAGACTTACGCAAACACGGGGAGAATGTGCAAACTCCACACGGACAGTGACCCAGTGTCAGGATCGAACCTGGGACCTCAGTGCTGTACGCAGCAGTACTAACCACTGCACCACTGTGCCACCCACCCATTGGCCATTAGTAATTGGGCCTCAGCCACCTAGGCCCTGTGCTCTTTAAATCACTCCTGAAGTCACTCTGCAACTCTCCTCCGTCTCCTCCTTCAACCCGGCTCCTTCCATCAAACTTTTGTTTATACATCCAAATTTTTCCTTCCTGATTATGCCTATCTAAACTTAGTCAGGATGTTTCATCCACAGCAACAGAAAATTGCTATATCCGTTGTATTGCTTACTGTCAGCTTCTTCTCTGTGGAGTACCTCAGCATAATGTTCCACATCAAAGGAACTGAGTGAATAGATGTTCTGGCTGCTAATTTAATCAGATAGCAAACAATAACTGAACAATTGCCACAATCTCTGTTCATCAAATTGGAACAAACAGCAAGGTGGTTTGGGGTTACTGGAGGAACATTAGGTTTTACTAAAGGATGGTAGGAAGCAGGATTGGACCTGGGATTTCACACTGGGAAAGCTTTCCAATTCCACCGGGACTAATGACAGAAGAGGAGATGACCCCAAAGGGAATAATGTCTTTAGATTGCACTTGGAGTTGCTCCGTGATTGTAACGTACGACTCTGGAATACAAACTCAGGCCAGAGGATATGGTTTGGCATTGTGTGATATGTGGCTCAAGAGCAACAATGAAGATTGCATTTATAAAGCACCTTGAACATAGTAAGACATTCCAAGGCATTTTGCAGAAACAACATTTAACAAAACAAAATGGTCAGCATGCCAAAGGTGAAAGATACATAGATACATAGAACATACAGTGCAGAAGGAGGCCATTCTGCCCATCGAGCCTGCACTGACCCATTTAAGCTCTCACTTCCATCCTATCCCCATAACCCACTAACCCCTCCTGTTCTTTTTTTTAGGACACTAAGGGCAATTTAGCATGGCCAATTCACTTAACCTTGCACGTCTTTGGACTGTGGGAGGAAACCGGAGCACCTGGAGGAAAGCCACGCAGACGCGGTGAGAACGTGCGGACTCCACACAGACAGTGATCCAGCCGGGAATCGAACCTGGGACCCTGGCGCTGTGAAGCCACAGTGCTAGCCACGTGTGCTACCGTGCTGCCCGGTAGCACCTGAAAGGTGGCGGCGTTTTTAACCGAATCATATTATCAAGGTTGGAAGTTTTAAGCCTCTGCAGCAGCATTGCTGAGGTTTCAAGTGAAAGTGTGATCCCTTAATTGGGCTTCCTGGGTATCTTCCGAAACTCCGGTAGTTTAATGTAAATATTCAGAGAAAGCGGACACTGCTACACACACAGGGCAGGATTCTCCGACTGCCGCCGGATCGGAGAATCGGCGGGGGGGCAGCGTGAATCCCGCCCCCCGCCGGCAGATGAATTCTCTGGCACCGGAGATCCGGCGGGGCCGGGAATCGTGCCGCGCCGGTCCGCTCGCAGTGCCCCCACCCCCCCCCCCTCCCCCCCGGGCGGTTCTCCGACCCGTGATGGGCCGAAGTCCCACTGGTTCTTTGCCAGTCTCACCGGCGTAAATTAGACTAGGTACCTTACCGGCGGGAAGTGGCGGAGCGGGCAGGCTCCGGGGTCCTGGGGGGGGGGGGGGGGGGGGAATGGGGCACGGAGCGATCTGGCCCCGGGAGGTGCCCCCACGGTGGCCTGGCCCGCGATCGGGGCCCACCGATCCGCGGGCAGGCGTGTGCCGTGGGGGCATTCTTTTCCTACGTGTCGGTCGTGTCAGCCTCTGCGATGGCCGACGTGCAGGTGAACCTCCCTGCGCAAGCGTGGGGATGACGTCAGCAGCCGCTGACGCTCCCGCACATGCGCGGACTCGCGCTGGCCAGCGGAGTCACTTCGGCCCCGGTTGGCGCAGTGCCAAAGGCCTTCCACGCCAGCCGACGGGGCGCAAACCACTCCGGCGCCGGCCTAGCCCCTGAAGGTGGGGAGGATTCCGCATCTTTGGGGTGGGGCGACGCCAGAGTGGTTCACGCCACACCATTCTGGCGGGACCCCCGCCCCGCCATGTACGGGAGAATCTCACCCACAGTCTCTGAACATTGATGGGTAAGGTTTCCGTGAGGCGCCTCCAAATACGCCAAAGTAACTGCAACAGGAACGTGATAGGAAAGGTGAAGCTGCTTCTTGCCCCATTTCTCTGGAATTTGTCCTGATTTTGACACCAAAGTTATGCTGAGGGATTGTGGGTGACACCACACAAATTCTACACCTTTGTTCCTCGAAGGTGGCAATAAGTCGATTTTCAGTGGGCTGTTGCTGGCTGTGTGAAAGCTCCACGGGCAGGTCCAGGGTCATTTGTGAATCTTGTACATGGGCAGCTCGCGTTCATGGAAACAAAAACAATAGGCCCGGCACGTTCTGTTTTCTATTTCAGATGTCCAATATCGTCAGTATTTTCCTGTTGTATCAGCATTTTCGGGAGTTGTCTTCCAAATTTACCTAATTTCCATTGTGTGCCACTCGTCTGCCATCGGGATGGTCGCTTCAGTGCATTTGCATGGAGCCCGGCTTGATCTGGCAACCTGGAAAGTTAACCATACTCAATCTCTGATTTCTCTGGCAAGAGAGGCAGCTTACAGTGCAACAACTGATGGAAGGAAGGGGAACTAATAATTGAGGGCAGCACGGTAGCACAGTGGTTGGCACAGTTTCTTCCCCGCTCCAGGGTCCCAGGTTCGATCCCCGGCTTGGGTCACTTTCTGTGCGGAGTCTGCACGTTCTCCCCATGTCTGCGTGGGAAAGATGTGCAGGTTGGGCGGATTGGACATGATAAATTGCCCTGAGTATCCAAAAAGGTTAGGTGGGATCACTGGGTTACGGGGATAGGGTAGAGGTGGGGGCTTGGGTAGGGTGCTCTTTCCAAGAGCCGGTGCAGACTCGATGGGCCGAATGGCTTCCTTCTGCACTGGAAAGTCTGTGATTCCATGATTCTAAAAGGTATTAGCAGCCAACGGTTCGATGCTGATATGGGACATGACCTTAATGTGACTTGTGATCCTGACATGATTCTGGTAATGTCGTCCATGTGGTTCGACTCCGAACCACAAGTTACCAAGAGCTCAGCACCTAAACAGCCCTCGGGACTGACAGGAGAGTAGCTGTCAATGTTAAACCAGCAGAGGATCATAAATTGGAGTCAATGAGCTTGGCAGAACAAAAGCTCTCCTGACTGCAATGCGACTATTGCAGGGGAATGCTGTCGGACTTGAATTGTTCAGAATCTCCCAGTAGCAGAACAGCAGGAGCACTGGTGAAAGGTTTGGCTGGGAGGATGATAGTGGAAAAAAAAACTGGAAATGATTGAATCATAGATTGGTACAGCTCAGAAAAAGGGTCATTTGGTTCCACATGGTTTTAGATGGTTCAATTAATTCCAGGCCCGTTACTCTCTCTCCCTATAAACCAATAAACAAATATTTTGTGCCTTTCACATCCTGGAACATAGAGAAGTATTCTGCAGCCAGTTAATCACTTTTGCAGTGTGGTCATTCTTACTGTGTCGGGGAACATGGCCCTCAATTTACTTCAGGCAAAAACCCAGAAGCTCGGATCAGGCAATTAGCCAGTTAAATTTAAAATAAAATAGGTTGAGTCCTAGGTTTGCTCCAAGACTCTGCTTTGCTTTTCTTTAACAGATACATGGTATATTAACATTCACCTCAGCAGGAAGAGGGGTGTCTTGCTGTAACATTTCATTCAAAATATGTCACCCCTGACCGTGTAGCACTCTCTCAATGCAACACTGGTCCCCACGATCTGAATCCCACAACCTCCTCGCCAAGTGTTGCAACAGTGAGCAATTTGGATAGATCTTCCCAAAAAAGCCAGATCAGGTATGATGGGCTGAATGGTCTCCTCTGCCCCGGCATGATTCTGGGAAGTGGACCAAGCTGATTTCAGCACCGAGCTCATCATGGATTCTGCAGACCTGTTGGTTGTCATGGTGACTAGTGTCATTCAGCAAGGTTGAAGAAGAAAGCCAGAATCCCCCAGGACTCATCTATCCAGCTTACTGTCTCCGCGCAGAAGATCTCGCCTGTCACAGGATGTAAGAACCATGGCAACCTTCCAGGATACTTGGCATTAACATGGAGGGTGCTTAAGTTGGCCACACACATTCGGTGTGTTGATTAATGTCCTTTTCTGATGCTGTAAAGTGTGCCTGGCCAATTGGCGCCTGAAAGGGACATGTCTGTGCAGTGAATTATGCTCTGCATCCTGGAAAAACTGTTTCTATCAGAGGCGCCTCACTGTCCTGCTACCTGCTGCTGAGTCTTAGTGTCAGAGATCACATTGTGGGCATTAACAGAGCTTCAGTGGCATTGTGAATGCACAATTGAAACCCCCTGCTCCATACTGACCCTGTGAGTATGTTCAGTGCAGTGCTTATATTACGAGACTAGTAATCCAGTTAGGATATGAATTTCAACCTCCTCTGACAATTTAGGGAATGGAATTCAGTTTTTAAATAATCTGGAAATTTGAATCCAGGCGGGAATCCCGTGGAGGCGATGATGGGGGTAGTTATCGACTGAAGAGCTACCGAGTACCCCACACCGTCTCTTTTCAGGGAGGGCTGTCCTCATTGTACGGCACTCGGCGTTTCACAGGCTAGCAGCAAACCTTGCTCTGCGATCAGTGACCCCTGGGAGTGGAAGTCCCGCCTTCTGAAAGCTGCTGAACAAAGCTGCTGTTGACGAGCTGCACCAACGGCAAGGCGGTGGTGGCTGTCAGTAAGATACTCAACCAGGGCTGAGGATCAATGCTGGGTCCCAGGCCCGAGGTGAATGATGGTTTGTAGGCTGGGGTGTGGCATGGGAGGGGGGGATGCTGGCATGGTAGGGTGGGTAGAGGCTGTAAAGTTGCCGGATTCCATGGAAATGATAATAAAGGACTGACACTTGACAATGAGGGACCCCAGTCTGCCCCCAGGAACCAGTAAACAGCCCCACGCAAATTTGGGGGTGTTTACTGGTGATGGGAAATCTGCATGACGAGACCTGCCCATTGCTGGGGGTGGCAGGATGAGGCCCACTCAAGGACCTCAATTGGAATCATGACAGGAAGACTAATGTTGCTGAATCTTAAATGTCCTCTGGCGATCTTGTGGTCAGTGAGTAGCTCCCCAGCCTCAATAACAAACATTTCAGCTTCATGTCTCACTCCAGGACCTGTTGGACATGCGGGGAGGGTTCATGATGTGGTTCAACAGGTTAATAATCAAACGTTGAGCCTTAGGGTGTGGGACAATTCCCATGAGAGGGTTGTTCTGGGTCATTGCAATAGTTACCCAGAAATTAAAAGTGGCTTTAATGCTAACAGCACTTCTGGGACAGAGTCCTGCAGCGGCCACGCCGTGCTCCATGGCAGACTCAGCCCGCGAACCTGGACCGCCAAAGTAGTGCCCCGCATCGGCTGCTCGTGCGACCCGGACTGCCCGCCCACAGTGCCCCCAGCCCCGAATGAAGCTCCCCTGCCCGCTAATTGGCCCTCCCCCGACTGTGACAGCCCCGGACTCAGTCCACACAAGGATCTCGGACGGTGTGAGCACACGTAAGCCATACCGTTTGGAATTCAGCCAGTTGTCAATGGATTATCGCGGGGCGGGCCTCAGGCAATGGCCTGAGGCGGTGAATACTCGCATGGCCTACTCCTCAAGGCTCACTGGCCTGTAGTTCCCTGGATTATCCTTGCTACCCTTCTTAAACAAAGGAACAACATTGGCTATTCTCCAGTCCTCTGGGACATCACCTGAAGACAGTGTGGATCTAAAGATTTCTGTCAAGGCCTCCCCAATTTCTTCTCTTGCCTCCTTCAGAATTCTGGGGTAGATCCCATCAGAGCCCTGGGGTCTTATCCATCTTAATATTTTTCAAGACGCCCAACACTTCGTCTTTTTGGATCTCAAAGTGACCCAGGCTATCTACACACCCTTCTCCAGACTCAACGTCCACCAATTCTTTCTCTTTCATGAATACTGATGCAAAGTATTCACTTAGTACCTCGCCTATTTCCTCTGGCTCCACACATAGATTCCCTCCCCTGTTGGTCAGTGGGCCAACCCTTTCCCTGGCTACCCTCTTGCTTTTTATGTGCGTGTGAAAAGCCTTGGGATTTTCCTTAACCCTATTTGCCCTTTCTGTGACCCCTTTTAGCCCTCCTGACTCCTTGCTTAAGTTCGTTCCTACTTTCCTTATATTCCACACAGGTTTCATCTGTTTCCAGCCTTCTAGCCCTGAAAGGGAGGAACTATTTCCCACGGTGGGAGAGTGTAGAGTAAGGACCTTAACAATAGAACTTAGGGGTGATGACAAGAAAATATCAAAAGTATGAGGAACAGAGTCAGCCATTCAGCCCTTTGAGCCTGCTCCACCTTTTAATAAGATCATGGCTGGCGAAAACTCACTAAATCCATTTCCTTGCCTTTTCTTCGTAAACCTGAATTTCCCTACTTTTTCAAAACCTGTCGCTGTCAGCCTTGAAAATGTTCAAGGACTTGGCCTCCACAGCTTCCTGGAGGAAAGAACCCCAAAGAGAAAAAATTGTTCCTCAAATCCGTCTTAAAAGAGCACCCCCTTATTCTGCGACTATGCTGTCTGGTCCCACACTCTCCCATGAGTGGAAACCTCCTCCCAACATTTACCCTGTCTAACCCCGCAAGAATATTATATGTTTCAATCATTTCACCTCTTATCCTTCTGAACTCTAAGGAATACAGACTCAACCGGTCCAATCATTTCTCATGTGGCAGTCCCTCCAAACGCAGGATCATCCAAGTAAATATCCTCTCTACTGCCACCAATTATAATATCTGTCCTTTAATAAAGGAGCCAAAACAGTAGAAGATATTCAAAATGTGATCTCACTAATGCCTTGAACAGGGCAGCATGGTGGTGCAGTGGTTAGCACTGATGCCTCACGGCACCGAGATCCCAGCTTCGATCCTGGCTCTGGATCACTGTCTAAAAAGTTTGCACAATTTCCCCGTGTTTGCATGGGTTTCACCCCCACACCCAGAGAAGAGCAGGATAGGTGGATTGGCCACGCTAAATTGCCCCTTATTTGGAAAAATGAATTGGACACTCTAAATTTATTTTTAAAAAACAAATGCTTTGTACAGTTGCAGAAATTTTGTTACTCAAAGGTTTGTTAAAATCTGAATCTTCCTCCCCTTGTAAAATGTTGGCAACTCTGGGGACGGACAATTGGAAATCTGTTAAGCAACGATACTGAGGGTATGGAACCAAATAGAGTTCAAATAAAGACAGACAGACTAGATCGAATTAAAGTGCACATCAACTGTGATCCAATTAAACAGCTTTAGAGGTCAGAATGGATTTGACCACTGTACTCGGCTTTTCTGCCAGAGGAATTTGCAGAGCGAGGGTAGGGGAAGGCCCTAGAGGGCTTTAGGCACAAGGGCAAGGTTTTTAACACCAATATATTGTGAAGAGTAAAACAATGCAGATCAGGGAGAATGGGAATGATGATTGAGTAGGATTTAGCGCAGGCTTCAGGAGTTCTGCACAAGTTACAGTCTGTACATCAAGGACATTGCTGACCTGAAGTTTGGGAGCTCCGTTCAAAGGTTATCAGGGGTAGATGGGGAATGTGGAACTCAACATACACAGATCAACCATGACCTTATTGAATAGTGAAGAAGGCTCGAGGGCCCAAATGGCCCACTTCTGCTCCTATTACATATGCTTGTACCATTTCAGGTGAATGCCAACATTCCATCATCTCTCAATGTTTGCACATGAGCGTGAAGACAGGCATTTTAGGGGCACTACAGTGCAGTGCAGAAGGAGGCCATTCAACCCATTGGGTCTGCACCAACCCTCTGAAGGAGCACATCATCCAGGTCCACTCACCCACCACCCCCCCCCCCTCCCCCACCGCCTCCCTCCCATCCCCGCAGCCACATACAACCTGCACATCTGTGAATACTAAGGGCCAATCTTAGCATGGCCCAGATTCTGGCACCTCCTGACCATTGCGAGGAAGGACGTAGCTGGCCTGAAGGTCCGGTTCTCCATTCCAGAAAAGGATACTGAAGTTACAAGCTATTGGCTGGAGCCTGAGACAATCTTGCGGAAGTGGATGGAATCAATGGCAAAGAATAGAGTTGTGCTGGGATCAAAGACATTGGGCGGGATTCTCCAACCGGTCAGCTCCGTTTGCCGGTGAGGCACGTCCCCACCGGCATTGGGGTCATCCGTTCCGGCAGCCAGCCAATGGGGTTTCCCTTTATGGCCATCCCACACCATTGGGAAACCCATGGGTGTGGATGTGCTGCCAGTGAAACGGAGGATCCCGCTGACAGAGAATCCCGCCGATTGACTTCAGTCTTCACAGGATTGAGCTCATTGAACTAACATAGAACATAGAACAGTACAGCACAGAACAGTCCCTTCGGCCCTCGATGTTATGCCGAGCCATGATCACCCTACTCAAACCCACGTATCCACCCTATACCCGTAACCCAACAACCCCCCCCCCCCCCCCCCCAACCTTACTTTTTAGGACACTACGGGCAATTTAGCATGGCCAATCCACCTAACCCGCACATCTTTGGACTGTGGGAGGAAACCAGAGCACCCGGAGGAAACCCACGCACACACGGGGAGGACATGCTAACTCCGCACAGACAGTGACCCAGCCGGGAATCGAACCTGGGACCCTGGAGCTGTGAAGCATTTATGCTAACCACCATGCTACCGTGCTGCCCTCAAATTTCACCCAGTACCTGGTTTTGGACAAACAATCTGATCACACTGACAGGATTTGGGTGAGATAGAGCTGGGTGAAGGAGGCATTATGGTGCAGTGGTAGCACCCCTACCTCTGGGCCAGAAGTTCCGGGTTCAAGGCACACTTCAGGACTTGATGGCCATGGAAGAAGACATGTTCATGATATAGCCAGACAGGTTGATTATTAAACTGTAAATCCTTCCAATTTGCCTGATGACAGGCAGCAATGAAATAAACGAGCAGGCCATCATCTGTTCTCATGATATTGATTGAGGGATAAGACACCATAACAATTCCACTTTTCATAGAATCCTTACAGTGCTGAAGGAGGCTATTCGGCCCATTAGGTCTGCACCAACCATCTGAAAAAGCACCCCAACTAAGCCCACTTCCCCTTCCTATCCCCGTAACCTGACCTAACCTGCATATCCCTGGACACTGAGGAGCAATTTTGGCATCACCAATCCACATCACGTGCACATCTTTATGCTGTGGGAGGAAAACGGAGCACCTAGAGGAAATCCATGCAGACACGAGGTGAGCGTGCAATCTCTACACAGACTCACTTTGGGCCAAAATTAAACCTGGATCCCTGGTGTTGTGAGACAGCAGTGCTAACCACTGTGCCACCATGCCGGCAAGTTTTCTTCTGTAATTTTTGCCAAGGGATCTTTGACATCCATTTGGGGGAGCATATAGGGGGCAAAATTCTCCCCTACCCGGCGGGGCGGGGGGAGTCCCGGCGTAGTGGAGTGGCGCCAACAACTTCGGCGTCGGGCCTCCCCAAAGGTGCGGAATTCTCCGCAGCTTTAGGGGCGAGGCCCACGCCAGAGTGGCTCCCGCTCCGCCAACTGGCGCCAACGGCCTTCGCCGGCCGGCATGAGTCCGCGCATGCGCCGGAGCGTCAGCGGCCGCTGACGTCACCACTGGCGCATGCCCGGTAGGGGGCTCTCTTCTGCCTCTGCCATGGTGGAGGCCGTGGCGACAGCGGAAGAAAAAGAGTGCCCCCACGGCACTGGCCCGCTCGCCGATCGGTGGGCCCCAATCGTGGGCCAGGCCACCGTGAGGGCACCCCCCAGGGTCCGATCGCCCCGCGCCATCCCCCCAGGACCCCGGGGGCCCGCTCGCGCCGCCTCTGGTGCCGGCGGGAGTGGCCTGCCAGCGGCGGGACTTCGGCCCATCGCGGGCCGGAGAATCGCCGCGGGGGGCCCGCCGGTCGGCGCGGAGGCACACTGACCAGCGGGGTGTGATTCCCGCCCTTGCTGATTCCCGGGTGGCGAAGAATTCCGGCCACGGCGGGGGCGGGATTTACGCCGGCCCCGGGCGATTCCCCGACCCTGCGGGGGGTCAGAGAAATACGCCCAGGGCCTCCATTTATCATCTCATCCAAAAGGTGGCAACTCTAATGGTGCAGAATGTTGTACATTTCTACAGATCAATGCAGAGATGACATTCCAGCTTCTTTGTATGTGTGAATGTTATTCACAGTGCTTTAAAATGCCTGCTCCATGCTTCAGCCCCAGCTTCAAGATCTTTCTACAGTTTGTTTACTTTACTCAATGAGTGTACCCCCAATCTTAGTCAATCAAGCACAGTGAGCAGCAACTGTAAACAGACTCACCCAATCGAATCATAAAAGAATTGAACACTGCACAGGGCTCCCTCAGCACCGTACTGGAATGGAACTTGAATTCAAATCCTCAGACACAGGAGTGACAGTGCTGCCAACTAAGCCACAACTAGCACACAACTATGCAATGATGCCAGTACTGTCTTTTCAAATTGACTGCTGCTTTCATAGCAATAAAGACTTTGAGCGCAAAGGATTGCAAACCTAAATGAGCTCATCGATTTCCATGAAGACAAACAAAAAAGAAATACTGTATTGTTTCCTTCAACTCCATTGCACAGTCTGTTTTCCTCCCAATCCCACCCCCCCATCCTATCAACACACATTAATCTGTTCATTCTGCTCAAAATATCACAACTGTTGGTTCACTATAATAGCTCTGTCAAAAAAGGTGTTAAACATTAAGATTGAATAACAAGGTGCATATTGATTTCCCACATTTGCCAAGTTCTCAGCTTTGGAATGAGTGAAGCTCGCCTGTCAGGCAGAGTGCGATTGAACACTCAGCCTTCAATGCTCAGTCCAAAGATTAATAACCAGAATGAAATATACAGTGTCAAAATGGCACTGGGGATGACTGAGAATGGAAAGAAATATATCTGTGCTCTGTGAATTGTTGATTAACATCTAGGGCCAATAATAACTCTCGACTTGTCACGTTTCGTCGCTGAGTACGGAAAAGTTATTTCGCCATTCCTCTTGTTAATATTTTATAGAAGATGAATAAAAAAGACAAATAAGTCTACTCCTGGATTATGCCATTCATCATTAATTAACAAGGTCATTCTTTTTTTGGAAAAATAGTATACAACTTTGAAGGGCGCAATAATGCCTTCTGAATATTTTATTCTCCTCAGCTATGTGAAACTGCAAAACAGCTACCGCTGATGATATATTTCCTGGCGTATTCCACTTTTAAAGGCGATACATATCTCAAGAGAATAATGTGTTTGAAATTAACTGAGCAAGGTGTAAGGTTGCCTGTGTATCAGAGAGAGAAATGGCAGGAAGAGGGCACTGCATAAACCCAAACTAATGCCACAGCCTTTAGTCCATTGGCATTCAAGGCATACCTCAAAAATGTCTTGGGCATATATCCCACACCATGCTGCGTTTACTGAGGTTATTAATTTAAAGCACACAAGCTCTGTCTAGACTGTGCTTCAATCAGCAGTAACGCAACATGTAGTGACAGGCTGGTACCAGTAGTTTGTGCCCAGCTGTTAATGACTACATCGGGAAACACCATCTGTAAATTCTGAACAATGAAAACTGACAAGATATTGGAGGAATTGTCCTCTTTTTAAAATGGTCATTTAAAAAAAAGCAATGAAATTAATAAGGAAATGATTGCTCATGCAAATGCTTTAAATGCATAAAGGATAAGGATGCACTAATGGTTGCTATGAAATAAGCATAATCAAACCACAAGAAAAAAGTGTGTTTATGGAGTGTCCTTCTCACCTTCAAAATGTTCCCAAACTGATTCACAGCCAGAATGTTATTTTTCAATTGCAGCCTCTGCTGTTATTCGGGCAAAGGTGGCAATGAACTCGCCGACAGCACGATCCCCAAAACGAGGGCGAGATAAATAACTTGTTCATCTGTTTTTGCTGCTGTTGATTGGGATGTCAATTTTGGCGAAAACATCAGAGCGATCTCCCCTACTCGTCATCAGATAGCATCATAAAATCATAGAATTTACAGTGCATAAGGAGGCCATTCGGCCCATCGAGTTTGCACCGGCTCTTAGAAAACCCACACCTCCATCCTATCCCCGTAACCCAGTAACCCCACCTAACCATTTTCTTTTGGACACTAAGGGCAATTTATCATGGCCAATCCACCTAACCTGCGCATCTTTGGACTGTGGGAGGAAACCGGAGCACCCGGAGAAAACCCATGCAGACACGGGGAGAACGTGCAGACTCCGTGCAATCAGGGACCCAAGCCGGGAATCGAACCTGGGACCTGTGAAGCAACTGTCATGCTATCTTTTACATCGACCTGATAGGGCAAATGGGAATTCAATTTATTATCTCAGCTGAAGGAGAGACTCTTCAACAGGGCAGCACTCCCTCAGTACTACATTGGAGCACCTGGCTGGAATTTATGCTCAAGTGTCTGAAAGGTGGCGTGATTCATAATCTACGGGGCCAAGAAATGAGATCGCTACCACAGTGCAGAAGCGACATTGGAAAGCGAAGCATAAAACTGATAGGCTCCCAGTAGAAAGAAAATTTGCAAAAATAAATATTTTCTGGGATTTCCAGTCATATTAAAAATCTCTTATAAGGAAGGTGATAGGACAGCCAACTCTACTTCCCAATGCAGACAAGGTCCTGGATTTGATAGAATGGGGGAGAGTTATCACATCACACTCGTCTTACAATGTCACCTTCTTTGATGTACTATGAACTCTGCCAGAATGTGTTTGAAGGTAACTAATCTTCGGACTAGGTCAGTAAAATGTAAGTCCAGAGAAAACATCCTGACAAAGTGGGGTGTCAGAATGTGTTGCTCCAGAAAGCTACTGATGCAGAATCAGTTCAGTGATGCTTAAGAGAGGTCGTTCCTTGGGAAACAAATAGTTTTTAAGGAAGCTGGAGAAAGATTTAAGTGTAGGAACTGGATTATTAAAAGGTAGGGCTGACAAAGCCAGTGAGCTGATCGTACAGACGGAAAGGCTTCTCCCATTCCTCTGAACATATAAACACTATAAAATTCTTCACATGAACTGTATGATTAGGACAGAGAAGCCAAATTGCATTTGAAGTTGAGGATACTTAATGAAGAGAGAGCTGGAAATTCTACAGGATCTTTCATGACCTTGGGATGTCCCAATGCATTTTACAGCCATTTGTGAACTTTTGAAATGTAGTTGCTGTTGCAATGTCGGAAACACTGGTGTTGCGTTGTGCACAGCAAGCTCCATAAAAGTCACGTAACAACGAGCAGATTATCTGTTTCTCAGGCATTTCAGTTGAGAAGTAAATATTAGCCAGGACACCCGGTAGAACTCCATCATTTATATTCAATTAGTCCCTCTCTCTGAGACAACAGATGTGGCCTTTAGCTAAACATCTCTTCAGAAACACACCACCTCCAACAGCGTAGCACTCCCTCAGTACTGTCAACCTGAATTAAATTCTCAAATCTCTGGAATGGGATTTGAATCCATAGCCTTCTGCCTCAGAGAGTGCTCACCAGAGAGCATCAACTGGATTATTGGTTTTGTAACCAATGTGTCAGGCTGAAGTCTGAGTGTCTGTAATTAACTGTTCAACGAGCAAACCCAGGAATGTAGGACAACTCTCTGATTGACACTTTGAAATTCAATGCTGTGTGAATTAAAAATCTCCATAGTTGATCTATTATTTAGTTTCTGGAGCAGGCAGAATACTTCTATTCAATTAACTTTACATTGTATGTTGTCCAATTTACGCTCTCTCACAATCCAGAAATACAATACCTCTATAGCGACAGGATATTTATTGATGTATCATTGAGATACATTGGAAAGGATTGAGTAACTTTGAACAATTCTATTTGCACATAACACTTTTGACATATTCTATTTTAATATTCAGGATGTCCCAGCAATACTTTATTTTCACCCAAGATCTAAATAAGGGTTGTTCCATTCAAATTTAGAACTAGTTTGAACATTTCAAAAGGAATTAAATCAGCTTTGAACTGAACTAATAAGAGGGAAATCAGAAGTTGGATGAATTTTGTTGCAGGGTAACCACATGGGACTTTGATGGGCTAGGATCCAGAAGAAACTGCTGGTGCTTGGATAGCCTACCAGAAAGCCTGCGGTCAGTGTCACAGAACATGGAAAAGTCCAGCATCCATTTGTCAATCGGTTATGTGCGAAGATTGAAGCCTTAACTATGAGGTCATCAATTAATCCCGCCTCATTACACAATACCAAATCCAGATTAGCCTGCTCCCTGGTTGGTTCCAACATATTGTTCCAAAAAACAATCTCTGATTCTTTCAATGAACTCTCCCTCCAGGAAACCTTGCAAATTTGATTAATCCTGTCTATGCACAGATTAAAATCACCCATGATTATTGCCATATCTTTCTTACAAGCCCCCAGAATTTCCTGGTTTATACTGTGTCCCACTGCAGAACTATTGTTTGGGGACCTATAGACTACTCCTACCAGGGACTTCTTCCCTTTGCTATTCTTACTTCTACCCAGACTGATTCCTCATCTTGATCTCCAGTGCTTATATCATTTCTCATTACAGCACTGATCCATTTCTTCACCAGCAGGGCGACACCTCCTCCTTTTCCTTTCAGTCTATCTTTTGGAAATACTGAATACCTTTGGCTATTCAATTCCCAGGCCTGGTCTTCTTGTAACCATGCCTCAGTAATTGCCAACAAATTATACTCCTTTGTCTTTATTTGCACGTTAACTCATTCATTTGTTCCGAATGCTTTGTGCATTTAGATACAAAGCTTTTAAATTTGTTCTATTGCCAAATCTCCCTCCTCTTTTATAATTCCTAGTTGCAAAAAGACATTCACCCGTTCTATTCCTCATCTTTATTTTCCGGTAACCATCGTCCACATTTCTAACCTGCACTCCTACCTCCTCCTTTAATTTTGAATTTTCTAATTTTTCCTGTAACTGAACCCCCCTCTCCCCCATTCAGTTTAAAGCCCTATCTGCAGTGCTAGTTATGCGATTCGCCGGGAATCTGGTCCCAGCATGATTCAGGTGAAGATTCAGGTCCCATCGGAACAGGCCCTTCCTTCCCCATTACTGGTGCCAATGACCCATGAATTTGATCCCATTTCTCCCACACCAACTTTGAGCCACGCATTTACTTCCCTAATCTTATTGAGCCTGTGCCAATTAGCTCATGGCTCAGCTAGTGATCTCGAGATTATTACCTTTTTGGTTCTTTTTTAAATTTAGCCCCCAGTTGCTTCTATCCCCTCAGTAGGACCCCTGTCCTTGTTCTACCTCTGTCGCTGTGTGAACCATAACAACTGGATCTTTACCCTCCCACTACAAGTTCCTCTGCAGCTCAGATGAGATATTGAGAACCCTGGCACCAGGTAGGCAACACAACCTTTGTGACTCTCGATCTTGATCACAGTCGTTAGCATTTTTGCCTCACAATGCCAGGGACCCAAGGTGAATTCTGGCTTTGGGCGACTGTCTGTGCTGAGTCTGCACTTTCTCCCAGTGTCTACATGGGTTTCCTCCAGGTGTTCGGTTTCCTCCCACAGACAAAGATGTGCAGGTTAGGTGGATTGGCCATGCTAAATTGCCCTTTAGCGTCCAAAGGTTTTGTGGGGTTATGGGGATAGGGCGGATAGGATGCTCTTACAGAGGGTCTGTGCAGACTTGAAGGGCTAAATGGCCTCCTTCTGCACTGCAGGAATTCTATGACTATGTAAGACCAGCCATACCACTCTGTATAAACTATTCAAACTCAGGAAACTTAAGGCAAGCTCCAAAAATGTACATAATGTCACAAACAGGCAGAAAAAAATAACCGAGCAATAGCTTGTAGTACTTCACAATCCTTTTAAATAGTGCTGATGGGGTAGTTGCCCATTTTGGCCCAATTTAACCCCATGAAGTTTAAACCTTGCCATAAAAGTGATCTGACCCGGCCACCTATCAGGCCAGGGAGAGACCCAGAGGGGAAGGATCACGACAGCCCAATGTGTACAGGCATCACTGGTTGTTTGAAGAAATATTGGACAGCATGCACAGCAGGAGGCTCGCCTCAACAAAGGGACGATGCAGCACCTGCGCCATGTCCTTGCGGACTTGGCACCATGTGGAGGAGAAAGGTACCCACTCCCAGTGGCCATCAAGGTCACCGCAGCCTTCAACTTTTACACCTCAGGTTCATCCAGGGTTCGAATGGAAACTTGAACGGCATATCCCAACCAACATCCCACAAGTGCATCCGTGAAGTCACCGATACCCTGTTTGCCCAGGCAGCGGGATTCTCCATCATCGCCAGAATGTCCAGGGCCAGGTGATAATAAATAATGCATGTTGCCTTCCGTGCACTGGGTGGTACATGAGTGCCCTTCATTAACAGGAACGGGTTCCATTCCCTGAACCTTCAACTTGTGTGCGATCACCACCTCAAGATCATGCACGTGTGTGCAAGCTTCTCAAGGAGTTTGCACGACAGCTACATCGTGGGGCAGCTGGAGATCCCTGGGATCTTTGAGGGACACCCCAGGATAAGGACTTGTGTTGCTTATGTCCTGGCGAATGACACCAGTGCAGAGGCCAAGGAACAATGTGGGGATCCGATATAACGAGGCCCATGTGACTACCCGGTCTGTCTTTGAGCAGTGCATCGTATTGTTTAAATTGCGGTTCCGTGCCTCGACCACACTGCAGTACACCCCCGGAGGGCAGCCCGCTTTGTCGAGGACTGCTGTGCCTCAGTAATAGGGCGAGGTGATAGAGGTGGAGAAGGGGGAACATATGGCATCGTCAGAGGAGGAGGACGAGGAGCAGCCGGACTAGAAGGGGCTGGGGGAGGACCCGTGGGAGCAGCTGGAGGATGGAGGACAGGCAGCGACGAGAAGGGTCCGGCCTGCCTTGAAGGCCAGTGAGGCGCTCATTCTCGCCCGCTTCTCATAAGATGTGGCTTCATCCGTCATCTCACCCCCTCTCCCCATCCCACCCACCGTCTCCCCCCCGCCCCCCCCCCCCCCACCCATTCCCCCCTCCTCCCACACGGTCTGCCTCTTACCCTCCGCCTCCCTCCCTCCCCCAACCATTCCCTTCGCCCCCCACCCAATCGGTCTGTTCTGTCCTCCCAGCATTGTGTTTAAGCAGTGCGATCCACTGCTCAAAATCAGCCCAGGTGGCCACATGGGCCTCGTTATATCGGATCCCTGCATCGTTCATCGGCATCTGCACTGGTGTCATTAGCCAGAACATAAGCAACATAAAGTGACGGGCCTTTGCCGGCACTGTCAGTGAGTCAATATACAAAGGGGTTAATAAACCCCTGTGACCTGAGCTCTGGTGTTCCTCAATCTATACCACAGTCTGACATTTGTCTGACTGCTGACACCACGCCCACACCATCAACTGCATGTGATACATTTGCGGATGAAATGACTGTGGTGGGTTGCATCTCAAACAACGACGAATCAGACTACAGAAGAGAGATAGATTATTTGGCTGCATGGTGGACCGAAATCAACCGCTCTCTGAATGTTGGAAAGACTAGGGAACTGATGTGTAGCACGACACCCCCCCCACCGTCTACATCAATGGCTCCGAAGAGGTCGATAGCTTTAAGTTCCTGAGGGTCACCATCACCAACAGTCTGTCCTGGTCCACTCACATTGATGCAACAATCAAAAAAGTCCAACAACGTCTCTACTTCCTATGGAAGCTAAAGAAATTTGGCATGTCTGCATCGACTCTCACAAACTTCTATGTGACACAGAGAGCATCCTATCCAGCTGCATCACAGCCCGGTATGGCAACTGATTGGTTCATGCTCGCAAGAAACCGCAAGAAACTGGGCAGGGCTGGGGCCGTGTAAGGGCAACTGGGGGAAGGGAGAAGGGAGTGCATGCTGGTCCGCTGTACGGAATGACATGGCAGGGATTTTGCATGTCTTGAGTGTAATATCTTTCAATGATGGACAATCATTAGGGCAGCACAGTAGCACAAGTGAATAGCACTGTGGCATCACAGGTGCTGGCCAGGGTCCCAGGTTCGATTCCCCGCTGGGTCACTGTCTGTGTGGAGTCTGCACGTTCTCCCCGTTTCTGTGTGTGTTTCCTCCAGGTGCTCCGGTTTCCTCCCACAGTCCAAAGACAGGGGGCTGGTTTAGCTCACTGAGCTAAATTGCTGGCTTTTAAAGCAGACCAAGCAGGCCAGCAGCACGGTTCAATTCCCACCAGCCTCCCCGGACAGGTGCCGGATTGTGGCGACTAGGGGCTTTTCACAGTAACTTCATTGAAGCCTACTCGTGACAATAAACAATTTTAATTTTCAAGACATGCAAGTTAGGTGGATTGGCCATGGTAAATTGCCCTTAATGACCAAAAATGTTAGGAGGGGTTATTGGGTTACGGGGATAGGGTGGAAGTGAGGGCTTAAGTGGGTCGGTGCAGACCTGATGGGCCGAATGGCCTCCTTCTGCACTGTATGCTCTATGTTCTCTTCTAATCATCACCCTATCTGTCCCTAGGTATTGATAGTGCCACTGGCCGCACCGACCCTCGTGCCCTCAGTGATTCTCAATCTTCCTCAAACTCCGTACTCTGCCGCTACATCTCTTACCATTTATTTCTTGTCTTTCTTAATAAATATTTAACAGCCCCCCCCCCCCCCCCCCCCAATCTTTCCCTTGGTTTCTGTGGCTATTAGCGACCCGTTTCCCTGGTTTTCTGTGGCTATGATCCATCTTTCATTCTCACTCCACAGTATAAATATTCCCCACATTCTCTGACTGTTAGCTTTGACAAAGAGTCATTGGATTCGAAACGTTAGCTCTTTTCTCTCCCCACAGATGCTGCCAGACCTGCTGAGATTTTCCAGCATTTTCTCTTTCGTTTCATAATTAATCTAATGGTTGGTTCAAGGACAACGGCGATCAGGAAGGCTACGTTGTCAAGGCCATGGGTGAAGCATGACCCTGGGGTTTGATTGGGGGGTGAGGGTGTCATTAGCATCCTGTCATCTGGCTGGTTACTGAGAAAGTTAATTGTAGTTTGGACCATGTGCGTTGTGCAGCTCACTAAGAGAAGATAGCCAAAATAAATGGGAGTTAGTTCGATAGACCCGCACTGTAAGCTGTGTAAAAAAACTAACTTCACGATTGACTGCGTGGAATGTGATTGACGCATGGGCGCGATCTACAGGCCATGTTGCACCAAAAGCCAGCGTGGCATGGCCATTGGATGGCGGGAGATTTCTCTTCCAGAATGCACCCAATTTGACACGCCCCGTGAGATCTAACACAATCTGAATCCTGCCCATTGTGGGCGGGATCACTATTTTGCAAATCCGCTTAGAGTGAGACAGTTAGTCTAATATGCTCTCCCCTGGTCGACTCGAGGAATTGGAATCTAACCTCTTGGCCTTGGAGACCTTGGGAGAAAACTGTTCAGTGCTGGTCTCCATGAACGGGCATCAGATGGAACAGCACTTTTGGGGGTCTCTCATGTGATCAGAGTCCCCCAGGTGCTTATGCCCTGGGCAGGGGCGTACCTTGGTACTGCCTGCCTGGCACCCTGGCACTACTGGACTGCCATCCTGGTAGTGCCACCTACGTTCCAGCCTGGTACTGCCCAGGCGCCACTGATAGCTGGCAGGGGCACTGCCAGGGTGCCAAGCTGTCAGTGCCAAGGTGCTGAACAAGCATTTTTCCCATGACAGGGATGCGGCCAGGGGTGCCCTTTGTGTGTGGGGTGGGGTGTGTAGGGGCCGGGGGGACCCCTTCTCCGTAAGTTGGTGCTTTGGGGGGGTTCAGGGGTTGAGAGATCGGCACACCATTTAAAAACAGTGAGCGAGTTCCTCAGTGCAGGAATATTGCATCAGCGGGGCATTCCCTGCAGAGGCCACGGATAGAACCAGACTCCCAGTAAATAGCGCGGTGTTTCTTAGCACGACGAGCGTAGGGAAAAACGCACTCATTACAGGACTGTTTCCATTCGGTTAGATCGTGCCCTTAATCTCAGTTTGATTTTGTGAGGGAACAGAAGCTAGAAGATCGCATTGTTCAAATCTACAGTGGTCTTGCGGGAAAGGAAATAACAAGCAGATTATCTTGGAAGCATCAGAATAGTCACCAGAACAAGGGATTGAGGCAGACACAGCCAACAAATGGCCAATGTAAGTTTTAACACTGAGAATAGCTGGAGATGAGGATAATTCAGCAGAGGACTGCAGCATACTTATGGGTGGTGCCTGCAGAAGTAATAACTTTAAGATTGATGTGCCTTACAAAAGAATAGAAGCACAGAACCCCTCCAATGCAGAAGGAGGCTATTCGGCCATCGAGTCTGCATGACCCTCGACCCACTCCCCTACCCTATCCCCATAACTCCACCTAACCCGCACATCTTTGGACTGTGAGAGGAAACCGGAGCACCCGGAGGAAACCCACGCAGACATGGCGAGAAAGTGCAAACACCACACAGCGAGTGACTCAAGGTCGGAATTGAATTGGGGAACCCCCGCACAGTGAGGCAGCAGTGCTAACCACTGTGCCACCATGCCGTAAAGTAAGAAGTAAACATGAGTACACAAAATACATTGTTAAAAACATATCGTTGATTCAATTGCGCTTGTTTTATTTCATACTTTGAAGTTTATTTTGTGAAAAAGGTGAAAACTTGTGGCATAATTCTGCTGGTTAAAATGAAATGTTTGGCTTTCCCTTTAAATGCGAACAACCACTAACTAGCTAGTAACAAAGGGTTAAGCTGAAATACCCCACACACCAATGCAGGCTCTGCTGCCTGAGGTTGTGAACGCAGCTCAGTGATTAGGCAATTTCCTCCAATGCATTTCTGCAACACGAATCAAATCATTAGGATATCTAAATGGGGTGACAAAAATAGCTTCCTTAGCACTTTCACTAATAGCACATTAGTATCATGAGGCATTAGTATTTTCCATCATTTTGGTTGTTGCACTAATAACGCATTGCATCAAAGATTCAGCTCGAAGGAGCGTTCACCAGTATTCTACTTGGACAGTTGTTTTAAACGAAAGATTTTGCCGTTATACCAGGTGGAATCTTTCATTCCTTTTGCTGGACAAGTCGAGAATGCCGGTGTGCAAGTCGCTGGCTGTGAAGCATGCTTTTCTCTGCAGATAATCTAACAGGAACAATCTGGAGGCATGGTCCATGCCATCACACTGGTGGGGTGGCACCAGAAAAAGCCGTCAACCAAATTTCACAAGACTGGGGCAGTCTTTTTAAAGAGCCCTCTAGTCTACAATATGAAACATAGGACCCACCCCCCACCCATCACACGTAAACGGAGGCACACCTACCAAGAAAATGCGGAGCCTCACCCCCTTTCCCCCCCCCCGCCCCACCATGGACACGATGGACCACACTGGCATAGACATAGGGAGCCCCCAATGGAACTTCCCAGGGGTCAGTGACAGTGGGAGGTGCCCAAAAGTACTGCCAGGGTGTAGTGACAGTAACCGTCCAGCTATTCCCCTGTCCCCCTGGCTATAATTATCTGTACGCCCCCAACGGGTTCCCTTCACCTGGTTCCCATATTTGAAAAGCATCAAACAGAGTGAGGTGATTTCTATTATTTTCACTGCTGACTACTTCAAAGTAACTGAACCATACAATGAAATGAATGGAAAGCACTCAACACTGTTTGATGTGGTCCAGGAGCTGTCAATCAAAGCTTGATGTTTATAAATATTGAGGTTAGTTTCACAGCCGACCCCTTCAAAGTCACTCAACCATGGAGAGAGATGGATGAAACAATGTTGACAGCTGGCGGGGGTGGGGGTAGGAGTCTTTCTTCTGGAGTCTCTCCATCTGGGAGGCTTCCATAGAATCCGTACAATGCAGAAGGAGGCCATTCAGCCCATTGAGTCTGAACCGCATCACTGAAAGCTCTCTACCAAGGCCTTCTCCACCATCTTATCCCTGTACACTAGGGCAATTTAGCATGACCAAACCACCTAACCCGCACATCTTTGGACTGTGGGAAGAAACCGGAGCACCCGGAGAAAACCTACGCAGAGATGGGGAATTCGTACAAAGTCCACACAGAGAGTCACCCGAGGCCGGAATTGAACCTGTGTCCCTGATGCTGTGAGTCAGCAGTGCTAACCACTGTGCCATCATGCCACTCACAGAGCAGAGCTACTCTAAATATTAACCAGAATGGTGCCTCAGAAGGGAAACTACTGATGAGAAGATACTTCAATCAATTAACACCTGGCTGTCACTGTAAGGGCTCCAAGTCATTCCAATTCAGTGAAAACGTAGACCGATGTCCCTAGTTCTAGCCTCTCGTGAGGGTGAACACCCTTTCATCATCAATCCTGTCAAGCCCATTTATCTTAAATATTTTTATGAGACCACCTTTCATTTGTCTGAACCCCAAAGAGTATAGGCCCATTACATCCAACCTCTCTTTATAGAGCAACAGTCCCATCTGAGGAATCAACCTAGTGAACTTTCCTTGCACCACCTCTAAGGCAAGCATATCATTCCTTAGATGCAGCGACCTCAAGTGTATATATTACTCCAAGTGTGATCTCACCAATGTGCTGTATAATTGTGGAAAAATGTATTTAATCTAGTACACTAACCCCTGTAATAAAACCCAAAATACCATTTACCCTCCTAATTACTTGCTGAAGTTGCATATTAACTTTCTTGTACAAGGACATCTCAGTCCCTCAGAATATAAATAATTAATAATTTATCCCCAGTAGAAAACTGTTTTTCTCTTCAGATTAATTCAGATGGCGCCGGAGCATGGCGACTCTCTGCGAGCTCTCTAAACCAGGCCCCTTTACTTTATCCCTTATCACCGTTCTGACCTACTAAAACCCTTTTCCCTTCATATATAATTACTAATGATGCCACCTAATGATGACCCTATGTTTTCTTACAGGTTTCAGGATCCTCTGAATCTCGCACAACACGGCATGACTCCATCCGTATCCTACACACTCTGCCAGACCTCCGCTCCCGACCAGTGATGGCCCGAGGACCGAGGCCTACCCGACCAGCGACGGCCCTAGGGCCGAGGCCTACCCGCCCAGCGATCGCCAGCCCCGCAATGGCCCAAGGGCAGGGGTATACCTGCCCAGCGACTGCCCATCCCACGATGGCCCAAGGACTCGGCCTACCCGCCCAGCGATCACCCGCCCTGCAATGGCCCAAGGACCGGGGCCTACCCACCCAACGATCGCCCACCTGCAAAAGCTCAAGGACTGAGGCCTACATGTCCAGCCACAGCCCAAGGATGCAACAAAAACTCCATGACGTACCTGCTCCAGGTGAACTGCTGCATCCTTTCCTCAGTGTAGGCCTGACTAGGCCCACACCAGCGTCCTACCACGTGACTGCTTACTCCAGTCTCCGACCACGTGACCTGACCCTGCCACGTGATTTTCAGCCTGTCCATCACCCTGAAGTACCACCACCATCAAGGCCAATCTTGGTATGGCCGTGAGGCCTCGCCAGCAAGCCGGGAATGCCTGAGCCAAACCTGAAGTGACAGGTACCCGCCTGACCACACCGGAAGGTGAACCCGACCTCGCCGCCCCACGATACCAGACCAACCACATACAACCCCCTCCAGTGAACCTGCCACCGCCAGCTGATGCACGATCAATTGCACAAAGACGAAGTTGAATACAACTGAGGCTTTATTACACTAAGATGTGTGGCCTCCTACAGCAGCTGGCAAAATGGCTGCTGTACGGGGAGCACACAAATTTATACTCCGCCTACTGGGCGAAGCCAGCAGGCAGGGAATACCGCCATACCTGTAGTACAGGGCCTTACCATACATACCCTAATATATACAGCAGTGGTTACAGCCACACCACCATCATCGACGACATCATCGAACATAACCACCTACCTTACGGAAATCCAGCCTTCCCATCTAAGGGCAGCCGCCGACCCAGGAAGTGGGGAAAATGCGCCAGTCTGAAGGTGAGACTTCAATTATGTGGCTTCAAGACCCCGCTCCCCAACGATTGAGAACAAGCTGGATGACCTCAATGCCAGACTTACCTCCCAGAGGGAAGTGAGGAACTGCTGTATGGTCTGCTTCACCGAAACATGGCTTACTCCGGCCACACCAGACTGAGTCATCCAACCCGAAGGCTTCTCAGTCTACTGGATCTACCAGATTTCATAGAATTTACAGTGCAGAAAAGTCATTCGGCCCATCAAGTCTGCACCGGATCTTGGAAAGAGCACCCTACCCAAGCCCACACTTCCATCCTATCCCTGTAACCCAGTAACTCCACCCAACAGTAATGGCAATTTTGGACACTAAGGGTAATTTAGCATTGCCAATCGGCCTAACCTGCATATCTTTGGACGGTGGGAGGTAACCGAAGCACCCGGAGGAAACGCATGCAAACACGGGGAGAACGTTCAGACTCCGCACAGATAGTGACCCAAGCCGGGAATTGAACCTGGGACCCTGGAGCTGTGAAGCAATTGAGCTAACCACTATGCTACAGAGCTGCCCCAAATGGACCGCACAATGGCCTCAAGCAAGTCGAAGTGAAGAAAGCACTTGACGAACTACACTCCACCACCAACAACCAAGAAACAAATCACCCTGAAGCCCTGACAATTGTGGCTGGAGACTTGAACCAGACAAACCTCAGGAAGGTTCTATCCAAACTCCATCAACATACCTCTTGCCCCACCAGAGGGGCAAACCACCCTGGACCACTTCTACTTGAGCATCAAAGGTGCCTACTGAAGTGTTGGACAATGTAGACTTGTGAAGCTAACATATGCCACCAACACTGAAGAAGGTTCAACTCTATTTTATTAACTAATTATAAAATAATAGATATACGAGAACTGTGGGTTTAAACAATGCTAGTTTAACTAGAGACCTGTGCCTGTCCGAACCAGTTGAATCTCTCAGCACGTGGTGTGAGTCTGTACTATACTTGATGAGCTCTTGTTCTACAGCACCCAGAATGAGCGGGAACCGTGGTGCCCTCTGCCTTCATAGTGTGTATTCTAACTGTTGATTGGCTGCGGTGTGTGTGCATGTTGATTGGTCCTAGTGTATGTCCACCAGTATGTGTCTGCACCATGATATACTGGTATATATTATGACACCCTCCCCTTTTTAAAAAATGTTGATGTGAATGTGTGACAATAAATAGTGTGGGCGTGTGAAGAAGGTACCTAACTAGGTGTGAGGTGCAAAGACATATGTACAAATCTATATACAGGAAACTAAGCTATATACAAGGGAAGATGCCTGGTGCAGATAATCAATATGCAGTAACTTGAACAAGAACAATGCTATTTACAAACCACTGGAAAACGATTTTAACAGGGAAGGAAACATCTCAGAGAGTCCACATATTTGCAAAGTTCATAAATTCAGTCTCTGAGGTGGGCGACGAACTCTGGTTGACCACCTCAAGGGTGGGTCAATGGCTGGCAGGTCAGGAGCTGGGTGGGCTGCAGCACAGTCAGGGGGAGGCAGAGTGACTGGAATCTCTGCACAGTCCATGACGGGGTCAGCAGAGGAACTGTTCGGAGGACTAATTGAACCCCCTTTTCCGCCTTGCCATTGGACTGAGGGTATAGGGGACTGGACGTGATGTGTGCAAAGTTGTATTGTCGGGCAAAGCTGGCCCATTCCTGGCTCGTGAAACAGGGGCCATTGTCCGACATCACTGTGAGCGGGATGCCATGCCGTGCGGACGTCTCCTTTCATGCCCGAATGACAGCAGAAGAGGTGAGGTCGTGCAACCTGATGACCTCCGGGTAGTTGGAGAAGTAGTCAATGATTAGGACGTAGTCCCGGCCCAATGTGTGGAACAGGTCGATGCCCACCTTGGTCCAGGGCAATGTGACCAACTCATGGGGCATCAGGGTCTCCCGTGGTTGGGCGGGTTGAAAATGCTGGCAGGTGGGGCAGTTGAGTACCGCATTGGCGATGTCATTGTTAATGCCCGGCCAATAGACAGCTTTCCTGGCCCTGCGGCAACATTTTTCAACTCCTAGATGGCCTTCATGCAGCTGCTCTAGGACCAGCTGGGGCATGCTGTGCGGGATCACGATGCGGTCTAACTTTAGGAGCACCCCGTCAACAACCGGCAGATCGTCACGCACATTGTAAAATTGCAGGCATTGGCCCTTGAGCCACCCGTCTATTATTAAGTGCATTACACGCTGCAGAAGGGGGTCAGCCGCTGTCTCGTGGCGAATTTGTACCAGGCATGCATCCGATGCTGGCAAGTGGGAGGCTGCGAACTGAACTTGAGCGTCAACCTGGCAGACGATCCCTTCGTGATCGCATGGAGTGGTGACCGACCTAGAGAGGGCGTCGGCAACGACAAGGTCTTTGTCGGGGGTATAAACAAGTTGGAAGTCAAGCGTCCGTAGCTTGAGGAGGATGCGTTGGAGGCGAGGCGTCATATCATTCAAGTCCTTTTGAATTATGTTAACACGCGGACGACGGTCGGTTTCAACAGTGAACTGCGGAAGTCCATATACATAGTCGTAGAACTTCACAACACCGGTCAGAAGGCCGAGGCACACCTTCTCAATTTGCACGTAGCGCTGTTCCATGGGGGTCATTGCCCGTGACGCACACTCAACGGGGGCCCCTGACGAGGCCTCATCACGTTGCAGGAGCACGGCTCCAATCCCAGACTGACTGGCATCCGTGGAGATTTTAGTCTCTTTGTTCAGGTCGAAAAAAGCCAGCACAGGGGCCGTGGAAAGCTTGACCTTCAGGTCCCTCCACTCGAGCTCATGGGCGGGGAGCCACTGGAAGTCCGTTGATTTGCGACCCAGGTTTCTGAGGGTCGTGGTGTGCGAGGCGAGATTTGGAATAAATTTCCATGATCAGGAACCGGAGGACCACTTTCTTGTCGTCGGGTGTCTTCATGGACGTGATCGCCGCAATCTTGTCCTCATCCAGACGGACCCCTAAATGGGAGATGTGATCACCCAGGAACTTAATGTCCGACTGGCCGAAGGAAGATTTGGCCCGATTGAGGCGGAGGCCATGTTCGTGAATGCGCTTGAAGACGCTCTTGAGGCAGCTGATGTGTTAATGTGGGGTGGTAGACCAGATTATAATGTTGTCAACGTATACCCGGACGTCGTCGATTCCCTCCATCATCTGTTCCATTATTTGATGGGAAAACTTTGGACGCTGAGATGATGCCAAATGGCTTTCGGTTGTAGCAGTATCTGCCAAAGGGCATGTTGAATGTACACGGCTTTCTGCTCGATTCATCCAGCTGGATTTGCCAGAAGCCCTTTGAGGCGTCGAGTTTTGTGAAGAGTTTGGCGTGGGCCATTTCGCACGTGAGTTCATCATGTTTTGGAATTGGGTGTGCTCCCGCATGATATTCCGATTAAGATCCTTCGGATCTAGACAGATCCTTAGTTCGCCGGACGGTTTCTTCACACAGACCATGGAGCTTACCCAGTCGGTCAGTTCCGTGACTCTGGATATAACCCCTTAGTCCTGGAGGTCCTGGACCTGTGGCTTGAGGCGGTCCTTAAGGGGTGCTGGGACTCTGCGAGGTACGTGTACCACAGGCGTGGCGTTGGGCTTGAGTAGAATCTTGTATATATAAGGGGGGCGTGCCGATGCCCTCGAAGATGTTGTGGTATTGCTGGATGATGGAGTCGAGTTGCGCCCTGAAGTCTGTGTCAGAAGATGCAGACACGTCGCTGGGAGAGAGAGAGTGAACCCTCTGCACTAAGTGGAGCAGCTTGCATGCCTGCGCACCAAGCAAGGAGGCTTTTGAGGCGGCAATGATCTCAAAAGGGAGAACAGCTGTGTGAGCACAGTGTGTCACCTTGAGTTGGAAGGATCCACTGGCAGCGATGGCATTCCCATTGTAGTCAAACAGATGGCAAGATGGAAGGCTGGACACAGATTTGCGAAGGTCAGACGACGCAATGAGATTGGCGGAGGTGCCAGTGTCCAGGCAGAACCTCACAGGGGACCGATTGACCGTAAGGGAGGCACACTACTCATCATCCGGATCGATGCTGTGTATTGGAATGGGTTTGGTGCTGCGCATAGGAGACATCCTGTTCTTGGTTATGATGCCAACTTGGAAGGGGGCTTGCAGCTCATCGCTGGCAAAGTTGGAAGGGGTCTGGAACAGGTTCGTTGATTGTAGGCTGAGTGGTCTGGACATCTCTGCAGGGCTGGCTGGATCTCCTAAAAGTAGCAGGCTGGGTGGGCCTGCATAAAGCAGCATAGTGGCCAAGTTTGCCACACTGCAGACAGCGTTGGGTCTCCGCGGGACATTGCCGTTTTAAGAAGGGCGGAGCCACAGTTGCCGCACGCCATTGCGTCGGCACGTTCGTTGCGCCACCGCGCATGCACGGGACGATCCAGCAAGGTGCGCGTCTGCGCAGAACGGTCCTTGACGTCACCAAGTTCATTGCGTGCCAGCGCGGGAGCCCGTGAAAAGTGCGTGAAATGGCCGCCATCGTCCAGACCCAGGCTCTGGACAGACTTTATAATTTGGAACCGTTCTGCCTCGTGGGGAGATTGCTGCGCCGTTTCAGCGGCCTGGATGCGGGAGTATCGGATGGAGGCGTGTTCATGGAGCACGCAGGTCTCTTTGGCAGTCGACAGGGTGAGCTGCTTGACCTTAAGAAGCTGCTGGCGAAGGGGCTCCGACTGCACACCAAAACCTATCTGATCATGGAGTCAAAGGTGGACCCGTAGTTGCAGGAATGCGCAAGGACACGGAGGTGGGTGATAAAGGACTGGAAAGGTTCGTCCTTATCCTGTATTCGCTGTTGAAATACGTATCGCTCGAAGCTCTCGTTTACCTCGATCACGCAGTGGCTGTCGAAACTTTAAGAGGACTGTCTTGAACTTTGATTTATCCTCCCATCAGCGAAGGTGAGCGAGTTAAAGATGTGGAGGATATGGTCCCCGGCTGTAGAGAGGAAGAGAGCAATCTTCCGTGCGTCCGAGGCAGCTTCCAGGTCCGTGGCCTCGAGGTATAGCTGGAAGCGCTGTTTAAAAATCTTCCAATTTGCGTCCAGGTTCCCGGCAATGCGGAGGGGCGGCGGCAGGCGAACGCTGTCCATGTTGCAGGATGGCTGAAGACTGGTGGAAGGCTGATCACTGGTAGGTAGGTCTCAGAAGTACTAACATCCCTCAACTACTGGTACCATGAAGCGTTGGACAATGTAGACTTGCGAAGATAACATATGCCACCAACACTGAAGAAGGTTCAACTCTATTTTGTTAACTAATTATAAAATAATATACATACGAGAACTGTGGGTTTAAACGATGCTAGTTTAACTAGAGACCGGTGCCTGTCCGAACCAGTTGAATCTCTCAGCACGTGGTGTGAGTCTGTACTATACTTGATGAGTCCTTGTGCATCTGAGATGCAGCATCCAGAATGAGTGGGAAAAGTGATGCCCTCTGCCTTTATAGTGTGTGTATTCTAACTGGTGATTGGCTGCGGTGTTTGTGCATGTTGATTGGTCCTAGTGTATGTCCATCAGTATGTGTCTGCACCATGATATACTGGTATATATTATGACACCTACCGCTCCATTCCTCAACCACACTTTGGCAAATCCGCCACAAGTCAGTCCTCCTCCTTCTGGCTTAACAAACAGCAATGCAAGCATGCTGAATTAGTCAAGAAGACCGTGCAGTGTTGGTCGAAGGCATCAGAGGACACTCTCCGTGATTGCTTTGAGTCTGCGGACTGGTCCATATTCAAGGCCGCGGCAGTTAACCTGGAAGAGTACGCAACCACCATCACAGACTTCATCAGTAAATGTGTTGAGGATTTGTATTCCTAATCGGAAACCCTGGCACAACCAAAAGGTCCACTCCCTGCTAATGCCCTGGATGGAGACATTCAAATCCAGGTACGACATACAGAAAGCCATCAGGGACACCAAAAGACAATACCGGATCAAACTAGGCCAATGGCACAAATCCAAGACATCTATGACAGGGCTTACATGAGATTACAGGCTACAAAGCAAGGCTAGGCAAAATTTCTGGGGCTGGAGCATGCCTCGTTGATGAACTGAACAAGTTCTCTGCCCACTTTGTACAGTCAACCAATACATTAGTGCCACCGTCCCAACAGCGTTGAACACACCCATATCCACTTTTACAGCCTCGGATGTAAGAGTTTCTTGAAAGTAAACCCGCGGAAAGCGACGGGACCCAACCGAGTTCCTGGATGAACACTCAGACCCTGCACTGATCAACTAGCGAGAGCATTCACAGATATCTTCAACACCTCACTTCTCCACTCCAAGGACCCTACCCGCTTCAAGAAGACCATCATAACACCAATACCAAAGAAGAACAAGGTAGCGTGCCTCAACCACACCAACCGATGTCCCTGTTGTCTGTGATCTTGAAATGCTTCGAGCGGCTAGTCATGAGACGGATCGACACCAGCGTCCCAGATGGTCTCGATCCATTGCAGTTCATCTACTGTGGCAACCGATCCACAGCAGATGCTATGTCTCTGGCCCTACAATCAACTCTTGAACATCTCGATAACAAGGACACCTATGTCAGACTGCTGTTCCATAGACTACAGCTCCACCTTCAACACCATTATCCCAACAAGACTAATAACAAAACTCTGCAATCTTGGACTTGACCCTTCCCTGTGCAGCTAGATCCTTGACTTCCTCACCAACAGACCATAATCTGTCAGGATAGGTGTCGGGCAGCATGGTTGCTCTAGAGGGATAGCACTGTGTCAGAGTCCCAGGTTTGATTCCTCGCTGGGTCGCTACCTGTGTGGAGTCTGCACATTCTCCCCGTATCTGCATGGGTTTCCTCCGGCTGCTCCGGTTTCCTCCCACAGTCCTAAGGCATGTAGGTTAGGTGGATTGGCTATGATAAATTGTCCTGTGACCAAACAAAAAGTTAGATGGGGTGATTGGGTTACGGGAATAGGGTGGAGGTGAGGTCTTAAGTGGGTCGGTGCAGACTCAAAGGGGCGAATGGCCTTCTTCTATACTGTATGTTCTATGTTCTATGTAACACCACCTCCTCCACGGTAGTCCTCAACACTGGGGCTCCGCAAGGACGGTGCTCAGTCCTTTACTGTACTCCCTATACGCACACGCCTGGGTGGCGAGATTCAACTCCAATTCAATCTGTAAGTTTGCAGATGATGCGACTGTGGTGGGCCGTATCTCAAACAACGACAAATCAGACCACAGAAGGGAGATAGATCACTTGGTTGCATGGTGTACCGAAAAATACCTCCCACTAAATATTGGAAAGACCAAGGAACTAATCATCGATTTCAGGAAGCGTAGCACAACACCACCCCCCTCCCCTCCCCCTCCCTGTCTACATCAATAGCTCCGAAGTAGAGATGTTCGATAGCTTTAAGTTCCTGGGGGTCACCATCACCAACAGTCTGTCCTGGTCCACTCACATTGATGCAACTGTCAAGAAAGCCCAACAACGTCTCTACTTCCTACGGCAGCTAAAGAAATTCAGCATATCTGCGTCTACTCTCACAAACCTCTACAGATGTGCCATAGAGACCTTCCTATAGGCCAGCACGGTAGCATAGTGGTCAGCACAGTTGCTTCACAGCTCCACGGTCGCAGGTTCGATTCGCGGCTTGGGTCACTGTCTGTGCAGAGTCTGTGTGGGTTTCCTCCGGGTGCTCCGGTTTCCTCCCACAGTCCAAAGATGCGCAGGTTAGGTGGATTGGCCAGGCTAAATTGCCCTTAGTGTCCAAAAAGGTTAGGTGGGGTTACTGGGTTATGGAGATAGGTTGGAAGTGTGGGCTGAAGTGGGGTGCTCTTTCCAAGGGCTGGTGCAGACTCGATGGGCCAAATGTTCTCCTTCTGTGCTGTAAATTCTATGTGATCTATCTGGCTGCATTACAGCTTGGTCTGGCAACTGCTTGGCCCAAGATCGCAAGAAACTGCAGAATGTGGTGAACTCAGCCCAACGCATCACACAAGCTTGCCATCCCCATTCTGTATACACCTCCCGCTGCCTCAAGAAGGCTGACAGCATTGTCAGAGATCCCTCACACCCAGGCTTTGCCCTCTTCCAGACCCTTCCATCAGGCAGAAGGAACATAGGAACAGCTTCTTCCCCAACAGCTGCCAGACTCCTCAATGACTCTCCCTTGGACTGATTTGTTCCCTGTAAGAACACTATTCACAGCGCCCTATGCTGTTCTTGTTTGGCCCTTGTTTCACACTGTAACCTACTAAAACTATGTACGGACTGTGTATGCTCCCTTGCCCGCAGAAAAATACTTTTATCTGTACTTCAGTACATGTGACAATAAATATCAATCAATCAATAAATCTTCTTCCTATCAATGTGAATAACCTCACATTTCCCCACATTATATTACACCTCCTAACTTCTTTCCAGCCCATTTTATTCTCTATTTCATTGTGTGCTTTACTTTTCCAGTTAACTTTGCAACATCAGCAAACTCGGGCCCATTATACATGGTCCCTTCATCTATGTCACTATGGATACCACTCAATCTCCTTCCACCATCCAGTCAGGCAGTGCATCCTGGAGCATAACAAGGAGCCCTTTACTGCCCAAGGTATCACATTTCATATAAGGGGTCAAATTCCTCATTTTGGAGACTATGGGCTGGATTCTCCGTTCTGGAGACCAAGTGCTGATGCCAGCGTAGAATGTGTTGACTTTCACGACAGGAAATTCAGCGTCAACCCTTCACCGATTCTGGTATGTGTGAGGGAATCGCACTGGCACCGGTGGAAATACTAGCCGGAGAATGGCTGGGTCCTGGGCCATGCGTGCGCATGGCTGATGACCTGCACCGGTCGCACCATACAACATGATGCTAGCCGTGCACTAAACCTAAGCCGCCGACCGCGACCCAACTGCCCACCCCTGGCCACCCCAATTCAGACCCCCAGCACTGACGGACGCCCCCTGGCCAGCGGCATGGATTCCGTCCAAGTGTGGTGGTGCTGGACACAGCCAGCTCAGACCACACGTTGGGAATTTGACCCATCAGGAGCGAAGCAGCGTGGGTGGGCCGGCCGATGAGGCCCCAACGGCATTGCGACTGCACGCGGCGTGCGTCACAATGATGCCAGTTTGGAGGGTGCAGAGAATCGGAAACCGGAGTCAATCAGGCACCGGCCCCGATTCTGGCGTAGGAATTGATTCTCTGCCCGATCGCCTGATTGCATTGGGCAATGGAGAATCCCGCCGTATGTTCTTCCACCGGAAATAAATCACCTCTGATTTACACAGGGGATGGGAGCACAAATCAGGAGTGATTCATTATCCCATTACATGCAAATTTATGCATTGCAGGAATTGTGACGGATTGCCTCGCGAATCCTGCTATCAAGCCGCCATATTTTTTAAAACTCTTTTTATTGGCTTTTCTCATATTTATAAACAGTTGCTGTGTGTATACATTACATTTTTCTTGCCCACGCTAATTTACTTTATTTTACAGAGGTTTGTTTTGTCCTTCATTTGACTAACTCTATGTACATTTTGTTGCCCTTTGGGTTGGCCGATGATTCCCCCTAACCCCCCCCCCCCCGCCCTTCCTCCCCCCCTCCCCCCCCCATTGGCTTCAGCACCCTCCCTCTTCTCTTGTGGTTTCCTCATCTTCCTTCCGCTCCCCCCTTGGGTTGCGCAGTCTTTTGGTTCCCCATCTATCTTTTTTTTCCTCTTAGCTTACTCCTCGCTGCTGGCCTCGAACAGGTTTCAGAACAGGCCACAGGTGGCCCAAAGCAAGGTCCGACAGCTGCGCCCCCCCCCCCCCCCCCCACTGGCAATGCAATTATGTACCCCCACCCCCCATCACAGGATTTTCTGGGTATCCTCTCAGAGTATGAGAGTTCCAACCCGCCCCAGAGACCCCCATAAAAGAGTCCCACACCAGAGACCTGACCATAAGAGAGACCCACACCACATCAAAGGTAGTTAAGTTCTTTCCTCAGAGAATAAAAGGAAGTGAGAGCACTCAATTGGCTTTGATGTGATCCAAGTGCTGTTAATTGTAACTAGATGTACTTAATATTACAGTTAGTTTCACAGCAGGGTACCTTGAAATCCACTCAAACATGAAGGGAAATTAGGTTAAACAATCTTGATATCTGACTCTGTGTGAGTTCAATCACAGCCTAGTAAATTTCATTTCACATTGATAGGAATGAAAGCCTTGCAGATCGAAGGTTTCAGGGGGTTTAAACCCAGCTGATGTGCCTTTTCCTTTCTCAGAATTTATTGGTGCTGCTTCCTCTACCTGAGACAGCAGATGTATTGCACGGGTGAGTTTTAAAACAGTGATATTCTTCATTATCTCTGTCTGGACTGCACTTGAGCTTCCAGACAGCAGTCTCTGTAATGGGGCTCCCAGACAACGGTCTCTGTAATGGGGCTCCCAGAGAGCGGTCTCTGTAATGGGGACCCAGACAGCGGTCTCTGCAATGGGGCTCCCAGACAGCGGTCTCTGTAATGAGGCTGCCATGCAGGGGTTTCTGTAATGAGGCTTCCAGGCAGGGGTTTCTGTAATGGGGCTCCCAGACAGCGGTCTCTGTAATGGGGCTCCCAGACAGGGTCTCTGTAATGAGGATTCCAGACAGCAGTCTCTGTAATGGGGCTCCCAGACAGCGGTCTCTGTAATGGGTATCCCAGACAGGGTCTCTGTAATGAGGATTCCAGACAGCAGTCTCTGTAATGGGGCTCCCAGACAGCGGTCTCTGTAATGGGTATCCCAGACAGGGTCTCTGTAATGAGGATTCCAGACAGCAGTCTCTGTAATGGGGCTCCCAGACAGCAGTCTTTGTAATGGGGCTCCAGGACAGGGTCTCTGTAATGGGGCTCCCAGACAGCGGTCTCTGTAATGAGGCTGCCAGACAGTGGTCTCTGTAATGGGGCTCCCAGACAGTGGTCTCTGTAATGGGCTCCCAGGCAGAGGTTTCTGTAATGGGGCTCCCAGACAGCGGTCTCTGTAATGGGGCTCCCAGACAGCGGTCTCTGTAATGGGGCTGCCAGACAGCGGTCTCTGTAATGGGGCTCCCAGACAGCGGTCTCTGTAATGGGCTCCCAGGCAGAGGTTTCGGTAATGGGGCTCCCAGACAGCGGTCTCTGTAATGGGGCTTCCAGACAGGATCTCTGTAATCAGGTTTCCAGACAGCAGTCTCTGTAATGGGGTTCCCAGGCAAGGGCTTCTGTAATGGGCTCCTAGACAGGAGTTTCTGTAATGGGCTCCTAGGCAGGGGTTTCTGTAATGGGCTCCCAGACAGCGGTCTCTGTAATGGGGCTCCCAGACAGCGGTCTCTATAATGAGGCTGCCAGACAGCGGTTTCTGTAATGGGGCTCCCAGACAGCGGTCTCTGTAATGGGGCTCCCAGGCAGAGGTTTCTGTAATGGGGCTCCCAGGCAGAGGTTTCTGTAATGGGGCTCCCAGGCAGAGGTTTCTGTAATGGGCTCCCAGACAGAGGTTTCAGTAATGGGGCTCCCAGACAGGGTCTCTGTAATGCGTCTTCCAGACAGCAGTCTGTGTAATGAGGCTCCCAGACAGGGTCTCTGTAATGTGACTTCCAGACAGCAGTCTCTGTAATGGGGCTCCCAGACAGCGGTCTCTGTAATGCAGCTCCCAGACAGCGGTCTCTGTAATGGGGCTCCCAGGCAGGGGTTTCTGTAATGGGGCTCCCAGACAGCGGTCTCTGTAATGCAGCTCCCAGACAGCGGTCTCTGTAATGGGGCTCCCAGACAGGGTCTCTGTAATGGGGCTCCCAGACAGGGTCTCTGTAATGGGGCTCCCAGACAGCAGTCTCTGTAATGGGGCTCCCAGACAGCGGTATCTGTAATGAGGCTCCCAGACAGCGGTCTCTGTAATGGGGCTCCCAGACAGCGGTCTCTGTAATGGGCTCCCAGACAGCGGTCTATGTAATGGGGCTCCCAGACAGGATCTCTGTAATGGGGCTCCCAGACAGGATCTCTGTAATGGGGCTGCCAGACAGCGGTCTCTGTAATGGGTTCCCAGGCAGGGGTTTCTGTAATGGGGCTCCCAGACAGTGGTCTCTGTAATGAGGCTTCCAGACAGCGGTCTCTGTAATGGGCTCCCAGACAGCGGTCTCTGTAATGGGCTCCCAGACAGCGGTCTCTGTAATGGGCTCCCAGACAGCGGTCTCTGTAATGGGGCTCCCAGACAGCGGTCTCTGTAATGGGGCTCCGAGACAGCGGTCTCTGTAATGCAGCTCCCAGACAGCGGTCTCTGTAATGGGCTCCCAGACAGCGGTCTCTGTAATGAGGCTCCCAGACAGCGGTCTCTGTAATGGGCTCCCAGACAGCGGTCTCTGTAATGAGGCTCCCAGACAGCGGTCTCTGTAATGGGCTCCCAGACAGCGGTCTCTGTAATGGGGCTCCCAGACAGCGGTCTCTGTAATGAGGCTCCGAGACAGCGGTCTCTGTAATGCAGCTCCCAGACAGGGTCTCTGTAATGAGGATTCCAGACAGCGGTCTCTGTAATGGGGCTGCCAGACAGCGGTCTTTGTAATGGGGCTGCCAGACAGCAGGCTCTGTAATGGGGCTCCCAGACAGCGGTCTTTGTAATGGGGCTCCCAGACAGCGGTCTCTATAATGGGGTTCCCAGGCAGAGGTTTCGGTAATGGGGCTCCCAGACAGCGGTCTCTGTAATGAGGCTCCGAGACAGTGGTCTCTGTAATGGGCTCCTAGACAGCGGTCTCTGTAATGGGCTCCTAGACAGCGGTCTCTGTAATGGGCTCCCAGACAGCGGTCTCTGTAATGGGGCTCCCAGACAGTGGTCTCTGTAATGCAGCTCCCAGACAGGGTCTCTGTAATGAGGATTCCAGACAGCAGGCTCTGTAATGGGGCTCGCAGACAGCGGTCTTTGTAATGGGGCTGCCAGACAGCGGTCTGTGTAATGGGGCTCCCAGACAGTGGTCTCTGTAATGGGCTCCCAGGCAGAGGTTTCTGTAATGGGCTCCCAGACAGCGGTCTCTGTAATGGGGCTCCCAGACAGCGGTCTCTGTAATGGGGCTCCCAGACAGTGGTCTCTGTAATGGGCTCCCAGGCAGGGGATTCTGTAATGGGCTCCCAGACAGCGGTCTCTGTAATGGGCTCCCAGACAGCGGACTCTGTAATGGGCTCCCAGACAGCGTTCTCTGTAATGGGGCTCCCAGACAGCGGTCTCGGTAATGAGGCTCCCAGATAGCGGTCTCTGTAATGAGGCTGCCAGACAGCGGACTCTGTAATGTGGCTCCCAGACAGCGGTCTCTGTAATGGGGCTCCCAGACAGCGGTCTCTGTAATGGGGCTGCCGGGCAGGGGTTTCTGTAATGGGACTCCCAGATAGCGGTCTCTGTAATGGGCTCCCAGACAGCGGTCTCTGTAATGGGACTCCCAGATAGCGGTCTCTGTAATGGGGCTCCCAGACAGCGGTCTCTGTAATGGGCTCCCAGACAGCGGTCTCTGTAATGGGCTCCCAGACAGCGGTCTCTGTAATGGGGCTCCCAGACAGCGGTCTCTGTAATGGGACTCCCAGATAGCGGTCTCTGTAATGGGGCTCCCAGACAGCGGTCTCTGTAATGGGGCTCCCAGACAGGGTCTCTGTAATGGGCTCCCAGACAGCGGTCTCTGTAATGGGTTCCCAGGCAGGGGTTTCTGTAATGAGGCTTCCAGACAGCGGTCTATGTAATGGGGCTCCCAGACAGCGGTCTCTTTAATGAGGCTCCGAGACAGTGGTCTCTGTAATGGGCTCCTAGACAGCGGTCTCTGTAATAAGTCTCCCAGGCAGGGGTTTCTGTAATGAGGCTTCCAGACAGTGGTCTCTGTAATGGGTTCCCAGACAGCGGCCTCTGTAATGAGGCTCCCAGGCAGAGGATTCTGTAATGGGCTCCCAGACAGCGGTCTCTGTAATGTGGCTCCCAGACAGGGGTCTCTGTAATGCGGCTCCCAGACAGCGGTCTCTGTAATGGGGCTCCCAGACAGCGGTCTCTGTAATGAGGCTGCCAGACAGCGGACTCTGTAATGTGGCTCCCAGACAGGGGTCTCTGTAATGGGGCTCCCAGACAGCGGTCTCTGTAATGGGGCTCCCAGATAGCGGTCTCTGTAATGAGGCTGCCAGACAGCAGTCTCTGTAATGAGGCTTCCAGACAGCGGTCTCTGTAATGGGGCTCCCAGACAGAGGTCTCTGTAATGAGGCTCCCAGACAGCGGTCTCTGTAATGGGGCTGCCGGGCAGGGGTTTCTGTAATGGGGCTCCCAGACAGCGGTCTCTGTAATGGGCTCCCAGACAGCAGTCTCTGTAATGAGGCTTCCAGACAGCGGACTCTGTAATGGGGCTCCCAGACAGCGGTCTCTGTAATGGGCTCCCAGACAGCGGTCTCTGTAATGGGGCTGCCAGACAGCGGTCTCTGTAATGGGGCTCCCAGACAGCGGTCTCTGTAATGGGGCTCCCAGACAGCGGTGTCTGTAATGGGGCTGCTGGACAGGGGTTTCTGTAATGAGGCTTCCAGACAGCGGTCTCTGTAATGAGGCTCCCAGGCAGGGGTTTCTGTAATGAGTCTTCCCGACCATGGTCTCTGTAATGAGGCTCCCAGGCCGGGGTCTCTGTAATGGGGCTCCCAGGCAGCGGTCTATGTAATGGGGCTCCCAGGCAGCAGTCTATGTAATCGGGCTCCCAGATAGCAGTCTCTGTAATGGGCTCCCAGACAGTGGTCTCTGTAATGGGGCTCCCAGACAGCGGTCTCTGTAATGGGGCTCCCAGACAGCGGTCTCTGTAATGGGGCTCCCAGACAGCGGTCTCTGTAATGGGGCTCCCAGACAGCGGTCTCAGTAATGGGGCTCCCAGACAGCGGTCTCTGTAATGGGGTTCCCAGGCAAGGGTTTCCGTAATGCAGCAGCTTCCAGGCAGGGATCTCATTTAAGGGGGGTTTCTGGTGGGGGTCTCACTTTTGGGGAATTTCTGATGGGGACAGTGGGGGAGGCTGGTGAGGAAGGCTGTCCTCCAATGGACTTTGGGGGAAATTCCCCAAAAGAGTTATTCCCTTGGTCCTCCGTGAGGCCAGCCATGATGGGAAATACCTGCACCAATTTTCGCCCACGTGAATCCCGGCCCAGAGGGCCAGATATTCACGCATCTTGGAGAATCCAGTGTCCAGCTTGTTAATTGGATGAAAATGGGTCCATTTGCATCCTCCCGCTGGCGTGGGGTGCAATCCTCGATGCTGCCACCAATGGAGGACTGGAGCATCGGAATGGGATCAGCACCCAGTGCCGATCCCGTTTTTTGGACAACGCTGGATTCTTCGCCACATTGAGAACTCCGTCACTGGTGATAAGCGAAGGAGAATCCAGCCTAAGATATTAAACTGTGGACCATCAGCCTGATCATTTGGATATGGCATCATGCAAGAATGCCAAAAGTGAAGGGTTGCACAGCAACAGCAACAATTACTATGGTGCCTTCAACACAGTCTCTGGTCTCGAGTGACTGTCTGTGTGGAATTTACACTTTCTCCCCGTGCCTGCGTGAGTTTTCTCCGGGTGCTCCAGTTTCCTCCCACAATCTAAACATATGCAGGTTAGGTGGATTGGCCATGCTAAAATTGCCTCTTGGTGTCCAAAGATGTGCAGGTAATGTTGGGTTACAGGGATAGGCAGAGGAGCGATCTTATGTAAGGCCCTCTTTCAGAGGATCGGGTAGCTTCAATGGGCTGAATGCTTTCCTTCAACACTATAGGGATTCTATCGTTCTATGGTTTATTCGAAGAAGGATGCAAATGCATTGGAATCAATTCAGAGAAGGTTTACTAGATTAATACCAGGAATAGGTGGATTATCTTATAAAGAGAGGTTGGCTGGGCTGGTATCTGCTGGAGTTTAGAAGAGTAAGATGTATTTTGATTGAAACATATAAGATCCTGAGGGGTATTGATATGGTGGATGTGGAGAGGATGTTTCCTCTTGTGGGAGAATCCAGAACTAGGGGTCAGCGGTTCAAAAAATGTCCATTTAAAACAGAGAAGAGGCATTTTTGTTTTATAATCAGAAGGATTTGAGTCTCTGGAACTCCCCTCCTCAAAAGACCGTGGAATCAAATCTTTGAATAGTCTTCAAGTACAGGTGGATAGATTCTTAGTAAGAAAGGGGGGTGAGAGCTTATCTGGCCTAGGCGGGATGCAGATTTGAAGCCACTACCAGATCAACCATGGTGTAATTGAACAGCAGAGCAGGCTGGAGGGGCCGAATGGACTACTACTGCTTCTTGTTCACATGATCGTATGTTCCAGTTCCAACTTTTCCAACCTATTTTGCAACAGTGGCTGTAGCACTTTTTATAACTTCACAACACCTCAAAATGTTTTACAGCCAATTAAGTTGGAAAGTAGACAACATGGCACCCAATATATCCAAAACAATGTCCCATGAGCAGCAATGTGATAACCACTGACCAAGCTCTTGGTTGAACAATAAATATTGCCCAGAACACGGGGGAGAACGGTCCTCCTTTTCTTCAAATAGCAGTGTGGGGTCATGACCTTTTAAGGCTAACCAAAATAGGTGTGACTGCAGCTAGCTTCTATTTATCTATAATCTGAACTGGAGACTGATGTTAGCTTCAAAAGCCCGTGATATTATAAATTATAAACCATAAATTCTAAAGCCTATTATAAACTTATATGTATAAATCTGTCAATTAAATGAATGATATCTGGGTGCAGATGTATGAAGGCAATCTGCATATAAACTTAAGTAGAATTCTTTGTGCCAAGGATGGTCTGTAGTGAATTTGAGAAATAGGTGATATTGGATTGTTGACCAATTATAATCTGAAATCCTCATTTTCATGAACTTCGGTGGAATTCTCCATCTTTTTGGCTGTGCCAATTCGGGCGGGAGAAGTTGGCTTTTATATTGTTGTAATGTGAGAAACACAGTCCTGATGAACCTTCTTTGTGGCTTTGGTCTCTCGGTCTCTTGCGGCTGGATTATTCCGCCCCGCCCACCACAAGAATGCCACGGGCGAGATGCCGACAATGGAAAAATCCATTGACCTCAGGCGGGATTCTCTGGTTGCCGGGCGAACGCAACCGGAGAATCCAGCCCTTGGTCTTTCGGTCTTTCGGTCTCAGTCTCTTGGTCTCAGTCCCTTGGTCACAGTGAGAAGTCTTACACCAGGTTAATGCCCAACAGATTTGTTTGGCATCACTGACTTTTGGAGCGCAGCTCCTTCCTCAGGTGAGTGAAAAGGTGGGTTCCATAAACACATATATGATTTTGTCTATATATGTGTTTGTCTCTCAGTGTCTCGGTATCTCCGTCTCTCAGTCGCTCAGCCTGAGACTCTTGTCTCTAGGTCTCTCGGTCTCTTGGTCTCTCATGGTCGTAGAATTTACAGTGCAGAAGGTCTTCTGCCTCCACTGTGGCAACACTGGCATTTCACAGCTACAAACTGGCGCACTCAGTGATGGGAATCTTGAAGATTCGCCAGCGTTTTAGATGAATGAGTGGATGGGATGGAGTTCAAGGCTCAAGCAGAAGCCTGCCCAGCCTCACTTACATCTCAAAGTGAAAATTTCAGCTCACTGTGTGGAAAACGCCACCAGACTTGCCTTGTCCAACCTCACCTCTCTTAATAATTGTCTCACCCGAAAGAAAAAATAGATTCAAAGGCCATTCATCTAATTGAAATTGGAGATGCCTTGCACTTACTCCACCAATTAACACAAGTTTGAAGAAGATGCGATTGTTCTCTTCAGAGCAGAGAAGATGAAGGGCTAATTTAATAGAGGTGTTTAAAATTATGAAGGTTTCGGTGGAGTAAATAAGAAGCTCTGAGGGCAACACGGTGACGCAGTGGTTAGCACTGCTGTCTCACAGCGCCGAGGCCCCAGGTTCGATCCCGGCTCTGGGTCACTGTCCAATGGAGTTTGCACATTCTCCCCGTGTTTGTGTGGGCTTCGTCCCCACAGCCCAAAGATGTGAAGGATAGGTGGATTGGCCACGCTGAAATTGCCCCTTAATTGGAAAAAAATAAGAAGCTGTGCAAATGTAAATATTATTGACACTGAGGTGAGCGTGAAGGGATTTTAATCAATAACCTGTAAATGTAATCACCACATGAAACGAGATTCCCACTTGGGACTGCTTAAGTAAATGAAGCACTTCCTACCAATCAAATTTGGAAAGCACTTGCAGCATCAAAAGATAATACAGACTGAAATGAATCTGGCTTTGCAACTTGAGTTTGTCATTTACAGTTGACAGCTGTTAATGTAGCAGGCCGGGGGGGGGGGGGGGGGGGGGGGTGGGGGTTGGCAGGGAAAATTTTAATCAAGGGCAATAGTTTAAAACGGGTAATATTAGATTGGCCATCTGTCAAACGCTCTATCCATTTTCTACTCAGGGAAATTGGGTGGGGCGTATAATTGGTTTTGCTGCACAATTGCAGCCTCAGGCTCTACCTATGAAATGTAAGGACATGCATGTCAGAAGATACCCAGTCTTAAGCCATAAATGAGGGTTTCATTTTTGACACCTCGTCGCATATTAATTGAATCAGCTTGTATTTGGAGCTGACCATCAAACTTGATCTGCTTCTGTGTCCTCCCATTATATCACACAATTCTCTGAGCATGAACATACGGAATGAAGAATAATGCCATCTGGTCAGACTACTAAACAACCTGAAAATACTCTAATTACTTCACATTGTTCTCACTGTACCCAAGAGTAAAGTCGGTCTTGAAGCCGCTCGACATGTCGCGATAATTCGGTAAGGGATAGCCTTAACAAGCTGAGAATGGAACGACTGCTCCTCAGGGATAAGAATTCCTGACTTCGAGAAATGCTGGCTCATTGGATTACGCATGAGTATACATGATGCGATGGTGATGTCGTGGTAATGTCACGAGATGAGTAAACCAGAGGCTCAGGCTATTGCAGTGAGGACATGGGTTCAAATCCTCGCATAGCACGCTGGTGTAACTTTAATTAATAAAATCTGCAATACAAAGGTAGGCTCAATAGTGGTGACCGTAACCATTAAAAACCCATCGAGTTCACTCATGTCCCTTTAGAAAGGAAATCTATCGTACCTATCGGGTCAGGCCAACATGTGACTCTAAATCCAGCGCAATGTAGTTGACTCTTAACTGAAAGGTCACTCAGATTAATGACAATGAGGGATGGGGAACAAATACTGGCCCAGCCAGCGATAATCACATCCCATCGAAGAATGATATAAATAAAAGCTCACTTTAAACCTGATTTTCAATTTTAGATTTGCCTAAATAAAAAAAACATTGTTAACGGATAAGATTATGGCAGATTTCACAGAATCTTAAATGAATAAAATTACAGCAAGTAAAGTCACCAAGGATCAAGTGTCATTGGTTCTGCACACATAGTGATGAAACACAGCAACAATTTGAAAGCAGAACTAATTTGTCGAGAGATTGAGCATCGCAAGCTGACATCAAGGACCTTGGACAACTGCATCATGAATAATTTCCGATTCCTGGACACCTTTTGAAGTAAAATGGTCTGGTGCTATCAGGGTACACACCAGCTCTCAACGATCAAACGAATATGCAAAAAAAAATTGGACTAAAAGACCTTTATCGGAGGGTATGGTGATGATGGATGGAGTTGTCAATTTTCAGCATATAAGGTCAAGGAGATATATAGAGGACAATGGGTTACAGCCACTCGTAGCTGAAAGCATCAAGAATGAAGCATTTTCTTTGGAAAATAATGGTTGATTTATCACTCATTGTGATGTTCTTGTCTTCTTTCATTGATAAAATGTCTACTTAATTCAAATCCAGCTATGGTGAAAACAATTGTCATCATGATGAACAAATTTTTAAGAACACGCAATTTGCCAGTGATTTCTGGAGGTCATACCTGCCCACATAGGGTGAAAATTTAATTTTGCACCATTTACAGCCTCAGGACATCCCAGAAGCAGTTTTTAGCAAACAAAGTACTCTTGAAGTCTGGCCATTGCTTTATATATCAGAAACCTGATGGTATTGTTGGCTAAATGATCAATGATATGGACAGGATCTTGGACAGATTCCTCAGCTCTTCAAATATCAAAGGGCCGTGCGATCTTTTAAATCCACCTCTGAGTGGGATCTTCAGTTTAATGGGGTGAAACTTGTGGGAGGGCAGTGGTGGGCAGGCCCACCTTTTCTATTGCTCACCAGCCCTGGCAGCAAAGGTGGCCTTGAACCCGCTTGGCATGCAGCGGTAATGTGGTCATGGGTAGCCTTAACGGGCTGAGAGTGGGGACTCTGCTCCTCGGGGACAAACATTCCTGCCCGCGAGATCTGCTGGCCCATCTGGTTGAATAGCCCCAGCAGTACCCAGCATGTCAGAGTGACTCGCTACCAAATGTCAAGAAGCAAAGATGCCTAACGGACTTGGGCAAGTCCGTGGCTTTTGGTCAAAGAAGAATCGGGACCCGAGGGAGAGGAGACAGGGCGTTGGGTTTGTGTTTTGGAGATAGTAGTTTGGAGTGACAAAAGGGGATAGGGTAGGTGGTGTGGGGAAGACACCAATGGGCACAGGCGATCCTCCTCCCCCACCAAAAGGAGGCATCTTACATTCCTTCCTACCCCTTAGCCTGAGTTGTAAAAGTAACAGGCTGACCTCCTTCATTCTGCCTTTCCCCACCACATTATCTTGGCAGGAAGAGAATGAGGCCTTGAACTGATCATGAACTGACCTCAATAAATTTATGGGGAACAATTCAAAGGTGAGCAGGAAAGTGGCCAACCATTTTATTTGATGCGCCTCTCCACCTGCTAATACACTGGTCACGGGACTTACAATATTTCCCATCAAGAAAAGTGGCACAGCCAACAAGGCTAAGGGAAAGGTATGGGTGAAAGGCTAAGGGAAGGTAGGATACAAGGTTAAGGGGAAGGTGGGGAGGGAGTGTTTGGGACAGGAAGGGCTGAGGTAAAGGACAATGATGGGGGCTGGCGCAATAGGGATGGAGCTGTCAGTCTATTGGTCTCTTAGTTGGCCAATCATGAGTTGATCAGGGTGGTAGATATAGGACAGATGTCAGAGGCAGTTTCTTTACTGAGAGAGTAGTAGGGATGTGGAACGCCCTGCCTGCAACAGTAGTAGACTCGCCAAATTTAAGAGCATTCTTAAGAGTGGTCACTGGATAGACATATGGATGAAAATGGAATAGTGTAGGTCAGATAGGCTTCAGTATGTTTCATGGGTCGGCGCAACGTCGAGGGCCGAAGGGCCCGTACTGCGCTGTAATATTCTATGTTCTATGTTAATCTGCTGCTTCCAATGCAGTGAATCTGTGCATTAAGGAGTGCAATGGGAGTGCCAACATCTGGTGGTCTGGCGATTGAGCTTGGCCACGCCCATCCCATTGATTATACTGCCTATATTTGAGGGTCTCCAGATGGGCAGGGTAAATGGATATTTACATGATCAGTGCACCTCTGAGCTTTTCAGGGATACTGCCAGCAGTCAACAGTTTAAACAATGAGGAACTTGAAGTCACACCCAAGGGGTGATTTGTTAGTCTTTTTACAGCAGCTATGGGAGGTTCAGCCACAACTTCCCAATCCCGAGGGGACATCCCGAGTCGACACCCTTGCAACCAAGTCAGTCCCCACGAGTCCCAGACCACCAAGCATACATCCCATAGCAAGCCCGAAGGCAACAAAAAAGGCACTTGCTCCACCTCAACGGTTATAACGTCAGGAGCCTGTTTGGAATTACTCACACAAATCAGGGCTGCGTACTCCTAGCTGGGACAGGTGGAGCATAGCAGGGGGGAGGGGGGGGGGGGAGTGGGGGGGGAGTGGAGATTCAGACTTCCAGCCCGTTAATTGCATTCAAGTTAATATAAATTAGCTATTTGCATGTTCCCTCGGCTTGGAGTGGGAAGCCCGCTATGGCCAGTAGGGCGGGAGTGGAGACTGGAGCCAGGTCTGCCACCTGCCGCCAATCCCGTTTTTGGGATGACGTAGGATTCTCCACCCAATTGAGATTCCCGATCATAGCAATGGGGAATGAAGAATCCTACCCATCTCCTTAGCTGCTTTCAATGTTGGAGGGTCTATGCCTTTTGAGCCTGTCCTATTGGTGGAGATCACATTCACCGGTGGCACGCTGGCACAGTGGTTAGCACTGCTGCCTCACAGCTCCAGGGACCTGGGTTCAATTCCGTCCTCGGGTTACTGTCTCTGTAGAGTTTGTACTGTGTCTGCGTGGGTTTCCTTTGGGTGCTCCGGTTTCCTCCCACAGTCCAAAGATGTGCAGATTAAATGGATTGGCCATGCTAAATTGCCCTTAGTGTCCAGGGATATGCAGGTTAGGTTACGGGAATGGATGAGGGAGTGGACCTAGGCGAGTTGCTTCTTTGGAGGGTCGGTGAAGACTCGATGCGCCAACTGACCTCCTTCTGCACTGTAAAGATTCTATGAATAAGAGGTCATTGCCAAGTTTGTGGCACTGCATTCACAGACACCTGGCCTCTCATGTGGCGCTGACAATGTTGGTGACCACTCTTCATGCCCTCATGGTATTCTGGATGGCATCTTCCTTCCATCCAGGAAAAGGATGCCCCTCATCTGCTTTACAGCAAGGCCACAAAGGCTGCAGCCAAGAATCTGGGGCCCAGTCTGCCTGGCTGCCCTGGTCTGTGTTCCGCTACAAAATACAGGGACAGAAGACTTACAAAAGTCAAATGTGTTTTCCAGTTATTAAAAAGTTAATATCAGCATGAACATTACATGACTCTGACCAGCGATTCAGTTCTAGTTAACAGACAAGTGGTTGCTGCCCAAATATGTAGACTTGGTTCCCTCATTTTAAATGTAGATCCACCTGGGGTGGCTTCCTGCAGAGTCACAAGGTTAGTAAGCTGGTGACCTTATTGAGCACTTTATTCTCCTCCAATGGTCTGAAGTTAGGTGCATACAGGTAATTAATTTTTAGTAAGATATACTTTTGTGAAATGGTCTCTTGGGTTTATTGGGGAAAGCCATTAATTTCAGTTTCATATCTCCAGCGAGACCCCTCAGAATATCTGGTTGTTTTGTTTTCACTAGTTTGCTTCCAAATTTGCACATTACACATTGCACCAAATGCAAAGGAAAGGACAAAATATAAAGGTCAGAATTTCAACATTTACCCGCATTCTTTTGAGAAAGACTCTATAACTCTGGCCAAGCAACGTAAATATAAGGAGGAACAAACGACTTGCAAAGACTTTCCCCGCATTTTTTTTGACATAATGAGAGAGGACTCCCCCAAAGTTTTCCCTTCAGAATCCAAAAGTGAGAGGTAGCTGGGAATTATTTTTTTTTAAACTTACCACAAAGCAACTTGCCACATGCAGAAGGGACTTTAGTTGGTGGATTAGTTGCCTTAATATTCTGTATTCATTTTAACCGGCTGCTTGGCTATATTTCATGGAAATAGGCACTTGGCAAAGCATGATGGATATTTAGCCTTATTTTTAGTCAAGACGTTCTGTATGAAACAGTCAGAAGGTCATACAGTGCAAACAAGCATACAGCTGCACATTGTTTTGCTGACAGCAGACAATTATTATTTTTCTTAGGCAGGGAACTCAAGGCCTGTTATTAAACTCTAACTACAGCCTGCTCACTTTCCTGTATTTTTGCTAATCTAAAGAATGCCTTTTGTCCTAGATATTGCTTACTGTATCATTTAAATTGCTTGCCTTACTTCTTTAAAGCGGGGACATTTGGAATGACTGTGGTCTCTCCAATCCCCCCGCGAACGTTGTGTTAAATAAAACCCGAAGTGCTGACTGATAATTTCTTCAACAAATTGGCGTAGTCGTTGCAGTTTCCCTAATTTAACAGGAAGTGAACCCCAAAACAAATCTCTAAACAGGACTCTCTCAGCTGAAAGGGAGAGAGCCATAGCATGACCCCAGCTGAAAGGGGGGTCTGCAGCTCGGCAGCCTTAATTACTGCCCAGTGACTCATGTTAGGAGAGTTATCTTAATTAATAAATTACTGGTAGCTGCATGAGAAGAACAAAGGTGCCTTAGAGACTGAAAAAAAACTGAAAAATCAGCAGGCTTCAAGATTCACAAAAGGACTAATACCAGTGTGCGCTCCTTTAGCACAGGGCTGTTTAGCACACGGCTAAATCGCTGGCTTTGAAAGCAGACCAAGGCAAGCCAGCAGCACGGTTTGATTCCCGTAACAGCCTCCCCGAACAGGCGCCGGAATGTGGCGACTAGGGGCTTTTCACAGTAACTTCATTTGAAGCCTACTTGTGACAATAAACATTTTTCATTTGTAGTATTTGTTAATAATTTCCCGCGGTCCTTGTTGTTATATGTATATGCTCTAAAGTATTTTTCTTAAGGAACGATGAGCAACAAACTCGACGCCCCCTCACAGGTCATCCTGAAGCCTCGGTGAAGACATCTTGAGTGAAACAAAAGATAAAGGGGTCAATATGAGTAAGAAAATGAAAAGGGACAATCGTAAAGCAATGGAATGAGGTCGGAAAACCTATATGTCCCACATAGGAATTTAATGAAGCTGACCCCCTCTCGGGAAAAAAAAACAGGGGAGTAAAAGTAAATAGAAGATTAAGGTAAAAGTGTAACAGATGGGTTCCTTTCTAAAAGGGAATTCAGATTTTCTGTAGCCGTGAGATAAGGCTAATGGTTAACTGTGATAATTGTGAGCTGTGAGAATCTGTGTGTCTTGTTTAAACAATGATTTTTGATCAAAGCATGAAGTGCTAAGTGGGTTGTATATTTTATCATCTGTCATTGTGAGTCCGAGAATATAACTTAAGTGATTTGTGTTGAGATTTCTCTAATGCACTGAAACATTGGAAATTAAAATCAGTTTAAAAGAAAGTGCCTTTACGAATAAAAGTAATTGAATATGAATAAGTTTTTAGATTACGTGAAAAGACGTAAATGGCATCATTCCAAGTTCTCAGCCCCCTTAGGTTCTGCAGGAAACGTTCACCATTTCAGCAGACAGTTGACCTTTTCTGAATTGACAAAGTAAAATATACGTCTCTAAGAATAGCTAATGCCTAGAAAATCAATCATTGGCAATTGACTTAAATGTGTGGTATTTATAGCCCCTTCCCAGGGGATGTTTTGCTGCTTCTAAAATACTCTTTTGGCGCATCTTGGCCAGCTTTGAAGGATGGGATTGCAGTCTCACCCGGCATAAACGGGGACTGGGCTCACAATGAAGATCATTTAAATGAAGGAAATGAGTCCCTTGAACACTGGCTAGCAAATAGGAGGAAAGAGGCTATCATGCAAGGGGCCAAGAAGCATAGTGACATAGGCGAGATGACATGGTGTTTGCAGAAGAAGGGTGAGAGGTTGCCCGAATTTGTGGCCAGATTTAAGAACTGTTGGGAGGAACATGCCGCTTTTGCATTGGAAGACAATGGACCTTTAGCAGTGCAGACATTTCTGAATTGCATGCTACCAGAGCATGCGCAAAGTTACAAATTGATTAATTTCACCTGGCAAACACAGCCATGGATGACAGTGGTTACCTCCCTGGTAAACATGGACCGAGAAGGACTGTTCATAGCCCCCAAAGATCAAAAGCCTAGAATCACTGGGCAATTCTATCAAGGAAAGAGTGGGCAGGGTTGGGGTCAGCAGGTCAGCAGAGGGCAGAGAGGTATGGGTAGAGGCAGAGGACAGTGGCAAGGGAGGGATAGATCCCAGGATCAATGTAGAAGATGCGGGGCAAAGGGACTTTGGGCTCGTGAATGTAACTTTATCCCCCAGGAAGGATGCGCCTCACTTGGAGACATGCCCCCTTCCCCGCCTCCCTTTACGTACTCTGACCCGAACCCTAATCAAAGCCAATAGGTGTGCCATGGAGAAAAGGTGGTACAGGCAGCCATGATCAGACTGTCCAACTCAGTAAGAGACGAATCTATGACAACGGTTAAAATAGGAGATCATTATGTGGACCTTCTGGTCGATACCGGTGCTACTATGTTGTCTGTGTCCCCCTCCGTGGAACTAACCCCCGTTGAGTCCCCTATTGTCACTGTGGGAGTAGCCGGTATTCCCATGACGGAAACTGTATCACAACCCCCTAACCTGGAAATTGATGATATCCCCCTGGTCAATACTATGATTATTTCAAAAACTACGCCCCTCCCTCTGCTTGGCAGACAGACATTCTGCAAATTGGGGGCAATAATACATTGCTCTAACAATGGTATGTTCCTGGAACTGCCTCATCAGTTGTTGAATTTAATAGCGTCTGACCAAGAGCCAGATCGCTCTGTGTCTATGTTGTATGCTGGCAGCTGAACGTTAACCCTTACAGTATCACGTTTAAAAAAAAAATTTAAACTGCAGGAAGACTTACAAAATATTAATGACCCTTGGGCACAACTATTAAAACACCTGATAGAGACCAGCTGAGAGAGTAAGACCCACTGCACGGCTCGGTATGCTCGTGAGGATGAGCCCGCATACAATTTACTAGCGCAATGTCACCTAGAACAACAGACAACATTGCATGTCACCCCATTTTTATTTTTTGGTATTGTGGGATTAGGAATGTTAGTACAGTTGACCGATAGTCAGAGGGACCTCTTTAGGATGGGTTTAACTTCAGAACCCCATTTAACATTGGCCGTAAGATATCCCGCTAAGACAAAACAAATTGGAGATCTGATGAAAGAGGCCAAAAAAAAAAAAGGTGACACATCAGATTGATGTTGAAGTAGACGGACAAAATTGCCTGATTGAGTTTTATGGCAAACAGGAGGGCAGTGTGACCTGGAAAGAGGAACAATGGCCCGTTACATTTTAAAGACAACAACCGCCCCGAAACAGCCATCAATTATTCCCTTCAGTCCTGGCCCAGGTACTGGCACATCTATGGGCCCAACATAAAAATCATGTTGGAAAAGTACTTTCTGCCCCAGTGCAGTTACAGAAGAACGTTGTCCTGCCCTGCTTAAAACTCTATTGGTTCACACTGGAAGCAGAAAAAGGGACAGAGGGAGTGATCAATGCACTATTATAGCAAGGTATTAGAGTATACCCCTATACTCCCCATTCAAACGGTAGGAAGACCCAATGAATGGTGGTTTGTGCAAGATCTCAGATCTATCAATAAAATTGTTATAACTATTGTTCCATTGGTGCCGGATACAAATGTCATTATGTTTTCTATACCACCAACAACGGACACTTTCTCAGCCTTTTTTTCCATACCATTGCATCCAGAAATCCAATATCTATTGCCTTTACATATTGGAATCAACAGTATTAAAAAAAGACTTGGACGAGTGCCAGTTGTCTGCAAGCTCAACATTCCCTCAATATGATGATGATTTATTGATAACCTCAGAGGGAGGGCTAGTTTGTCAACAGAATACCCTTTTGTTATTATCACATCTGGCAGAAATAGTGGCTCGGGTTTCAATGGACAAACTGCAATTCTGTCAGGAGACAGTTCGGTATTTGGTATTTCAGCTAGAGCAAAGACAGTGGAGGCTTGGGTCTGAAAGAATACAGGCTGTAACAAGGTTTGTGTAATGAACTCCAATTGGCTTTATTGGTTTGCCAATTGGAGTATGAGCTCCCTCAATGATAGCTCATTGATCACCTGTGTAGGCTTTGTGAGCCAGTCTTGAGTTGACTGGGCTGCTAGCAGCACTGTTTGTAGCTGCTCCTGTAATATCGTTATTGTAAATAAATATTGGTGTGGTGACGGAACTCCTGCCTCCCGTGGATTACTACAGTAGCGACGAGGTAAACTACGAATTTTGCGGAGACCAGCTGCCGCACTCCGAGGGTAAGACTTGCCATTTTAAAAATGCCGTTTTTTGGGAGGTTAGAGGCATTCGACCCAGCTATTGAGGACTCGTCCCAGTATGTGGAGAGAATGTGTTACTTCTTCCGGGCAAATGATATACTGACGGAAGAAAGGAGACGGCTTGTCCTGCTGTCGACGTGCGGACTCTCCGCTTTCGCCATTATACGTAGTCTGACTTATCCCGATGCGCCGGACACGAAAACTTTCCAAGAAGTAACGGAATTGGTGAAAGAGCACTATGACCCAAAACCACCCTTCATTTTGCATGTGTACAGATTCTACACAGCGAAGCGGGAAGACAGGGAGTCAGTCACAAATTTCTTGACCCGCCAGAGAAGGCTGGCAGAAAAATGTGAGTTCGGCCCGACGCTAAATGAAATGCTTCGGGACCGGTTAGTGTGTGGTATAAACGACCTCACAATACAGAAAAGCCTGTTGGCGGAAATGGAGCTAGACTGCAGGCAGGCGTTACAGCTCGCACTGTCCCTAGAAAAGGCAGCAAGTGGGGCGCAGGAACTACAGGGCACGCCAATGGAGGTAGATACCTGTGAGAGGGACTACCACAATGGGTCCTGCTACCAGATAGCCGCTCTCAGGAAAAACCTGAGGAATAGAGAGAAAAAGGAAAACCCCAGAACGTCGCCCAAGTCTGCTAGGACTAACTGGAGACAGAGGGAAGTACTGGCTGAGGCTCCCCCAACAGAGAAGGAGCGTTTCTGGCACCAGACAGAGTGGGGTAACAACGACAGAAACCCTAGAAGGAGGTGGCAAAAGAGGAATAGCAGGTGGGGACGCAGGGAAGTACACAACCTAGACGCCCCATCCTCCGCCGAAGGGGAACAATTATATAATATTACAATGAAGAAAGCAGAACCCATTAGGATTACCCCACGGGTGAACAGGCGGCCGACAATAATGGAAATAGACATGGGTGCAGCCTTATCAGTAATGGGAGTGGCAGCATTTAGAAAAATCAAAGATGGATTCCAGCCACTAACCCTAACAAAAACATCGACGAAACTTAAAACCTACACGGGGGAACCCCTGGAAGTTCTAGGCACGACTCATGTACCTGTGGAATATGAGAAATAATTGCTCAGATTACCGTTGACGATAGTAGAGGGCTCCGGACCGAGCTTAATTGGATGGAACTGGCTGAAAGACCTAAAATTAGATTGGATGAAAATTTTCCAGAGTGGAAGCGGGCAGTTGAGTGGAGTACTCCAAAAATACCCGGAGGTCTTCCAGGAAGGTTTGGGGAAAATCATAGGCACCAAAGCAACTTTGCACGTGGACCCAGAAGCCCCTCCGAAATTTTGTAAGGCCAGGCCGGTACCTTTTGCATTAAGGAAGAAAGTAGATGACGAAATAGAAAGGTTACGGCGCGACGGCATTATCAGACCAGTACAGTTCTCGGAGTAGGCAGCGCCGGTGGTACCAATTTTGAAGCCAGACGGCTCGATACGTCTCTGTGGAGATTTCAAACAGACAGTAAACAAATATACACTGCTGGACAAATACCCAATCCCGAAAATAGATGACCTATATGCCAAATTGGCAGGTGGGCTTTCACGAAACTAGACATGAGCCACGCCTACCTGCAGTTAAAACTGGACAAGGGCTCCCAGAAGTTCGCTACGATCAACACCCTGAAGGGCCTTCTTGTTATACTAGGCTACCTTTTGGATTGTCATCAGCCTGCGCAATATTCCAGCGTACGATGGAAAATATTCTGCAGGGATTACCGCAGGTGGCGATTTATTTGGACGATGTCTTAATCACGGGTAGGACAAACAGGGAACACTTAAGGAACCTGGAGGAAGTGCTCAGGCGTTTCGCAAAGGCAGGCGTACAGCTAAAAAGGGAAAAATGTGTTTTTCTGGCCGCACAAGTGACGTACCTGGGATATAAAGTAGACAAGTCAGGCTTATATCCATTAGAAGACAGAGTAAGGGCAATAAAAGAATCCCCAGCTCCCACCACGGTCCAGGAGTTACGATAATTTCTAGGGTTGGTAACCTATTATGGAAAATTTATTGAAAATAGGGCGTCCATCCTAGAACCCATCCACCAGCTACTAAAAAAGGGGGCAAGAATGGAAATGGTCCACCTGCCAAAACCGAGCATTTAGGGACATTAAGGAACAGCTGTCATCCGAAAATGTCCTAGAGCATTATGACCCAAGGAAGGAGTTGGTGGTCACTTGTGATGCATCCCCCTACGGGATAGGAGCGTCTTAGCCCATAGAGGAAGGAATGGGGAAGAACGGCCAATAGCCTATGCTTCGAGGACCTTGGCGATGGCTGAGAGGAAGTACGCCCAAATCGAGAAGGAAGGACTGACGGTGATATTCGCAGTAAAAAAATTTCACCAGTATCTGTACGGGCAGAAATTCACCATAGTGACGGACCATAAGCCGTTATTAGGGTTATTAAAAGAAGACAAGTCAATACCCCCGATTGCATCAGCTAGAATCCAACACTGGGCGTTGTTACTGGCGGCATATAGATACGTTCTGGAGCACAGACCGGGAACGCGAGTGGCACATGCTGATGCTTTGAGCAGACTTCCCCTCCCGGACACTCCGCCGCAAATACCAAAAGTAGAGGAGACAGTAATGACTCTAAATTTTTTGGACACCCTACCAGTAGACGCACAACATATTCGGTTGTGGACGCAAAAAGACCCAGTTTTAGCCAAGATGAAGCATTTACTGCTAACAGGGGAACTGGAAAGACCAGTGGAGCCCCAGATGGACCCGTACTGGAGCAGAAGGGACCAAATAACCGTAGAAGACGGTATCCTATTATGGGGAGCCCGGGTAATCGTCCCAGCTCAGGGACGTCAAGCAATCTTAACTGAGTTACATCACGGACACCCAGGGGTATCTAAAATGAAGATGCTAGCTCGAAGCTACGTTTGGTGGCCAGGTTTGGACACAGACATAGCAGCCTTGGTACGTCGGTGCCAGGAGTGCCAACAGGGGCAAAGAGTGCCACCAGCGGCGCCATTACACCCGTGGGAATGGCCAGGCAGACTGTGGACCCGCCTACATATTGACCACGCCGGCCTTTTCATGGGCTCAAATATTTTTGGTGATAGTGGACGCCCACTCCAAATGGTTGGACGTCCACCGGGTAAACACGGCAAGCACAGCATCGACAATTGAAAAGCTCAGTGCCTCGTTTGCAACACATGGACTGCCGGAGGTATTGGTGTCGGACAACGGAACGGCATTCACAAGTAGGGAATTTGAAAAATTCCTGAAGGAAAACGGAGTCCGTCACATCAAAACGGCCCCTTACCATCCAGCGACCAACGGCCTTGCAGAGAGAGCGGTCCAGACACTTACAGCAGGACTCAAGAAGCAGCCGGCAGCGTCAATAGACACAAAGCTCTCCCGCTGGCTGTTTGATTACAGGACCACACCGCATTCCACAACGGGCATACCGCCAGATGAACTCTTAATGGGAAGGCGCTGCGAACGAGGCTGAGTCTCCTTTTCCCAAATTTAACGGGGAAAGTGGAGAAACAACAGGAGGCCCAACGCAGGGGGCATGATAATAGTCGGCAGCAGAACATTTCCAGGTTGGGGCACCGGTTTGGGTCAAGAATTATGGGAATGGACCAACGTGGGTCAAAGGCACGGTAGAGTCCCAAACAGGGCCCATATCCTATGAGGTTTCAATAGGAGGTAAGGTGCTGAAGAAACACCTAGACCAAATAAGGGCAGCGGAACCACACCTGGAGGCAGGCGAAGCAGGACCGCCTTAAGCTGGGATAGCCCAGACGGAAAGGATACCCACACCCCAGCCCCGAGCAATTTCTCCAGACCCCGTCATCCAGTCATCAGAGTCGGAGATGGACACACTTGACGAGGCCGCCGCGACACCTCTCCCTGAGGAGGAGGACGAACAACTTCCAAGGAAGTCGTCAAGGAAAAGACGAGCACCTATAAGGTACACTCCGCCCACTTCGGAGAACGACCCGGCGGACGACACAGAGGTGACAGACCCAGACATGAGGAGCAGGAAGAAGCTCAGAGGAATGCCACCTGGCAGGAATTCCTCGGACCTTGGGGGGGGGGGGGGGGGGGGGGGGGGGTAATGAACTCCAATTGGCTTTATTGGTTGGCCAATTGGATAGCTCATTGAGGGGGCCATATAATCACCTGAGTAGGCTTTGTGAGCCAGTCTTAAGTTGACTGGACTGCTAGCAGCATTGTTTGTAGCTGCTCCTGTAATATCGTTATTGTAAATAAATATTGGTGTGGTGATGGAACTCCTGCCTCCCTTGGATTACTACAGTTTCGAACTCCGCATACGAAAAAGGAAACCCTCACCTTCCTCGGAATGGTGGGCTATTGCAGGCAGTGGATCCCGGACTTTAGGGAGATGGACGCGGTACTGCGCAAGGCTACCCTACAGGACATGCCTTCAGTTGTTACCTGAACCCCAGAGAGGGACAAAGCATTTCGTAACTTGAAACATGCCATGATTAACGGCCCTGCCTTGGGACTTCCTAATTACACCAAGCCCTTTACTCTTTATGTGAATGAAGCAGGGAGATTTGCAAAAGGGGTCCTGGTGCAAGAGCATTGAGGAGGGAAAAGACCCCTTGCCTTCTACTCGGTGGCCCTATGTGCAGTGGTAAAGGGTATGCCAAGTTGCTTAAGAGCAGTAGCAGCCACGGCAGCCATAGTAGAAAAATCAGTACCCCTTGTACCCGACCACCCTTGTACAGTATTGGTTCCTCACTATGTTTTGCTGCTGCTTAATTCATCCGCAAAGCAGCATTTTACTGTGGCTTGATGCACTGGGTGCGAGATAATCCTTCTCTCTAAGACTAACTTTACCGACAAGCGAACACCAGCTATCAACCCTGCTACACTCTTACCCGAGCCCTCGGAAGAAGAGCACTTGTTTCATCACGACTGTGTACAATTGGTTGAAGCCACCACAACCCCTTGCCCTGATTTATTGATTCACCCGCTAGAAAATCCAGACATCATTTTTTTTACCGACGGGTCAGCAAACCGACCAAATGATATGACCCTCCTGTCCGGCTGTGCAATAGTAACTCCATTCAAGGTAGTGGAAGCTTTTGCTCTGCCTTCGGGAATGTTCTGCTCAAGTGGCCAAATAGTTTGCCCTTACTAAAGCATGTATTCCAGCTAAAAATAAAACAGTTAATGTTTATACTGATTCCCGATCTGCTTTGGTGTAGTACATGATTTTGGCCAATCATGGAAAAACAGGGGACTCATAAGTTCCTCCAGCCAACCTATTAAACATGCAAAATTGGTTTTAAATTTACTACATGCTGTTCATCTGCCCAGTAAGATAGCCGTTTTAAAGTGCAAAGTGCATACTGCTGCAGACGACAAAGTCTCCAGTGGTAATAGATTTGCTGATAAAATAGCCAAAGAAGTGGCTCTTAAACAGCAGCCACAGCTACAAGCTGCTGTAGTAGAACTTCCGTCCACCATACAGAAGCAGAGTTAAAGCAGGCACAGGAGCAAGCCTCCCCACAGGAGCATCGCTCTCGGCAAAAAAGCCGGTTGCTACCAAGACAGCCATCAGATCTGGGTCCACCCCGATACCCGCGCAGTATGCCCCAGAAGTTTGTTTTTGCCACTATGCCACCTTGCCCATGGGCAGGCTCATGTGGGCAAAGGAGGGATGACACTTGCCATATGTCAACAATGGTATGCTCCAGGTATTACAGTAACAATTGAAAAAGAAGACCGCACATGTATGATTTGTCAGAGGAATAATCGGGGCAAAACACCCGCTGTCTTTGATCATCTCCCACAGCCTAAAATGCCTTTTGAAAATTTGCAGATAGATTTTTTACACATGCCGATGGCTAAGGGATTTAAATACATGCTGGTGATAGTGGACATGTTTTCACGGTGGGTAGAGGCTTTTCAGACCAAAAGAGAAGATGCTGGAACAGTGGTAAATATTCTATTGAAGGAAATAATACCTAGGTTTGGAATACCGATGGGTATTAACAGTGACAGGGGAACTCATTTCACTAGCAAATTGACCAAAGCCCTCACAGAAGCCATGGGATTTGATTGGAAATTGCATATCCCATATCAGCCGCAATCCTCAGGAATGGTGGAACAGGTGAATGGAATAATTAAAACTGCAGTTACAAAAGTGTGTCAACATAATGGGCTGCTATGGCCAGATGCCATACCCATAGTAATGTATGCCCCGAGAAATCAGAAAAATCGCAATACAGGCTTAACCCCATATGAGATATTAATGGGATGCTCCATGCCAACTGGAACAAAACCACCAATGACCCCAGCGGCAGTAGCCGTAATATGGGCAGATGAAACATCACTCAAATATGCCCACGCCATGTGCGAGACCGCTAGAAAAATACATGAAAATGTGTGACAGGCTCAGATGCATCCAAAAGAGGGAAATACACACCGCTTTAAACCTAGAGATCAAGTATATGTGAAAGGACTAAACAAAGATTATTTTTCTCCCAGTGGAAAGGACCCTAAAGTGCTGCTAACAACCCGAACAGCCATTAAAGTAAAAGAAAAGCCAGATTGGATCCACGCAACTCGGTGTAAGCTACATTGTACGGAACTTTGAGAGTACTAGCGAAACGCTGACCTGAAGAGAATGACGGCGTTGATGTTTTTATATTATCATATTAATCCAACATCATGTAGAGGGTAAACTGAACACTAACACCTTGATATACATGGCCCACTCATATGCAGAGAGGGTAAATAAATCCAGTTGTTGGGTTTGTACACAAATTCCTAGATGCTCGGGGGAGGGCATCCCAGTGCGACCCATCCCATTCACCAGTAACGAGATAGCAGAGTGGGCCCTGCAACGGAATAATACAGGGCATGGTGAAGATACACAGGATATGTTAGATTGGAGATCAGCTGGATACGATATGAACAGGTTTAAAGGATGGTGGTGGCCTAGATTTAATGTAACACGTCAACCACCCTAGTTGATCCTTCCCAATTATACTGGAGTCCCAAAAGGTAGCATATGCTTTAGGAAATGTAAAAAATATGGGACCTACCCAGTCGGCATGAGTCAGTGCGACTTGAATTGGCAACCCCCTGTGCTCTGCCTTACAGTGAAAGGACTATTCATCTTTGACTGGTCAGTGGTTGAAAATCGAACTAGTAGCAGCAAAGAGGGGATGATTAGACTAATGATGACTGATAGTAAAGGAAACCTGACCGCATATAACGGCACATATTTTATCTTTGGACGCAAGGCATACCCGTAGTTACCAGAAAATTGTGAGGACTCCTGCTATTTGGGATATATCATCCCTTAGGTACATCACGTCCAGCAACTGCAGGACTATCCCCACCACAGGACGACATAAAGTGTTATGACATGGGCACAAATGCTGGGAATCATGATACCACCTTTAGGAATAGCCGCTAATGCATACGACCTGCACGAATTACGAGACATCCTTGAGCAGGTAGCTAATGACCCTGCGGAAGCTGTTAACCAGATAGAAACTGAAATGGTTGCTAGAAGAGCAGTTGCCCTACAGAATAGAATGGCACTTACATAGAACATAGAACAGTACAGCACAGAACAGGCCCTTCGGCCCTCGATGTTGTGCCGAGCAATGATCACCCTACTTAAACCCACATACCCGTAACCCAACAATCCCCCCCATTAACCTGGCGTCTGGTCCTCTAGGCGGCGTGGGTGAGGAGGTTGGCGGGCCAGGGAGGGGAGCGCCTGCGAGGAGAAGTTGCGGTTGGAGAGGGGGTGGGGGGGCTGGTGCCGGGGGCGGTGGTGGGGATCCGGCGGTTGCCAGGTCCCGTAGGGAGACCGTGTCCTGTCGGCCGTCGGGGTACGGGAGAAGAAGGCCCCGGGTCTGCCCGTTTGGTTGAGGGTGGCTGCCAGAGCTACATCGGACGTGTCGCTCTCGACCTGGAAGGGGAGGGACTCGTCGATAGCGCGCATCGTGGCCTTTGCGATATCCGCTTTGATGCAGCTAAAGGCCTGGCGGGCCTCCATCGACAGGAGGAACGTGGCTGTTTGGATGAGGGGACGGGCTTTGTCGGCGTAATTGGGAACCCACTGGGCGTAATATGAGAAAACGCCGAGGCAGCGCTTGAGAGCTTTGGGGCAGTGGGGGAGGGGGCGCTCCATCAGGGGGCGCATGCGTTCCGGGTCGGGGCCTATCACTCCATTTCGCACTACGTAGCCGAGGATGGCTAGGCGGTCGGTGCTAAACACGCATTTGTCCTTGTTGTAAGTCAGATTCAGGAACTTTGCGGTTTGGAGGAATTTGCGGAGATTGGTGTCGTGGTCCTGCTGATTGTGGCCGCAGATGGTGACATTATCGAGATACGGGAAGGTTCCCAGTAAACAGTATCGGTCGACCATTCGGTCCATCTCTCATGGGAAGACCGAGACCCCGTTTGTGACACCGAAGGGAACCCTTAAAAAGTGGTAGAGCCACCCGTCCGAGTCGAACACAGTGTGCTTGTGATCGCTTGCACGGATGGGAAGCTGGTGGTAGGCAGACTTGAGGTCCACCGTGGAGAAGACCTTGTACTGCGCGCTCCTGTTGACCAGGTCGGATATACGGGGGGGTGGGGGAGAGTACGCGTCCAGCTGCGTAAAACTGTTGATGGTCTGACTGTAGTCTATAACCATCCTATTCTTCTCTCCAGACTTTACCACCAGAACTTGTGCTCGCCAGGGGCTGTTGCTAGCCTCGATGACCCCTTCCTTCATAAGCCGTTGGACATCGGATCTGATGAAGGTCCGGTCCTGGGCACTGTACCGTCAGCTCCTGGTGGTGACAGGTTTGAAATCCGGGGTGAGGTTTTCAAACAAGGACGGGGGATCGTCCTTGAGAGTCACGAGGCTGCAGGCAGTGAGGGGAGGCATAGGGCTGCCGAATTTAAATGTTAGACTCTGACGGTTACATTGGAAGTCTAACCCCAGGAGTGCGGCCGTGCAGAGGTGGGGGAGGACGTAGAGTCTGTAATTTTTAAACTCCCTCCCCTGGACCATGAGGTCCGCTATACAACACCCCGTGATCTGCACTGAATAGGAGCCAGAGGCCAGGGCGATTTTGTGCTTGACCGGGAAGACAGGGAGAGCGCAGCGTCTTATCATGGTGGGGTGGACGAAACAATTGCATCAATTTAATCTCCAAGATTTTAAAGGATGGAGCTCCGCATCAAGCCGGAGTGTCTACAACACAGCCCCCACTCAGCGAATGCAACAGCATAAGTAAGCACTGGCTGGCTTGTTTCAACAGCTACCTTAGTATGGCGGAAAACATACCGACGAAGGAGCAGAAACTACACATCCTCCACTCCTCCATGAGGCTCAAGGTTTCAACACAAGTGAATTAATCAATATTTTGTTTCCCTGAGATCTTTAACCCTTGACTGCTCTCATGAGTTACAGGCGGCAGATATAAAGTAAAACATTAACAAAATGTTCATTTATAACAAGAGTAAAAGATGAACATATATAATGGAGATAAAAGAACAATGGTCTAGTAATCTACCTACTCACAAATTACCGTCCCACCCTGCACCTACACACACAAGACAGACACATGGTGAAGGGGTAGGAAAATAATAAAATAATGGGAATAGGAGGAAAAGATTTGAGATGAATCTTCGCTGCTGAGATTGTGGTCTCTGTAAATGCCATGCTTTCTCCAAATGCAACCCTCTGGGAACTCAATTTACACAGGAGATTCAGGTTAGTGCAATTCTATCCTATGACCGCCATATGGAGCCTCTGTCTCCCTGAGGTATTACTGGAGCTCTAAACATGAGAGGTTGTAGCAGTTTCTATCTCTAGTCTCTCTTTTCTGCTTCTCTGATCTCTGTGCAGAGATTTTAGCCAAATTGTGAAGAGAGTCCTCAGACTCGGCTTTTCCTAGCCATTCAGAAAAAGGATGAAACTGTTATAGACCTAGTGGGAGAACCTGCGCGTAGTCTTTCAAACCAGTAGTCTCCTTCACAGGTCTGGTTACTGCCCACAGCCTTTCAAATAGGAGTGCCTTCCACAGGTCTGGCTGGGAGCCCTTTAAATTGCCTGGTAGAGGGAAAGCTGAGAAAGTCTTCAAGCTTCTTCCTGCCTGAATATTTTCGCAGAACTACACAAAATGGGGCTTGCTTCTCCTGTTCCAGAAGTTTCTGAAATCTCCACCAATCCCATACAAGAATCGGTTCAAGGTCTGGATTGCAAACAAGCTGATTGACTGCCTGCCAAGTCCATCAGCATGACATCATGAGCTATTCCACAGAGAATACTGAATCAAAGGGGATCTGCCAAATCAGTCCACATAGCAGCATGCAGTGGGGGGGTCAGTTCAAAACCAGAAGTCACTGATTTTAAAACCAGCCAGCAAGATAGGGGTTCAATGAGAAACATGAAACAAACAAGGATTTAAAGAAGTTCTTTACAAAGAATAATTTTGTAACGTTCCCTCCAAACCATTCTCATGAGGCTCCAACTCAGCAATGCAAGCTTGCAGACTGGCTCATAATACTCGAATGCGCCCTTTACCAAAACATTTTAGAAATACTAATATAATATGCTGAAGACACATCAATGGATAGAACAGATAAAATTCAACATATTCTGAAATCTGTTTCGGAATGAAAGTAATTTTGGCTAGCTTCAAATGCGGATCTTCTTAAGGACAACAGAAATTCAGATTTAACGATTCTCTTCCCACACCTTTGGTGCACAAAGGCAGACTTTTATCTGTTCCGAGCTAGTAATTCCCAGAACAGATGCTTGTCTGCCACCAGGGGTTTATAGTTTGCGGGCTGCTTCTCCACATCAAGCCCAGCTGACCAGGAATCTCTCCCACTCTTACCGTCAGTCATTGGCATGTTTGGACGGATCCTGCAGGTTGACATTAAACCTATTTTGGCCACATCATGAATGCACCGATCAATATCAGTGCTAAAATATTGTTTCAAACTCACGACTTTCATCAGCAGTTTTATATAACCTTCTGGTCAATGGTATTTTTCAGAGAAACTGTGAAAAAAAAAAGAACTTGAACTATGCCATCAATGCCCAGCTTTGCTGGAATGAAATGAAACAACAGATGGAGGCACTGAATTATCACTGGTGCAAGAGTTACTCAGTGCACTCTGGAGCTCCTCAAATGGTTTTGACAAACTAGTTACAATGGTGCACTACCTCTGTAGGTGGCATTTATATGGATAGTCCCACAGGTAGGAATATCTATCAAATAGAGAACAAGAGAGGAAAGCTTGACATTAAAAGCAAAAGGTCAGGTCTTGACATACAATATAAAATGTCACTGTATTGACAGCACTGTTAGCTTATTTTAACTCATTCACAGGAGGTGGGCGTCATTGGCAAGGCCAACAGTTATTCCCTGTCTTTAATTACCTTTAAGACAATGGTGGTGAGCCACTCTCTTAACAACTGAATGATTTACTGGGCCATTCGGACGGTGGTTCAATCACATTGCTGAGAGACGGAATCATATGTAGGCCAGGCTGGTAAGAACAATTGATTCCCTTTCCTAAAAAAAACGTTTGTGAATCGGACGGGTTTTATCAAAAATGTGGTAGCTACATGTTTTCTATTACTGATACTAACTTTCTTTCTAAATTCTAGATTAATTTAATTTAAGTTCCCCTCACCATAAGACATAGGAGCAGAATTAGGCCACTTAGCCCATCGAGTCTGCTCTGCAATCTGACATCCTAGTGGTATTATGAACCCATGTCCAATAACATAATCACTGTGCTACCATTCCTCCATGCATTCACTATCACACAGCACAGGTACTGCCTCCATACAGCACCACTTCAATCACAAGCCGTCAGACTTAAGTTATACTCTGTACTGCTGTTTTGACCAGTAGAATCGAGATTGGCATATATGCAAGTATGATTCTATACATGTGCGTTACATGCTTGCCTTTTTATTTCGCTATGTGGTTAGATACATCTGTACGGATATGTTAATCTAAGTGGGTACTTATATCATTATTATTGTCACAAAAGGCCAGAGGCACCTCTCTCCATTAGAGAGAGTCAATTTTAACAACTTGTAGCTTAAGGGACATCACTCTGCAAGCTCAGGACACAGCCTCTATAAAATATCACAGCTGGTACAGGGATTGAACCCACATCATGTGCATCATTCAGCATCACACTCTAACAATCCAGCTAACTGCATTAACAAACCCCCTAGGTATTTGTATACACAAATACTTATTAACATGTGTGCTGTGTGCATGTCCACTTATGAGGATGTGCCCTTGTGTCTACGTGGTCTAGCAATTAGAGTCCACTCACACCCATGTTCCTTTGTCCAGATAGCTCCAGAAAGTCAGTAGAAAACACTACATCATTCTTGCCCTCCATTCTATCAGAGACCTCCATCCGTGTTCGTTCCTCTCCCCACTCCTCTTTCTTTCACTTACTTTCTTCAAAATTGTTCATCCCTGACATCTTCTAGTCCTTATGAAAGGTCATCAACCTGAAACAATAAATTGCTTAGTGCTTCTCTCAATTACTATTTGTATTTCAGATTTCCAGCATCCACAGTGTTTGCTTTCATTGTAGATGAATTAAATCCTTCTTTAGCTGTGTTCCTCTGATGATGGAGTTACTGTAGTGTACTGTACCTACATCCCGATCCCGATTCCAAAATGGACACTCGCAACGAGTACAGGGAAAATTGGACAGTACTAGGAAAACAAGCAGGTGCAAGGGTTGCCTGTGGATTGGAACTTGCAGATCCCAGACAAAACTGATGCTACAAGCCATTAGCTTAGAAATGAGCTATCTCCGGGGACAAATGAGAAACATTTAAACAATCGGTACCAGGGCAGACTCCCCGGCGCCAGTGGAGACTAAAACAAAGGCAGGCCAACGGTTACCTAGGGTCCGCCCAGCGATCGAGAAACGACCCCTTTATTGGAGAGAATCGATACAAATGATTGGAACATGGTCCAATTAATTGGGACCAAGTCCAGGGTCCGCCCAGAAGGGCGCGAAACCCTTTGGGGTATAAAACCGAGTCCCCAAGGTCAGAGCGCTCTCTTCTTCTTCACCTTCATCTTGGTCTTGGCTCTCAGCGACGAGAGGCCCGCCAAGCACCAGCCAAGTAAGTCTAAAGTCAACGCATGCTACGAGCTAGGCACTCCTAGCTACTATTCTATACCAGTTCGAAGCCAGCAGTATCAGAACCGGACAACGGCCATTGTTCCTCTGACTGAGTGGGCGCCCGAAGCTAAGTATAGGCTTTTAGTAGTAGTTGTGGTTTAGTGAGTGGAGTTTGTGCATGAGTAATAATTGACTATGTGTGCAAATAAATGTGCATTGATATCAAACTTACTAACTGGTGTATCGAGTCATTGATCAGTATTCGGTTTTGAACCTTGTGGTGGTATCACAAGGGGGAGGGGGGGAGAGAAACAATTGATAAACAATCAAACTTTAAAATCTCTGATCCGGATGGATTGCATCCACTCATTAAAAGAAGTAAGGGAAGTGAGAGCAGAGACGCTAGTACATATTTATAAAAATATTAGAAATGGGGACAGTGCCAGTGTACTGGAGCACTGCTAATAAGATTGCTGAGTGGGAAAAGAACAAGCCCAGGGAACCAGAGACCAGTTAGCTGATCATGATAAAAATAATGAAATCGCCACTGAAACATGCAAGAGAAACATCTAGAAACCAAAGATGTAATAATGAACAGTATTGCAAATGAGAAGGTCACACTTGACTGACCTTATTTAACTGTTTGAAGAATTAACAGAAAGAATAGACTCGGGTACTATAGTAGACGGAACACACTTAGGGTTACAATTTTAAGGATGAAGACCACTGGACGCTTGCTGTCCTGAGTGTTGGCGCATAATGCGCTGCTGCTGACTCTTGGAAGCCCACAGCCCTTTAAAGCTCAATTGAGCGTTGATTGGCAGTGAGCAAGATCTGTCTGCCCTTGGAAGGAAGACCCACCAGTGAGGACTATCGATCAAGGTTTGACATCACATCGGCGAGGTTTGAATATTTAATCGAGGCGGGGAGGGGGGAAAATCCTTTGGCAGGGAAGCCATAATATTAAAATGTAGTCACATGTATTTAAATGAGATTCCTGCCTGCATTATGTCACTGACGTGGGGCGGGGAAAATAGGGAAACTAATCTCGCCGTTGAGAATCCTAAATTCTCCCCTACCCGGCGGGGCGGGGGGTCCCAGCGTAGCGGAGTGGCGCCAACCACTCCGGCGTCGGGCCTCCCCAAAGGTGTGGAATTCTCCTCACCTTTAGGGGCTAGGCCCACGCCAGAGTGGCTCCCGCTCCGCCGACTGCCGCCAACGGCCTTTGGCGCCACGCCGATCGGCGTCGGGGTGGCCGAAAGGCCTTCGCAGGTCGGCATGAGTTCACGCATGCGTTGGAGCGTCAGCGGCCGCTCACGTCACCACCAACGCATGCGCAGTGGAGGGGGTCACTTCCGCCTCCGCCATGGTGGAGGCCATGGCGGCGGCAGAAGAAAAAGAGTTCCCCCACGGCACTGCCCGCCCGCAGATCGGTGGGCCCCGATCGGGGGCCAGGCCACCGTGGGGGCACCCCTTGGGGTCCGATCTGCCCGTGCCCCCCACAGGACGCCGGGGCCTGATCGCGCCGCCTGCCCCCGCCAGCGGTTTGAACCACGTCGGCGGGAGAGGCCTGACAGCGGGGGGACTTTGGCCCATCGTGGGCCGGAGAATAACCGCGGGGGGCCCGCCGATTGGCGTGGGGGGAGCCTGCCAACTGGCGGGGCACGATTCCCGCCCCTGCCAATTTCCGGGTGGCGGAAAATTCCGGCCACAACGGGGCCGGGATTTACGCCGGCTCCGGGCGACTACCCAACCCTGCGGGGGGTCGGAGAATTCTGCCCCGTTTCCCAACACTCGTGAAATTTTGCTGCCGCATTGCCATTTAAACTCGTGGCAGATGCCGATGCAAAATCACTCGCTAATGTGGACTGTGTGGTGTTATTACTGAAGAAAGATAACAGAACATAAAAGAGGACATGAATAAACCTAGAAAATGGATATCCAATTGGCAAATTAGTTTCAGTATAGATGTTTGTGAGGTAGTCTATTTTGATAGGAAGAATAAAAATTATTTATGTTGCTTGGATTACAAGAGTAAAAATGGAATAGAAAAGTACAAGCACAGATTACGAAAAGTAGACATGAATGTTAATAAAGCCATAAATAGAAACAGACACTCCTATAATTTGTAATGTGAAAAACTGAAAAGCAAAGATGTTTTATTAAACTTGATTGGTTAGACCACACTTGGAGCAATTTGTACAATTCCGGTCTCCATATTACAAAAACGACAGAGGGACTGGAGAAGGTATAAATAAATGCGCAAGGATGATTCCAGAAGCAAAGGGATATACTTAACAGGAAATATTGAATAGACTGATGTTAATGTTGCAGATACTGTGACAATTCAATCCAGGCTCTGGTTGCGATGAAGAGCAGCTAATAATTGGGGGAAAGGTTCAGATGCATACAGAAGGATGAGTTTCTACCATGTAGTCTGTGCACTTGTGTTGTCCTGTTGTGGTGTGAATAAATGTATGTTGGAGACAGACAGGCTCCAGTTTCTTAAACGAAAGGGACAATGCTGGAAAATCTCAGCAGGTCTGGCAGCATCTGTAGGGAGAGAAAAGAGCTCGCTTTTCGTGTCCGATGACTCTTTGTTTTGCTCCAGTTTCTTCCTTTGTCACATGGACGTTCAACAAATTTAACAACTGGACTCTTTTTTTTTCATGAAAAGAGATGGCTGAGGGGTAATCTTATAGAGGCCTTTAAAATTTCGAAATGTTTCAATAAGATAGATATCACAAATATGCCTCCACTTGTGCTGAGACCAAAACTAGGGCTGTAAATATAAAATGACTATTAATAAATCCAACAGGAATTCAGGAAAAACCTTTTGACCCATAAGAGTGTTTAGAATGTGGAACTTACTTGCAGAGATGGGCAATGAATTATTGACATGACTACTTGACCCACTGTTCCCCAGCAAACTCAGGTCTGATTAAAACTGGGATTTAGGCATATTTGAATTAAACAGGCAGGCAGTGAGTGGACTCCTGTCAGATATTGCCAAGGCAACTCACTGATCAGGTCGGGCGAGATATGTTCGTCTGGATTTCCATATATGTATTTTAGAGTGGAATGGTAATCCTACTCAATTGCCTCTCCATCTGAAGTTAAGGCAATTGAATGAAGGAATGTTGAATTTCTCTCCTGTTTTCTAACCCTTATCTGCAATTATACCTTTGCTTTGCCTTAGGACAACTCTTTGGTGGGGCCAGACTACTTTGAGTGTTAGTTAACTGCTTTGTATTTCTCTCCCAAACAACTTGGTACGACCAGTAAGTGTTTAATAAGTTATTTATAACACTGTAAGTCAATTTGAATAGTATAAGCAGCCAAAGATTCAGTCAAGACTTTTACCCAACTCAACTGCTCACTGTGCTTCAGATAAAGCTTTGCAAATAACAAACCAATTTGCAATAGAGCTATTGGGCAAAATTCTTCGACCCCCCGCAGGGTCGGAGAATCGCCCGGGGACGGCGAAAATCCCGCCACCCGGGAATTGGCGGGGGCGGGAATCACGCCCCGCCGATCGGCGTGCCCTCCGCACCAATCGGCGAGCCCACCACGGCGATTCTCCGGCCCGCGATGGGCCGAAGTCCCGCCGCTGAGAGGCCTCTCCCGCCGCCGTGGTTTCAACCACCTCTGGTGGCGGCGGGATTGGCAGCGCGAGCGGGACCCTACGGTGGCCTGGCCCGCGATCGGGGCCCACCGATCGGCGGCCAGGTCAGTGCCGTGGGGGCACTCTTTTTCTTCCGCCGCCGCCACGGCTTCTAACATGACGGAAGTGGAAGAGAATCCCCCAGTGCGCATGCGCCGGTGGTGACGTCAGCGGCAGCTGACGCACAAGTGCATGCGTGAACCGGCGAAGGCCTTTCAGCCAGCCACGGCGCTGGGCGCCGGGCGTCAAAGGCCGCTGGCGCCGGTTTTGGCGCCAGTCGGAGTGGCGCCAACCACTCCGGCGAAGTCCTAGCCCCCAAAGGTGCGGAGAATTTCGCACCTTTGGGGAGGCCCGACGCCGGAGTGGTTGGCGCCACTCCGCTACGCCGGGACCCCCCGCCCCGCCAGGTAGGGGAGAATCCCGGCCATTGTTTTCCCTATTTCTACAATCTGTGATTAAAAGACTCACATGTGGAACTTTATGAAATGCCATTGGAAATATCCAAAATTATTTTCCCCTTCGGGGGGACTGGAAGATCTCACCAGTAGGAAGAGCCTGAAAATCCCTTTCAAAGTTAATGGGTTATCTCTGCTATTACTAGACGCTCATTAGAAAATCTAAGCTGTCGTATATTTTGGCACCTTTCCAAAGGTGATCGTATTTTCTCACTCAGAGGGGTGGCACGGTGGCGCAGTGGTTACCACTGTTACTGCACGGCACCGAGGACTGGGGTTTGATCATGGCCCCGGATCACTGTTCCATGAGTTTGCACGTTCTCCCTTTGTCTGGGTAGGTCTCACCCCCACAACCCAAAGATGTGCATTGGCCACGCTAAATTGCCCCTCAATTGGAATTTTTTAAAAAAGTATTTACTCACTCAGCTGCAGTGGTATTGTCGCTGGGCTAGTAATCCAGAGACCCAGGGGTTCGAATCCGACCACCACCGATGGTGTAATTTGAATTCAATAAAAATCTGGAATTAAAGGCAGGATTCTCCAGCTCCAGCTTTCCGGCCGCATGTTTCGCATTGGTGTGCTGTTCACTGGCAGAGGGATCATCTACCCCTGCTACTTGTCAATGGGATTTCCCATTTAAGACACCTCATGCTTCCGGGAAACCCTTGGGTGGGGGTGTGCTGCCGGAGGGGAAAAAGAATCCCAACGGGTGGAGAATTCCAGCCTTAAAGACTAAATGATTGCCATAAAATCATTGCTGATTGTTGTAGAAACCTATCTGGTTCACTCATGTCCTTTAGGGAAGGAAGTCTGCTCTTAGCTGCCCTCTGAAAGGGTTGTGCAAGAAACTCAGTTCAAGGGGCAAACAGGGATGGGCAACAATTGCTGCCCTTGCCAGAAAGAACCAAAAAGGTCCGGTAGCAGTGATCAAACAAATCATTCAACTTTGCATTCAAGTCAGCAAAGCAGCGTGTGCGTACACAGCAGTTTGAATTCACCAATCTCACACTCCTAACTTCATGGGACATGTGAACTTGATGAATTTACTCTTCATATCACCAGAGCAGAAATGCAATAGGAGTGAGCGAAACAAGATACAGCCTGCAATCCATTTCTATCAAGTCACCCTCCACACTGCAAATAAACCCTGAGCTCCCGCATCAGAAATAATGCAAAAGTCCATGAATATCATTTCACCCTGGATATGCAAAATGGATTGCAGGATTTTAGATCTAATGCCTGACATTATAGGTAGAAGATTCAGAGCCCGTAAGGTATTTGCAATATGTATTCTGGCAGCTGAATTTTTGATGGGCAATAGAATTAAAGACCAACAACAGGCCATCCACCCAATTGATCTCTGCCACTGTTTATGCGCCACACAAGCCCCGAACTACCCCGTTTCATCTCACATCAATCTTCTTTTCCTTTGTCCCACGTGTACATATCTATCTTTCGCCTAAATGAATCAAAGAAACACCCATAAGTTATGGGTGCCAATTGCCTCTTGAGTATTCTATTGGTGGTGAGCAAAGTTATAAAATATAGATCAATTGACATATATCTTATTCAGTTGTCTTGTAACCATTTGAAAGGTGCAGTTAAACTGCGAGCGCAGCATTTAGTGACGTTTTTTTATTCCATATCAGTACAGGAGTTGTGCTGAGAATGGAGCCTGAAAACAGAGTCCAGGTCCAACCTGCTGCAAGGATGAAATGCAGTGAGTGCCCCTGTGTGGTAGCGTGGCCCCTTTAAGAGGCATACCCTCGCAGTCCACAAATCTGGCTTGGGGGCCTATCGTTTAGGAGCAATGAGGAAAACGCTCGGGCGCTGGGGAGCAGGGTTCTGCTCAGAGTCAACCAGGGAGCCAATCTGTTAACACCTGTATGGATTCTCTGTGCCTTTATAAAAGTTACTCTTGTTAGTTGTCAATAAACACTTTGTTCTTCCTTTTTACCATCTACCTTACATTGCCTCGAGTTACCACATTGGCAACAAGTATGAACTCGATCGATCGCAAGCCGCAGTCATCGAATTTGAGGAGGAAGGGAGAAGCCTCCAAGACGAACACAGACTCGAAAAGTATCAACAATACCAGAGAACACTGAGCAAAAAATGCCCATGATTAGGAAATTAGACCCATTCGAACAGGGGTCCAAAGACTGGAGCCCGTATGTTGAGCATCTACATTATTTGTTCATGGCAAATTAAATAATGAGGGAGGATAAACAGAAAGTTATCCTATTGGCATATTTTGGGCCAATAACCTACAACCTCATGTGGAAGTTTGACATCCCCATGGTCTCTTACACAAAGAAATTTGACCGGTTGGTGAAGCTGGGCACGGAGCATTTCAATCACAAAGACTTGATCATACTGCTGGATACAAGCTCAACTCGATTGTCAGGGACCCAGGAGAAACAATATCTGCCTTTGTTGCCAGACCCAGGAAAATGGCCGAACATTGCGAGTTTGGTGCAGCACTGGGTGACATGCTGTGTGATCGTTTAGTATGCGGTATGAACAACACAAGTGCGCAAAAAAATCTTCTGGCTGAAATGAAAATTACCCTAGACAGGGCAATCGAGATCACCCAGGCAATCGAGTGCACTGAGAGGGACTATTCAGAGCTTCAAAGTGTGAAAGAGGCGAGGTGAACCAGTTGTGGGGCAGTTTGACAGCAAGGCACGCAGCTAGGGCGACAGGCACAGATCCCAGGAACAGGATCGTAGTCAGTGGCCAGGAAAGAAAGAGGGCCATCATTCCAGAAGTTAAGATGACTGTTATCAGTGTGGAGGTGATCACACCCAGAAATCGTGCTGGCGCAGAGAGATGATTTGTTTTCGGTGCAATAGGAATGGCCATATCCAGGCATGTTGCTGTGCACGTAAGAACGCACCAATTAAAAAACAAGCAGTATGTCATGGCTTCAGTGAACAAAGTAGAAAGGAATTCAGGTGAAGAACAGGAAACATACAGACGGAACACGGTGAAAGGGAGAAAATCAGCCCCAATCGAGATATTCCTCACAGTAAATGGAAGATCATTAAAGATGGAGGTTGACACTGGGATGTGGGTCACGGTCGTGGGTGAACAAATGTTTAAATATCTTTGAGGAGGTGTTCAGCCTTTGAACTTCAGTGAGACAACAGCCAAGTTGGCGACATAAGTGGGGGAGAGCTTGAAGACTTTGGGAACAACCGTGACTCCAGTGTCATTGCAGCAAAAGATGCCCAGTTACATTTGATCATTGTTGAGGGACATCGGCCGCATCTTATGGGGCGAGATTAGTTGTGTACAGTAACATTCAATGGTATTACCGTCACTGAATCCCCGACTATCAACATCCAGGGGGTTACAATTGACCATACAAATACTGTCGCTACAAGATCAGGTCAGAAGCTATGAATCCTGCGGCAAATAACTCACCTCCTGATTCCCCAAAACCTGTTCACTACCTACAAGGCACAAGTCAAGACTGTAATGGAATACTGCCCACTTGCCTGGATGAGTGCAGCTCGAACAACACTCAACAAATTCAACGCCATCGAGGACAAAGCTGCCCGATTGATTGGCACTCCTTCCGCATCGATGCACAGTAATAACCATGTGTACCATCTACAAGATGCACTGTAGCAGCACAGCAAGGCTCCTCAGACAGCACCTTCCAAACCCATGACCACTACCTCCAGAAGGACGAGCAGCAGATACCCGGGAACCCCACCACCTGGAAGTTCCCCTCCAAATCACTCACCAACCTGACTTGGAAATACATCAACCTTTGCTGTGTTGCTACAGCCATTCCTTCACTGTCGCTGGGTTAAAATCCAGGAGCAACCTTCCGAACAGCATGGTCAGTGATGTGACCATAAATTCACAAGACACGGGTTTGGAAGTGAACAGTGGTTTTAATAGTCTTACAACTGAGCCTGCCTGCGACGAGATGAACTGACAGCAGGCTCACAACTGCTGATCTTTATAGTTCCGGTTAGTGGGAGGAGCCATGGGCAGAGCCAAAGGTGGAGCCCAGTACAAACTCCTCATCTCCCCCTATGGGCAGAGCCGCGCAACTGCACGCATACAGAGCTCACAAAGTCACAATACATATAATACAACACAGTGTGAATTACTAGGATTAGAAATCACCACAGTCAGTGTACCTACAATGGAAGGCAGAGGGAGCGGGAAGCTCGACCCCGACAAATTTGTATGAAAAGCTCACAAACAAGGGAGTCAAAGGGATGCCACGTCGTTTACTGGGAGAGGATGGACAAGGACTCCACATGATGTGGGTAGGGATCCAAGTGGGGCTTGGGCTCGGGGGATTAGACTTTTAGAGCCTTTTCCCCCTAGGTTCTGGACATCCTGCGAGGTCTGGTGAAGACAGGTGGACTGGAGAGCGTAATATGAGCGCGCTGGACCGGTGTTTAAATATACCTCACGGACTGCAGCGGTTCAAGATCACTACCCCTTCTGAAGGGAAATTAGGGATGAGCAATAAATGCTGGCCTAGCCAGCAACCCTCATCAAATAATAAACAAAATACCTGCAATATATTTCAGTCAGTACCTTGGGAATGCCGCACTGTTGCAGTGTCATCATTCAGATGATTTATTTTCAATTATTTGATCATGGAATGTAGCTGTCTGCCCTCAGGACGAGAGAAAGCATCCCTAAGGCACAATTCTAAAATGAGCAGGGAAGTTTTCTCCTGTGCCCTGGACAACATTCATCCCTCAACCAGAAGCTCCAAAACCAAATTACTTGCACGTGTATTTGATTGCTCCTTATGGTTGATGTTGCATCCAAACTTGCTGCCACAATGGCTGCATTTCAGCAGTGGCTCCACTTCACATAGTAATTAATCAGCTGCACAGCATTCTGTAATGTTCTGAGATCATTGAAGTGCTCAAAAAAATTCAAGACTTTTTTTCTGATATTGTGGAAGGCAAATTATCAACACCAGGCCAAACTTGGAATTCGGAGATGTTAACAGAGCCCCCATCTGCCCTCACACGTGGACATAAAGACCCCATAGTTTGGTTTCAAAGAATAACAGAGATTTCTCCCAGTGCCCTGGGCAATACTTATCCCTCAATCAACTTGACAACAACAGCGGGTGAAATTCTTCCATTTTGAGATTGGAATGGCGGGATTCCGTACCAGATTCCGTACTTGGAATCTCATTGATTATGTTCAAGAAGTCTAATCCCCCCCCGAGCCTATGCCCCATTTGGACCCCTACCCACAGCATGAGGAATCTTCATGCATTCTCTTCCAGTAAACGAGGAGGCATCCCTTTGACTCCCTTGTTTGTGAGCTTTTCATACAAATTTGTCGGGGTCGAGCTTCCTACTCCTTCCATTGTTTGTCTCCTTCATCCGCCTCCTTGCCCCTCTGTGTGCCATTGAGCCCTCAACTTTCCCCCCCTTCCCCTACTCCTTGCACAGTGCTCCTTCCACATCACCCCCTTATCTTCGCCAAGCCAACACCCATAGTCCTTCCCAACTCACACTCCACACTTGGTCAAACTTCAAGCCTTTGTTGCAGCGGCTGCCTGGGTTTCACACCGTGTTGCCCAGATAAATACTGGTATGTGGCACCAGAGGCAATGGGACTCCTGTACACCCCAGCCCCAGGTGCATACTGACCTGACACAGTGTCACAAGAGGATCATGTCTCCAGCAGCACAGTGCTGTCTGTGAAGAACAGCTGGACAGGGAGATGGAGGACAGTAATTTGTGTGCCCCAGCAGAGTGGTGATCAGTGCATCGGGGCAGCACATCATCATGGCAGAAACTGAGGACCTCCTTGTGCATTCCTGAAAAGACAGACTTGGTGTCTTTTCATGCTGACATGATGCAAGATTGGAAGGCCTAACAGGACACCGGTGGGCAGCTGTTGTACTGACCATTCATGAGAAGTAAATGGATACAAAAGGCGGTCCCGCAACCTGCCAGTGGGAGAATTGCAATTTTACGCTGACTTTTTGTCTCCCGCTAAATTTGCCGTTCTCATCCCATCAACTCCGCCACTGGCTGGACAGGTGAATTCCAACCAGCTGATCCGGTTATTGCACAGTGCTTATCATGGAAGCTTGCTGCGTGCAAATGGACCAACGTATTCCTGCATTGCAACAGTGAACACACTTCAAAAAGTATTTAAGGGATGCCTTGAGGTTGTAAAAGGCGCTACATAAAGGCGCTACAAGTCTGTCAGGGAGCAAGAACAATGGTTGACACACAGCAAAAAAACAAGGCACAGAAGGCCCAAGAAGCAGGGATGCAGAGAGGTAAGAGGACCCAGTTGGTGGTTGAGGCTGACTGATGCCATGTGGAAATATACAGGCCTGCCATTGAAGGATAGATCAGCTGTGAAATGGAAGTGGTGGTGCAACACTGCCATCTACAGTTTGGAGGCCCTCATTGCACTGTAAATGATGGGAAATATAACTATGTTGTCATGTTATGCCAAAAAACACACATCTTGTTGAAACTCAAATGAATGCAAAAATATGCATCATAACTGAAACTCTCCACTCAACACGCCTCCCCTGCCTTCCTGTCATTGGAAACATCCCTCCTCCGCACACCTGTTGTCTGACTAAAACCCATAGGCTGGTTGAAACATCCATGCTACATCTCACTTACTCACTGCATGATGACCTGTCCAACCCATCTACCAGCCACCTTCCATCTCAGTGCCCCATATGGAGCACACTTCCTGAGCAAGATTTACCAGCAGACAGGGAAACACGGGAAATCACTCATAAGTTCCCTGTGACAAAACCCATCTATCGACTGGCAGTATTTGAAGTACCCGGGTCGAGAATTGATCGTTGTTAACTAGATTCAGGAGAAACCAGGGCCCTTGTGCAGTAGAGTTCCACGGCTGGACAAACCCACTATGCACCCGTGGAAAGACACAAACAACGATGCACGTTACCAAGATTTTACATATTAAGTGACCAAGTAATCACTTCAAACTCAGCAAATGAGAAGGTGAGTACTTTGCTTCAAAGATTTACATTTGCAATTTAAAAAAAATTTGGTCAAAATTATCCACTACATTATCCCACTACAGAGTGAGAAAATATCGCAGCTTGAGGGAAATACAGGAATATTAATGGACGTGATCTATCCGAATGGTGACGGAATTCCGTAGCGCCAGATTAGCCGAGTGTTTCCTGGTCCTCGGAATGCCGAGAAACATCCCATTATCTTACACCCATCCGGGTAGATCGGGGGCCTCAGTGGAGACCTCCCCGACGATGCCACACTTTTGTTGTGATAAAGAACATCTCATCTTGTGACCCTCCAAGAAGCACTCATAGAATAAAGGCAACGGTTTAGTAATTCTGAACATACGATCTATTTACTGGAAGATTGTGCTGGAGAATTAGAGGAACTGTACGCATTTGTGATGTATGTGGGCACAAGAATAACATTCCGATGCTCCACAACACCTTTCCACACCTAGCAATGCTGCCTTCCACCTACTCATCTTTCCGTGCCTCCACATACCATCAGCTACTCATCCAAACACAGTGCAACAAAACTATTGACAATCTGCCCTCTCTCTAACAATACAAGGCAGTACACAGTGGAAGAGAGCAAGAAGAACCGGCAGAGGAACAAGAATGCCTACATCGCCAGAGGCATATGTAGGAGATAACACTCAGTGCATTGGTGCCGGCTGCACTGGGTCCTGCTGCATTTCACATCACTGAGAACATTGAGGATGATGGTATCTTTCTGTCTTATTCCCCTTTTCAACTCCCAGATCACCAGCTCTCAGCTCTCTGGCATGATGAGCAAGCTGCAGCTAGAGTGACCATTGCCTTCTTGCTTCCCAGCCCCTCTCCCCACACACCAACCTTCTTCTTCTTCTGATTCCCTGTGTACAAACACGCTGAGGGACTGTCACTTGCATAGCCATAGTACCCTCTCTGGGGTCATGGCGGGGGTGAGGTGGGGCGCAAAAGGAGGAGAGAATCAGCACAGCACTGATGAAGAGGCCTCATTCTTTGATCTGTTACTTGCAGCATTCAGCTCAGATGCTGGTACTGCACACACTTTGGGGGCTAGAAGTGCGAGTAACAAACAATGAGTCACTTGGCACGGATGGGAGACAACCAGGCCAGAGAGTATGGTTTGTTTGACGGATCATCAGCGAGTGAGGAGGAAGACAAGTACCATTGCAAAGAATTCAAGTAAGCGTCATAGAGATTTACAGCACAGACACTTCAGCCCATTGGGTTGCACTGGCCATCAAGAACCTATCTATCCTGATCCCATTTGCCAGCATGTGGTCTGTGGCCTTGTATGCTATGGTGTTTCAAGTGGCCAGGCGGAATTTAATGGCCTCGTTGAGCCTGATTGGTAATGTGACAAGGCCGTTGACTCTCGCGAGATTCGCGCCGGTCCAAACGCCTCACAAGTTTTGACGAGATCCTGTGAGACGTTGAGATCCAGATTAATATTTAAGTGAGCCACGAGGCTCATTTAAATATGTCTGCGTCAAATTCACCTGGCGCCCAGAAACTAACAACCTCACCTGGAAGTCCTCGCCAAGGCGCCATTTAGCACTGGTTTCCACAAACATGGACCAATCATAACAGCACTAGGGGGTGTCTCCCAGGCCATTAGAGACTCCTGAATGGCCAGGCTTTGGACAGGGTGGTGCCCTGGCACTCCAGCTGGTCCCCGGGCAACATGCCATTGCCAACCTATCACCTTGGCATTGCCACTTGAGCAATCGTGAATATGATACGACATTAACTAGTTTCCAGTTCTCTGGCAACTCTCCTGGAGCCAGAGAGGATTTGATGATTAGTGTCAGAGCCCCTGCAATCTTGTCCCTTGCCTCACACAGCAGCTGGATACATTTTATCTGATCCTGGCAGTTTATCCACTTTTAAGCCCACTTAAACTACCAACATCTCCTCCTTCTCAAAGCAAATTTGTTCAATTATGTCACACTCCCCCTCCCTGCCTTCTATACCTACATTGTCCTTCTCCATGGTGAACACAGGTGCAAAGTACTAATTTAAAACCTCAACTACGTCTTTCGGCTCCACACACAGTTTCCACTTTGGTCCCTAATGGATTGTATTCTTTCCCTGATTACCCACTTGCCCTCAATATACTTATTTTTAAAAATTAGTATTTTCCTTTATTTTGCCAGTGTTTTTTCATGTCCCTTCTTTACTCTCCTAATTTATCTTTTAAGTAACCCCCATGCCAGCAGCGCGGGGCAGGGAATCCAGCCCTTTGTCTATCCCAATTAATATTGGGGAATCCCATCCTATTATGACTGTATAGTTTTTATACTTCTCTGAGCTTTGTCGATGTAACTGCACTTCCACATCCCTCTGACTGTTCAGGGGACCATTGTACACTCCCAACAACTTGATTGCCTCCTTTTTGTTTGTAAGTTAAACCCCTCTTCGCCTCAGTTGAGGCACTTGCTCAGAAAACATCCCTCCCCACTGCAGTAATTGACTCTTTGATCAATATTGCAACACTGCCACCTCTTTTACATTCCACCCACCTCTATACCTTTTCTCACTTGAAGATTCTATACCCCAGAATATTGGACTGCCAGTCCTAACCCCCCCCCTCCGCCCAAAACCATGGGCGGGATTCTCCGATCCCCCGCTGGAGAATCGCCCGGGGCCAGCGTCAATCCCGCCCCCGCCCTGTCCCGAATTCTCCGCCCCCCCCGTGATTCGGCGAGGGTGGGAATTGGTCGGCGGGCCCCCCACGGCGATTCTCCGGCCTGCGATGGGCCGAAGTCCCGCCACTGACAGGGCTCTCCCGCCGGCGTGGATTAAACCACCTACCTGACTGGCGGGATTGGCGGCGCAGGTGGGCGCCGGGGTCCTGGGGGGGGGGGGGGGGGGGGGGGGCCGCGGGGCGATCTGACCCCGGGGCGGATCTGTGCTGTGGGGGCACTCTTTTTCTTCTGCCTTCACCATGGTCTTCACCATGGCGGAGGCGGAAGAGACCCCCTCCCCTGCGCATGCACCGGTATGACATCAGCAGCCGCTGACATCCGGCGCATGCGCGGATTTACGCCGGCTGGCGAAGTCCTTTCGGCCCCGGCTGGCGTGGCGCCAAAGGCCGTTCATGCCAGCCAGCGGAGTGAGAACCACTCCGGAGCGGGCCTAGCCCCTCAATGTGAGGACTTGGCCCCTAAAGGTGAGGAGATTCCGCACTTCTGGGGCGGCTCGACGCCAGAGTGGTTCACGCCACTCCGACACGCCGGGACCCTCCGCCCCGCTGGGTAGCGGAGAATCCCGGCTCTTGTCTCTGTATTAGCAATAATATTATTTTCCCGTGTGTTAATCAACGCCCTCAGTTCATCAGCCTTACCCGTAAGACCACTTGCATTAAAATGCGATGACTTATGTATTAGCATGCTTCTCTTCGCTCTGCCACCATGACTGACTTGGTTTTTCTTCTATATTTGGCAGTGCAATCCCCCCGTGCCCACTGTAGCTCCACACTGTGACTCATCCCTCTGTCCAATTATTTTAACACCCTCATCAGCATTAATAAACCTCCTAGCATTGATGGTGGTCCCATTCCGGTTCAGTTCCAACTTGGTCCAAATTGTTCAGGTCCCCCCTTCCCCAAAAATGGACCCAGTGATCCAGAAAACTAAAGCCCTCCCTCTTGCACTATCTCTTCATCCATGCATTCATTTGTTCTAGCCTCTTATTCCCATTTCTCACTGGCACATGGCACCGGTAGGAATCCAGAGATTACAATCTTTGAGATCCTGCTTTTCAATCTGCTCCCTAATTGGCTCTCAAGCTGGTCTAATCGGTGTCACTTGCTGCAAAAGCAGTCATCCTGACTGGATGGAGCGTCTAGGAATTCCCAGATGCTGCAGACCATAATACACACAGGACTGAGGACCCCAGTCATCTTTAGTTGAAAGACTCTTACCTTAAATTTATGCCAATTAGAAAATTATTTATGTTTTTTTTAAAAAGCTTGAACTCTTACCTTTCCATAATGTAGCTTTAAATTGGAGGAAACAAAAACTTCCTCTCTACTTGCCAATCAGCTCTCACCCTTGTAGCCTGTACACCCGCAGCAGGGCACAACCACTTCCTGAAGATTAAAGACAGCCCGAAGAAAAATAACCAAAAAAAAAACACCTATTTCTCTCTGCTCCAAATTTACAAATGCACTCACTCACTCCAGCTGTGTCTCACTCAGGATATGCTCTCTCCCAATTACACATGCGTGAATCAACAGGGCAAGATACAAGAGAACACTGATGGGCACGCACAGCATGGTGACGGGCCCAGTTTTTGCGGTTCAAATTCTACTGGCAGACAGTGTAATTTTAAGCCAGGGGGTGGTCATTTCCACAACCACTGTGTTGGTAACACGCTGCCGCTGTAAATTGTTCGCCCCCCATAAGCTCAGAGCTTGTGACCTGCTCTGTGACGGTCTGATCTTGCACTCCAGCTCCACCCTCATGGTGTTGCTCCTCCTCTTTCTTGTATTTCTTCTATTGCAGAATAGAATCCCTGCAGTGCAGAAGAGGGCCATTCTGCCCATCAAGTCTGCACTGACCCTCCGAAAGGACACAGCACCAAAGACCACTTCCTTCCCCATCGTGGTTGGCATGATGGCACAGTGGTTAGCACTGCTGCCTCACAGCTCATGGGACCCGGGTTCAATTCTAGCCTCAGGTGTCCCCTGTCTGCGTATGTTTCCTCTGGGTGCTCCGGTTTCCTCCCACAGTCCATAAGATATGCAGGTTAAATGGATTAGCCATGTTGAATTGCCCCTTAGTGTCCAAAGGTTAAGTGGGATTATTGGGTTATGGGGATAGGGTGAAGGTGTGGGTTAGGTAGGCTGCTCTTTCAAGGGCTGGTGTAGACTTGATCGGCCGAATGGCCTCCTTCTGCACTGTAAATTCTATGATTCTATCCCCGAAACCCCACGTAAGGTGGGAACACTATGGACACTAAGGGGCAATTCAGCATGGTCAATCCACTTAACCTTGCCTTACCTGCTCCGGCTTACATGTGCCTCCGTACCCACAGAAATGTGACTAATTCTTAACAGCTCTCTGAACTGATCTAGCAAGCTACTCAGTTCAAACGGATGGGAAATGAAGGCTGGCCTTGACCAGTGCCATCCAGATCCCATGAAAGAATAAATATTTTAAAAAGTCCCTTGGATTCTCTTCAGGTCCTGATCCCTGCCAGCGTGGCTCCTCTCCAAGATCTTATCTTTCCCACTTTTCTTCTCTCCTCAATTTGTGGCTGTGGGTTCAGCTGTGTAAACCTTAATCTCTGGAATTCCCATTCTAAACCTCTCCATCTCTCTCTCTCCCACTCTTCCCTCTTTTAAGACACTCCCGAAATCTGATCATTGTGACCATGTTTTTTAGTCACCTGTCCGATATCTGTGATTTGCTGTTTAGTTCTGTGAAGCATTTTACCTTGTGTTTGCTTTAGCCTCTCTAAATAAACAGAGAAATGCAAAATTGCTCCTGTAAATTGAAGCATTTAAAGGCACAATTTGTGACGATTTTGACAGCTATGCTTCCGTGGTTATTGACATTTCATTTCTTAAATAAATCATTACATCTGTATCCACAGCAACTAAATTGTTAGCTGCTAACAGTGTAACAGGGTCTCTCTGGAAACCAAAAAGAATATAAAAGACAAACAGGGATACATTTTCAAATATTGAAAAATCCCTAGAACTCCTGTCGTAGCCCACCCCCCTCTCCAGCTCCTCACTCCCATCATGTCCTCTACTCCGTCCTCTTTCTTACCGCCCTTGCCCATAACTGAAAATGAATGTTTCCACAGTCCCAGAGGACCATAGGCTGCTTTCCTCCTTTTTGAGGAGAGCTGACTGGTGGTGATTTAACCTGAGGATTACCACACTTCAGGCGAGGGGCAAGGTTGAGAAGACGGGGCCTTCATGAATAACTTCAGCCAGTACAGGAATTGAACAAACATGGCATCATTCCACATCTAAAACCAACTGTTCAGCCACCTGAGCTAACCGACTCCCATAGCTATTCTACCTCTTCCAGTTTAAATCACACCCGATTCATGTATCCTTCCAGGCCTCCCATTTCACTGCTATTCACTTCATCCTGACCCTTCCAAGCACTCCACCATTTCCCTCTCACAAAAGGAGCCAGAGCCCTCTCATCCTTACCTTCTGCCTTTCCTTAAACATGTTTGTACTCCCCAGTCCTCCTACCTTCCCTTCAAACACTGCTGACTTTCAGATTTTAATCTATTTGTGCACACGTTTTGCTTTGAAAATGAGACTATATTCCATTTCCTGTGCAAGTAAATATACTGTTAACAATTACTGTCACTAAAAAGCACGTGTTATAATTAGAGACATTCTGCATTTTAACTTGAAAAACAGACATAAATTGGGGTAAGGAAAGAGACTCTGACCTGCCCTGTTATAATTCTGAAACAAATAAATTGGGCTGGACTGAGCAGAAACCAGTATTGAGTAATACGATGGCAAAGGCCCAAACCTAAGGACATTATTACAACCCTCTGAAAATTTACTTGCCTTCCAATGAATGGGACATCAAATAAGGGAGGCAGTGATGTTGTGGCTTTGTTGCTGGACTAGTAATCAAGACACCCAGAGTGATGGGGTTTGAATATCATCACGGCAGATAATGAGGTCTGAATTTTTAAAACGTGATTGTCATTGTGGTAACTTGACCACAAGAAAGGTAGTTGAACATGCTGTAAAAGCTAAATTTTCTTCACTTCAGAAAACATTGAGATAATAATGCAGTTTGGCTTCAGAAGCAGCTAAACACAACAATACACCAGCTCTCGTGACTAAACTGAAAACCCAGTCAAGCCCATGCTTCCGACTACATCACACGCACATGCACGCTTTTGGTAAAGGCATCCATACACATGATCAAATCGGAAAATGCTTATTAAAACACTCCAAACACTTCTCTCCACTTAAGTTTAAAGGAAGAATAGCCAGGTAGCCAAGAATCAGGGGAAAGTCGCCAAAGCATGAGAGGGAGAGATATACTGGGAGGGGGGGACAGCTGAACCTAAGAGGAAAGAAAGACGAATCACAGGAGGGGTGTGGGGGGGGGGGGGGGGGGGGAGAGGGAAGACACAGGGGCAGGGAACAAGAGAGGAGAACCAGGGAGGTGGGGAGGGAGGCAGGGAAATGAGAGCCGGAAGGAAGGCACGGGATACAATAATGAACATGGCATCTCCAGGAGCAGGGAACAAGTAGAATAAAGCCGAAAGACGGGAGGAACGGCAGAACCGGAGGTGAGCGCGAGACGGCAGTGAGATCCGTCCGGGACAAGCAAGCGACAACACCAACACCAAACCCATTCGAGTATTGCCCACTGTAATTGTTTCTCCAGCACCCGAATGTATATTTACCTCCCCAGTCTCCCCTTCCCCCCCTACCTCCCCCCCCCCCCCCCCCCCCTCCACCAACAGTCGCCCACTTATGTGTTGTCAGTAATTTTGCCAGGTGTACAGAGTTGCTGCTGTTGAGCTGATGCACAATACCCTACCAGTTATTCTATTTTATTTTTTATTGTATTTTTTTTACTATTTACTATTTTCTTTTCTTTGGTATGTTTGGGTGTGTTCGTCTCTTCTATATATATGTATATATATATATATGTCTCTTATCTGTGTACATAACGGTAAATATACTTTGTTCAAAAACCCAATAAAAAACATTTATAAAAAAAAAGTTTCAACTCACCTCCAGATCGCAACTAATAAGTCAGTCTTTCAGCAACTTTTGTCACTATATTGTGATCTGCATAGGACTACTGGTGACTCAGTGGACACTAGTGAGTCTTGGTTCAGTTGAGCTGGACTTGAGAGTGCAGACGTAGTGAGAGAAAGAACTTCAACCTCTCCTGGAGTGGCATCCAATGGCTGCCCCTTAGCAACAGGAACCACTTCCTGTCAAATTTCAAGCAGCATTTCCTTCTCCACTAATGATCGTGGACCACTTTTGTCCAGAATAACTCCAGGCAGCCATCATTACTTACTGCCAAAATTCCTGACATAGACACAACAGCCAACTTGCATTGACATGTATCTCTTTCATACAGTAGTCATGCCTCTCCTTCATTTCTTGTCTGTTTCCCACTCTCACTTTAACATCTGGATGTAGCAGGTCCAGGTGAGACATTGGCTTCCTACCCATCACCATTTCAGCCGATGAGTGTCCTGTTGTCATTTGTGGCGTGATATGGTACTGGAACAAGTACCGTCTCCATTTTCTTCAGTCTTATTTTCTGTGTCTGAACAGCTCGCTCTTCTAAACCATTCAATGCAGGATTAACAAGAGGCGTATAGATATGGTGTATTCCTTGTTTTTCATAAACCATAGAATGTGTTAAGCTATGAATCATAAAAACTTGGCGAAGGTTCTCCATTGTAATGTTAGCTGTGATGTTGCTCATGCTGTGCACTTCTAACCACTTAGAATGTGCATCTATAATGCCAAGAAGCAAGAAACATGACCCATAAAAGTTCTGCAATATCCATTTGAGGTCTAGACCAGGGCTAGTTAGGCAACTCCCACAGATGGAGAAGTGCTGATGGCATCATCGTTTGGTTTATTTGACAAGCAAAACAGGATGTCACCTTGTTCTCCAAGTCCTGATCCATTTTTGGCCACCTTGCTAAATATTTCATTTGGGACGTAGATGAATGAACCTCATGACCAGGAAGTTGAATAACCACTCTAGACCTCCCAAAAAATGTAACCACCCTGCACACTCATTGCATCTGTGCATTTTGCATGTGGTCTGAGTTCCTCATCATTTATAACAGGAGGCCAACCCTGCATAAGGAATCTTCTCACCTGGGACAAAACAGGATCCCTGTCTGTCCACCGTTTAATCTTTTTGGCATTCACAGGAGAATTTGAAAGTCATTCAAGCAAGAGAATGGTCTCCGGAGGAAGTATTGTCTGGGTCGGCAGGTCCGGTGAGGGAGGATGACTCAGCACTCCAGCGTTGCATTGCCCTTCCCTGCACTGTACATGATGTTGTATTGATTGGCTGACAATGTGAGAGCTAAGCACTGTAACCTCGCCGAGGCCATGGAAGGAATGCATCTGGACTCACTAAAAAGGCTCATCAATGGCTTCCGATCGGTACATTAGGTGAATGCATGCCCATAAAGGTACTGATGAAACAGTTTCCCTGCAAAAACGATGGCTAGACCTTCCTTGTCTTGCTGCAAATATTTCTTCTCAGCTATTGTCAGCATGCGTGATGCAAATCCAATGGGCTTTTCTTACCCATCAACTATCAGATGAGAGAGCACTGCCTCGATGCTACAAGGCGATGTGTCAGAAGACAGAATAATCGCGCTTCCCTGATCAAAGTGGACCAGCAGATTAGTTGATTGCAGCAGCATTTTCAACTCCTTGAGAGATTTCTCTTGTGCTGTCTCGAACTTCCATTTGGTCTCTTTGTGGAACAACAGTTACAGTGGTGCCAACACTGTTGAAAGGTCAGGCAGAAACTTTCCGTAGTAATTAACTGAGCCCAGAAATGATCTGAGCTCAGCCACATTCTTGGCATTTGGACCTTCCTCGAAAACTCAAACCTTGTCTTCCACAAGAGCACTGTGATTCAATGACCCAGATATTCCACAAGCTGAGCCTGGAAAATGTTCTTGCTACGCTTCAGACACAAATCTGCCTCTGAGAATCTCTTTTCCACTCGAACCAGGTTGTCAGTGTGTTAGTTCTCAGTGTTCCTTGTGATCAGGATATCATCCAAATAAACTGCCAAATGGGGAATTCCCTGCAAGAGGTTGTCCATTGTTCTTTGAAACATTGCCGGACTGGAGGGCATCCCAAAAACCAGACAGTTGTATTTGAAAAAACCCTTGTAGGTGTTGATTGTGACATCCAGTCCTTCTCTAACAAGAGCTTGGTAGGCTTGACTGATGTCAAGTTTGGAGAATGTCTCGCTTCCTTCCAGAGTAGAAACCGGGGCTGGATTGTCCGCCCCGCCGCGCTATATTTCTGTTTCAGCACGCCGGCGGGATGCTCCGTTATGCCAGCTGGTCAATGTGGTTTCCCATTGTGGGGCAGCCCCTTGCTGTCGGGAAAGCCCTGGGCTGCCGACAAAATGGAGCATCTCACCAGCAGAAATTCCAGCCTCAGATTTTCCATGCTCAGTAGTGGGTAAGCGTCAGCTTGGAAACCTGATGAATTGTAAGTTTGTAATCACCACATATACGCAAAGTACCATCGCTTTTAAGAACTGGCACAATTGGAGCTGCCCAGTGTGAGAATGAATGGGCTCGCCTCTGAACATAAAAACCCATATGGTTCACCAGTGCCATTTAGGGAAGGAACTAGATCCACAATAACGTGGCTGACCCTTAAATGTTCTGTGATAAGAACGGGCCACTTAGTTCAAAGATATTAAGGATAGGCAACAAATGCCAAAGTCCCATGAAATAATTTTTTTTTAATTCTGATATGTAAGGACAGGCATATTCCACATGATAACTGGCTTCCCTGGGAGTCAGTGATCCATCTGGTGGATTCTACCCGAATGGAAAAGGAAAATAATTCCATTACCTATGCATTCACTCTGTCCGTGATGACCAGCACATCATAAAGAATGTGGAGTCCCCTGTCTTTGTGAGTTGAAACATTCGAAGGCAGAGTCACCATGGCTTTGTGAAAGGGAAATCTTATTTCACTAATTTATTGAACATAGAAAATAGAAGTGGGAGGAGGCCATTCATTATGATCATGGCTGATCTAGCTTTCCCCAAATATCCCTTGATCCCTTTAGCCCCAAGATCTATTCCTTCTTGAAATTGCACAACATTTTGCCCTCAACTACTTTCTGTGGTAGCGGATTCCACAGATTCACCACTCACTGGGTGAAGAAAAACTGCATCCAATGCCCCAGGTGTGTTTGAGTTCTTTGCGGAAGAAGGTGAGTAAAAGGGGACCCATAAATGTGATGTACTTGGTTTTCCAGAAGTCATTTGAAAGGTGCCACATCAAAGATTACCTGGTGTAGGGAATAACATATTAACATGGATAAAAATGGATAAAGGATTAGTAAAAACAGCAGAGAGAAAGGATTAATGATATCTTTCAGATTGGCAAACTGGAACTGGTGGAGTGCCATAGGGATCAGTGCTGGCTCTTCAACTATTTACAATCTGCATTAATGACTTGGATGAAGAAACCAAATGTGTGGGAGCCAAATTTGCTGATGAAACAAAGATAGGTGGGAAAGTGAGTTGTCAAGAGGAGATGGAGAGTCTGCATAAGATATAGACAGGTTAATTGAATGGCCAAAAAATTGGCAGATGGAACATAATGTGGGAAAATACCAATTTGTGTTCTTTGGCAGGAAGAATAGAAAAGCTGTATATTATTTAAATGGAGCGAGATTGCAAAACACTGTGGTATATTGGGATCCAGGTGTCCTGCTGCATGGATCACAAAAGGTTAGCATGCAGGTACAGGCAATGGAATGGTGGCATTTATTGCAAAGAGAATAGAATATAACAGTCGGGAAGTTGTACTGCAACAGTGAAATCACACCTGGAATAATGTGGCAACAGTTTTGACTCTCACTCGAAAAAAAAATATATAGGGTGCAATTTACCTTTTGGGAGAGTTTGGCAGGGTGACCTTTCAGTGGGATCCAGAACGGTTTTCAGCCACACTTAAGTCATATTTTTGGATCTTGGGGTGTTTCTCACTGGTAAATCCCTCCGTTTTCTATTCTGTTTTGGGGAATTGAACTCGCCATCAATTCCGGCTGCTCAGAAATCGGGGCGCCCGATTTAAAAGGTCCCCTGACCTTAAAGTGAGGTTGAGGGCCCCACACAACCTCACAACCCATGGGCAATGCAATCACCCACAGACATGGGAAAAATCCCCAAGCTCGACCCCCGAGTGACAACCTCCTCCCATCATTAAACGTTAGCGTGGTCTCCCACCATGCAGGCATGAGGGCGACCCTGCCACACACCCATCCATCCTTATGAACATCGCCCGCCATCCCAGTGAACATACCATGCAATGAGGTCACTGAGGCCCCCTACCTTTAGAACCCCTTTTAAATCCTCCCCTTCAGGCCCTCATGCTTCATAACCCCACTTTGCATCCCCTTTGACCACCCTCCCCACACCCTTTATACCCCCTTCACCCCCTCCTTTCATGGGCATGCCCCCCCCAAGACCTTGCCCCCTTGACAGTGCCCCAAGCTGGCACCTAGGTACTTCCCCTGGCACCCCTACAGTCCCAAACTGGCAGCCCTGCAGTTCCAACCTGGCACCGCCAGGGTGTCAGGTTGGCATTGGCTGCATGGCATGGGCACTGCCCTGCCCTGGCCCTGACCACCCAAAGGCATCTAATGGCCCCTGCGCACCCAGAGTGGTCATCACACCTGGTCTCGGCAAGTGGAGCTGATCCGTGCCCGAGTGAGGCCTCGCTGGTGCGGCCAGTGACTCCGGGAGCTGGGAGAATTCGGCCTCAAACAGGCTGCGCATATTTAGCTCATTTAAATATGATTATGGGGATCATGCCCAGTGATTCACTGACATCTGGGGAGAAAGCGGCCAGTCAAGGTTTTCGGAGTACAGATATGGAATACATGACCACATTATGTTTACTTCAGGATTCTCTATTCTGAGTAGAGATCTTCTGCAGGCGGTTTATGCTGATCAAATATACTAAAATAATCTTCAGTGGCTCAAGCTTTGACAAAGGGTCATCTGGACACGAAACGTTAGGTCTTTTCTCTCCCTACAGATGCTGCCAGACCTGCTGAGATTTTCCAGCATTTTCTCTATTGGTTTCAGGTTCCAGCATCCGCAGTAATTCGCTTTTATTAAGAGGATCTTCACACCACGTTGGCTGAAGGCTTGAGATATACTATGCTGGATATGAGCCACATTTACCAGCCATTATAACTGGATGACGTATCAACAGGATATGTCATCATAATCACACATAAGGGGTTATACTGATTTTACACATTTACCGTTTGGGGTTTTATCGGCTTGCATCATCTTCCAGTGAATTATGGAGAGTTTTGCTGCAGGGTGTGCCCAGTATTGTTGTTCATTTGGACAACGTTTTTACAACAGGATCCACTGACGAAGAACATCTGGCCAATTGAGATGAAAGTTTGAAGAGATTTCAGGAGGTGGGAGTGTGCTTGAAAAGAGAAAAGTCCACCTTCCAAGCAAATTAAGTTATCGGGTGGATGCTCAGGGGTTACACCCATTGTAAGGGCACTTCCTGTTTGTTCCCTGGTTATTCCTTTATTTCCCCTTTTATTTTTGCCATTACATTTTCGATTCGCGGATGATTAATGGACATGTCACTTTAAGGCAAGCAGCCTGTACTTGTAATCCGGAAAGCTGTGCTCGTTTAAACTGGTGATTGCAAACTGGGAGGCATCAGTGAGGATTTGGTTTGATTGATTGGCTGGTGGCCAATGAATTGGTTCAAAAGGCTTTGCTCTGCCTGGTGGCAGGTGGTGATTGGATCTAATCCCACTGGGATATGGGCACCACAGTGGCACAGTGGTTAGCACTACTGCCTCACAGCACCAGGGACCTGGGTTCGAGTCCTACCTTGGTGACTGTCTGTGTGGCGTTTGTACATTTTCCCCATGTCTGCATTAGTTTCCTCTCAAAGTCCAAAGCTGTCCAGGTTAGATGGATTGGCCGTGCTAAGTGTCAAAGGTTACATGGGGTTACAGGGCTAGGGCGGGGTTGGATCTGTGTCGGATGGTTGGTGCAGACTCAGGCCGAATAGTTTCCTTCTGCAGTGTAGGGATTATATTGCTCCATGAATCATTTTTCAGAGCTTCAAGGGTTGAATTTGGTTTCAATTTGACTCCTGGCATCCCACTTTCGGTTTGCTATCCACTCCTCTCCATTTTTCACCAAGAAGGTTGTGTTGCTGAACTGGCAGAGGGCCTGGATGAATCTATTGCAATGATCCTCTTTTTTAAACCTGGTTTCCCTTGTATATTCCTTTTAGTTTCTGTTATTCTTTGCCTTTATAACTTACATGCCTGGACAGTTACTGGGATTTATGCCTTTCAGATGGACTGCACTTTTAATTTTAAAACAAAATGGGACAGCCCCCGGCTAATGTGCTGTTTGGTTTGGTCCAGTTCTAACATATTTTGATGGACTTGGCTGGCAACCAATTGGCTACTTTGATTTTGTGGGATTTGTCTGGCTCTTGATGATTGGTGTGGGCTGTTCCAGAATGTTCTGCAGGCACAGACTCGTTCTCAGGAGTTAGTTTTGTTTTGAATCAAGAAACTAGGGAGCAACAGGTTGGATTTCTCTCTCTCATCTGGCCTGTGATTAAAGACCTTTCTATCTCTGCACAGCCTGTGAGACTGTTGACTGTAGTCAGTTTTGTTTGATTAAAGCAGCTTTGATGCCAGTGCTCTGACTTCTTTCTCACCTGATGTATTCTTTCTGAATGTCCAGGATAAAATCCTTTCTCTCTTCAGTTTAACCTGCAGGAGGGTCCAGTCCAGAGGCAGCATGGTGGCACAGTCGGTTAGCCCTGTTGCCTCACGGCGCTGAGGTCCCAGGTTCAATCCCGGATAAAGGATTTTTTGCTTCATTAAGGCTTTTAGTTCCCTTGCCATGGCAGACTGTTTCCCCAATTTGGGGCTGGAATTGCCCAGCCTTGGGGTCCTGTATGCAGTTGAATCCCGCCCCACCACCCCCCCTGATGAGTCAGTGTGTCAGGTTTGGGGATTGTGACAATAGTCTTTTTGACAAAGCCACAGTTAGGATACATATTCACAAGCATCATGATGCCCCATCCAGAATCCTGCTGACCATGACATACCACCCCCCCCTGGGTCTGTTACAATAGTTGTGATGATAGCTGGACTATCATCTGTATATAATCTGAGAAGGTCATCATCATCTGTATGTTTATTATAAATTATATGTTTGACTGCTTTCATTCTAGCATCCGACCAGCAGGTGGTGCGAGTATGCAGGCATGTGACCTGGACACATCATGTGTTCCAGGACAAGGTGTCAGAAAGGAATTGAAAGCAGTTGTATATTAGTTTAGCTCTGTAGTATCTTAGCGTAAGTGAGTGTTAGACCATTATGTCCAACTGTATTAATCTTAGGCATAATAGTAATTCTACAGAGTAGTGTTAGTAATGAATAGTTTTGTTGTATGTTGTTTGTTAACAATACCACATCAAGATTCAACATCAGCATAATCAAAGAATATTATAAGGAAATCTTCTGATTAAACAATATGGCCACCCCCCAGCCCTCGCCCCATAGTACCCATGGTACAGCTTTTTCTTGCCCTCAGTCGTGTCATAGATTATAGAATTTATAGTACAGAAGGAGGCCATGCGGCCCATCGAGTCTGCACCAGCCCTTGGAAAGAGCACCCTACACAAGCACACACCTCCACCCTAAAAATTGTTGCAATTAAGGGGCAATTTAGTGTGTCCAATCCACCTACCCTGCACATCTTTGGGTTGTGGGGGTGAGACCCACGCAGACATGGGGAGAATGTGCAAACTGCACATAGACAGTATCCGGGATCAAACCCAGGTCCTAGGCCCTCAGGCTTTTCAGATGGGCAAAGATTCTGGATCTTTTTACTGGGCCTTTGAGACCCCTGACATTCAGGTGACTATCCTGATGGGGACTTTTGTCCCTCTCCCTCCTGCGGGGTCAGCCATACTCACCTTATGGACATGTCACTGGACTCAGGATTATCCCTCTGTTTGGCCGCCATTGCTCTCTTCCTTCCAGCCACCTCCATGTGCATCCTGTTACAACCAGCATTCTACCTTCTCCTCACACCACCTATTCTCCAATCCCCCCTCCCCCACTGGACCTGTCCGCCCTTATTATCCCCCCTACCACCTTGGGTTTCCACCCATGCCTCCCTCCCCCCCCCCCCCCTTACCCCCTGGCTAGTTGTTCTAACCCCCAGTCTGCCAGCTGCTCCGCGGCCCCCCTACCCCCTTACTTCCAGGTACCCCCCCCCCCCCCCCCCCCCCCCCCCCCTTGCTGGGAGTGTCACATCCTGCCTTTCACCAGCTTTGTTCACCCCTCGTCTCGCTTCTCTGCCTTCTCTCTCTCTCTCTCTCTCTCTACCCCCCCCCCCCCCCCCAAAGACATGTTGGCATTCCTTTTGTAGAACAAAAAGGCAACAGATTGGTGAAAAGGGAAAAATAATCATAAAAAGAAAAACTAGAGGGAGCACATTGTCCTTGGTCTGTATGTGTCCATCTCAACAGTTATAAAATATGAAAAACCATACCCCTAGCCTGTTTTTCTTGTGTTGATTCCAGTGACAGTGTGTGGTGATTCAGCAGCTTAGATACGAGAAGCTATCAACAATCTCCAGTGTCACATTATCAATGCTGATTAATGGTGGTACAACATGTCATGAAGCTAATGGTCAAGCTAGAGGAATTACAGGCGTGAGAGAGTCTTCCCATTTGCCACCAAAGTTGTTCCGCAGTATAGAATAGCGGCGCAGCATCACCAGAGCAACTCTGATGAGGACTTGGCTCTAAGGCAAGCTAGGCTGAATAGCTTTCCATCAGGTCTGGTGCATAAATAGATGATCTCTGTGAATTAATTGAAGGCATAAGGCAGCATTAAAAAGAAAAATCTGCCAACAAATGGCAAAATCAATAAGATCATGGTTTATTTGTACCTTAACTCTATTTACCCACCTTTGTTCTATGTCCCTTAATACCCTTATCTAATAAAAGGTTATTAGAATTAGAATTAGAACAGTACAGCACAGAACAGGCCCTTCGGCCCTCGATGTTGTGCCGAGCAATGATCACCCTACTTAAACCCACGTAACCCGTATACCCGTAACCCAACAATTCCCCCCATTAACCTTACACTACGGGCAATTTAGCATGGCCAATCCACCTAACCCGCACATCTTTGGACTGTGGGAGGAAACCGGAGCACCCGGAGGAAACCCACGCACACACGGGGAGGACGTGCAGACTCCACACAGACAGTGACCCAGCCGGGAATCGAACCTGGGACCCTGGAGCTGTGAAGCATTGATGCTAACCACCATGCTACCGTGAGGCCCCTATCATTTTGAAATTTTCAATTGACCCCAAGCATCCACACTATTTTTCCATGGAATGTTTCAGATTTCCACTACCCTTGATGAGAAGGAGTGCTTCCTATCACTATCCACAGACAACCGAGCTTTAATTTTAATGATATACCCACTTGTTCCAGACTTCTCATTGCTGTCACCAAAGGAAATGGTTCCTCTTTATCTCGCCCATCAAATTCTTTAATCATTTTAAGTGCACCTTGATCTGCTGTACTCAAGGGAGTACAAACCCAGCCTGCAAAATCTGTGGGATTAGTGTTTTGATTGTTCTATTAAAGAGTCGGTGCATGTACAATGAACTGAATTATCTCCTGCGTTACCAATCTCAACAGTTATAAAACTGAAAAACCTGTCTCCAATATTACAAAAAGATTAAAAACGAAAAATTTGCATTTATAGAGTCTTTTTTTAACGCAAAGACAGCCCAAAACATTTCACAATCAATGATTTATTTTTGAAGAGTAGTCATGTGCCGAAAACACAGCAACCAATTTACACTCAGCAAGATTAAGGATATCAATTTGCTATTAAACAGACCATCTTTAGTTGTTGCTTGATATATTATGAAGTTGTGAAGTATATAAAGACATGGGAGGTATAGGAACGTTTTTGAACCCACACAAGGGTGACTAAAAAGTTGATAAAAATAGGAAAAAGTAGAATGAGAATAAACTAGTCTGGTACATTAAAATGGATTGTAAGATCTTTTTATATATAAAGGAGTAGAGTAACACAAATAAATGTGAGTTCCGTCGAGGCAAAGTCAGTTGAAAGAAGAAATGGCAGTGCGTCAGCGTCCATAGTAGCAGGCAAAAATTACATATCAAAAAGAAAGGGTAATGAAAGGGAGTGTAGAACAAGAAATTACTGTCAACAATTAAAATACATTAGTAAAATTAAGGAACTATAAGCGGACAAATCCCCAGGAACTGATGGCTAACATGGCTAGGTTTCCAAATGATTTTTCTATGATTTTGCAAAGATCTCCAGATTATAGAATTGTACTAATGGATTGAAAGGCAGCAACGGTAACAGAGCTATTCAAGAAAGGAAGGACAAGGAAAGCGGGGAACTATAGATCAATTAACTGGACTTCATATACTGGGAAAAGGCTAGAATCTATTATTCAGGGTCTCTTGCATTGGCACCAAGAGAAACAAAATATCATCAAACAAAATCAAAATGTTTTTTACCCGAGGGAAGTTATGTTTAACAAGTTAACTAGTGGGGTAGATAAAGGGGAGCCAGTAGATGCATTTTACGAAGTCAACCAATAATATACACCTTATAAAGATGAATACACAAGAAAAGACCTCATTAAGCTGATTGGATAATATATTAGCGTGGATGTAGGATGGGTTAAGAGTTGGGATAAATTGGACATTTTTGAGTTGGCAGGTTGTGATTAACGCAGGATCAGTGCTATGGCCTCAGCTATTTACAGACTACATTAATGACTTAAGGAGTCCTAGAGTAACATACTAACATTTTCTGGTGATACCACGCTAGGTGGAAATAAAAGCTGAAAGAAGAACACATGCAGGCTGCAAAGAGAGATAGGCAGGTTAAGTGTGAGTAACAAGGTGGCAGATGGAGGATAATGTGAGGAGATATTAGATTATTCACTTTGGCAGTAAGAATAAAAAAACACCTTTACAAGGTGTGGCATCACATATGTAGGCAAAACTGAAGCCAATGGGTATCAGTGACCATCCCAAACAAAAGAGAATTTTACCATCTCCCTTTACATTCAAAGGCATTACCATCACTGAATTCCCCACTATCGATATCCTGGGGGTTACCATTGAACAGAAACTGAACTGTTCTACCCATATTAATACTGTGGCTGCAAGAGCGGACCAGAGACTAGGAATCCAGTGGCAGGAAACGCACCTGCTAACTCCCCTAAGTCAGTCCACCTCCTACAAGGCACAAGTGTGATGGAATACACTTGAAGTCAGTGGCAAAGGAAAGTCCGAAGCTTTCATAAGAAAGATGTGTATTCAGCATACCATCAGTATTTACACAGGACCCAGTTACACATCTCACGGTCCTCACTCCTTTCTGTCGGCCTGTTATACTAGTGCTGGTTAACTCAACACAATCAGCACTAGGAAACAATCATCTCCATCTGGATGAGTCCCATGCAGGGTTATAACAACTCACCCCTTGCCTGGATAAGTGCAGTTCCATCAACACTCAACATTTGACATCATCCAGGACAAAGCCCACTTGATTGGTGCCACATCCACCACCTCCAACATCCACTCCCTCCATTGCCCGCACACAATGGCAGCTGTGTGTACCATCTACAAGGTGCACTGCAGGAACTCATCAAGACTTAGACAGCACCTTACCAATCTGCAATCTCTACGACCTAGAAGCACAAAGGCAGTAGATTCTCGGGGACGCCGCCACTTGCAAGTTCTCCTCCAAGTCATGCACCATTCTGACTTGGAAATATGTCACCACTCCTTCTCTGTCACTGGGTCAAAATCCTGAAATTCCCTCCCTTACAGCTCTGTGGGTGTACCTACACCACATGGACTCCAGCAGTTCAAGGACATGAGTCATCATGCAATTACGGATGGGCAAAAAAATGCTGGCTTAGCCAGTGTGGCCTACCTCCCATGAAATAATTTTTTTAAAAACAACCTCAAGGGGCCTTCTCGCACTTCCTGCCCCTTTTGTTTATGTTCTTATGATCAATCTTCACCGGGACAGCCGGAAGAATTTCTTTACTCTTTCTGAAATAATGCTTAAGGTCTTTTGAGTTCACCGGAGAGAAGGGGTGGAGCCCCATTTCATCGGACCTTCAAACAGCGCAGCAACTCCTTCAGTACAGCACTCAAGTGCAATCTTGCAGTCTGTGCTCAAATACAGTAGTGCTCGAATCCAGAGCCTTCAGATTCCAGGGGCGCAGATGCTGGCAATCCAACCGTGATACCTGTCAATTCAGTTTGAAATGAGTGGATGGGTATCTCCATTAGAATAAGAGGCAATTTTGTATCACTGACAGTGACTTTGAGCCGATGGTGTTTAATTATTAACAAAACAGAGAGGTACTGCTCCAAATGGACCAACTTTAACAACACTGATAATATCATGGTGCTTACTGCTTACCAAAATATATTGAAATCCAGAAGTTAATTTTCCTCTTCTTTTGGTAGCGTGCTCACTCTTCTGTGTATCTGTTCTGATCTGAAATTTCTCACGTCATCCAATTAATTAAAGCTCCCAATGAGGGAATGTTGTGATTTCTGTGTCTTTTTATAGACAGAAACAGCCATTAGTGTGAAATCAACTGGTGACAAGTGTCTGTTAATGAGCTGTCTATGCTTATCTCCACTCCCCCAGGTAGATGGGGGAACAATCTTTATGAAAAGTGCATTATTGCTGCCTAGTTGAAACTATTGAATTAATGAATTGTTGTGAAGAACCACAAACCGGAGAAGGATATCCATTATTTGTCAGGGATTGTTGGCTTTAACTATTTGTATGGTTTAAAGAAAATAAAAGCAAAATACTACAGATGCTGGAAATCTGAAATAAAAACAGAAAACACAGGAGAAACTCAGCAGGTCTGGCAGCATCTATGGAGTGAGAAAGAGTCCATATGACTCTTGGAGAGGGGATGGGGCAGATGGAAAGTTAGTGACAGGTCAGAGTTAAGGAGAGGTTGGTAAAGATGTCACGGAAGTGAAACAAATGGGCTGTTAATGGAGCCCATGTATCCATCCTCGGCCTGCTGTAATGCTGCAGTGACGCCCAACACAAATTGAAAGAACAACACCCCATCTTCTGATCAGGCACGTGTGGTGAATCACAGTAGCGTAATTCACACTGTATTACACATGTCGTACTATGTCTCGGTAAGCTCGGCACACGAGCAGTTGCGCGGCTCTGCCACTAGGGGGAGATGCACTGGGAGTGTACAGGAGTTTGTACCGGGCTCCACCCTTGGCTCCACCCACGGCTCCTCCCCCTAACCGGAAGCCTGCCTGCCAGTTCATCTGGAGTTCATCTCGTCGCAGGCAGGCTCTGTTGTAAGACGATTAAAACCACTGTTCACTTCTAACCACGTGTCGCGTGAATTGATGGTCTCATCAATTTAATCGCCTTAAGAAACAGTAAGGAATGACCATGGAATCAGCCCTTAAGCCTAATCGACTGGAACCTGACCCGCAGGATGCAGAGGTGAAATAAATCTTTTCGCATTGGCTCCGATGTTTTAAGGCCTACCTGGCTGAAGCAAGCACCCCAGAGACGACGGAGGAGCAGAAACTCAGTCTACTGCACGCGAGGGTGAGCCATCGTATATCTACTCAGCTAAACTGTACCGGCTCATATACAGAGGCCCTAGCCCTACTCGATAGAATGTACGTGAGGCCTATCAATGAGGTCTACGCGTGCCACGTTTTTACTACTCGCCACCAGCGCCCTACAGAATCGTTAGAAGAATTCCTCATAGACTTAAAAGCCTTATCCCGGGACTGTAATTATCAGGCTGTAACTGCTACAGAGCATAGAGAACTTGCTGTCCGCGATGTCTTTGTTGCAGGCCTTAGATCGAATTGCGTGCGCCAGTGACTGCTGGAGAAGAAAACCCTAAATTTAGAAGATACTGTTGAACTCGCTACAACTATGGAGGTCTCATTTCGTAGCCTCACCTCGTTTCCTGCCGACTGCGCGACCCCGTCATGGGCCCCCGACCAGCGACTTCCCCAGGCCTGTGCCGCGTGGCCACCCAGCCACCATGCTGCCCCAGCCTGCCACTTTTGTGGCCAGTCCCAGCACCCGCGGCAGCACTGCCCGGCCCCCAACGCGACTTGCAGCAGCTGCGGGCGAAAAGGCCACTACGCCAGAGTGTGCCTGGCAAGGAAGGCCCCAGCCCCTAAATCTCCAACGGCACAAAGTAATCGCTCTCCGCACTTGCAGGCCCACAGGAACGCAGTGGCCTATGTCCCAAACCCGCCCCCCACCCGCCACGTGCGATCCATGAGGGCCGCCATCTTGGCGGACCCCCACCACACGGTCCACCACGGGTGACTCATGGGAGCCGCCATCTTGGATGCCATCTTCCTCGCCGCCCGCCACGTGCGATCCACGGGGGCGGCCATCTTGGGCCCCATCCTCTCCACACTCGATTGAAGACTGCGACCTCAGCGGGCACTCATCGCGGGGCCATCCCAGCACAGCCGACCGAGCCGCCGACTACCCGCAACTCAACGCAGTCACACTGGACCAACCGCGCCCAAAGCATCTCCACAACTCAATGACAACGGTCAAAATCAACGGGTACAGTACACCGTGCCTTTTCGATTCCGGGAGCACTGAGAGCTTCCTACACCCAGATCTGGTAAGACGCTGTTCGCTCCCCGTTTTCCCTGCACGGCAAACTATCTCCCTCGCTTCGGGTTCCCACTCTGTCCATATCCAAGGGCACACCGCCGCAACTCTAACAATCCAAGGCGCTAACTACTCTAATTTCCAACTATACATCCTGCCCGAACTCTGCGCCACACTCTTATTGGGACTCGACTTTCAATGTAATCTCAAGAGTCTCACCCTCAGCTTCGGCGGACCCCTACCCCCACTCACTATCTGCAGCCTAGCCATGCTGCGAATCTCCCCCCCTCCTCTCTTTGCCAACCTCACTCCGGACTGTAAACCCGTAGCCACTCGCAGCAGGCAGTACAGCCTACAGGACAGGATGTTCATCCGATCCGAGGTCCGGAGGCTCTTATGTGAGGGGATCATAGAGGCCAGTAACAGTCCCTGGAGAGCTCAGGTGGTGGTCGTCAAGACCGGGGGAAAATTCCGCATGGTCATAGACTATAGTCAGACTATTAATCGGTTTACGCTCCTCGACGCGTACCCACTCCCCAGGATTGCAGACATGGTGAATCAGATCGGCCAGTATCGGATTTTTTCCACGGTGGATCTGAAGTCTGCATACCACCAACTCCCAATCCGCCCGGACGACCGCCACTTCACGGCGTTTGAGGCCGATGGCCGCCTCTTCCACTTCCTCCGGGTCCCCTTTAGCGTCACGAATGGGGTTTCAGTGTATAACGAGCAATGGACCGAATGGTGGACCAGTACGGGCTGCGGGTCACGTTTCCTTACTTGGATAGCATCACCATCTGCGGCTATGACCAGCAGGACCACGATGCCAACCTCAACCGATTTCTCCAGACGGCCCAGAAGCTTAACCTCACTTACAACAAGGAGAAATGCGTTTTCCGCACAACCAGACTAGCCACCCTCGGCTATGTCGTGGAAAATGGAGTCCTGGGTCCCGACCCGGAGCGTATGCGCCCCCTTTTAGAACTCCCTCTCCCTCATTGTCCCAAGGCCCTCAAATGGTGCTTGGGATTCTTTTCCTATTATGCCCGGTGGGTCCCTCAATATGCAGGCAAAGCCCGCCCATTCTTTAAGGCCACACTTTTTCCCCTGTCAGCTGAGGCTTGCCAGGCCTTCAACTGCATCAAGGAGGACATCGCCAAGCCTGCCATGCGGGCGGTGGATGAATCCGTCCCTTTCCAGGTTGAGAGCGATGCCTCAGAGGTATCTCTTGCAGCCACACTAAATCAGGCAGGGAGACCAGTCGCATTTTTCTCCCGAACCCTCTCCGCTTCGGAACTTCAACACTCATCAGTCGAAAAGGAAGCACAAGCCATTGTGGAGGCTGTTCGTCACTGGAGGCACTACCTCGCAGGTAGGAGGTTCACCCTCATCACCGACCAAAGATCGGTTGCCTTCATGTTTGACAACTCGCAAAGGGGCAAAATTAAAAATGACAAAATTCTGAGGTGGAAGATCGAACTCTCCGCCTACAAATACGATATAATGTATCGACCGGGGAAGCTCAACGAGCCCCCAGATGCCCTGTCCCGCGGGACGTGTGCCAGCGCACAGAGTGACCACTTAAAAGTCATCCACAATGACCTCTGCCACCCGGGGGTCACCCGGCTCGCCCACTACATTAAAGCCCAAAATCTGCCTTTCTCCACCGAGGAGGTAAAAGCCATCACCAGGGATTGCTCGATCTGCGCGGAGTGCAAACCGCACTTCTACAGACCAGACAGGGCCCACCTGGTCAAGGCTTCTAGGCCCTTTGAACGCCTCGCTATCGATTTCAAAGGGCCACTCCCCTCGACTAACAGGATTGTGTACTTCCTGAACGTCATAGACGAGTTCTCCCGCTTTCCCTTTGCTATCCCGTGCCCTGATATGACCACCCACACAGTCATTAGGGCCCTGCATAGTATCTTCACCCTGTTTGGTTTCCCCAGCTATGTACACAGCGACCGGGGTTCGTCCTTTATGAGCGACGAGCTGCGTCAGTACCTGCTCGGCAAGGGCATTGCCTCGAGCAGGCCTACCAGCTATAACCCCAGGGGAACGGGCAGGTGGAGAGGGAGAATGCGACGGTCTGGAAGACCGTCCTACTGACCCTCCGGTCCAGGAAGCTCCCAACCACCCATTGACAGGAAGTCCTCCCCGACGCGCTCCACGCTGTTAGGTCCCTCTTATGTACCGCTACCAACCAGACCCCTCACGAGCGGCTCTTTATTTTTTCCAGGGGCACTACCAAGGGGGTTTGGCTCCCAGCAGGGTTGAAGACACCGGGCCCTGTACTCCTCCGGAAGCACATCAGGGCACACAAAACTGACCCACTCGTAGAGAAAGTGCTCCTACTACATTCAAACCCCCAGTACGCCTTCGTAGAGTTCCCTGACGGCCGTCAGGACACTGTATCCCTCCGGGACGTCGCACCTGCAGGATCCAACCCCCCCTCACTACCACCGCCGAGGTACCCCTGACACTACATCCCACCCAACTCGACCCCCACACCCCTGCACCTACCAGTTCGCTACATTTTTTTCGCGCACCTGTGCCAGCTAGCTCCCAGCACCCCCAGTCCTCAGTCGAACCAGACAGGTACGAAGCTCGGGCGGAATCGCCCCCGGAGTCCACATCGTACCCCAACCGACGGTTCTCATCCAGCCACCAGAAGGGGCTGCAACCCCGGTGCTCCGCCGATCACAGCGGACAACTCGGCCACCGGACAGACTCAATCTGTAAGCCATCAGCCCCGCCGGACTTGATTTTTTACAGTGGGTGAATGTGGTGAATATCAGTAGCATAATTCACACTGTATTACACATGTCGTACTATGTCTCGGTAAGCTCGGCACATGAGCAGTTGCGCGGCTCTGCCACTAGGGGGAGATGTACTGGGAGTGTACGGGAGTTTGTACTGGGCTCCACCCTTGGCTCCACCCACGGCTTCTCCCCCGAACCGGAAATATAAAGGTTAATGCTGAGAGCCTGCCTGCCAGTTCATCTGGAGTTTATCTTGTCATAGGCAGGCTCTGTTGTAAGACGATTAAAACCACTGTTCACTTCTAACCACGTGTCGCGTGAATTGATGGTCTCATCAGTACAGTCTTCTGGGCTCAACATTAAGATGAACAGCTTTAGGCTGTCAACTTTCTTCTCCATCTTAACTTCCCCTTTTCGCTTTCTCTTATTACATTTCCCTGGCTTGTATAAACATAACCCCACCCCTCCCTCACATGGCCACTTTACTTTGTTGTTCAGTTTACTCCCATTGAGCACTGCTCTCTATTCTTCTATTCACCCATTCTGTAACCCTATCTTTGCCCCTATTAACACTCTTCAATCCCTAATGGCACCATTAACAGTCCCTTTATCTCATGTCTGGGAGGTCTTCCCCAATCTCTCCTTAACTCTGACCTACCACTGACTTTCTATTCTGTTTCATAGGGAGAGGTAGGGGTGCTGGGTGAGGATAAGAGTCCATTGGACAGGGAAGAGATTGGTGTAGGGCATGAGAGATGCAGGGCTGTGGATATAAAACTGACATGTGAAATGCAGTTAGTCCTGTTGTCCGTCCATTCAAAAGACTTTGCACAGGCAGATGCCTGTTCTGCGTAATGATGTCCATACCAACATTTTTGTTTCCTCTCTCAGATGCCTCATCATCATAATGGACCCCCTCCCCTCAACCTCCTGGAATGAGCACCTGCGTTATGCACCATGCATGAGTGCAGATGCAGGCTTGCCAGTGGGCATAAACATATCAGAATAGAGCAGGTGGTAGTACATGGTGATGAAGGTGCATCACACTCGCCTGAGGAGCTGGTGGAGGCAGAATGTTCTCAGAGAGGCAGCAGTTGGACAATTGCTGGTGACCAGGACCATGCCGGGTACGTGGCAGAGGATGAGTCTCTGGAAGCGCCCGTCAGGTGGCAGAGCTTACATGTCCAGAGGGATGCGCAAGAAGATCTGGCAGAGATCCCTGAGGGTCTGCGTGCCATGGTCTCAAAGTTGGAGGAGTCCATGTGGAGTGTGAGAGCAGCATTGGCCCAGGGTGCAGAACACAGAGCTTCCTTCATCGAGAGAGTAGCAACTCTCACACAGAGGCAGCTCCAGGAACTCAATTAGAGCTTTCTGGATTTGCATTCAGTCCTGCAATCCCACACACTAAGCGCGATCTCAGCTGGTTACTGCCACTGGGAGGGGTGGATGGGCCCTTAGTGAATCTGTTAGCTGCCCGCCCAACTATGGTGAGCAGGGAGGTTCAAACCTCATGTTTGCAGACGAGTTGCAGCACCCAACTGTGGGCTCCTTTCAGGACCCTCTGGATGATGGCAGAAGCTCCTCCTCCCCTCTGCCAGTGATTGTCAGCATCTGAGGAAATCACAATGACGGAGAGTGCCCACCTGTTCAGATGGGGTGTACACAGGCCCCAGCGACCATAGGACAGATGCCTCTAATCCAGCTGCCGGCGAGGGGCAGCACCAGGACGTACCACTTGCAGATGGAAGTTTAAGTTGCAATGATCACATGAGGGGTTTTCGTGATTTATGTTTCATTGGCACATGTGCACTGATCCACTTTTATCTTTGCCGTAATTATAAAATATTACATTATGAGCAATTGCCTTAATGTACTTCATACAATTGACAGGAAATGGCTTGGGAGTCACATGTGACAAAAGAAGGACTACAAAGTTAATTTCAGAGGTCGGAACTTAATTTAAACGTGATAATTTCATGTCATCAGGTATGTTTAATGAAGGCAAGGGCAGTCTGATGAGTTAAAAAAATAAGACATTTATTTATAAGAACAATTATTGACCTGGGGCCCAGCTAGATCTCACCTGGTCCTCTCCCTGTCTCTGTTGGTTCCTGACTGGCTGAACTTTTATACAACATGGTTATTAGCCTTGTAGTTGGTGGGGGAGCTAAGACTCCTCAAGAAAACAATCGACCCCGCCCCGTGTGTCCCTCGCACGTTATTACACCGCTCCCCGCCAAAGTCTGAAGACTTCACAGGGGAACGATGAGGACGATGAAGACAAGGAGTAGAAGAACAAGTCAAAAACGCCGATGACAAGGAAGGAGCAGAAGGAACCGGCGCAGTCACGGCGGACAGCGCAGACGCTTTGGCTTCGGCACATCGCTGTCAGGCAGTGGGACCGCGTCAGCCAGCGTATAAACTAGCCGGGAGTGACACTTGCGGCTGGATCGTCTGGCTGGAGAACCATCCATGGGCAACAGAACTACGATAGCTGAAGCTGAGACCCCAGAGTTCTGTGTCTCCATATTGGAATTAGATGGAATTAGGGCAGCACGGTAGCATGGTGGTTAGCATAAATGCTTCACAGCTCCAGGGTCCCAGGTTCGGTTCCCAGCTGGGTCACTGTCTGTGCGGAGTCTGCACGTCCTCCCCGTGTGTGCGTGGGTTTCCTCCGGGTGCTCCGGTTTCCTCCCACAGTCCAAAGATGTGTGGGTTAGGTGGATTGGCCATGCTAAATTGCCCGTAGTGTCCTAAAAAGTAAGGTTAAGGGGGGGAGGGGGGGGGGGGTGCTGTGTGTTGTTGGGTTACGGGTATAGGGTGGATACGTGGGTTTGAGTAGGGTGATCATTGCTCGGCACAACATCGAAGGCCGAAGGGCCTGTTCTGTGCTGTACTGTTCTATGTTCTATGTTCTATGACTAGACATCGGGGGCGGAATTCTCTGGCCCCCAGGAGGGTCGGGGAATCGCCTGGGGCTGGCGTAAACCCACCCCCGCCGTGGGCAGAATTCTCTGCCACCCAGGAATCGGCGGGGATGGGAATCATGCCCCACCGCTCGGCGGGCCCCCCGTGAAGATTCTCCGGGCCGCGATGGGCCGAAGTCCCGCCGCTGTCAGGCCTCTCCCGCCGGTGTGGTTTAAACCACCTCTGTGCCGGCGGGAGCAGGCGGCGTGAGCGGGCCCCAGGTTCCTGGGGGAGGGGGGGGGGGCGCTGGGTGATCGGACCCTGGGGGGTGCCCCCCACGGTGGCCTGTCCCGCAATCGGGGCCCACTGATCGGCGCGTGGGCCAGTGCCGTGGGGGCACTCTTTTTCTTCCGCCGCTGCCACCCTCCACCATGGCAGAAGAGACCCCCTCCACAGCGGCCGCTGACGCTCCGGCGCATGCGCGGACTCACGCCGACCGTGTGCAATCATCTGATGATTGTGCCGGAGGTGATGGACACCATTTTGTGGACCTCCAGCTACTTCAAGTGCGTACCACCAAGATGGGAAACATGGATTCTAAAAATGGGCCTGTATAATCTGCATGAATGCGGGCCAAAGGATATCCGAGCCACTCCCACGAGTGCAGAAGCACTGCTGCCAAAAGCATTTGATATTCCTGACAAATGGGGCAGCACTGGGCAACCACCTCAAGGTTTGCATCAAGTCCAGGGCACCAGATGTAACTCCTGGCTGGCATTTTCATCCTAGAGACAGATACATGCCCCACATGAAGGTCCTTTTGAACCTAAACTTGCCCTTTTGCAAGGACGTCAACACTTGTGTCCTGCAGGAGGATACCGTCTTCGATGCTCAGCTGCGGAAACTTGGTGGAAAAGGCCGTCAACTCAACTGGATGCTGTCATCATGATCCACCATACAAAACCAAATGTCACATCTTAGCCAGCATCGGGTCGGTCTGTGTCCTCTCAAGTATACAGGCAGCAGTCACACACCAACCACTCCAACGTCAGGCCTCGCCAAAGGTACGGAATTCTCCGCACCTTTAGGGACTAGGCCCGCGCCGGAGTGGCTCCCGCTTCGCCGACTGCCTTTGGCGCCACGCCCACCGGTGTCGGGGCTGGCCGAAAGGCCTTTGCCGGTCGGCGTGAATCCGCGCATGTGCCGGAATCTTGGTGGAGGGGGTCTCTTCCGCCTCTGCCATGGTGGAGGCCGTGGCGGCGGCAAAAGAAAAAGAGTACCCCCACGGCACAGGCCTGCCCACCGATCGGTTGTCCGATCGCCCTGCCCCCCCCCCCCCAGGATCCCGGGGGCCCGCTCGCGCCACCTGCTCCCACCGGCACAGAGGTGGTTTTAACCACGTCGGCGGGAGAGGCCTGACAGCGGCGGGACTTCGGCCCATTGCGGGCCAGAGGACCGCCGCGGGGGGCCCGCCAATCGGCGGGGCGCGATTCTCGCTCACACCAATTCCTGGGTTGCGGAGAATTCCAGCCATGGCGGGGGTGGGATTTACGCCGGCCCCGGGCGATTCCCCGACCCTGCGGGGGGGGGGGGTCGGAGAATTCCGCCCCTGATCAGTAATTATGAAAAAATAGTGGCCATAAACGTACTGATGAAAACATTTGCCACTGAACACAACCACCAGACCCGCTTTCTCTATGTGTGCAGTTACACTCCGTGGCCGGCAACGTCCAGGAGGCAAAACCTATTCGACAGTCGCAGCCTTCACCCATCCAATGAGAGAGGATGAGGCCAATGTCGTACAACGATGTCAGGTACAGAGGCCTAGTTGTGTCAAAAGGGTCAGGACTTTCAACAGGACCAACCTCTGCTTCTCCAACCGGCAAGCCATTCCCCCAACCTCAGGGCTGGCATTTCTGTAAAAGAAAGTGAAGCGGGGCCAGGACCGTCGCCAAGTTCAGAATAAAACAGCCTTAATAATTGATCAATCCCAAGAAAGAGTGAAGTTGTGTGCATCATGTGGCACGGGGGCCATCTCGATCCCCTGTACTTTGCTGCCGACTGGGTGCAGGCCAGCCCGGCCGACTCGGCAGCCTAGATACATCACCTCCTTCGCATTGAAGGCGCATTTTGCCTTACGCAGGCAGATGCGCTATTCCGAAAATTTCCGTCTTACCACCTCAGGGTTTCGCAGGTGCTCACTTTCCGTGACTCCCATGATCAATACATCATCGAGATAGACAACAACGTGTGGCAGACCTCATATTTTTGCCTTCCTTATATGTTGAAACACGGCACAAGCTGAAGATATGCCAATTGGAAGGTTGGCGTACTCATATACGTCATGAGCATTCTTTTTTAAATTTAGGGTACCCAATTCATTTTTTCCAATTAAGGGGCAATTTAGCGTGGCCAATCCACCTAACCCGCACATCTTTGGGTTGTGGGGGCAAAAGCCACGCAAACATGGGAAAAATGTGCAAACTCCACACGGAGAGTGACCCAGAGCCAGGATCGAACCTGGGACCTCGGTGCCATGAGGCAGCAGTGCTAACCACTGATCCACTGTGCTGCCCATCTTTTATGAGTATTGATGGTAACATATTTTCTCGAGGCCCTGTCCAAATTAAGCTGTAAATAAGCATTGCTCATTTCTAACTTGTTAAATGTAGAACCACATGCCAGTGTGGCATAGAGATCTTCAATTTGAGGTAGCGAGTATTGGTCTAAAAGGGAAGCTGTATTGACTGTTAACTTGTAATCACCACAAGGCAAACAGTCCAAGCTGGTTTCATCACCGGAACTGCCGACGCCGTTCTCAGGTGGAAACTTGTGCTATGGAACCCTGGGCTAGGGCCAGGTCAATTCCAGCCCCTTGACCCAGAGTCACAGCATAATTGATTGACCAATAATTCTTAGAAAAATACCCAAAGTCTTTGGTCCTTGGCTGCCCACTAATCACAGTCATCAGGTTTGTAAATTTAAACAGAATTACTTTTTCTTTATTGCAACGGGATGGATTCTTCATTTCTCCGGCTTAGTGTCGGCTCAAACGGAGAATTTGCGGTAGGTTTACGACCACAAAAACGGCGGCGATCCCTCACCGATTTCTGGACCAGTGAGAGGCTAGCAGCGGCGCCGGGCTCCTATGTCGAAAATGGCTGGGGAAAGCCCGGTCGCTGGCCGCGCATGCGTACGGCTATTCATCTGCAGTGGCTGTACAACATGGCGTTAGTCATGAACAGACCCAACCTGCCATCCTCGACCCCACAGGCCGCCCCCTGGCCAACCTCTGAGCAGTCCCCAGCCCTTGCGGAAGCCTCCCAGCCAGCAGCATGGACCCCGGCCGAGTGTGGCAGCGTTGGACACAGTCCGCAGCCGCACGGCGGGTTCCCGACCACTGAGATCACACGTGTCCCGCGCCATAGGGAACTTGGCCCATCGGGGACGGAGCATCATGGGAGGGCCTGCCAATGATGCGCCAACGCCATTGCAAAGGCGCGCGGCATGCAACGCGATTACGCCATTTCCAAGGGGGCGGATCATGGGGCAGCACGGTAGCATGGTGGTTAGCATAAATGCTTCACAGCTCCAGGGTCCCAGGTTCGATTCCCGGCTGGGTCACTGTCTGTGCGGAGTCTGCACGTCCTCCCCGTGTGTGCGTGGGTTTCCTCCGGGTGCTCCGGTTTCCTCCCACAGTCCAAAGATGTGCGGGTTAGGTGGATTGGCCATGCTAAATTGCCCGTAGTGTCCTAAAAAGTAAGGTTAAGGGGGGGTTGTTGGGTTACGGGTATAGGGTGGATACGTGGGTTTGAGTAGGGTGGTCGTTGCTAGGCACAACATCGAGGGCCAAAGGGCCTGTTCTGTGCTGTACTGTTCTATGGCTGACCGGAGTCAAACCGGCCCCGGCCCCAATTTGGTTGTTGGAGTCAATTCTCCGCCCAATTGCCGATTACAGAGAGGAAGAGATGAGTAAAAATAGTAATTAAAAGTAAAAGATAAGAGCCTTTGTTTCAGATGACTGGCATTAGCACACTTTTCTTCAAACTAGGCTTTCAGGGCAAGATTTCTGCTTGTCTGTAAAGCATTGTAGATTGAATGTGGGCCGGGATTCACCGATATCGTGATCAAGAGTTGATGCCGGCGTCAAAACCGATACGAGCGATGCCGGAGTCAATAAGCCTCCAGGCACTCTTCTTCGGGGGCTCGAACGGCGGTGGAGTGCTGTGTGCTGCTCCGGCGCTGAAAGCCACCTCTGCACGGCCGGCGCGCGTCCGCATAACCGCGCGATGGCCGTCTCCACGCCGGCGCATGTGCGTGGTTGCCGTCTCCGCGCCGGCCCCTGGGCAACATGGCAGAGCCCTACAGGGACCCGGCACGGTGAAACATAGGCCCCTCCCCATTCATCCCGGATGTGCACACCTGCCAATCAGTAGCCCCGGATCGTGGGCCTGGCCACCGCGGAGGCCCCCACCTGAGTCGGATTCCCCGCCCTCCTACCAGGACGGCCCCTGCAGCCAGAACGCCGAGGTCCCACCGGGTGGGACCATGTATAAACCATGACGGCAGGACTCGGCGGAACTTGGCGTGTACTTGTCCAGTCGAGCACAGTGAATCGCCAGGGGGATGCTTTCAATGGCCCCCGATCGGCGGCGCGGGGACCTCATGTGCGCGGTGGCACTGATGCCTGGCATCGGAGTGCCGGGGCCGGTTTGAAGCCGGTCAGCCATGTTCCGTCCCCTCGGAAATGGCATAATCGCATTGCATGCCGCACGCCTTTGCAATGGCGTTGACGCATCATTGTCAGGCTCTCCCATGCTGCTCCTCCCCCGATGGGCCAAGTTCCCTAAGGCGCAGGACACGTGTGATCTCAGTGCCCCCCCCCCCCCCCCCCCGCCTATTCTCTGACCCGGTGCCTGGCGTGGGCTCGGAGAATCCCGGCCCAGCTCTCTACAGTGATAGAGAGAGAGAGGGAGAGAGACCTTTTCCCTGAGTGCATTTTCTGTCTCTTTTCCCCCAACCCCAGGAGAAGTCGGCCGACAACTCGCGTCAGAGGGAAAAGACCTGAGGGAGACGGCAGGACCGGCGGCCCCTTACCGAGGATATGGACAGGGACGCAAGCCCTCAACCTCCAGCCCAATACATTCCAGAGCACCAGTCCAGGGATGACACTGACTTTCCGTCACAGCTGTCTCCAACACCCTTCCTCATCCCAGAGACACTCTCGGGAGGAACCCCCAAGGGGGAAGACGTCGGAGGGTGACCCGACCACAGGGACTAACTTCTAGAAAAGGCAGTTTCCTGTATAGTGTGATGCATAAGAGTAGACACCAGTTACGTTGGCACCAGAGCGATAGGGGTGAGGGCACAAAACTGTATTATATATATATATATATAGAACAGTACAGCACAGAACAGGCCCTTCAGCCCTCAATGTTGTGCCGAGCAATGATCACCCTACTCAAACCCACGTATCCACCCTATACCCATAACCCAACAAACCCCCCCCCCCCTCCCTTAACCTTACTTTTTTAGGACACTACGGGCAATTTAGCATGGCCAATCCACCTACCCCGCACATCTTTGGACTGTGGGAGGAAACCGGAGCACCCGGAGGAAACCCACGCACACACGGGGAGGACGTGCAGACTCCGCGCAGACAGTGACCCAGCCGGGAACCGAATCTGGGACCCTGGAGCTGTAAAGCATTTATGCTAACCACCATGCTACCGTGCTGCCCTGTTCACTTGTTCACAAAAGACACATGTTTACAATGTTATCAGTCGGTGCTGTGATGTCATTAGTTATTGCTGTTACCTGTGATTTTTAGTATTTATTTGCCATTCATTCTAATTATTTTCCATTCCTGTTATTTACATGTTTAGCTAGTTGCTCCCATTTTGGAGCCCATACTGTATTTTGATTTAGTTATTTTTATATATTAATGAAGATTCCCATTCACCACATCTTTTCAACTACCTTTTTGTGGCCAGGTTACCACAGTATTATTCACAAAAGTGCAGGAAGTCCACCTGTCTTGACCTCAAACAGCAACACCAGAGCAGATTTATCTGGTCACTCATCCGATTTCTGTTTGTGGGAGCTTGCTGTGCACAAATTATCCATCACATTTCCCGACATTATAGAATCATAGAATTTACAATGCAGTAGGAGGCCATTCGGCCCATCCCATCTGCACCGTCCCTTGGAAAGAGCACCTTACTTAAGTCCATGTCTGCACTGTATCCCCGTAACCCAAGAACCCCACCTCACCTTTTTGGACACTAAGGGGCAACTTAGCATGGCCAATCCACCTAACCTGCAAGTCATTGGACTGTGGGAGGAAACCGGAGCACCCGGAGGAAACCCACGCAGACATGGGGAGAAAGTGCAGACTCCACACAGAAGTCACCCGAGGCCGAAATTGAATCTGCCGTTTGTGGCGTTGTGGGGCAGTAGTGCTAACCATTGCTCCACTGTGCCGCCCACCATGGCAACAGCTGCTTTGTTGTCAGAGAAACACTTTAGAGTATCCTAAAGTCATGTATAAATACAAGTTCTCTATTTGTATACATCAAATTGCATAATTAACAGTACACTGATGCATAAAGCAACGGAATGATTGCTCTGTCAGCTTTCAGATGAGAAGCAGAAAATAAGAGTATCCGTTTCATATTTCATTATACTACACGGTGCCTGAGCAGCTGGTAGGTAAATGTTCAACCTTTGAGGAGTTGGTGGATAGCATTGTGCAACCACCATCCCTAACCCCACACAACCGCATCCCCACCCAACTCCCTTACAAAATTCACTTCAATGTATCCAACAGGTTGTGTAACTTGCAGCTGTCCTGTGTTACTCCCAAGCTCGCATTTCCACGCCAATATCTCCCATCCCTCAGCTGGAAGCATTATGCCTACCTTGATAGGTTCCTGCACGTGTCGCATGTTATCTCTCTTAACTCCGACCCTTTGATTTGAATTTAAAATAATTGGAAAAGGGAAAAATTGTGCAAGCCCGACCTCAACTGCAACCAGATTCGCAGAAATGTGGAATACTCAAAGCAATCTAATCATAAAAGCAGTGGTTGTAAAATAAAAACAACGAAGTGTGAAAAAAAATGAAATGAAATGAAATTTGCTTATTGTCACAAGTAGACTTCAAATGAAGTTACTGTGAAAAGCCCCCAGTCGCCACATTCCGGCGCCTGTTCGGGGAGGCTGATACGGGAATTGAACCGTGCTGCTGGTCTGCCTTGGTCTGCTTTAAAAGCCAGCGATTTAGCCCTGTGCTAAACCAGCCCCTGACCTAGTTTTCTGACCTGACCTAGTGCGTTTTCCTATTGGTGCATGTCACTGAAATGAAACATTGCGATTAACCCTGTTGAGCACTGAATGTCTGTGGGAGCTTGCACTACTTGAAATTCAACATCATAGAGCCTTTGCACTCAGATCTGGCAAATACAGGTAGCCATGGCAACAAATAGAGAGACAAAGGGCTGTATTTTTCTTTTGGCAGATCATTTTGCAATTCAGGCCAGTTAGTGGCTTGCAGACTGCACTCCCGGCTGATGTGTGACTTTTGCTGGGATTTTTTAATGTCTTTTGTCTTTTCCCGCAGCTTGCAAACTGCGGACCATTGCAGGAGAAGTGCAGGTGCAGAGGTGTGCGACAAGAAGACCCACCTCATTCCTTGACCACAGCAGCAGAACTATACCATTGGTTTCAGTGCCCCTAGACTTTGCCCCTTGCCCCCTCACATCCCGACTGACATCCCTGATGACCCTACGACCTCCCCCCGCCCCGGCCCCCAGCTACACCCCCACTCCTGATCTCCGCCTGATCTGCCGACATTCGATAACCACCTGATGTCCCACCCCGGGCCATCCTAATTCCTTGACCACTCATCTGACATACCTACCTCCTGTCCTGTCAAAACGGCTGGGCCCTTTAAACTTCCCGACATGGCTTAACTTCCCCCAGTGCTGCTGCCAGCACAGAATATACTCCCAGAACTATGTTGCACAGTTCACAGGAGGCCCGAGTCAGATATCCAGGCGAGAAATAAACAGGTCCAATCGAGATAAAGTGAAAAGGGAGTGTAGAAAAGCTCAGGAGGCCCGAGAAGGTAAATTAAACGTGATTGAATTTGTAAACATAAAGTAAAGGCTGCAATGCAGCTTACAACCCAAAGGTCCAAATCGGGACTGGCAGAAGTGCCAGTTCCAGTACCAGTGCGGGCCGGCATTTAAAGGGCGAGTGTATGACCCCCAGCTTGGTAGGCCTTCGCCTACCAGCGGGAAGCTCGCATTCTCCGAGACCCCATGGGGAAATCGACTGACGTGCAAACGTGGGTCTTGTGAGGGTTATTATAGAATGGACTGGCAATCTGATTTGGCTCAATATGTCAGTCATTTGTTATATTTTATAACATTATCGTTAATTCTTTCAATTTGTACATACATAATTATGATATTTTCCTCATTTACATTTTCTAAAGTTCAGACAAATAGAACAGGCTGGGAATTAAGGACCAATTGATCATTCAGCAGAGCTGCATAATATTCTTCAAATATTCCAGATCATTTGTGCAAGTGCGGTAATTGCTGTGCACTTTCTGGCTGTTGAGGGATATTTCAAGAAGGATTTCTAGATTAACCTGCTGAAGGTTCATAAAAACAGAATGTCACATGTTGGCTTCCTGCCTGAGATTGGTGTGATTTGTGTGTGAGAAGTGTGTCTTTTCTTACCCTCAGATTGATTGTCCCAATTTATATAATTCCAGCAGAAAGGTTTTGTTAATTCCAAAATAAAGAAGGTTATTTCTTCTCACACATTGGACTGAATATTTAAAATGCAATATCTCGTTCATTTAACTTGCACACATGATCACTCATACAAAGATTAGTGCCAATTGAGGGAGAAAGCGATAGAATTAAATTTATGATTTCACAGTGGTAAAACTGTAGTTTCTGAGATGAGTTGATACTTTGGCTGAAGTGACGGTCTTGTAAGGTTTCTTGTCGTTGACTTTCCAGGAAGTTGATTCTCAGCTGAACTCGAAGTTGGAACAAGTTGGGCAAAGTCCTTTTCTTTGTTAGGAAATCTCTCACTTTTAAGTTATCGCTGTTTATTATGCAAATGCAAATCGCTTATTGTCACGAGTAGGCTTCAATGAAGTTACTGTGAAAAGCCCCTAGTCGCCACATTCCGGCGCCTGTCCGGGGAGGCTGGTACGGGAATCGAACCGTGCTGCTGGCCTGCTTGGTCTGCTTTAAAAGCCAGCGATTTAGCTCAGTGAGCTAAACCAGCCCCTGGTCCCAGGTTAAATTCCCCGCTGGGTCACTATCTGTGCAGAGTCTGCACGTTCTCCCCGTGTCTGCATGGGTTCCCTCCAGGTGCTCCGGTTTCCTCCACAGTCCAAAGATATGCAGGTTCGGTGGATTGGCTTTGATAAATTGCCCTTAGTGACCAAAAAGTTTCGGCGGGCTAATTGGGTTATGTGGATAGGGTGGAAGTGAGGGCTTAAGTGGTTCGATGCAGACTCGGTGGGCCGAATGGCCTCCTTCTGCAACATATGTTCTATGTTCTCTGTGCAGGCTAGGTGGATGGCCACCCTAAATTGCCCCTTAATTGGAAAAAAATAATTGGATAATTAAATTTATAAAAAAATTGAATGACGTCATGGAGTTTTAAAAGCAGGCAACAAACATGCCTGTCTCTTCATGTTACAAATCGCAACCTTTTTTCCAAATAGGGTGAGTGATTGATTCTACATCTTGTGTGTTGACTTTCACGCATTGAGAGCTTGAGACAGCCAATGCTTTTGTATCTGAATAACCGTTCAATTTGAAATTACTCTTTTGAATTGGTATCATGAAAAGGCAACATCAATCGCAAAAGTTCCTTTTATTCTCTCATTCATAGGATAGCATTTATTGGCCATCCCTAATTGCCATTGAACTGAGTGGGACATTTCACAAGGTATTTAAGAGTCAACCATATTGCTGTCAGTCTGGAATCACATGTAGGCCAGATCCATGCCGGGAGTTTCTACGCCCTTTTGCTTCAGGCAGAAATGGCAGCAGGTGTGGAAAATCGTGCGTTTTACATCGTCGGGAAGTCTTGCCTCGATTGCCCCCAACCCCCAACCCGTGACTTAATGGGTTTCCCATCATGAGACACTTCCATTCATTAACATTCTAGAATTGGGCCACCTTTCAGCAATCACCTTCTCATGTTCAAAGGTCCGCCCATGATGGCGTGATGTCCCAAGAGTGCAATTTACGCTAACTTTAAATAGGCGGAAGCTTGGTGAGCTCACTGCCATGGGAGTTTGGAGGCACGTGTGCAGCTTGCCACGGGGCATGGCTGAGTCACAGAGTGGTGGGAGGGGACCAGCAAGGACAAAGGGGAAATGGCCGAGGACCCGGATATTGAACCGCCAAAGGGCCTCGTGGCGGGGAGGGCGGGAGGGCAGGGCAGAGGACTCAGGGGGTTGCAGTGAGAGTGAGGGGACCGGCGGCTGAGGTACCGGCTCCAGAAGGGGCCAATGCACTGGGCTTGAATGCTGAAGGCAAAGGGACTGAAGGGTGAAGGGGCAGGGGCTGAAGGGTGAAGAGGCAGGGGCTGAAGGGTGAAAGGGCAACAGCTGAAGACATAGAGGTTGAAGGCCTAGGGGCTAAATGGTGAACAAGCAGGGTCCGAAGGCATAGGGCAAAGGGGCAAAGTCTTTGGGGTCAAAATGAGGGTAGAATTGGGACCCGGAAGGCAGAGGACTCAGCGCCAGAAGGGGTAGACAGCTGAGTCTGCAATATTCTTACTGACAAGGGCAAGTCTAATAGTGAGGCATCTCAGTAAAGAGAATTCCTGTGCAACTGAGATCATTCAGCTATAACACAATTAATATGACTGTTCATCCAATTATGCCTACTATGAAATGAAATGAAATGAAAATCGTTCATTGTCACAAGTAGGCTTCAAATGAAGTTACTGTGAAAAGCCCCTAGTCACCACATTCCAGCACCTGTTCGTGGAGGCTGGTACGGGAATTGAACCGTGCAGCTGGCCTGCCTTCAAAGCAGCGATTTAGCCCTGTGCTAAACCAGCCCCTAAATCACCATTCATGCGTTTGAGTGCGACTGATTGCAACTCAGCAGTTGGTGCACTGACATTCACATTCACTGACTGCAGTGCACCATTGGTCAAGTGGGAAAGCACATTCAACCCCTTTGACTTTGAACAAGAGCACACTGGCTGAGTTGAGCGCTCTGTACCATCAGATTTGTGTGCAGGTGCTCCCCCCCATTGACCAGGTTAGTGCGTGGCCTTAGAGTGAAGCTTGGGACAGTCCTTGTGCCTTATGTGAGAGCTCAGGATGCAGTAAAGTGACCAAATCTATGGCCACTCAGTCAAGCGGAGCGGGGGCAAGGTTGGTGTGGGATGTTGCTCATTCAGGGAGTTGAAGAGTGAAAGGTCCTCAATGTGGTGGCCAGCCCATTGACTCACTGGCCGTCGAGATGCAACAAGCGAGGGTGAATGAACAAAGAGTGAACTTTTGGAAGCAAAAGATAACAGTTAACTCTCTCTCTTTTCCTATACAGTGATTCGTACAAGGGAGAGATGGAGCCTGTGGAACTATTGTTCTTCTGGTGCAGGTAGTGTCGTGCACGTGGTCCCTTGTTGCACCATTCATAACCTGCCGCTTTAACAGAGGGAGGAACTGCCTGAGAAGGAGTTGAAAGAATGGCACATTTCCTCAGATGATGGGGACATCAAGGTGGGCGATGAAGAGGAGGTCCTGGAGGGCAAGGAGGATAGCCATGAGGCAGTGACAATGGCCGGACAGGGCAGATTGTCTCGGGTCATGCTCATAGCCTCCTGATTCGTGGACGTTGGTGATGCGGACCACTGAGCACATCCCATCATCCTCATGTCCCTTCTATGAGCACTGCTCTCCTGTCTCTGCTGACAGCACACACCCTCACTGACAAGGCTGCTGTCATGGGGAGGAAGCAGTTGCACATTGTTGGAGGATGGTGATTACTTGCAGTGTGGACGGTGGATTGATCGTCCCAGAGTTACCTCTCCTGATCTAAGGTCATCCTTGGTGATCTGTGTCCTTAAGGGTCAGTGTCATCCAGAGACTGAGGCTAACGTTTTATGGGGAAAAGCAGCAGGGCAACTGGGATGAGTGATGGTAGCCCTGTGCATTGTGGGAGATGTCCTCATTCCCGATGTGACACGGGCATGGCTGATGTGGGGACTGTGGGAATCACTGTGAGGAGATAGCACCAATGAGCTGTAAACCTTGGAGAGATCTCATGGAGGATGTTCTGGACTGAGCACCCAGACTTTCTATGGAACAGGAATGCAATTGTCGGAGTGGTTCTGCATGATGACATTTCATCAGAACAAGGAGCCATAGAGAGGTGCAATAAATGGGAACTTATTTACAGAGGTGAACGCTATCTACAAGTGACTAACCCAAGCCCACATTGTGCAACTTGTAACGTTTACCCTGTCTCACCCTGCCGCTTCATCTTAGTATATAATGAGGATCCACAGTGGGGGTGGAGGCACCCTTTTGTCTGCGATAAGGTTGAAGGGCATCCTCTGCAAGGCAGAGACCTGGAGGTTCCCGGCCTGCATTTGGGGTCCTCTGTGCAGCAGTGCCACTCTCCTCAGCCTGTGGAGCTCGAGTTGAAATGGTCACAGGAAGAGGGGAGCCGAATGGGCGGAACACTCCCAAAGTTCATGGGTGTCCCGGGCATGGACTGCATGACATGCAGCATGGAGTGCATGTCCTACACAATTGAGTGCATGTCCTACACCATGGAGTGCATGTCCTACACTATTGAGTGCATGTCCGACACCATGGAGTGCATGTCCTACACCATTGAGTGCATGTCCTGTACCATTGAGTGCATGTCCGACACCATGGAGTGCATGTCCTATACCATTGAGTGCATGTCCTACACCATTGAGTGCATGTCCGACACCATTGAGTGCATGTCCGACACCATGGAGTGCATGTCCTGTACCATTGAGTGCATGTCCTACACCATTGAGTGCATGTCCTGTACCATTGAGTGCATGTCCGACACCATGGAGTGCATGTCCTGTACCATTGAGTGCATGTCCTACACCATGGAGTGCATGTCCGACACCATTGAGTGCATGTCCTGTACCATTGAGTGCATGTCCGACACCATGGAGTGCATGTCCTGTACCATTGAGTGCATGTCCTACACCATGGAGTGCATGTCCGACACCATTGAGTGCATGTCCTGTACCATTGAGTGCATGTCCTACACCATTGAGTGCATGTCCTGTACCATTGAGTGCATGTCCGACACCATGGAGTGCATGTCCTGTACCATTGAGTGCATGTCCGACACCATGGAGTGCATGTCCTATACCATTGAGTGCATGTCCTACACCATTGAGTGCATGTCCGACACCATTGAGTGCATGTCCGACACCATGGAGTGCATGTCCTGTACCATTGAGTGCATGTCCTACACCATTGAGTGCATGTCCTGTACCATTGAGTGCATGTCCGACACCATGGAGTGCATGTCCTGTACCATTGAGTGCATGTCCTACACCATGGAGTGCATGTCCGACACCATTGAGTGCATGTCCTGTACCATTGAGTGCATGTCCGACACCATGGAGTGCATGTCCTGTACCATTGAGTGCATGTCCTACACCATGGAGTGCATGTCCGACACCATTGAGTGCATGTCCTGTACCATTGAGTGCATGTCCTACACCATTGAGTGCATGTCCTGTACCATTGAGTGCATGTCCGACACCATGGAGTGCATGTCCTGTACCATTGAGTGCATGTCCGACACCATGGAGTGCATGTCCTGTACCATTGAGTGCATGTCCTACACCATTGAGTGCATGTCCTGTACCATTGAGTGCATGTCCGACACCATGGAGTGCATGTCCTGTACCATTGAGTGCATGTCCGACACCATGGAGTGCATGTCCTGTACCATTGAGTGCATTTCCTACACCATGGAGTGCATTCTCTGCAGCAAACGCCTTACACCAAGGTCTTCACTGTGCTGTCATCCTTGTTGTGCTGGCCTGGTTGCTTCAGATATTCGCACTATCATCTAGGACAGGCAATAGAACTCCTCCATTCTGCCTTTCAGTCTGAGGGGTGTAGTTGACATCCTTTCTTGATGTTTCAGGCTTTACATGTCAAGATCCAGCAAATGAGGCATGACTGAACCCAGAGACTCATCCTCTGACTGGGCCTCAGCAGATTCCTGACCTCCGGTAATCTTCCAAGTTCCAGATTCCGGGATGTCCCTGCTTTCACCTGCTGTGGATCAGAGAGAATGAGGTGCTCACCAGATGTGACGGAGGAATCATTCATCCTTTTCCAGCATGGATGCCTGCCCTCCTCTCCAGGAAGTCTGCACTGACCACCGCTGCCTTTGCCTCCCATGTTGGGCTCGCTGGTCTCCTCCCTGCACATGGGTACAGTATGCCATGAAGCATCTCCACGGCATCAAGCTTTCTGGTGAGGGAATCCTCCACGAGTTTTGGTGATGACCAAACTCACCATCGTCTACCTTGGACCAAGGAAAAAATGGCTTGATCGCTCAATCAGGGACCCTTTAAATGGAGCACGCTGCTGATTACAGCGCTCATCTAATGGCAGAGCAGACAAAATAGAAATTGCCCGCTATGGACTGGCGTGAAACTCATGCAGAAATTTCTTTTTCTAAATCCCTGAAATTGCAGCACGAAAATCGACCATCACTGCCAGCAGGCTGAATGTTGCTTTTCCTCCCCGCCATCACACTCTGTTGTTACGGTTACCGGGACCAGACCCCAATTTATATTTGGAAACCGTATGAGACCCCAAGAATGTTTCATTTATAAACTGTGAGGAAAGGATACTTCGCTTCAGGAGCGATTCCGCTGGCAACTAGGGATCTTTTATATTAAAACACACTTTATTATTAAGACAGGATTAATCCCATTTATATCCAAGGAAAACAAACAGCTTTAGAATTTACAGTTAAACAGTTCTTACAAAAGAAAAAGTTTTTTCCATCTACTTTTAAACTTTCAATTCAGCAAAATCCATAGACACAGGTCAAATGCCACTTATTAATACAGTTAACACTCAATGGCTTACAGATTTTTGCACAAAGTCCTTGGGAGAGAAGCTTTCAGAAGTCAGTTTGAGAAACACACCGGGCGCGATTCTCCCATATGGGGAGAAATCGTAAGGCTGGCGTCAAATCCGGGCGGGTTTGACGCCAGCCCCCCCTTCCCGACCGGAAACCGATTCTGGTCCCCGGTCGGGGCTAGCATCCCGACGCCGTAAACTCCGGCATCGCGGGCTTAACGAATTTCGTTAAGCCCGCTTGCCAGAGTTAGCGCCGGCTGACGCGTCAATGACGTCAGCCGCGCATGCGCGGATTGGAAGACTCCAACCCGCGCATGCGCGGATGACGTCATTGCGCATTTGCGCGAAACCCGCGCATGCGCGGGCCGGGATGCCCCTCAGCCGCCCCGCGAATGGATACTGCGGGGCGGCGGAAGGACAAAGAGTGCGCGGGCATCGGGCCCGCTGCCCGCGATCGGTGCCCACTGATCGCGGGCCCATGGCACCCTTGGCATGGCCGTGGTACTGCCGTGCCAATCGGTGCCATGGTTTTAAAAATCGACAGTTTACGGCCGTTTTTACGAACGGCCAGACCAGGTGTGTTTGCCGTTCGTAAAAACAGCCGTAAAGGGCTGGGAACTCGGCCCATCCATCAGCTGAGAATCGCTGCTGACCGTTAAAAAACGGCGGCAGCGATTCGTATCAGGAGTCGGGCGTGGGGGGGGGGGGGGGAGAATAGCGGGAGGGCGTCGGAACAGCGTGGCCGTAAAATTTTACGAGCCACGCTATTCTCCGCACCGTCGGGAGTGCGGAGAATCGCGCCCACCATCTTTCCTCAGAAACCACAGCAGATCTCAAAAAATGAATCTAAAAACAACAGACACAGGGCAGGGCTAAAAACAAAACTCAAAACAGACCCAACGCCTCCTATAAGTGACATGACAGCCTGCCTTGCAGTTAACCCCTTAGTCACAGCTTTAACAGACATAGGGCGGCGGGATTCTCCAAAACGGCGGCTAAGTGTTTATGTTTCACGCCGGCGTCAATGATTCCATGGCCCACAGGGGGCCAGCAGGGCGCCGGAGTGCTCAGCGCAGTTCCGGCTGCCGATGTGTGGCTCTGCTCTTCCGGACGTGGGTCCGCGCATGCGGGCGGCGGCCGACTGTGGCGGTGGCCCCGCTCAACATTGCGGACCCACACAGCGGACCGACCCTCCCTCAGATCGTGTTCCTGCTGATCGGTGGCCCACGATCGTGAGCCTGGCCATCCTGAAGGCCCCTCCCGGTGATGGATCCCCCCCACTCCCCCCACAGGGCGGCCGCGGACTGAGTCCGCAGCTGCCACCCCGAGTGCCTGCCGGGTGGAAGTATGTTAGAACCACGCCGGCGGGAACTCGGCCAGCTGCCGGTGGATAATCACTGTGGGGGCCATTTCCTTGGCCCCCGAACGGCGCCACATCGACCTCGCGAGCGCGACTGGCGTCGATTCTCCAGTCTGCGGAGAATCGCAGGAAGGCATCGGGTCTGACGCCCCATTCTCCTCCCCCATGCCGAGCGCGATTTTGGTGCAGAGGTTTGGAAAATACCGCCCATATTGTCCGGATGTCTGAAGCTAAGTTTTTTTCATAACATTACTGCAATAGATACACCTAATAGAATATACATAAGCATTTCCTACATTCATCACACAGTCAAAATGTGGGAAAATTCTACCCCAGGTCAGGAAAGCAGATCACTTTCCCTGAAGGACATTAGTGAACCAGATGGATTTTTATGACAATGACTTCATAGTCATTGTCAGACCTTTAATTCTAGCTTTTATAGGATTAATATCCTGGGTCTCTGGATTACTGGTCCAGGGATAATACCACTAGAGACGTCGGTTGGTCCTTGGACGGCCATCGTTTTTGCAGCCTTTTGTGGTTTTAGAAAGTAAGAAGTCATGATGAAAAATCCATAGCATGATGAAGTGTGACAATAGGAAATCAGAACAGGAGTAGATCATCATGCCCATTGAGCCTGCTCCAGCATTCAATGTGATCATGCCTGCTCTTCTGCGTAAAATAGCCTTTTCCACTCGCTCTCTTGATTCATATCCCTTGATTCCCCGAGAGGCCAAAAATCTGTCTGTGGCAGCCTTGAAAATACTCAATGATGGAGAATTCCTAACACTCTGAAGTAGGGAATTCCAAAGATTCACATCGTTTGAGCGAAGAAATTTCCCCTCAAGTCAGTCCTACATGCTCGACTCCTTCTCTTGAGACTGTGTCCCTTGTCTTCTCGGATTTCATCGCTTGGGGAACCAACCGCTCAGTGCATACTCCGCCAAACCTTTTTTCGAATCTTATATGCTTCAATCAGATCACTTCACATTCTTTTAAACTCCAGGGAGTATCGATCCAATATACTCAGAATCTCACCATAGGACAAAGCTTTCATTTCTGGATGGAATCAATTGAAACTCTGCAGTATTGCCTCCATCGCAAGTTCATCTTTCATTAAATATGGAGACCAAAATTGCACACAATATTCCAGATGTGTTCTCACGAAAGTCAATTGTAGCAAGATAACTGAATTTTTGTATTCCAGTCCTTTTGTGAGAAAGGTCAGTATGCAATTGGCCTTATTTGCTTAATATCTCTGCACGCTAACTTTCCGTGTTCCTTATACGAGTACACCCTCGTCTCTTTGACCATCAACATAGACAGAGATTTAAGGTGAGGAGTACATGGTTTAGAGGGGACCTGAGGGAAAACTTTTTCACCCAGAGGGTGGTGGAAATATGGAATGCACTGCCCGAGAGAGTGGTGAAGGCAGGTACTCTCGCAACTTTTAAGAAGCATCTGGACAAACACTTAAATTGCCGGAGTATAGTAGACTTTGGACCAAATGCTGGTAAATGGGATTAGTATAGATTGGCATTTGATGGTCGGCATAAATATGGAGGGCCGAAGGACCTGTTTCTGTGCTGTATGTCTCCATGGCTCGAAATAAAAATTTCTCGCCTGTTTCTGTTCTTACTAACAAACTTCCTGTGGTGAATGTATTTCACCTAATGCATGAGTTGTCTGTACTGTCTGTATAATGATGTGACCCATGACCTGGAAGTGATGATATGGGCTACTTCCAGGTACTGTACTGGAACCTCGGTGGGCTCCGCCTCTGGCTCCGCCCTCACCGGGGCCATATATAGTCCGGCCACCTGTAGGTGGCACTCATTTGTACAACCGACTCTAGCAGGCGAGTTCATGGATATTAAAGCCTAATGTCATTCGTTCTCACGGTCTCACAGTGAATTGACGGTATAACACTTCCTTACCACATACTCCACTTACGTCAGTTCTTTCACAGGGTTTGGACATTGCTATCGAGGCCATAATTTATTTTTCAGCCTCAATTGCCCTTGAGAGCTGCCTTCTTGAAACACCTAAGTGCTGTTCCGGAGGGAGTTCCATAATTTTGACCTGATGACAGTGAAGGAACGGCAATATATTTCCAAGTCAGGATGGTGAGTGGCTTGGAGGAGAACTTGCAGGTGGTGGTGTTCCCATGCATCTGCTGCCGTTGTCCTTCTAGATGGCAGTGATTGTTGGTTTGGAAGGTGCTGCCGAAGGAGCCTTTGTGAGTTCCTGCAGTGCATCTTGTAGATGGTACACATTGCTGCCACTTGTGCCTTTGCTGGAGGGAGTGAATGTTGAAACTACTGAATGAGATGCCAATCGAATAGGCTACTTTGTTTTGGATGGTGTTCAGCTTCTTGAGTGTTGTTGAAGCCTCATTCCTCCAGGCATTCCTGATTTGCGACTTGTAGATGGTGGAGAAGCTTTGGCGAGTTTGCAGGTGTGTTATTCTCTGCAGGATTCCCAGTGTGGTGATATGATACCCAGACTCCGACCTTGTCGCCTGTTCTTGTAGCCACAGTATTTATCTGGTTTGTCCAGTCAGCCTCTGGTCAATGGTAAGCCCCAGGATGTTGATAGTGGGACATTTAGCGATGGTAATGCCATTGAATGACAAGGAGATCATTTAATTCTCTGTCACTGAATTCTGTTTTGTTGGAGATGGTCAATGCCTGACATTTGTGTGGCGCAAGTGTTACTTGCTACTTATCAGCTCAGCCTGGGTATTGTCCAGGTCTTGCTGCATATGCACATGGTCTAATTCAGTATCTGAGGAGTTGCGAATTGTGTCAAACATTGTGTAATCACCAGTGAACATCTCCACTTCTGTTATAATGAAGGAAAATCATTGATGCAAAATTTCCCTTAGTGTGGGTCGGGTTACTGGGTTATGGGGATAGGGTGGAGGTGTGGGCTTGGGTGGGGTGCTCTTTCAGAGGGCCGGTTCAGACTCGATGGGCCGAATGGCCTCCGTCTGCACTGTAGATTCTATGATTCTATGAAGCAGTTGGAGATGGTTGGCCTGAGGAATATATTCCAATGAACTCCTGCAGTATGCCCTGGGGCTGAGATTGGTTGACCTCTAATAACCATAACCATCTTCCTTTGTGCTTGGTTTCACTCCAGTGAAAAGGTTTCCCCCCTATTCTCATTGACTCCAGTCCTGCTATGCCTTCTCGATGCCACGCTCGATCAACTTTTAAGATCGGCTATTTTGTCTATATTTTTACCAAGGCTACAACGAGATCAGGAGCTGAGTGACCCTGGCAGACCCCAAACTTAGTATTGTCCGTGTGGTGTTTGCACATTCTCCCCATGTCTGCGTGGGTTTCAGCCCCACACCCAAAGATGTACAGGTTAGGTGGATTGGCGACACTAAATAGCTCCTTAATTGGAACAAAAAAATAATTCGGTACTCTAACTTTATAAAGAAAAAGGATCCAACCTGAGTTATCGGTGCCGTGAGGTAGCAGTGCTAACAACTGCTCCACCATACCGCCCTTTTATTGCATCAAATCAAAAGCCTTGTTTCAGGTATTTGTGGAGTACTCTTTCAGAGGGTCAGTGCAGACTTGATGGGCTGAATGGTCTCCTTCTGCACTGAAAGGATTCTATCATTCTAAGTTTAAAACTATTCCGTAACCACAATGGGAACTCATCAAATCCTGACAAGCGCAGGAAGGAAAAAAAAAGAGTGATTACTGCGCCAACCTTTAAATAAAATGCTGTACTGTCCTGTGCCGAAATTAACCATGGATGGTAAGTCACGGTGAAGTTAAATATCGGTACAGAGCAACCCCACCAGTGCAGCCGACAAAACTGCACGTGTGGCAGCACGGTAGCATTGTGGATAGCACAATCGCTTCACAGCTCCAGGGTCCCAGGTTCGATTCCGGCTTGGGTTGCTGTCTGTGTGGAGTCTGCACATCCTCCCCGCGTGTGCGTGGGTTTCCACCGGGTGCTCTGGTTTCCTCCCACAGTCCAAAGATGTGCAGGTTAGGTGGATTGGCCATGATAAATTGCCCTTAGTGTCCAAAATTGCCCTTAGTGTTGGGTGGGGTACTGGGTTATGGAGATAGGGTGGAGGTGTTGACCTTGGGTAGGGTGCTCTTTCCAAGAGCCGGTGCAGACTCGATGGGCCGAATGGCCTCCTTCTGCGCTGTAAATGCTATGTAAAAACAACAAAAGGTCAAGGAGACTTCAGGTCAAGGAAAGCGATACTCAAGCACAACACAAGATGGTGACAGCCCTTAGTCTCGGAAACAGAGAATCCCGCCCATGCAGTCCCAAAGCCCCGGAGTGTGCGAAGAATCCCGAATGTGTTCATCAGATAGATGAAGCCCAATAATGCTTCTTGAGAGAAATCAAGGATCCAAGGTACACATTTTGCAATGCTGATTTAGTTGTAAATGATCGCCTTACAAATTTCAAAACAGCCGTGTTGGATCAGAAACCATGCCTGAAAGACCTCTGGCTACAGACAACAGACACACCGCTCTATGATCCCAGATGAATCCAACTACCGGTCACAGGCACGATTCAAGAGCCACTCCAGTATTGCAATCCAAATAATCAAAATTCTGTCTGTCATCTGCAACCAACCCTCTGTTTTGTTGAGAAGATCTGTCTGTGCTGCCCTCAATATTTTCAAAAACAGAAGATGCCAAAACAACCACTGTAGTCAACTACACTGAATGGGATATTCCCCAGAGGTCCACCAGCACTGATGATGTCGACGGGAATTTCACTTGGGAATTGTCCTCACTCCTTGTCGAGAGAGCTATTGCAGCACCTGTGCGGATGGCAGGAAATACTCTTCTTCGGCCAGACCAGCCAAACCTCCAGATGAGCATCAACACATTTAAAGCAGAAGATGCTGAGGAAAAGGAGTGGCAGCAGTTGGTGGATCCCGAACTCAAGGGTCAACTGGTCGCTGCCACAGAATTCGGAAAAACAACATCAACAAAGCTGGAGCTTCAAGCTCACACGCACGACGTTAGGCCACTTCCTAAGCAAGCAAGAAACCACCACCAACTCACCAAGACTAACTCAGGGAGCCACAAGTGCATATGAAGAAACAGAGCGCAGCATTAGAAGCCAAACTGCAGGCTGAGCTCAACGATGAGGAACATACGCACATAGGGGAGGCAAATCTTCAACTTGCAGAAAGAATATCGCTGACCCCACTAAAAAATACCTGGGTACACTCTATGAATGAACTGAGCCAACATTCCCTCCAGAAGGAAAGGAATGAGCCCACGGCACCCAATCAAGGAAGACAGATTGTTGGAAAGCAAAATACAACCGTAAGGAGTGCAAAAAGTCCCCGGCCCCCCACCAGGATGGCCCTCGCAGCCAGAACGCCGAGGTCCCGCCGGATAGGACCATATGCAAACGATGCCGGCAGGACTCGGCGGAACTCAGCATGCACTCGGCCCGTTGAGCACACATATTCGCCGCGGGGGCCGCTTTCAATGGTCCCCGACTGGCGGCGTGGCGACCACGCCAGCACAATTGAGAATCAGCGGCTTGGAGTCAGAGCGGCGTGGCTGGATTCTCGTACCCCCCGTCAATTCTCCGACCCGGAGTGGGCTCGGAGAATCCCTGCCCATATTTATCAAGGCAGATTATTGTCAATACATATGGATTTATTTCATTTATTTACAGGATGTGGGTTTCTCTGGCCAGGTCAGTATTTATTGCCCTTCCCTAATTGCCCTTGAGAAGGTGGTGGTGGGCTGCCTTCTCGAACCGCTGCAGTCCACGTGATTTTGGTAGTCCCACAATGCTGTTAGAGAGGGAGTTCCAGGAATTTAACCCAGTGACAATGAAGGAACACTGGCATATTTCCAAGTCAAGGTGGAGAGTGACTTGGAGGAAAACCTCCAGGCAGTGGTGTTCCCAGGTTGCGGCTGCCCTTGTCCTTCTAGATGATAATGGTCGTGGATTTGGAAGTTGCTTTACCAGAAGCTTTGGTGAGTTTCTGCAGTTTATTTTGCTGCCACTGTACATCGGTGGTGAAGGAATTGAATATTGTGGAAGGGATACCAATCAAATGGGCTGCTTTGTCCTGGATGGCGTTGAGCTCCTTGAGTGTTTTTGGAGCTGCACTCAGCCAGGCAAGTGAAGAGTATTCCATCAAACTCCTGACTTGTGCCTTGTAGATGGTGGACAGGCTTTGGGGAGTTAGATGAGTTATTCACAGGATTCCGAGCCTCTGATCTGCCGTTGTAGCCACAGTGTTTATACAGCTAGTCCAGTTCAGTTTCTGGTCAATGGTAACCCCCCAGGATGTTGATAGCAGGGTATTCAGTGATGGTAATGCCATTGAATGTCAAGTGTTGATGGTTGGATTCTCTCTTGTTGAAGATGGTCATTTTCTGGCAATGGTGTCGGATACCCCAGCATCTTAGAGGTCCACCCCAGAATGGCCCGGCACCGCCGGATGGAGATCCTGCAGGATAATGGGCATGTAGTCAGTGAAAGGGATGGATCATTCTGCATGGCATTAATAACGCACATGTGACAGGTTATCTGGGTAGTGGCTGGTGGATCCTCACATCTTCGCTGTACGCCAACCTTGACATCGGTGACCGATCTGTCCTCGGCCACCCCCGCAATCTTCAGGGTGAGGACTCTAGATATCTGGCACCCTGCCGCCTGTCTGGGTCCTCCCCCATCTGTTGTGGGTCAACATAGAACATAGAACATAGAACAGTACAGCACAGAACAGGCCCTTCGGCCCTCGATGTTGTGCCGAGCAATGATCACCCTACTCAAACCCACGTATCCACCCTATACCCGTAACCCAACAACTCCCCCCATTAACCTTACACTACGGGCAATTTAGCATGGCCAATCCACCTAACCCGCACATCTTTGGACTGTGGGAGGAAACCGGAGCACCCGGAGGAAACCCACGCACACATGGGGAGGACGTGCAGACTCCACACAGACAGTGACCCAGCCGGGAATCGAACCTGGGATCCTGGAGCTGTGAAGCATTTATGCTAACCACCATGCTACCGTGCTGCCCCGTATTACATAGGAGATGTATTAGCCATACATCTCCTATGGGGACACAGAAAGGGCATCATGAGCAACACGCTTCATACATCACGGGGGTGGGAAACAGAGGGGTAGGTATGGGCAGCACTGCTGGACAAGGTTGAGCCAGGGCACGGTGTGGGTGCTGGGTGGGAGGGTGGTGCCAGGTGCATGGTCATCGATGGTGGACAGCAGGACTGGCAGGCATGGCCGGTGCCAGGGACCTGCGCCAACCCACCTCTGCAGCCCGGTAGAGGTCGGTGATCTTCTTACAGCACTGGGTGCCAGTCCTCCTGGTGACGCTGCCTGAGCTGATGGTCACTGCCACTTCCTCCCAGGCATCACTGGCTTCCCTATGGCGGACTCTCTGAGCTCCTCAGGGGAACAGGGCAACTCATCTGGACTCGACTGCATCCAACAATCTGGCCAGGTCAGCATCTCCCAAATCATGGGATTGGTCTCCTCGGTGATGTGGCTGCGTGCTCTGCAGGATCGGTTTAAGTGCTGCTCCCCCTTCTTGGCGGGGTGCTGGCAGGAGCTATCCCTGTGAATCAGCCCTCGGGACAATCATTTGCGGCGTGAAGCCCATGGGGCCTTGTTAAATAAACCAATTAATGTTTGATATCAGTGACGGCCTTACCAGGTTGAGTGTCGGGAAGCTCGGGGCAGTTCCCACTTGCTACCACAATTAGAAACTTCTCCATTAAATCCTTCACATGATATCATTATTCAAGAAAGCAGGAAGACTCTAATTGTAGGCCAGTTAGCCTCATGTTTGGCATAGGGAGATTGTCACAGTCCATTATTAAGGAAACTATAGAAGAATGTTTAGAATATCATAACAGAATCAGGCAGAGTTGATATGGTTTTCTGAAAGAGAAATCTAATTTATTAGAGTTCTTTGAGAAAGTAATAAGCAATGTGGATAAAGGGGAACCTGTAGCTGTAATGTATTTGGATTTCAAAAAGGCATCTGATAAGGTGAAATGTCAATGGTTACTCCATAAGATAAGAGCATGTAGTGTAGTGGGGTATCATATTCCCATGGACAAATGATTGGTTAGCTAACAGGAAGCAGAGAGTAAAGATAAAAATATATTTTTCAGGTTGGTGTGTTTAAATACTAGAGTGCCCAAGGATCACTATTGAGGAATCAACTGTTCACAATCTATCTTTTTATGATCCCAGCTGATGTTAATACTGGGCAAGTCAGATCCATGAGGGAAACTTGCCTTGATATATCTCAACTATTATTTATTTTGAGAAATCATAGAGGTAAAACTGAACAAATCCTCAGGAGCCTGCTGACGAATGCTTAACACAAAGAATAAAAGATTTACGAAACAAGGAAAATTAACTATGCAACCCCCATCTAAAAGGTTGGAAAGATCGCAATTCAAACACAAGAAAATTATTAATATATTCACTAACCCTTCACACAATTATGTCTTTAAAAGCAAATACAAATTCAAAAAGGTTTGCAATATCTATCTTATACTCTAATATCCAGGTTAAGAACACAGTGTATGTGAATTAACAGGAAAACTGTGGTTGGATACTCCAATCCCAAAATAAGTGACAGATGCCACTGAAACAGATTCCATGGATTTGCTATGAATCCACCCAGATGTTTGTCACACTGTGAGCCAACTGGTCTCACTGAAGCTCTGGGTGGAATTTTCCCCCAAATCGCACAGAGTATTGGGTCAAATGATTAAAGCTATGAAAGTATGAAACTCACCAGCTTCATAGATGCCTTTTCTCGCCTGATTTACGAGCACTCTATGTAATTTCAAAGTGCGGTGAAGAGCACACGACCAGCTGGGACGGGGGCTTAAAAATTTCCGCAACGTCGGAATTCCAACCTTTTTTAGAGGGCGCCCCAATCCCTACATTAAAAGCCGCCCACAAAGATCAGGACGGCCCCCCGCACAGAGATTGGGCTCCCCCCCCCCATCCTCATGGAGATCCAAACCCCTGGCAGGCAAGGTGAACATCCCCAACACCCCCCCAGACACAGAAGGGCAATCAACCATCCTACCACACAAGCATCAGGGTGACCCAATTCCCCCCCCCCCCCCCCCACCATAATCAGGGAACTCCACTCCCTCACTGGCATCATGGCCCCCATCACTGGCTCCACCTCCACGACCCTCCACAGTCTCTACACCACCCCAACCCCTTTGAATGCAAAAACACCCTCACCAACAACCATTGGCCATCTCCCATACATAAGGGTAACCTCCCAAATGGGGCTCCCCAGAGTGCTCTCCACTTGCAATGCAAACCTGGCACTTCCCACCTGGCAGTGCATACCTGGCACTTCTAGGGCTAGACCTCTGGTGAGCTCCTTATGTGTGGTGGGAGGGGGGGGGGGGGGGGGAGGGGGATGTCCCAATACCTGTGAGGGGAAGGGCTGATCCTTGTGAAGGGAGGCCCAATGACTGGGTGAAGGCAGAGCCCTGCTGCCTGGGGATGAGGGTGGCAGCACCATTCCTGCCAGGGAGAATTCAATGGTTGTGCGGGTGGTGCCCTGATGTTTGCGTGGTGGGTGAGGGGAGTTTGATTCCAGTGCAGATCGGGGTGTCTTTAAAAAATGATGCCCTGATATCTGTGGAGCCGTCCTTGCGGGCTCTACCAGGCCCTGCCCCGCCAGAGCCAGGCCAGAGTCGAAGTGCCAGAATATCTGTTCTGAAAACTCAGTCTTGCATCTGGAGAGACCAACGTTGGTTTTCAGTCTGAACCTGACACTCTGCCAGAGTTAGGGAACATTCTGCCCAGACAGCCTGCAAAGTTTAAGAGAGTGGCCAAATGTTGTCAGATGGAGTATATGGAAATGAGAAAATGCCAACTTTTCCATTTTGACACGAAGAATTAAAGACTTAGGAAGGAAAATGAAATGATGCTGTATAGGGCATAGGTGGGACCCTGGCGTAATTCAACCAAATTACTGCCAGTGCAGTAAAAGACATAAATGCGACCATGGCGGGGCTTCCCTCACTGAGGCCAAAAAATACCGGCAAATGCCATTGGATAGCGGGGTCTTTCTCAGTGCCTGCAATGCCAAGAAAGATCCCGCTATCCAACGACACTTTGCCATTTATTCTGGCACCAGTGAGAATAAGGCTCCCCCAGCTGGGCGCCTTGCACACAGGCACTGCAACCCTGGCATCCGAGCAGTGCCTTGCCAGTCTGGTAGTGCCACCTGGGCACCCTAGCAGTGCCAGGGCGCCTTTGTGGCAGTGCCTCGTTGCCAGGCTAGCAGTTCCAGGGCTCCCAGGTGCCAGAGGGAGTGCCATGTTGTCACCCTGCCCACTGCCCACCTCCCTGGGGGTCTCTAATGGCCTCGGAGACCACCCCAGGTGCCATCGTGTTTGATTCACGTTTGTGTGGACCAGTAATAAATGGCGCCCTGATGAGTTCTCCCAGGCTCAGTCTATGAATCCTGGGCCGTGGGAGAATCTGGAAAATGCATATTTAATTAAGTCTTGCGAGACTCCATTAAATCCTGCGAAACATTTTGAGCATCGCGAATGTCTTGAGAAGCCTCTCGCTAGATTCAACAGCCTCGTCCCAACATTAATTAGGACGCGGTTGGGCCGATGAATCGAGCTCCCTTTCTAGAGTACTGTGTAAAGTCTTGATCTTCATACTTGAAAAAGGATACAACTGTGTTCCAAGCAATTCAGAGAAGGTTCACTCAACTGACTCCATGGATAAAGGGCTAATCTTCCGAAGAAAGGTTGGGGCTATACTCATTTGAGTTTAGAATGATAGGTGATCTTATTGAAGATTTTCAGATCCTGAGAGGACTTGACAGGATGGATGCCTCTCTTATTCTCTTGTAGGCGAGACAAGAGTTCACGGACACAATTTGAGAACAAGACGTGTCCCTTTAAAGACGGAGGTGAGGAGCATTTCTTTTCAGTGAGGGCATTAGTCTGTGGATTTTTCTGGGTCATTGAATTTGTTCAAGGTTGAGTTTGACAGATCTTTCATAGACAAGAGATTGAGGGATTTGCGGGGCAGAGTGGAGAGTGGAGTTGAATCCACAATCAGATCAACCGTGAGCTTATAAAATGGTGGCCCAGGCTTGAAGAACCGAATGCTCTATGCCTCCTCCTAAGTTCTGTATTCCAAAGCTCTCTGATGCTGCATTGATGTTTAAATGTGGTAAGGAAGGATGGCGGTTTGCGTTTTGAGATAGCTAGATTTCTGCCTCGATTAGGAGCATAGCACGAGAATAAGAACTGGGGAAAGCGAATGATTCTTAGTCTTCCAATACGTGGACTTTTCTAAGTGGCAAAACAGAAATTTGTGATTTGTCGCGGGACTGTTTTATGAAGTACCATACACTGCTGGAAAAACTGAGCACAATGCATTCTGTGTTCCAGGGTATGTATTATTGATCGTGCCATCAGTGCAATTCTTACAAGTTAAGGTAACACAACACAAAATAGCATCGACTAAAGCTGCTGGTGCCTGAGACACCAGCGACACCGACTCTCAGGAATATTTTTCCCACCGGCTCCTGAATAACAACAGCCACCTCTGAGCCCACCAGCCATGTGGCGTCTCTCCCAAGGGACTTAAAACGACCAGCTCTGTACCTTGTTTTCAGGCTGTTGCCGTGTCACGTCACAAACAAGCTTGGGCTAGGCTAAATTGCCCCTTAATTGGAAAAATAAATAACAATATCGGGCAGCAGGGTAGCATGGTGGTTAGCATCAATGCTTCACAGCTCCAGGGTCCCAGGTTCGATTCCCGGCTGGGTCACTGTCTGTGTGGAGTCTGCACGTCCTCCCCGTGTGCGCGTGGGTTTCCTCCGGGTGCTCCGGTTTCCTCCCACAGTCCAAAGATGTGCGGGTTAGGTGGATTGGCCATGCTAAATTGCCCGTAGTGTAAGGTTAAGGGGGGGTTGTTGGGTTACGGGTATAGGGTGGATACGTGGGTTTGAGTAGGGTGATCATGGCTCGGCACAACATCGAGGGCCGAAGGGCCTGTTCTGTGCTGTACTGTTCTATGTTCTATGTTCTAGACTTGCTGTGGGTGACTTGGCGGGCCTAGTTTTGAGCCCAAATAAAACTGGATGCCCTAAATTAAAGAATTGGACACTTTAAATTAAACTACAGTCAGCTCCAGGTGCTCTATGCTGCCGGCGTGCCAGCCCCCAGCCAAACAGATGATCAGTGGCCGTTTTGCGCCAAATGTTCAGTCGTAAAACGGCATCATTCCCACACCGGCATGAAGACATAGCCTCAGAATCGGAGAATTCAGCCCCCAGTCTCAGGATAACTGAATGATCATTTAGGGCTGAGACGAGGAGAAAATTCTTCACTCAAAGGATTGTGAACCTTTGCAATTATCTACCCCAAAGGGTTGTGAATGTTCCATCATAGAAAACAGTTAAGGCTGGGACAAACAAATATTTAGTCTCTTATGGAATTAAGGGATATGGGGAGTGGGCAGGAAAATGGAGTTGATGCCGAAGATCAGCCCTGATTGTATTGAATGGCAGAGCAGGCTCGATGGACTGAATGGTCAACTTTTGCTCCTATGTCTTGTTTTCTCTTCTTCAAGGCCCTTAAGTTTCACTTCTCTGAACAAGCTTTTGTTTCCCCTGCTTCTGTCTTTTTAGTTGGTTCAGCATCAATCTTTTTGTCCGGTTGTACTCTTATTCGGAACTTTGGATTAGATTTTCTATGGGACAGGTGCCTTGTAGCTGCAAGTCTAAGTGGACCAGTCATATAGATATTAAAACCTACAAGGATATGTCAGGGGCTGGGAATTCTGTTGCGAGTAACTCACTGTCTGACCAGCCCCCTCAAAGCCAATTCACTATCTACAAGCCTGGAATGCGATTGAATTCTCCTTATTTGCACTTCCAACAACATTCAAGAACAGGGCTTCTGCAACCTGTGGGCCACGACTCCAGTGTTGAAGTTTTGGGGTCGAGAACTCCAAGGCAGCAATTGTTGCTGTCGAGTGCAGATTGAGTGCGAACAACTATGAGGCCCCTTTACATCCCCGTATTTTCTTATTGGTGGTTGTGGCCTAAAAGACTGCTATCTGAGGCCTCATTGCTGCTGCAAAATAAAAGTATGTGAATAGTTAGTGTTTGTTTTTTTGTTAGAAAGCTTGTCTTTTCATCAACTCTCTGAATGCTCAACAACTGATAATCCTTCCCCAACCCAACAGCAAATCCAGATCATCGGCCCAGCAACTGATATTCCCCCCTCCCCTCTGCTTGGAAACTGAAACCTCCTCTCAAATCTCACTCAACAACAACTATCCCCTGAGCCCCTCAGCAACTGATCCCGCCCCCTTTTATATCCCCCAAATTTCACACTGGGGTCACATAAAGTTTGAGGCATTAGAATGGGGTTACACTGGGAGAAGGTTTGGGAAACACTGCTCAAGAAGCTAGGCACCCACCTTTGTACCCTCTCCAAAGTCTCCACATCCTTCTGGTAGTGTGGCAACCAGAATTGAACACTATATTCCAAGTGTGGCCTAACTAAGGTATTATACAGCTGTAGCATGACTTGCCAATTTGTATACTCAATGCCCCGGCCAATGAAGGTACACATGGCTTATGCCTTCTTGACTAACTTCTCCTCCTAGATTGCCACTTTCATTGACCTGTAGACCGAGATCCCTCTCCCTGTCAATACTCTTAAGGGTTCTGAAACTTACTGTATATTTCCCACCTGTATTGACTTTCCAAAATGTATTACCTCACATTTGTCCGGATTAAACTCCATCTGCCATCTCTCCACTCAAGTCTCCAACCAATCTATATCCTGCTGTATCTTCTGACAGTCATCAGACCTCATCACTATCCACAATTCCACCAACCTTTGTGCCGTCCACAAACTTACTAATCAGACCAGTTACATTTTTCTCCAAATCATTTATATATCCTACAAACAGCAAAGGTCCCATCACTGACCCCTGCGGAATGCTGTTAGTCGCAGCCTCCCATTCAGAAAAGTACCCATCCACTGCTACCCTCTGCCTTCTGTCACCAAGCCAGTTCTGTATCCAACTTACCAGCTCTCCTCTGATCCTGTATGAATTCACCTTCTGTACCAGTCTGCCATGAGGGACCTTGTCAAAGGCCTTACTGAAGTTCACGTGGACAACATCCACTGCTCTACCTTCATGAATCATCTTCGTCAGTTCCACGAAAAACATGATCAATCTAGTGAGACATGACGTCCCCTTCACAAAGCACGCTGCCTCTCGCTAATACGTCCATTTGCTTCCAAATGGGAATAAATCATGTCTCAAAGAATTCTCTCCAATAATCTCCCTACCACTGACATAAGGTTCACTGGCCTGTAATTACCTGGATTATCCTAGGTACCCTTCTTAAACAAAGGAACAACATTAGCTATTCCCCAGTCCTCTGGAACCTCACTTGTGGCCAGGGAGGATACAAAGATTCCTGTCAAGGCCCCAGCAATTTTTTCCTGGCCTCCCTCAGTGTTCTGTGCTGGATCCCATCAGGCCCTGGGGACTTGTCTACCTTAATGTTTTTCAAGACGCCCACCATCACCTCCTTTTTGATCTCAATGTGACCCAGACTATCTACACACCCATCCCCAGACTCAAAATCCACCAAATCCTTCTCTTTCGTGAATACTGCTGCAAAGTACTCATTCAGTACCACCGCCCATTTCTTCTGGTTCCAAGCATAGATTCCCTCCCCTGTCCTTCAGTGGGCCAACCCTTTCCCTGGTTACCCTCTTGCTCTTTATATATGTGTAAAAAGCCTTGGGATTTTCCTTAATCCTGTTTCCCAATAACTTTTTAGTCATTTTAGCCCTCCTGACTCATTGCTTAAGTTCCTTCCTACTTTCCTTATATTCTTCACGGGCTTCGTCAGTAACCAGCCTTCTAGCCCTGACAATGCTTCCTTTTCCTTTTGGACTGAGCTCACATTATCCCTCGTTATTCAAGGTTCCTGGTACTTGCCATACTTATCCTTCTTCCTCACAGAAACATGCCGATCCTGAATTCCTATAAACTGACATTTGAAAGCCTCCCCAATGCCAGATGTTGATTTACCCTCAAACATCCACTACTATTATCCTTTTCCTTGTTAGTATTGTGGTTAATATCCCCGCCTGCCACATGGGAGACCGGGGTTCAATTCCCCGATGGGGAGCTTTGAAGCTGTACTGAAACTCCACAGGCACCTTTATTGGGCGACACAGTAGCACAGTGATTAGCACTGTTGCTTCACAGCGCCAGGTCCCAAGTTCAATTCCCAGCTTGGGTCACTGTCTGTGCGGAGTCTTCACATTCTCCCTGTGTATGTGTGTGCTTCCAAAAGACATGCTTGTTTGGTAACTTGGATATTCTGAATTCTCCCCCTGTGCACCCGAACAGGCGCTGGAATGTGATTACTAGGGGCTTTCCACGGTAACTTCATTGCAGTGTTAATGTAAGCCTACTTGTGACAATAAAGTTTGTTATTCTGATTATTATGGTCACTGTTCCCGAAATTCTCCCCGGTTGAAACTTTGACCACCTGGCCGGGCTCATTCCTCAATAGCAGATCCAGTACACCCCTCCCGTAGTTGGACTATCTGCATATTGTTTCAAGAAGCCCTCCTGGATGCTCCTTACCAACTCTGCCGCCCAATCCTTGCCCCTAGCATTAAGTGAGTCCCAGTCAATATAGGGTAAGTTAAAATCACCCACCACAACAAGCTTTACACCTTTCCAAAATCTGCCTACATTTCTGCTCCTCTGTCTCCCACTGGCTGTTAGGAGGCCTGGAGTAAATCCCCAACATTGTGGCTGCACCCTTCCGATTCCTGGGCTCTATCCATATTGCCTCACTGAGTCAGCCCTCTGAGGTATCCTCCCGCAGTACGGCTGTGATATTTTCCTCAACCAGTGTTAACCTTAAAATCTGTGTATTCATGAAGATAAGTGGGAGTGAATGAGTGTTGTATTTTGATCAAACTTTTAATGTTTAATAAATGATTTTTTCTGTTGTTAAAACTAATTAGTGGTTCTGTTACACTGTTCCTCCACATTTTCTAAAAACAATGTCTTTTGAGCCAGTTTCCATTTTGAGACATTCCCTTCCAGTTATAACACCAATTAGGATTATAACAAAGCCACACAACATCCTGATTTAGAAATAGACAAAGTAACAGTGGTTAGCACTGTTATTTCACAGCGCCAGGGTACCAGGTTCGATTCCCGGCTTGGGTCAACTGTCTGTGCGGAGTCTGCACGTTCTCCCTGTGTCTGCGTGGGTTTCCTCCGGGTGCTCCGGTTTTCCTCCCACAAGTCCTAAAAGACGTGCTGTTAAGTAATTTGGACATTCTGAATTCTCCCTCTGTGTACCTGAACAGGCGCCGGAATGTGGTGACTGGGGGCTTTTCACAATAACTTCAATGCAGTGTTAATTTAAGCCTACTTGTAACAATAAAGATTATTATTATAAAGAAAGATTGGCATTTATAAATCACTTGTCACAACCACATGGGTTTTTGTGATGCTGATTGAGGGATTAATATTGGCCAAGACACAAGGGATAATCCCCTGCTCTTTTCCAAAATAGTGCTGTAGGATCTTTAACATCCACCCAAGCAAGCTGATCAGGGCTCATTATGACATCTGATCCAAATGACAGCTAACACTCCAACACTCCCTCAGCACTGTAAGCATTCATTTTCCTGTTCAAGCCCTGTAGTCCAAAGATGTGCAGATTAGGTGAATTAGCATGCTAAATTTCCCCGCAGTGTCCAAAGATGTGCAGGGTAACTGAGGCTACGGGATATGGCGGAGCATTGGGCCTAGGTTGGGTGCTCTTTCAGTGGGTCGCTCCAGACCCGATGGGCCAAAATGGCCTCCTTCTGCACTGTGGAGATTCTGTAGATTCTATTCTATAAACCCTGAATCCATGGTCGGCACGGTGGCACAGTGGTTAGTACAGCTGCCTCACGGAGCCGAGGACCCCAGTTCGATCCTGGCCCCGTATCACTGTCAGTGTGGAGTTTGCACTTTCTCCCCCATGTCTGCATCGGTCTTACCCCACAACCAAAAGATGTGTAAGGTAGGTGGATTGGCCACGTTAGGTTGCCCCTTAACAAAAAAAATAATAATAACCCTGAACCTTAAGACATACAGGCAAATATGTGGCCCACTGAGCCATGGTTGACATAATCAGAGTTTCACCACCCTACCAAGAGTAATTAAGAAGGGGCAATAAAGACTGATCTTGCCGCCGACACCCAAATCACATGAATGAATTTCTTTTAATAGTAGTGGTATCAGATAAGTTAATCATTATTTCAAAGAAACGTTGCTTCAAACCCGATTAAAGCAGGCCAATAAAAAAACTTGGAATTACTTTAAATCCTAGGAAGAACATTTGGCATAAATTATTCAGTTGCATAGTATAATATCTGTTCACCAAGCTGTCGTAATTAAGCAAGTTGCCTTTGTAGTATTCCATCTTTCCTGCAGCAGTCAGACAGTTACCTCCATCTTTTACAGCAGTCACTCCACAGGGAGTAAATCTTTGTCGGAAAATGGATTCCTTCGCCTTTTGGAACAGACCAACATAATTTTCCTACTTGTCACCTATTTCCTGTGGAGTTCATTTTCCCTGCTGGCTTCGTTAAGTGACATACGGCTAGTGATGGTAATAGTCTTACTCTAATCCTCCTGCAAGCTGTAAGATTTTAACGATTGTATTATATTTCTAGGCATTCTGCAGAGGATGGACTCATGTTTATGAATCTTTCTGTCAGCCTCTTTTAAAATAGGTCGGTTTGAATTTCTGTTCAACAACCAAGGTAATTGGGGAACAGGAAGGCAGTTGCTTGTGAGAAACTGTATATCATGATATTATGACTTAGAATCATAGAATTTACAGAGCAGAAGGAGGCCATTCGGCCCATCGAGTCTGCACCAGCCGTTGGAAAGAGCACCCTACTTAAGCCCATGCCGCCATCCTATCCGCGTAACCCATTGACCCCCACCTTACCTTTTTGGACACTAAGGGCAATTTATGATGGCCAATCCACCTAACCTGCACATCTTTGGACTGTGGAAGGAAACCGGAGCACCCTGAAGAAACCCATGTAGACATGAAGAGAACATGCAGACTCCGCACAGACAGTGACCCAAGCCGGAATCGAACCTGGGACCCTGGACTATGAAGCAACTATGCTAACCACTGTGCTACCATGCTGCCCCCTAAAGAAACTTCATTGGTGTTGCTAAGTCTGAATTCAAGGAGTTTTTGCTCTGAAGGTAGTCAACAGTATTGAGTTCTATACTTTCAACTGAGGGTGCCACCTCATGTTTAAACAAACCATACATTACTTTAATTGATCTATACCAGGAGGAAACCTTTCTCTACACAACTGAAATGTATTAACAAACATTAACACATTTAAGCTACGCTGAACTTTTAAAAAAAATTATTTCTATTGAACTTCTCATATTGTTTATCAACAGTTACAGAACAATTGGGGCGATACGGTGATGCAGTGGTTAACACTGCTGCCTCACGGCGCGAGATCCCAGTTTGGATCCCGGCTCTGGGTCACTGTCCGTGTGGAGTTTGCACATTCTCCCCATGTGTGCGTGGGTCTCACCCCCACAACCCAAAGATGTGCAGGGTAGGTGGATTGGCCACACTAAACTACCCCTTAATTGGAAAAAAACAATTTGGAAATCTAAATTTATATTAAAAAACAGTTACAGAACTAGACAAAACCAACACATGTATCAAAAATTACAACACCAACAGTCGTTTCAATTAGACACATAGTATACAGTCTCGACATATAAAAATTATATCACGAGGTGCGCTTATTTAGCCCAAATGAAGGTTGATAAAGGATACATAAAATACAGGAAACAAAAAGACAGCTGAGCGCCAGCTGGGCCAGACAGGAGCCTGAGGTGGGTCCACTGTGTCGAGTGGGGCCAACGTCTGGCTGTGTTCCCCTGGGAGGGGGATACTGTACGGTTACGGGGAGCCCCTGTTTGGGAGCTGCCAGTTCGCTCACTGCTATGATTGCTTTCGCTTATTGCCCTTTGTCCATCTTGGTTCTCTCCTTCTACTTGTCTTGCATTTCCTTTGGTGGAAACCTTTAATTTCTAATGTTATGATAGAGGTCTTTTTGATCTCAATGACTTTATTTATGACTGCTCTGTGCCTAAAGGAAATGTATCATTTGTTTACAATGGAATGTAAACGCTTCGGGCCGAAGGAGGTCAGAGTTAGAGCTGTGTCTCAGTTTATGACCCATAAAGCAGGGGTTGCAAAAGTGGTGACACAAGATGAATTGTACCCGACAGCCAATGGAAGAGGGAGAATTGGAATATTTCCAAAAAAGGATCCCGAAATAACGAGCAATGAGGATCAAAGTTGAAGAATTGGTACCCTTGCCGGCAGCGCTTTTACCAATGCTTCAGTGGTATACTTCTTCCGAGACACAGGGCGAAATTCTCCCAAAACGGGAGAAATCGTCAAACTGCCGTAAAACCCGGGCGGGTTTTACGGCATCGCGCCCCTTCCCGACGGGGGACCGATTCTGGTCCCCCGTCGGGGCTAGCAGCCCGACGTCGGAGGCTCTGACAAGTCGGGCTTAACGAAAATCGTTAAGCCCGCTTGTCGGACTTAGCGCCGGCTGACGCGTCATATGACGTCAGCCGCGCATGCGCAGGTGGGAAGACTCCACCCGTGCATGCGCGGGTGACGTCATCGCGTTTTTGCGCGAAACCCGCGCATGCGCGGGCCGGGTTGCCCCTCAGCCGCCCCGCGTATTGATACTGCGGGGCGGCGGAAGGACAAATAGTGCGCGGGCATCGGGCCCGCTGCCCGCGATCGGTGGGCACCGATCGCGGGCCCATGGCACCCTTGGCACGGCCGTGGTACTGCCGTGCCAATCGGTGCCATGGTTATTTTTTTCCAGGTGGTCACGACGTTTTTACGAACGGCAGGACCAGGTGTGTTTGCCGTTCGTAAAAAGGTCGTAAAGGGCTGGGACTTCGGCCCTTCTAACAGCTGTGAATCGCTGCCGGCCGTAAAAAAACGGCGGCAGCGATTCGTGTCGGGATTTCGGCGGGGGGGGGGGGAGAATAGCGGGAGGGCGTCAAAAAAGTTGGGAAGGCCCTCCCGCTATTCTCCCACCCGTCGTGTGGGGGGGGAGAATTTCGCCCACAGTTCTTAATTCTGAGGCAGAAGAAAACAGACTTTGGTTGTGCTGTCAGCATTCAAAGAATCCTCAACTCTTAAGTATAAAGTATATCCAGGCTGTCTTCACTGCTTCTTGTGCAGTAGTTTTACATTTTACTTAACAAGCTTTTTTCCTTTTGGAAATATTTTTATTAAGATTTTTATCAATATTAATACAAAACCTACAAAAACACAGAATAAAAATTAAACAGTAAGAGTCCCCTCCCCCACCCTCATCTTCCTTTACAACAGTAGATATTAGTTACTAAACTGTCAAGGAAAAGTAGGATTCCAAGTAACAACGATTTACAGAGAATATTCACAGCTGACGCTACTAATTTCTGCCCTAGTCTCTTCAGTTCAGCACATAATAGGCTAGGGAAATTGCAAATGCACCAGTGATAATTTACCAAAATTCTCTAGACTCTGGGGTGGTCCCGGTGGATTGGAAATCAGCAAACATGACACCACTGTTTAAAAAAGGAGGTAGGCAGAAAGCGGGTAATTATAGGCCAGTTAGCTTAACTTCGGTAGGAGGGAAGATGCTGGAATCTATCATCAAGGAAGAAATAGCGAGACATCTGGATAGAAATTGTCCCATTGGGCAGATGCAGCATGGGTTCATAAAGGGCAGGTCGTGCTTAACTAATTTAGTCGACTTTTTTGAGGACATTACCAGTGCAGTAGATAATGGGGAGCCAATGGATGTGGTATAGCTGGATTTCCAGAAAGCTTTTGACCAGGTGCCACACAAAAGGTTGCTGTATGAGATAAAGATGCATGGCATTAAGGGTAAAGTAGTAGCATGGATAGAGGATTGGTTAATTAATAGAAAGCAAAGTGGGGATTAATGGGTATTTCTCTAGTTGGCAATCAGTAGCTAGTGGTGTCCCTCAGGGATCAGTGTTGGGCCCACAATTGTTCACAATTTACAGAGATGCTTTAGAGTTGGGGACCAAGTGCAATATGTCCAAGTTTGCAGACGACACTAAGATGAGTGGTAAAGTAAAAAGTGCAGAGGATACCAGAAGTCTGCAGAGGGATTTGGATAGGTTAAGTGAATGGGCTAGGGTCTGGCAGATGGAATACAATGCTGACAAATGTGAGGTTATCCATTTTGGTAGGAATAACAGCAAGCGGGATTATTATTTAAATTATAAAATATTAAAACATGCTGCTGTACAGAGAGACCTGGGTGTGCTGGAGCATGAGTTGCAAAAGGTTGGTTTGCAAGTGCAACAGGTGCGATTCTGGCGATTCCTTAAAAACATTAGCAGCTATTCTCCTACCTTGAATGGACTGGCAGGGCCCTGGAGTGCTTCTCCAAGCTTCAGCTGCAGATAGGAGCCCCCACACTTCCGGTTCCGAGTCCACGCATGCACACGGTGGTCCAGCCCCGACATTCCCTTCGATGTGTCTGGGCTGGTAAATACGGGAAAATTCATGTGAAAAGAGGAAGATCATATCGGGATTGAGTTCCATTTAAACCTGTGCCGAGTTGGAAGAAGGTGGGAAAAATTAGCTCTCACATACCATCCAATTAGGTATTAGGAATTGTACACCCTCCCTCTATTGACCACATTTATTTTTCCTGTCACATTTTCTTGCTGCCACCTCTGGAGAATGCTCTGACTCACCGAGAACAATGTTCTATGTAAGAAGGAGGCATCATAGCCTAAACCACTTGAAAACAATCAGTCCAGTTTTGGATCCAAATTCTAATTTAAATCTCATTTTTAGACTTCTATTTCACCCATCGAATATCCCACATTAGGAAACATCGAGTACCTTTGATCTGCAAAAGGAAACCTGGAACCACAATTTGAATTTAAATTCTGAGCAGTATTTTCAAGAGGCTGGGAAGTTATTGCTGAAACACAGTCAGATGAAACTCCCCCATCTGTTAATTTGATGAAAGCTATTCATTTTAAATGGGTTACAGGCTCCATTGAAAGTGCTGACAGAGGATCCTGGAGCGAACATTGCTCTGTAACTTCCCTCGCAGTTATCTCCCATCTCAGATCTTCAGATTAATTTTGTGCCTATCTTTTATTGGATTTATCTGGGAACTGGCAGAAAAGATTGCAAAGTCTCAATCTGTTCATGAATAAAAAGACATGCAATTTATGCCACCCGTTTAATTGCGGCAAGACATCCCAAATTGTTTCACGGTGAATCACGTATTTTTGAAGCACGGTGACATACAGCACTGAAAAATCCAGTATCAGATTCCCCTGGTTGCCGGGGGTGGGGGTTAAGAAACAGGGGCACAGCCTCAGAATAGGCCTGAAATGAGGAGGATTTTTTTCACGCAGGGAGAGTAATGAACCTTTGGAACTCTCCGTCCCAGAGGGCTGTGGAAACCCGGATGTTCAGCTTGTTCAGAGCAAAGATCAATACATTTCTAGATACTGATGATGGGGAAGATAGTTTAGAGGTAAAAGATCGGCATGGTCTAACTAAATAGCGGATCATTATTGAGCGGCTCAATAGCCCACTCCTGCTCCTATGGTAGCACAGTGGTTAGCACTGTTGCTTCACAGTGCCAGGGACTTGGGTTCAATTCCCGGCTTGGGTCGCTCTGTGCGGAGTCTGCACCTTCTCCCCGTGTTTGCATGAGTTTCCTCCGGGTGTTCCGGTATCCTCCCACAAGTCCCGAAAGACGTGCTTGTTAGATTAATTGAACATTCTGAATTCTCCCTCTGTGCACCTGAACAGGCACTAGAGTGTGGTGACTAGGGGATTTCCACAGTAACTTCATTGCAATGTTAATGTAAGCCTACTTGTGACACTAATAAAGATTATTATTGTTCCGATGTTCTTCCTGTGCTATGGCAACTGTTATGACCAGTGTGATAGCGTGGCAGAACCCGTGGAGTGGCGGTGTAGTGGTTCATCGGCTGACTCTCAGAGTAGCGGAGCGTGTGTCAAAACATGCGCAGCGGCAGTTGTTGAGGCAATCGATGCCCAGAGAGGGTGGCATTCTATGTCCTCCTTGCATATAGTTAAAATTCAATGAACAAATGTGTTAATTTTCACCTGTCGAGTGGTTTTGAGCCTCACAACTGTTACATTTGGCGATGAGGTAAATCGGGACTGCAGTCATCAGCTCCTGGAATCGGAGGTGGAAAGGTCTGCCTTCAAAGTTTTTTAAAAGTTCTCTGCAGCAACAGTAAGTAAAAAACAAAATGCATCTTTTTGGGAAAATAGATCCTTTGAATCCAGAGACTGAACACTGGGTTCAGTATATCGAAAGACTTTGCTACTTCTTCACCGCTAATGAAACTACAGGAGGGGATAAGCAAACAAAACATTCTGCTTACAGTATGTGGACCCCAAACTTGAAAATGAAATGAAAATCACTTATTGTCACAAGTAGGCTTCAAATGAAGTTACTGTGAAAAGCCCCTAGTTGCCACATTGCGGCGCCTGTTTGGGGAGGCTGGTATGGGAATTGAACCGTGCTGCTGGTCTGCCTTGGGCTGTTTTAAAAGCCAGCTCTTTAGCCCTGTGCTAAACCAGCCCCTGGTTACAATCTTACAATCTCATTACAAACTTACAATCTCATTCGAAATTTGACATCCCCAGAAACTCCGGGTACACCTTGTAACATTAGGAAAGGATCATTTTAACCCCTGACTGTCTATCACCATGCAGCGTTTTCTGTTTAACTCTGCTGAAAGGGATCCAGGGGAGATGACTGCAACACATATGGCAAGACTAAGAAAATTGGCTGAGCCATGCAAATTTGGATCATCGCTAAGTGAATTGCTGCGAGACAGAGTAGTTTGTGGGGTGAATAACATAAATATGCAGAAAAAGCTGCTGGCAGTGAATGAGACCTCCTCAGAGTAAGCCATGGAATTAGCTCAGCCGATTGAGTTTGTGGAGTAAGGCGCTCTCGAGTTACAGTGTGTGCAGACAAGCTGGGTCAATCAGCTATGGTTCAAACCTTTTGCAAGTCAGGAGGGGAGAGTTGAGTGTGCAGACGAGTTAGAGCAGAAATTCACTGAATGAGGCAGGGGACAGAAGAAAAAAAGAAAGGGTCAACAACACAGAAATTCTGATGAATGCTATAGGTGCGGGTGAGGTCACCCCTAGGAAAGATGCAAATTCCGGGATTGTTTTGGCTGCAATCGGAGAGGCCATATCTAAATTAAATGCTGAGCCAAATGTTGGGACTCCAGTGCATAATCTAGAACATTATTCTGAAGAGGAAATTACAAGGTATCAAGATGAGCAATACTACCCTTGATAAATGGGAGTGGATACCCGTGCTTCTATTCCCACTATAGTGGAGCAGAAATTTAAATAACTTCAATGGGGAGTTCAGCTCCTAATGTTAAGTAATACAACAGCTGAATTGGCTACATATAAGGGGGAAACCCTAAAAACATTGGGAACTACATCCATGCCAGTGACCTATCAGCTCCAGTCTGCTGAACTGCCGATCATTGTTGCAAAAGGCCAGGGGCCGAGTCTCATGGGATGAGATTATTTGTCAAATAAAACTGATTTGGCTGGAGGTCTTCAGCGTAGCTAATGGCAGTTTACAAGAAGTTTAAAAAAATACCCTGAGGTCTTTCAGGATGAATTAGGAAAACTTTGGGGCATCAAGGCTAAAATCTACATTATTCAGATGCTCCCCAAAATTTCATAGAGCTCACCCACTGCCATACGCCTTATATCATAAAGTCAAGGCAGAACTTAAACGTTTGTAAGAATTCGGAGTGGTGGAGCCAGTCCAGTTTTCTGAATGGGCTGTCACCTTGTACCTGTACCAAAACCAGACAGAACAGTTCGCATTTGTGGGGACTAAAAATTGACTATCTACCAAGCAGCCAAGGTGGAACTCCAATTCCAAGATTGAGGATAGAACATAGAACATAGAACAGTACAGCACAGAACAGGCCCTTCGGCCCTCAATGTTGTGCCGAGCCATGATCACCCTACTCAAACCCACGTATCCACCCTATACCCGTAACCCAACAACCCCCCCCTTAACCTTACTTTTATTAGGACACTACGGGCAATTTAGCATGGCCAATCCACCTAACCCGCACATCTTTGGACTGTGGGAGGAAACCGGAGCACCCGGAGGAAACCCACGCACACACGGGGAGGACGTGCAGACTCCACACAGACAGTGACCCAGCCGGGAATCGAACCTGGGACCCTGGAGCTGTGAAGCATTTATGCTAACCACCATGCTACCCTGCTGGGATCTTTATGCGAAGCTAGCGAGAGGCCTAACAGATGCAAAACTAGACATGAGCCATGCGCATTCGCAATTGGAATTGGATCAGGATTCAAGAAAATTAGTAATGATTAACACCCACTAAGGTTTGCTTCAATATACTCGGTTACACTTTGCGTGTTGCCTTCAGCATGTGCCATCTATCAGCGCACGATGGAAGATTTATTGCAAGTAATACACAAAGTAGTGGTATACCTCGATGATGTTTTGGTCACAGGAGTTTCCCAAGAAGAGCGTATGGTAAATCTTTAAATGGTGCTTAAGAGATTTAAAGAGACAGAGGTGCAACTTAAAAAAGACGAGTGTACCTCTCAGGCCAACGAGGCCATTTACCTTGGGTTTAAAGTCAATGTCAGAGGGTCACACCCACTGGAAGAAAGAATGAAAGTTCTTAAGGAAGCACCAGCACCTAAGAATGTGGCAGAACCAAAATCTTTTTGGGCATGGTTAATTACTACAGCTGGTTTATAACAAGTCTCTCAACATTATTGGCACTGTCACATCTCAGAGAGAGAAATCATAGAATCATAGAATCATAGAATTTGCAGTGCAGATAGCTTGGGGTGCAATGGTTCTCCCTTTGGCATGGGCAGTGCTATCTCATAGGTGACACAGTGACACAGTGGTTAGCACTACTGCCTCATAGCACCAGGGAACTTGGTTCAATTCCAGCTTTGGGTCATTGTCTGTGTGGAGTTTGTACGGTTTTCCCGTGTCTGTGTGGGCTTCCTCAGGAGTGCTCCGGTTCCCTCCCACAATCCAAAGATGTGCCTGTTAGGTTGATTGGCCATGCTAAATTGCCCTTTAGCGTACAGGTTGGGTTACAGGGATAGGTTGGGGTGTACGGGTAAGTGGACATGGGCAGGGTGCTCTTTTGAAGAGTTGGTGCAAAATTGATGGGCTGAATGGCCTCTTTCTGCAATATAGGGATTCTATGAACGTGGCATAGAACGGTCAATCGCTTTTGCATCATTAACTGATGCCGAGAGAAAATACTCCCAAATTGGGAAAAGGGACTAGCCATCATTTACAAGGCGAAACCATTCCACCGGTATGTGTACGCACATCAATTCGTGATCATCACCGATCAGAAGCAACCATTAGAGTTGTTTCACGGGGACAAGCCCATTCCTCCTATTGCAGAAATAGTGTTAGCCCTCAACCTCTTGGATAAGCTGCCCATCGAAGCAATTTCAGAATTTGATTTAGAGAGACAGAGTAATGTCCAAAGTGTAGCATGTGGCCCTCCACAGATGACACTTTGACAGGTGGGACCAATTGAAGCCATTCCAACTCTGCAAAGAAAAACCAAACTGTGAGGATGGAGTGTTACTGTGGGGACCTAGAGTGGTGGTCCCAGGCCCAACAAGAGGAACATTGCTGCAGGGGTTACACAGTGCTCATCCAGGTCAGACCAAAATGAAAATGCTCTCCAGACGTTACGTTTGGTGGCCAGATATTGATAAGGATATCGAAAATCTAGTCGGGAGTTCTGATCAATGACAATCGGAACAAGCTCTGCCTCCTTCAGCTCAATTGCTTCCATGGGAGTAGGCCAACCAACCTTGGGCAAGGTTACATGTGGATTTTGCTGGTCCGTTTATGGGCACTGTGTTCTTAATTCATGTTGATGCCCATTGTCGCGACGTGACGTTCAAGAAATGAGAACAGTAACGTCTTCCACAGCAATTGGAAAACCACGACAAACTTTGCTACGTATGACCTGCCAGAAGTTTTAGACTCCGATTGCGGCATTGCCTTTACAGGACAGAGTTTCAGCATTTCATGAAAACTGCCGGAGTGAATCATGTGTGCATGTCGCTCTAGCACCCAGCCTCGAATAGTTTAGCCGACAGAGCTGTCAAAACATCCAAATCAGTGATAAAAACGCAGCCGGCTACACCCTTGCGACTGAAGCTTGCTAGATTCTTCCCGACTTACAGGGGCACACTGCACATTACTCCACATGTTACTATGGGAGTATCCCCTGCAGAGCAAGGAATGAGGAAGTGAGGCTGGACCAGACTTGACCTAGTGTTTCCCAATTTAGCAAGGAAGGTGAAGGCGAAACAAAGAGATATCATGATTTTGTTAAATGTGATAGGTCCTTTGAGGTGAGTAACTTAGTATTTGTTCTGAATTTTAAGGTTGGCCCAGCCTGGGTCTCTGGGAAGATCATAACAAACACAGGCTCTGTGTCCTATCTGGTTGACCTCCAAGGAAAAAAGGTGAAGAAACATGGAGTGTTATGGGTCCAAGAACGAGAACCTCAATTGTTCTGGGATTCCAGATGAGAACCCAACTTTTTACATTGGAAAATTGGGAGAAAATGTTACTGCCCCACAGGAGTGACAACACTGACCAACAGTGGGTGGTGTAGCCACTTGGGGTGGCCACTGCCCAGCACAAAATGGAAGATTACAAGGAATGCAGGGAAAATGGACATGTTGCAAAAGCAAGCAGCTTGCAAAAGCACTTGTGTATTCTGACTGCTGCAGAAACCAGTTCTGACTGCTGCAGAAACCAGACAGCACTGTGAAAGAAAACAAGTTAGCATACTAATGAGGCGATACTGGGTGATTCCCAGGTACAATGGAAACAAGTTAACTCAAATCGATACATTGAATGGAAGGCCAGACTTCTCGGCACCAAGGGAAGTCCAAAACAATAAGTCCCAAGGACCGCCCAGTGATCGAGGGACTGTCCCGTTATTGGGGAATTCAAATCAATCAATTGGGAAGAGACCCAATCGATTGCGAGTGTACAGAGGGTCCGCCCAGGTGGGCGCGAGACCCTGATAAAGGTATAAGACAGAGACCTCGACCCCAGCTCTCTCTCTCTGCCAGCCTCTCCTTGACCAGCCAGCCCTCCCAGCAGAACACCGTTGCAGCAGAAGAACCTTGAGGACTAGAGGTCTGGACAGCAGCCGCCATCACGTAAGTGTCATACAACGCACGCTACAAGAGTAGACACTCCTGACCCCCTTTAGTCCATAACTACTGGAAGCCTGCGGACCCAGGACAAAGCTAGAGGCCGTTGTTCCCTGATCTGGCAGTCCCCTTATCCAGATAAGTATTTGGCCTATTAGTGGTAGGATTAGCCTAGTCTTATAGTTTTATATGCATGATTAGTAGATTACTGTATTATAATAAACATGTCGGGCGCAATTCTCCGCACTCACGACGGTGCGGAGAATAGCGGGGTTCGTAACATTTTACGGCCACGCTAGTCTGACGCCCTCCCGCTATTCTCCCCCCCCCCCCCACGCCCGACTCCCGACACGAATCGCTGCCGCCGTTTTTTTACGGTCAGCAGCGATTCTCAGCTGGCCGATGGGCCGAGTTCCAAGCCCTTTACGGCTATTTTTACGAACGGCAAACACACCTGGTCTGGCCGTTCGTAAAAACGGCCGTAAAGTGCCGATTTTTAAAACCATGGCACCGATTGGCACGGCAGTACCACGGCCGTGCCAAGGGTGCCATGGGCCCGATACCCGCGCACTCTTTGTCCTTCCGCCGCCCCGCTGTATCACTTCGCGGGGCGGCTGAGGGGCATCCCGGCCCGCGCATTCGCGGGTTTTGCGCAAATGCGCGATGACGTCATCCGCGCATGCGCAGGTTGGAGTCTTCCAATCCGCGCATGCGCGGCTGACGTCATGTGACGCGTCAGCCGGCGCAAACTCTGGCAAGCGGGCTTAACGAAATTCGTTAAGCCCGCGATGCCGGAGTTTACGGTGGCGGCATGCTAGCCCCGACCGGGGACAAGAATCGGTTACCAGTCGGGGAGGGGGAGGCTGGCGTCAAACCCGCCCGGATTTGATGCCAGCCTTACGATTTCTCCCTCTCTGGGAGAATCGCGCCCGTCTTGTTTGAACTTACTAACTGGTGTATGGAGTTATTGGTCTGAACTTGAACTTGAAACTTGTAGCGGTATCTTAACGATACCTGGCGACTCCACAGCTAAGGAACGAAACAGAGCCAAATTGAGTGTAAAGCACACTCACCCAGAACGAGCAACAATGGTATGTAGGGAGAAGTCTCACATGTGGTGGCTCCCTCCAAGGTACTTGAGTTTTGGCCTTTTTTGCATCTTTCTGGGGATATGTATGCATTAAATCCCATCTGATCGATGATATGTAGTGTCCATATAAGAGAAATGCCAAGAAAGACCAGAGCAAAAAAAAAATCGCTGATAGAAATTCTTCGTCAGATTCGGAGGCTACTCAAGGCTCTTTGGTGGAAAAGATGAAGGAGGCTGCTCATGTGACTCCAGCTACTCCAATAATCATAATAATCTTTATTGTCACATGTAGGCTTACATTGACACTGCAAAGAAATTACTGTGAAAAGCCCCTAGTCGCCACACTCCGGCGCCGGTTCGGGTACACAGAGGGAGAATTCAGAATGTCCAAATTACCTAACAGCACATCTTTCGGGACTTGTGGGAGGAACCGGAGCACCCGGAGGAAACCCACAAAGACACAGGGAGAACATGCAGACTCTACACAGACAGTGACCCAAGCCGGGAATCAAACCTGGGACTCTGGAGCTGTGAAGCAACGATGCTACCCACTGTGTGACTGTGCTTACCATTATGGCTGAGATGCTTGCCGACGTCTTGCCAGTGGAATTTGACAGACAATGGAGGGTTGTGTCCAGGGACCTTCATAAATCAAGAGAGGATGCCCTGGCTCCCATTTGGTGGAAGTTAAAAACGACCTCCAAAACAGTAAAAGTGAAAATGTATGGCACACGATTAAGGACATGGGGCTTACTGTTGTGAGGGGTGTTGTTCCTTGTACTGTTGTTGCTCTAGAAAATATAAAGCTCTCGGTTGGAATATTATTATGGGCCAGGGTTTAGAGAATACCAAAGTATATCATAGAGCTCACCTGACCCACGACTTTAAATAGATTCTGGTTATGGGGAGCACAAGGCCCCCTTTACAGGTGCGATGCAACAGAGATCTAAAGTATTTTAGAACAAAAATGATGTTTGTTCCATGAATCTAGTTAACTTTTTATAAACCCACAGTAAACACCTTATCAACTACCAACCGTGATACCCTCACCAAAGATACAGTACCCTATAGGTAACCCTTAGTATCTTTCCTAACAACATCCATAAGTCAACAATCCTTTTTAACAAAGACAGTAGGTTTGCATTCCTTACAGAAACAGGTATTACTTTGAAATCATCGTGATCTGGAAACATTCTTTAGCAGGCAGAGAGAGAGGCCAAAATACACCTCCTTAGTTTGAATGCAGCTCTCTAACTGAAAGCTAAACTAAAACTCAAGCCAAAAACAGCTTCCAGCTCAAAATGAAAGTAAAAAGCTGAGCCAGAGCCCAGCTTCACCCACACAATGACATCACTGCAGCCACTTGAGAAGACAAACATTACTTAAAGAGGCTTTCCCATGACAATATGATGTTTTGGAGGGTTTTTGTTCTACTTTGTGTCTTTGGTTTGGACAGTAGTCGGGTTTTTTCACACTGGGTGGGGGTGGCCCTGCTAGCTGAAGAGTTAACTCGCTAACAGAAGCAAAGGGGTAGGGGTAGCTGCAGCTCATTATACTAGTTTGGTTTGGGATATTGAGCTTGTTGTTTCCATTTTGTTTGAGTTGGGGTTTGTTCATTTTAGAACATAGAACAGTACAGCACAGAACATGCCCTTCGGCCCTTGATGTTGTGTCCTTGAGCCTTGTCCGAAACCAAGATCAAGCTATCCCACTCCCTGTCATTCTGGTGTGCTCCATGTGCCTATCCAATAACTGCTTGAAAGTTCCTAAAGTGTCCGACTCCACAATCACAGCAGGCAGTTCATTCCACACCCTAACCACTCTCTGAGTAAAGAACCTACCTCGGACATCCCTCCTATATCTCCCACCCTGAACCTTATAGTTATGCCCCCTTGTAACAGCTTCATCCACCAGAGGAAATAGTCTCTGAATGTCCACTCTATCTATCCCCCTCATCATCTTATAAACCTCTATTAAGTCGCCGCTCATCTTCCTCCGCTCCAAAGAGAAAAGCCCTAGCTCCCTCAACCTTTCCTCATGAGACCTATCCTCCAAGCCAGGCAGCATCCTGGTAAATCAGGGGCTGGTTTAGCTCACTGGGCTAAATCACTGGCTTTTAAAGCAAACCAAGCATGCCAGCAGCACTGTTCAATTCCCGTACCAGCCTCCCCGGACAGGCGCCGGAATATGGCGACTCGGGGCTTTTCACACTGACTTCATTGAAGCCTACTCATGACAATAAATCGATTTTCATTTTCATTTTCAAATCTCCTTTACACTCTTTCCAATGCTTCCACACCCTTCCTATAGTGAGGTGACCAGAACTGCACACAATACTCCAAATGTGGTCTCACCAGGGTCATGTATAGTTGCAGCATAACCCCACGACTCTTAAACTCAAGCCCCCGTTAATAAATGCAAACACACTATAGGCCTTCTTTACCGCTCTATCCACTTGAGTGGCAGCCTCCCAAGATCTGTGGCCATGAACCCCAAGATCTCTCTGTTCCTCCACATTCCTCAGAGCCCTGCCGTTGACCCTGTAATCTGCATTCACATTTTTCCTACCAAAATGAATCACCTCGCACTTATCAGGGTTAAACTCCATCTGCCATTTTTCAGCCCAGCTCTGCATCCTATCAATGTCTCTTTTCAGCCTACAACAGCCCTCCATCTCATCCACCACTCCACCAATCTTGGTGTCATCAGCAAATGTACTGAACCACCCTTCAGCCCCCTCCTCCAAGTCATTGATAAAAATCACAAATAGCAGAGGACCCAGCACTGATCCCTGTGGTACACCACTGGTAACTGGTCTCCAGTCTGAAAATTTTCCATCCACCACCACCCTCTGTCTTCTATGTGATAGCCAGTTATTTATCCAATTGGCCAAATTTCCCTCTATCACACACCTCCTTACTTTCTTCATGAGCTGACCATGGGGAACCTTATCAAACACATTTTGTTGCTATTAGTATGTCCATTTTGGTGTGGTACTGTATGGGGGTAAGATGGTGTGAGGAGAAGAGGGGCATAGGGGGCAGGGTTATTTTGCTGATGGTGACTGTAGATTTTTCTGTATTTTGTGTTGCTGGTGAGTTTGGCAGATATCTTGGGTGGGCCTTGTGCCTGACTCTCTAAGTGGTTGTTGGATAATCTCTTTTTGTCGTACTGTCGGCTTTTATGAAGCAGATGGGCGGGGCGGGGGGCGGGGGAATCGGTGGCATTTTCTGTTCCCGAGGGATAAGAGTTTTTCTTTTTTTTCCCATGTCCATCAGGTTTACTCACGGATTGACTTTTTTCTGGTGGATAGGTTTCTCCTGCCCTGGGTGAAGAGAATGCGGTATTTGGCTACTGTGATTTCACACTTTGTGGATTTGGTAATGGAGTCAGGTCTCTCACTGCACCCGCCATGGAGGTTGGATATGGCATTGTTAGCAGACAAAGGATTTGGCAAACGTATATCCTCCGCCATTGAGGAATATATCAAGTTGAACAAGAGCCAGTCGATCTCACCCTCTCCCCAGTGGTTATTAGGGGAGGAGATCATTTCCTATAAAGCACATATGGAAAGGACTGTGAAGGTGTCATGACAGAGGCTGGTGGACTCCATCCTTGAGGTGGCTTGATTCTACCCCAGGGTTGCTTGAGAAAGGAAAAAATTGCAGGCGCAATTTGAATCAACAGGTAGGGCAGTGGGCCAGCTGCAGCATCCAAAGGGGGTATTGAATACGGGGAGAAGGCCAGTCACCCTTTAGCTCATTGATAGAAATGTACCTTTTCAAATATGAAATAAGTTTAAAGGAAGAAATGGTTTAGAAGTAAAATGGTTTATTAAAGTGGTTTATTAAAGTCATACATTTCAAAAATGACAGTGTAAACTGCTGAGTAGCATGGGAATGATCAGATTATAATTGGCCAGACAGAAGCAAGGACACATTTTGTTAGTATTAAAATCTGGGCAACGTTCCTACTCCAGTTTTCATGGCAACAGATAAAGCTTGGTGGGAAAGCAATATCTCAATCACACCATATCAAAATTTGATGGGAAGACATTTCAATCGAATTGAATGAACTGTTATTATTATGACCCAATCACAGCCAGAAAGGGGACAGAACATTGACAATAACAATTACCTTAAAGCTAGGTGCCAGTTTTGAACAATTCATCCCGGGATCATCTTACTTCATTTCTGAAACTATTTCCTGTGCTTTGCTTTGAAAGCCGCCATTTTGCCTATTTCCAACTTCTATATATTGTGTATTTTGATTTGAAGAAATTATCAAGAACTGTAATGTTTATTGAATTCAACTCAGTCATCTGTATTTGCTCAGACAAAATACACTTTCTAAAACTCTGTATTTGCAAGCAAACTGACCTGATCAAGAGCCATTTTAAAACTGACTGAATATAGCTACAACTCCCCAACCACCGTACCACCCTCCACCCATGTGCACACAAGACAGGGACACAGTAAGGAAGAGGAAGGATTAAAATAATGGGGATGAAAGAGGATGAGAGATAAGAATCTCTGCTGCTGAGGTAGCGGACTTTGTAGGCGGTGATCCTCTCAGAATGCAAGGTGCTGAAAACCATTGGTGGGTTTGGATCTTCTACAATCTGCCTTCACTTCAGGCTGCAGGAATGCCTCTGGAGAGTCACCTTAATTTGTACAGGCCTCCACCAGATTGGCTCTCAGTCTGACTGAGGTAGTATTAGAATTGTCTACCTGAGAGCTTCCAGCAGGCTCACCACCCACTCTGTCTTTCAGCTGCTTGTCTGGTCTTTGTGCAGGGTTACCAGCTGTTGTATAGGGAGGGGGAATGACCTGGTTTTCAGGACCTTTCAGGATTCTCAGGAGAGATATCAGACTGGGCTTTTCCCAGCCTTTCAAATAGAAGATTAAACTTCCACAAGTTACTGCTTACCGTCTTTCATTTAGATGTTACCTTCGCAGGCCTGGCTGGGGAGTGTTTTAAAATCACCAGCCTTAGCTGTTAGAGACTGCGTTCAAATCAGCTCATCCTGCAGTCCAGACCTAAGAAGAAACTTCAAGCCAAAATGGACCTGCCTTCTTTCCCAGAAACCTTCGAGAAGCATCTGAAGGGGTCCACCAATCATAATCGAGAATCAAACAAGCCCTGGAATTCCAGAAGAACCGATTGGCTGCCGGCCAAGTCCATCAAAATGGCATCACAGGACCCTGTCACACAGCACACTGCGGGGAGGGGAACCGCCTTGGGCCAGTTCAAATATCAGCTTGCAGTGGGGGGTTTCAAAAGTTTAAAAGCAGCCAGCAAGACAGTAATTAAAAGAGACACAAGAATCAGACAAGGATTTAAAAGAGGTACCTTACACTATTAAAATGCATGTCCTCCCAAGGTTTTTATTTTATTTTCAGTATCTCTCCAATTTTCTCCCAAAATTCTGTTTCGTTAGAGTTAACAAATTAGTGTCCTCCTTTATTTCGGCATGTGAGACCCCGGAGATCCATAGGACGTTCCTCTTGAGGGATAGGCAGTCAGGTGGTTTAGCTTTATCCAATTTGTTATTTTATTATTGTACTGCCAATATTGAGAAAGTGCTGGGGTGGCTTAGTGACCCGAGTTCCATATGGGAGAAAATGGTGGCGAGATTTTATAGGGGCTCTAGTTTGGGTGCCTTAGTAACAGTCTCACTTCCATTCTCTCCTGCAAGGTTTTCTTTGAATCTTATGGTGGTGTCCACCCTGCGGACATGGAAACAATTCAGAAAACATTTTAAATTTAGCTCCATATCGTTGTTGGTACCTATCAGTGCTAATAACAGCTTTGTGCCGGCGAGTTTAGATTTGACGTTTAGGTCATGGGAGGGGAAGGTGGTGATAAGAATTGGTGAGTTGTCCATGGAAGGATGGTTTGCCAGTTTGGAGGGGCTGTCAGTGAAATTTCAAGTCGCTGGGATTAGGTTGTTTCGATATTTCCAGATTTGTGATTTTTTGGAGAAGGTTTTCCTTAATTTCCCTTACCACCACCAGCCTTCTTGCTGAAGAGGATTTTATCTTTGACCAGGTCTTGTGGGGGGAGGGGAAGACGTATTTTGGGTATCTATAATCAGATCCTATCAGCAGAGTTGGCTCCGTTGGATGAGATGAAGACAAAGTGGGAGGGTGAATTGTGTCCTATACTGGATGAGGATGTATGGAGTGAGATTCTTTGCAGGGTCAACTCTACGTTCTCCTGGGCTCTGCTCAGTTTGATCCAGTTTAAGGTGGTGAACAGGGCTCATCTGACCAAGGAGAGAATGAGTGGATTATTTTTGGGGGTGGATGACAGCTATGAGAGGTGTTTTGGGGGTTCAGCTAATCATACGCATATGTTCAGGTCATGTTCCAAGCTGTACAGCTTCGGGGTCTCCTTCTTTAACACCATGTCAAAGATTTGAACTGGAGCCTTGTTCGCTGGTGGCTATTTTCGGGTTAGCAGACTAACTGGTGCTGCAGCCGGGGGCGAGGAAGGTGGATATCCTCGCCTTTGCCTTGGTACTGGAGGTGAGTTCTGCTTGGGTAGAGATCTCCTACTCTGCTCAGTGCCTCAGCTTGGTTGGGTGATCTCCATGGAAGTTTTACATTTGGAGAAGGTAACGTGCATCATTTGGCAGTCTGTAGAGGGATTCTACCTGAAATGGCAGCCATTCATTTCCTTTTTCAAAGAGTTAGTCACTGTCGGTTATCAAGGGTTTTTTTTTAGTTTATTATTGGGGGGTTAGGTTTGGTTGTGTTCTCATTCTATTGTAACCTGAAGCATCCGTTTTATATTATATTAATATAAATGAAAAAGTTGGAGTTCCGGTGACGGGACTGTGCTGAGCGGATGCAGGAAAGGTGGTTTTCCTCCTGGAAATTGGAATTTGGCACTTTTAGCCCAAAAATAGGCTTCTAACTTTGCGATAAACACCCCCATCCTCCTTCAAGATTACCACAGCTACTGGAAAATACTCTAAAACAATTCTAGGGGCCGAAAAGATGACGGGATTAGTAAGAGCCTGGAAAGAAAGGATTGGGTGATGATGAGCACGTAGAGTAGGAAGGAGCTGGCTGTACCCGAGCAGGTTGTGTTCAGAAGCACATGCCAGACTACCCCCGATAAGCGAGTGGATGGACCTCCTAATGCAGGAGTTCCTAAAGCACAGAGACACCATTAAGCTAGAGATGATGGCAACAGTGAAGGCGATGATCGCAGATGCCCTGTGCCCCTTCAAGGTGGCGCTGGAAAAGATGAAGCAACGGCTGGTAGTGCAGGGGGTAACCATAGGGGTGTTGGAGCAGGCAGCAACCTACCAGAGGGACCGGATCGCCTCATTGGGGATGGAGGTGGCAAGGTTAGTGGCGACCCAAGGGAAAGGGAACGTCAAGGACCACAGGATCAGTTGTGATGCTGGAATGTTCGCATTGTGGGCCTACCGGAGGGCATCGAGGGAAGGAGTACGTGGCCCAGGTGCTGGGGAAACTGGTCAGAGAGGAGAATTACCCAAAATCCCAGAGGTAGAGCCCACAGCTCACAGGAAGAGGGCGGGAGACAGAAACCCCCCCATTACGATTGTCACCTGGAACGTCAGAGGACTGAACAGCCCAGTGAAAAGATCCACCCTCTTCATCCAGCTGAAAAGTCTGAGGGACAATGTTATCTTCCTCCAAGAGACGCACCTGAGGGAGTAGGATCGAACGCAGGTAAGAAAAAGCTGGGTAGGTCAGACATGCCAATCGTGTTACAGGGCAAGGGCTAGGGGTGTGGCAATACTGTTTACCAAGAGGGCAGCCTTCACGGCGACAAAAACAGTGACCGACTCAGGGGGACAGTATGTTAGCAGTGTCCTGGAAGGAGCACCAGTGGTCCTCGTAAAGGTCTATGCTCCCAACTGGGACGTGCAGAACTCTTAAAGAAAACCATGGGTGATATCCTCGAAATAGACTCATACCGACTCATTAAGGCGGGGGGAGTTTTAACTGAATACATGACCCATGGATGGACCGATCCCTTGTGACTTCCTCCTTCCTTAGCTAGTGGGCCAGCAGGCAGCTATCTTTATTTCCATGCTCGTAAAAGGTCCCCCATGTCTGGTGGAGCTGGTGTACTGCTTTCTCAGTGGACAGCAGGATTTGCATCTTTTTCCTTTTTGTCAGTGGTTTCAAGGTGGGGGCCGTGGAATACCGCCAATCTACCTCCAGTATGGAATTGACCAGCTGTTGCCTAGCCGCTTTCTCTTTCCTATCTTTGCGTGCCTTGAACACAATAACTTCCCCCCTTATCACTGCCTTCAGTGCCTCCCAGAATGTGGATTGTGAGACCTCTCCATTCTGGATGTTGGTAACCTACCCGCCTATGGCTTGTGATATCTGTTTACAGAATGCCTTGTCAGCAAGAGGGGCCTTGTCCAGCCTCCATGGGGGGGGCGTTCTGCCCGGCCTGTCTCCGATCTCACATCCATATAGTGTGGAGCAAGGTCGGAGATTACAATTGGGGATTACTCTGCTCCTACTATCCCTGGAAGCACTGATTTTCCCACAAAGAAGTTAATCCTGGAGTAGACCCTGTGTACCTGGGAGAAGAAGGAGAACCCCTCCACTGGGTGTGTGAACCTCCAGGCCCCATTGACCCCATCTGCTCAATGAAGGTGTTCAATGCTCTTCTTGTTTGATAGACTGAAATTATGAGCGCCTGAACTATGTTACCTCACCATTTTCTTTCATGGATGCTTCTTGTTAATAGTTGTCTGTTCATAAATAAGGTAAGAAAGAACTTTAAGTGGTAGCACCGCAGAACATGTGGAACGACGGTTGAATGGAGTGTGAGTTGGCGGATGGCTCGCAGAGGCAGAGTGCAAGTCAAAACTCACGGGCGACGGTTGAGCACTGACCAGTCGACACCTGGGGAGTCAAGAAGTAGGGTGGCATTCTTTGTCCTCATTTGTCTGTAGATAGATAGATAGAATAGATAGAACAGTACAGCAGAGAACAGGCCCTTCGGCCCTCGATGTTGTGCCGAGCAATGATCACCCTACTCAAATCCACCCTATACCCGTAACCCAACAACTCCCCCCCTTAACCTTACTATTAGGACACTACGGGCAATTTAGCATGGCCAATCCACCTAACCCGCACATCTTTGGACTGTGGGAGGAAACCGGAGCACCCGGAGGAAACCCACGCACACACGGGGAGGACGTGCAGACTCCACACAGACAGTGACCCAGCCGGGAATCGAACCTGGGACCCTGGAGCTGTGAAGCATTGATGCTAACCACCATGCTACCATGCTGCCCCTGTAGTTAAACTTCAATGAACAAATTTGTTAACTTTCACCTGCCGAGTAGTTGTTGAGCCTCACAACTATTGCAACCAATGACTTGAGTGAATGCAGTGTTGGACTCTCTGGATATGAGGGTCAGACTCTGAAGAAAGATAATAGGATGAGGGTGACAGTTTGTGAAATGCGGGTGTCATGCTCAGAACCAGCTGGATGGGCAGAAAGTTAACTGCGTGGGTTACCTCCGGGTGCTCCGGTTTCCTCCCACAGCCCAAAGATGTGCAGGTTCGGTGAATTGGCCATGCTCAATTGCGCTTAGTGTCCAAAAAGGTTAGATGGGTTACTGGGTTACAGGGATAGGGTGGAAGTGTGGGGTTAAGTAGGGTGCTCTTTCCAAGGGCCAGTGCAAACGCGATGGGTCAATTGGCCTCCTTCTGAACTGTAAATTCTATGATTCTATGAGTTGATTAGATCCAAGTGAAGTTCAGGAATCAAGAGAAGTTGGAGAGCAAGGTAGCCAAGGACTGACATTGGAAATAAATATCGCAACAATTGACGGAAAAATTGAAGGTAAAATCAGGAAAGGAAGAATAAAAATTTCATGGGTGGACAATATGAGAAGTGGACTGAGGGAGGATTGAAGAAAGCTGGAGAAGGAGCAGGATGATGCCAAAGGACCCATTAAGGTTATGGTGACAACTGATGGAGCATGATCACTGTTTAAATATAGGGAAAATGGCAGATTACGGACCCACAAACAACAATTAAATAAATTACCAATTAAACTGGTTTTAGTGAGTAGTTGAGAGTTAAATATGGAGGGGAATTCTGCTTTCCTCGGAAAATGCACTAGAATCTTTTATAACCAACTGAGTGGGAAAATTGGTTCTCAGGTTAACATTTTATCCAAAAAGTGGCATTTGCAACAGTTCTATGATCACTAGGACTTTAATTTCCAGTTTTTTTCTGCCACTAATCAAAGAAATGACTCATGTTTTTAAACTTGATGCTGTCTAGTTGAATCTGCTTCAGTATCTTTTTTAATGAAGATCATCTATATGTATCAGCTTTGCAATATTTGCTTATTGGATTATTATTCAATTTAATCAATGAGTGGCCCGTAAAAAGAAAAATTCTGTATTTGGAACAATCAATATGTAGAAAACTTAATATATTTCAGTGCAATATATTCCATGTCTGTCAAATAGTTTGTGCAAAAATATTAGCACCGCAGAAAGGGTAATATCTCTGAGGCTTCTAGTCATGGTATCTTCTGCTATTGAACAAGACTCCTGACAGGATTGTGATTGTCCTTCAGCACCTCGTCCAGTTGCTAATCTTCAGGTACGCGGAGGACACTGAGAGCTTTATTTCATAAAGATCTTTGAGATCCTTGACTTTGGGTTCAATTCCAAGTTGAGAAGCCAGAATTGGTCAGGTAAATCATAAAAGTCCAATTGGTCAAGTCTTCCCAGATGCGGCCAAGGTTGCTTCTAAGAGCCCCATCCAAAAATGGGTGGTGGGCGGACCAGAGAAGGAGGACCTATAACATTGTCCAGCAAACTGCCTCATCGGGAGGAGCGGGGAAACATGAGGGAGCCTCGAGATGGAAGAGCCCATCAAAGAATTAAAGAAGTGTAAACAAATAAACATGGCCACAGCTCTTAGGTCTTCATTATGGAAGGGACACCCTTTCATTGGCTTATCTGTAGCCACAGCTGTGCCCCTCTGACCAGCACAGCTCAGAGAGGGAGAATTTAAAGGAGGTTTGATTGGTACCCTAGTGTCCCAGAGCTAAGACCTCAGTTTATATTTTTATAATATATCACCCAGGCTAATTTATAAAAAAACATTTTTTACCTGGATAAAGGCGTTAAAATCACTGAAGACTCACACAAAATGAATTCCTGGCCTTCAGAACAGGAGCAACCTTGTTATCTCTAAAGATGTGCTAATGTCCTGTGACTGCAAAGATCAAAGCCCAAGGAATTGTACAAAGGCCACTTACATTTCTCAGGCCAAGCCCTAGCCAGCAGAGATGATCAGGACAAAATGACACTGAAGCCTACATTGAATTTATTAATGAGCGAAAAAATAACCATCTCAAGAATCCAGACAAGGACTATACATCCTTTGCTAACACCATTTATCCTGCCTTGTGAATCTGCAAAAGGCAGACTCATTTTACCATCTAGCAGGCAGCAAAAGAACCAAAGCTCTGTTCCATATCTGAGTGTCTGGCTTCACTCCATGTTATTTTGTACTGTGTTGTGCCCGCAGAAGATGTTATTCACTGAGCAAACCAGATCCCAAAGGGAAACCTAGCACATTTATTATAACCTTATTTTTCATATTGTGAAAATGAGAGGGAAACGCTCCTGACACTAGAAGAAAGAAACTTCAGTCACACTTTTAGGATTTTAAAAATTAAAAGATTTACTAACTAGAAGAAAAAACTTAAGCACATTAGATTTAAATTACACAGTTAAAACAGTGTTACAAAACATTCCCCCAAAAAAACATTTGATTAAAACACACAAGCAATACCTTCTTGGCAACACTTTTCTTATATTTTATCTAGAAAAATCCAATGATATTACCCAAGGCACAAACTGCTGACACTTGAAAAATGTATACTACAGAATTCCTCAAACACTTCTACTCAGCTGGGGCAATCCAAGAAAGTTCAGGGACAAACTGCTTTCTGAAACAAAGAGTTTCTGGCTTGAAAACTGGATGGGTACTTCAAATTTGACACCTTCTCCCAGCACAAAGCTGGTCTCAGGCAATTTCCCCCACACAGCCACCTCAACTCAGTTCAACATTTTTCCTTCAACATCCTTTTCCCTGCAGTCTTAGAATTCATTGCCCTCTTTGAACTCAACTTTTCTAAAATATAAAAATATTTAATGTTTTCCGATTGTCCCAAATCTTGGGTCAATAAAATGTAATAACTTCCCTGTTTACTTCTGAAACCTTCATACGTTTTGAAGGTCTATTGTTGCTTCTAAACTCCCCCTTTTAAATGAAACAGATGAAAATCGAAGTCCAACCTATACTTGAAAATCCTATCTCACCATATTATTTTATCTCTCAGCTCTCACAGACAAGCTGCCTCTATTACCTTCCGCCGCTTTAATTAATGATGTTATATACAAACACAGACTCATAGCCTTCTTTTCAGAATACAACCATATTCCCCAAAATATATTTTTTAATAACATCACAGGGGCGATTTTGAGAGCCCCACGCCGGGCCGGAGAATCGCCGTAACCGTGCCATCGTGAGAATCAGCGCCATTTGCGCTGGCGCGTTTGACGCATGCCGATTCTCCGGGTCGGATGGGCCGAGCGGCCGTGCGGCTAGGACAGAGTCCCACCGGCGCCGTTCACCCCTGGTCGCTGCCGGCGGGTACTCTGCGCGAAGGGTTGGGGGGGCGGCGGCATGTGGGGGGAGAGGGAGGCTCCGTCCCCAGGGGTGGGGGGGGGGCTCCGATGGAGTCTGGCCCACGTTCAGGACTCACCGATCGGCGCTCCGGCCTCTCCCCCCCCCCCCCCCCGGGCCTACTTTACTGCGCGGCCGGCCCCTGAACATGTTGAGTCGGGGCCAGTGTGCTGAAGAAGTCCCCCGCGCATGCGCAGGTTGGCGCAGTCCAAATGTGCATGCGCGGGTTGGTGCGGCGCCCTTGTGGCACCGGGAAGGGAGGCTGGCGTGGTGTGAACCGCTCCAGCGCCGTTCTGGCCTCCTGTGGGGGACAGAATCGGTCGTCCCCATGCCCGTTTCGCGCCATGGTGAAACGCGACGGCGTTCAAGACGGCATGAACACTTTGTCTCCATTTTGGAGAATTGCCCCCCCCACCCCAACAAGTGGAACTTTGTATTATTGCCGACACGACTAAATCATTTTTATATGCCTATCCCATTGTGGAAGTCATCCCTACTGGAAAACTATATTATGCAGTATCTATCTTCAACCTGCTGACTCTGTTAAAGAATACACAATTGGGGTCTTTGATTCTGGACTCACCTGAAACAATCATTCTCATTTTGTCTGTGCTCGTTGCCATACTTCTTTCTAGTCTCTATCCCACCCTCATTGTATGAATGAAAGGGTGGCCACGTTGTAACTCTCCTCTTACGTATGAGTGGATGAAAATAAATTAACCCTTTCAGTTCATCCTATCTCAAGTTTGTCGTTGATGTTAATAGGGAATTGGATCACAGCTGGATGGAGGGGTTGGAAAAAGACACTGCCTCACATAAAGTGGAAAGTGAAAAAATCAAAAACACCTTTCTGATTACGGACGGAGGGTGGAGGAGATATCAAGGTTTTAATTAAACACTCTCCTGCCTGTAACAATGCCCCTCCACCGGGTGGCTATCTCCAGGCATCTGCCTCAGCGAGCGCCCAACCACCATTGGAAAGGTCCTAACAGCATCATCAATTTTACCCTGTGGACAGCTAATTAAACCTAATTAGCAGTCAGGTCCCAACTCTGGAAAGGTTACTCAGGGACTGAGGAAAGAGTTGGCCAAAGTAGACTGGGCACATATAATTAATAGTGGGAGAGTTGACGAACAATGGTGGATGTTCAGGGAGATACTAAATACCTCTCAATTAAAGTATATTACTGAGAAGAATTGCAAAATTGAGAAAAATGTTCTATGCCTAAATAAGGAACTCAAGGAAGACATAAAAGCAAAAACTAGGCATACCATACTGCAAACACTAGTGGTGAGGTGGAGGATTGAGAGAACTTTAAGATTCAGTAAAAGGCTACTAAAAATAAAGTCAGAAGAGCGAAGATGAAGTATGAAAGGAAACTAGCAGGAAATCAAACATTGATACCAAAACCTTCTATAAGTATATAAAGAGGAAGAGAATAGCTAAAGTAAATGTTGGTCCGTTAGAGGATGATACTGCTGAGGTAATAATAGGAAACACAGAGACAGTGGAGGCACTGAACCAATATTTTGCCTCTGTCTTCATAGATATCATAGTATCCCTACAGTGCAGAAGGAGGCCATTTTGCCCATCAAGTCTGCATCGGCCCATGGACAGAACACTTTCTTCAGCCCAAGCCTCCACCCTATCCCTGCAAACCAGTAACCCTACCTAAACTTTTGGACACTAAGTGGCCTAACTGCACATCTTTGGACTGTGAAAGGAAACCAAAGCACCGGTTCTTTGAGGAGGTAACAAGAAAGTTTGACAAAAGAGAACCAGTGGATGTGAGTTATTTAGATTTCCAGAAGGCCTTTCACAAGGTGCCACATAGGAGACATTTAAATAAGTTAATAGCCCATGGTGTTCAGGGTAAGATCCTGGCATGGATAGAGGATTGGCTGACTGGCAGAAGGCAGAGAGTGGGGATAAAGGAGTTAGAATGGCAGCCGGTGACTAGTGGTGTGCCTCAGGGGTCGGTGCTGGGACCACAACTTTTCACAATATACATACATGATCTGGAAGAAGGAACGTATGGCACTGTTGCTAAATTTACAGATGATACAAAGATCTGTAGAGGGACAGGTAGTATTGAGGAAGCAAGGGGGCTGCAGAAGAATTTGGACAAGCTAAGCTAAGAGAGTGGGCAATGAAATGGCAAATGAAATACAATGTGGAAAAGTGTGAGGCTATGCACTTTGGAAGGAGGAATTTAGGCATAGACTATTTTCTAAATGGAGAAATGCTTAGGAAATCAGAAGCGCAAAGGGTCTTGAGAATCCTTGTTCACAATTCTCTTAAGATTAATGTGCAGGTTTAGCTGGCAGTTAAGAAGGCAAATGCAATGTTAGCATTCATGTCAAGAGGGTTAGAATATAAGACCAGGGATATACTTCTAAGGCTGTATAAGGCTCTGGTCAGACCCCATTTGGAGTATTTTGGGCCCAGTATCTAAGGAAGGATGTGCTGGCCTTGGAAAGGGTCCAGAGGAGATTCACAAGAATGATCCCTGGAATGAAAAACTTGTCGTATGAGGAACGGTTTGAGGACTCTGGGTCTATACTCATTGGAGTTTAGAAGGGTGAGGGGGGATCTTATTGAAACTTACAGGGTGCTGTGAGGCCTGGATAGAGTGGTCGTGGAGAGGATGTTTCCACTTGTAGGAAAAACTAGAACCAGAGGATACCATCTCAGACTAAAAGGACGATCCTTTAAAACTGAGATGAGGAGGAATTTTTTTCAGTCAGAGGGTGGTGAATCTGTAGAACTCTTTACCACAGAAGGCTATGGCCAAATCTCTGAGTGTCTTTAACATGCTGATGTGATGCCCCTATTCAAAATGGGAGAGAGGCAAAAAGTAGGAAACTATAGACCCATTAGCTTGACCTCTGTGGTGGGGAAGTTGCTGCAATCAAACATTAAGGAGGAAGTGACTGAACATTTGGAAAGGCAAAGCTCAATCCACCATTTTAAGCATGGTTTTATGAAGGGTAAGTCATGCTTGACAAACTTGCTTGAGTTCTTTGAAGACATAACCAGCAAGGTGGGTAATGAGGAACCTGTGTGTGTGGTATATTTAGACATCCAGAAGGCTTTTGATAAGGTGACACACCCAGAAGGTGAGATTGCAGGGGATTGGGGGTAGAGTACCAGATTGTATTGAAGACTGGCTGACTGACAAAAAAACAGAGGGTTGGGATAAATGGGTTCTTCTCTGGCTGGCAAACAGTAAATAGTTGGGTGCCGCAGGGGGTCAGTCTTCGGACGTCAACTGTTTACAACCTATATAAATGCTCTGCAAGCAGGAACAGAATGTAACAGCAAAATTTTCAGACGGTACTAAAATAGGTTGAAAAGCAGACAATGAAGAGGAGATAACACTTTACAGATGGATATAGATAGGCTAGGTGGTTAGGCCAAAATTAGACAGATGGAGTTTAATGTAGGTAAGTGTAAGGTTATCGATTTTGGCTGAAAAAATAGAAAGACAAGTTATTATCTAAATGGAAAGCAGATTCAAAATGTGTCTGGGCAGAGGAATCTGGGTGTCTTTGTTCATGAATCGTAGAAAGTTGGTATGCAGGTATCGCATGTAATTAAAAAGGCAAGTGGAATGCTAGCGTTTATTGCAAAACGACTGGAGTAATAAAAGTAGAGAAGTGTTATTTCAATTGTATCGGGTGTTGGTGAGACCACATCTGGAGTACTGTGTCCAGTTTGATCTCCTTATTTGAGGAAAGATGTGGTGGCATTGGAAGCAGTTCAGAGGAGGTTCACCAGATTGATTCCAGGGATGAAAGGGCTGACAGGAGAGATTAAATAGTTTGGGTTTATACTCGCTGGAGTTTAGAAGGATGAGAGGGGAGCTGATCGATGTATACTATACTAAAATGGATTGGTAAACTAAACACAGACCAAATATTCCCCTTGTGGGGCAAGCTAGAATGAGGGGTCACAGATATAGTTGGTAGGTGGTACGTGTGGAACTGAGATGAGGAGGCACCACACAGACAGTGACCCTGGGCCGGGATCGAACCTGGGTCTTCGTCGCTGTGAGGCAGCAGTGCTAAGCACCATGCCACCCCCAATCTCATCCTCAATAATAGACTCTAAAACCTTACCAACAACCAAAGTCAGGTTAACAGGCCTATAATTTCCTGTCTTCTGCCTCCCTCCCACAGGGGCAATACATCAGCCATTTTCTAATCCCACAAATTGCAATTTGATGATCATTGGTCAGTTATTGGGAGTGATATTGGTTGAGGGATAAATATTGGGCTGAGATGAGGCAGAGGGTGATGAATTTTTCGCTGACCCATAGTGCAGTGGGATCAGTCATTAAATGGTTTTAAGAAGGAGTCAGATACATTTCTGATCTAAAAGACAAACAGGTTAAAGGGATATGGGGAACAGGCGGGGAGGTCAATTTGAGACTAGGAAGAGATCAGCCATGATCTGATTGAATGGCGGAGCAGGCTCGAAGGGCTGAATTGCCTACTACTGCTCCTAATTTCTATGTTCCTATTTTCGCACATTCTTTCCTACAGGATAGTTTCTGAAGTAACATATTAAGGATTGAGGTGAAGCCGCAAGTCAAACACTGCAGCAGGGAAAACATTTCCCCCTTATCTGTTAAAGGTATTTCAAGAGCAAGCATAACACTGTAGCTGCACAAGGGAAATTAGCTTCACAAACTGAATTACAAAAACAGAACTTGCATTTTTAAGAATGCATTCTCATGAATTGGGTCAGCGCAAAATGCTTCTCAATGAATAAAGTACATTTTAAGGTTACACCAGGAAATGCTTCATTTGGAGGCTAAGTTGTACCTAACTCACCCAAGTAATGTTGGAAAGCTCATCAGCCATTTTGTACATAGCAAGAGTATAAGACCAGAAGACATAGGAGCAGAATTAGGCCATTTGGGCCATCGGGTCTGCTCCACCATTCAATCATGGCTGATATGTTTCTCATCCCCATTCTTCTGCCTTCTCCCCATAACCCCTAATCCCCTTACTAATCAAGAACCTATTATCTCTGTCTTAAAGACACTCAGTAATTTGGCCTACTCAACATTCTGTGGCAATGAGTTCCACAGATTCACCACCGTCTGGCTGCAGAAATCCCTCCTTATCTCAGTTTTAAAGGATCGTCCCTTCAGTCTGAGGATGTGCCCTCGGGTTCTAATTTCTCCGCCTGGTGGAAACATCCTCTCCACGTTCACTCTATCCAGGCCTCGCAGTATCCTGTAAGCAATAATATTAATTTCAAAATAAGCAATTAATTTCAAATAATTTCCTTATATTTCTTTTCTGTCTGTTTCTTTTAATCTGATCTGGTCGTTTTCTTTACTCTTCCTCAGTCATTGCAAATGTCTAGTTCCGTAATTCATGTTTTAGTATATAACGTTTAGTTTTCGGAATTAGGATTTTAAAAGATGCAGATATTGGAAAAAAACTGATGAAGAACCTGGTGATTACCTGAATGGGAATGCAGATCAAACAAGCCTGGATTACTTACAAAAGGTAACTTGTGTTTATCTTACAAAATCAGAGTTAGATATGTGAAAAGTCAATGAAAGGCAGTTATCCTTGTGACAGACAACAGTCTGTCCAAAGTCAAAGCAAGAAGGTATGAGGTCCAAGCTTGCACTGAGGAATCTTCAGTCATAAAGCCTGAACGAAAACTTGGAGGGTTGTTTTGTTAAAAGCTAATGGAAATATCCCCCCAAAATATGGTACATTGAAAGAGTAGCTGGAATACTGAGGAGAAAACTGGATACTGAGGGGCTGGTTTAGCTCACGGGGCTAAATCACTGGCTTTTAAAGCAGACCAAGCAGGCCAGCAGCACGATTCGATTCCCGTACCAGCCTCCCCGGACAGGCGCCGGAATGTGGCGACTAGGGGCTTTTCACAATAACTTCATTCGTGACAATAAGCGATTTTCATTTCATTTTCATTTCATTTCAAATCAAAGTGAATTATGCAGGGCTGTGGCATACTATTGGGCTGGTCCCAAAAAATGAATGAAACTTCAAGATTTTGGAATATATAAGGACGGGATGGCAGGGGTAGAAGGAAAGGAATTAGTTTTAGATTTGGAGTCTTGCCAAAGTGTTAAGTTAGTAGTGCATGCTTTGTATATTTTCAATATACAATAAAGTTTGCTTCATGAGGTGAAATCTGCTGTTGGGAGTCTTACAGTTAACTACTGGGCTTTGGGTTTTTTCTTTGAAAGTTAAAGGTCCCTGTTCGGATTGCAGCAGTATTTAATTTATTACTCTAGTTCGTCCTATTGCCTGCGCTGTTGTTCTTTTGTTTCTTTCTCAGTCCTTAAAGTTAATTAGTTCACAAGATACACTATTGGTCTCATTGTTCACCAAGGCCCATTGTACCTGTTGACCAATGTTCCCACTGAGTTACAGGCATTCACATCAGGAAGCAGCCTGAAAGATACCACACAGACCATGAACTGTGATAAATGCCATGTGCATCGCCATGCAACATAATTCAAAGGAACAGTGCACTGAAGAAAACCGCACAACAATTACATTTTAAAGGGCACTTTACCATTGCACTTCCAGCAAGTTGTGCCGCAAAATTAATTGAGGCTGCTGAGTGAGATAAAGGTACATGTCTCAGCGATCAGAATGAGGGGTGTCCTGCCAATACATTCCAGCCCAGCAATATCTTAGGCTCACGTGTGAGAAATCTCTTCTTGTTGAGACATTGTTAGATCTCGAGTGTCCAAAAATAAAAACTGCCCCGAGGCACAAGTCTAGAACCTTGAAAAATTGAGTGGAGAAAAATATAATCAGGGTGCAAAATTCTTCATGAGGTTCACTTTTGGAATCTCACTCGAACATCCAGCTCCTTTCCAATTCTCAATTCCATCACGGGACCCCAGCCTCTGCACATGAATGGAGCTTCATATTAATTTTGTTCATTCAGAAGCAGGAGCGATAATCCTGTTTATATATTTAGGGAGATAAGTTGAATTATTTTATGTGGGAGAATAGGCCAATTTATCTTCCTTGGGTTCAAAGTGAATGACCTTACGTTTCCCTCATTGAATTCCATTCGTCAAAAGTTTTGCCCATTCATTTACGCTGCCTGTGCTCCATCCTAACTTCCCACTCCCACCTGTGCTTATCTACAGTCCCTCCTGTGATATCTTTCTTCAAGAGTGATTTATCTTCAGTTTCTTGGAGCTTTACACAATTACAAAGGAGAACACATTTTTCAAATGCATTTTGATTGTATTCCCACAACAGGGAAGTGAAGACAAATCGCAGGCTACTGTAAAAGCTCTTGCTTTGGTAAAACCTTTCTCTATTTTTTTAAAAGGAAATAAATGTGTTTTCTGCTTTTATCACTCTGCCACAATTGTGTGATCATAATTGGGAGCAAGATAATCAAAGCCAGACTTATTTACATTACATTGAACACACTTGTGTTCAATGTGACTCTTTAATCACATTTAATTGGAGTCTGGTACATATAGTCATGGGAACGAAAGCATTTTCTGAATACATCTATGTGTGCTCCAATAGATTATTTTTATTCTTAAGCCAAGAGACTGCACTCTTGGGCACCGCAACATTCAGCTCCCAGCTGTAATACCCTGAGATGACTACTAATGCATTGCAAGGATTGTGATCAGTGGAACAAAGCTATTTTTAAAAAATAATTTTAAAAATATTTTTGAGTACCCAATTATTTTTTCCAATTAAGGGGCAATTTAACATGGCCGATCCACCTATCCTGCACATCTTTGGGTTGTGGGGATGAAACCCATGCAGACACGGGAAGAATATACAAACTCCACACGGACAGTGACCCAGGGCTGGGATTCGAACCCGGGTCCTCAGTGCCATAGGCAGCAATGCTAACCACTGTGCCACCGGACTGCCCTCAACAAAGCTATTTCTGAGATCAGAATTATTTCATTGCACAGGGTCACAGAAATGGGACTGCACATGTGTGACATTTGATAGTCCTTGAGAGCAATTTAAATCAAAATCAGCCAGTAGAAACATGAAGGATTGGCTGATTTTCCATTAACAGCTCCCATTCCAACAGTTTCCTGTCAGATGAATTAGCTTCAGATTATCCATTTGTACAAAGTAAATGAAAATCACTTCTTCCACTAACATTGGTCTGTCAGATTTTCAGGGAAAATATTGCAGCCATTACTCATGGCGAGGGACTAGGAGCAAAATTGGAGTCTAAGTTATTTAGCAATTCCAGTTTTGCATAGTGGCAGTGTATTGGAATGAAAAGGCCCAGGGCCTAAACAAAATCCCTCACATCATCAACCAAAGTGCTAATCAGAAGTCACCGTGGAGTGTGCCTGTTTGGAGCTGACCAATCTCTGCTGGCACAGAGGTCTACAGTCCAAAGGGACAAAGGTGATTAGGTAAGGCAGCAATACTGCAACCCCTTCCAACAATACAAGAAGCAAAATATAGTGTCACAACACACTGGGCTAATGCACGGTCAATTCAAGCCCATTTGAACCGGAGCCGCAACAAATGAGGTTTTATTTTTAAAACCTATTCTTTAAAAGAACCCATTCTTGGGGTGACAAGTGGCAAGTTACATTCGCACCTCACAAGTGACAGGTAATCACCATTCTTTACTGGAGAGGTTCTAACTATTGCCCCTTGTCATTTAATGGCATTACCATCACTAAATCTCCCACAATCCTTCTCTTGGGGCTTACCATTGATCAGAAACTGATCCATATTAATACTGTGGCTACCAGGACAGGTCAAAGGCTAGGAATCCTTCTGACACCCCGAAGCCTGTCTACCATCTGCAAGGCACAAGTCAAGAGTGTAATGGAATACTCTCCACTTCCCTGAGTGACTGTGGCTCCAACAGCACCCAAGAAGCTCAATACCATCCAAGACGAAGTAGCCCGCTTGATTGCTCCCCCTTTCCACAAACATTCAAACTCTCCATCACTGGCGGACAGTGGCAGCCTTGTATACCATCTACAAGATGCACTGCAGTAACTCACCAAAATTCCTTAGACAGCACCTTCCAAACCCATGACCACTACCATCTAGAAGGACAAGAACAGCAGATTGCTGGGAACCCCATCACCTGGAGGTTCCCCTCCAAGTCATTCACCACCATGACTTGGAAACATATCGCTATTCCTTCACTGTTGCTGGATAAATATCCTTAAACTCCTTCCCTAACAGCATTGTGGGTGTACCTACACCTCAAGGACTGTCGAGGTTTAAGAAAATAAAAAATAGTGGTTATAGCCTGTGCATCATAATTAGTCCAAACTAATTTAGGAGTTTGGATCTGAAAATGGTACAGCAGCCTGGTTTCAATGTCAAAATGAGGTCTTCATCCATTTCAGGCCCTCACCAGGACTGCCTATAAGAATGTGATCAAATTAGAGCTGACCTGGCAGCCCATAGAGATTGATGTGGGCCACTGCCCTATTTAATTGGTAACCCTTTCACCCATTTTGTCTCTAAGGAACGGATCACAATGATTTTTAAATTAGGCTCCATTATCTTCACTGAATCATAGATATTTATAGAGATTATATTGATGCCAAAAACTGAAATACTGTTAATTATTTTAATCCACAGAGCATTTAGAATTTTGGAAACATTAGAAATGAACTGGAATTGCTGGAAACACAGCTTCATGTTCTCTAAATGGATCAACAGAATTTAGGAGTGTGAGGAATATAGAAAATGTTTATGTGTTCTGTATTATATGTCTGCTGCAGTAATGTTATGAAAATGACATAGGTTAAGGTATCCATCCAGATTATATGTCTGCTAAAGCTCTGATTTTGGGGTTAATTGCAAGACAGGCTGTAATGTCACTCATGAGAGAGGCTGGGCCTATTTTAGTTTCTTTTTCAGTCCTGTCCTGTCTCTGCTGTTTTTAGTTTCATTTTTAGAGTTCTAGCCTGAATTCTCCAGCTGTTGGGATTCTCTTATCCCATTGGCAGCCCTTATTCATGACGAGGGGGATAGGTAGGTTTCCCGGCAGCGTTGGCGCAAAACGGCCACCCATTTGCCGTTTGCTGGGGGCTAGCAGGGTGGCAGCGTAGAGCTACCAGCTCGAGCTGCCGATATGGCCCAGAGCATTTCCGGGTCCGTGGCCGTGCATGCACATGGTGGCGGCCTGCAGTGGCCACGGCATGCTTCATGGTGGACTCACCCGCGGACCATGCCTGCAAAAATAGTTTCCCCCTTCAGCCCCTCATGGTGGACCCGGACTGCAAAATCAGTTCCCCCCTTCAGCCCCTCGCGAGCCCCGGACTGCCCACCCACAGTGTCCCCAGCCCCGAATGAAGCCCCCCCCCTGCCCGCGGACCTGCCCTCCCCCGACTGTGGCGGCGCAAGACTGAGTCCGCAGCCGCCACGCTGAGTTCACGACGGGTTTCGAAAAGCTGTTTGTTCCTTGGATGTTAATGCCATTAAACCTATGCTAATAATAATGAAGCTTGTTTTAATATAAAAGTTCCTAGTTATCAATGGAATCACTCCTGGAGCCAAGTCCTCCCCTCATTGTCTACAAATTGAAAAACTCTTGGGGTTCCGAATAAAAATTGGGGTCTGGTCCGAGTACTGTAACAGGAGCATCTGCACTCATTTCCAATATTCTGGGGACCTAGACTTTTGTCAGCGGGGAAAAATTAAGGATGTAAAGGTATCAGAGAAAGTGTAGAACAGATTGACAAGAATGATTCCAGGAATGAGGAATTTCAGTTATGAAGATAGATTGGTGAAGTTAGGGCTGTTTTCCTTGGAGAAGAGAAAGCTGGGAGGAGGTTTGACCGAGGTGTTCAAACTCATGAGGGGGGTCTGAAAAGAGTAGAAACAAGGAAGCTGTTCCCACTTGTAAAAGGGTCAAGAACGAGAGGGCACAGCCTTAAAGTAATTTGGATCAGAAGTTGAATAGATACGAGAAAACAGATTTGACGCAGCACCCGTGCTGTCCGAAAGCAGGGGACTCCCACCAAGATGATCTCAGGCAACAGGGTGTGCAAGAAAGTAGGCCGCCTCAAACTCAGTGGGAAGATACAGTAGACGCCTAATGGACATGGTTGAATCTAGGCACTGATAGAGGTAAGACACCATTGTAATGGCGCACTTGTATTGAAAAAAAAATCACTTTGTTCACCCATACAGATCCTTAATTATGTCATGCCATTGTGTCATTCACTGCAAACAGATGTGGCGCTTCATCCCCAACCATGGAAAGTTTACTATCCCCCATAACATCAACGCACAGGCCTCTGAAGTGTGCCAGTATTCTCTCGTTATGAGGATGCCAATGGCTAAATACGTGTTGGGAGTCTGTCTACCTCGGCAGTAGGTGGACAAAAACACTGGGATCCTAACCTCGCAGGAGGCCGTAGCAGCTGAGGTGTGTCATTCAGGTTCTCTGGGCCCCACGATCACCCCGTTCATTGGCAGGTCGGATTCAGCTCTCTGTCAGGCAGGAGTCAGACATTTTGCAGAGGATAAGAGGGTCATTGCTCTGTCATCACTATAAATCATCATATTCTCCTGCAGTGTCCAGCCAATTACTTTGGCGTCTTGCCCATGAACTGACCTATTGTCACAATGGCCTCCTTAGACACCACAGTAATGAGGGGATGTCGGACCCCATGTTGAGAGAGGTCTTCACACCGTAGTCCTGGCTGTCACCAAACTGAGTCAATGAGAGCGTCCATGTTCTTGTGCCCCACACAGGCCCTGGCCATCATCCAAGGTCCTTTCTCCTCCGCCTGTCGCCACACTACTAATCCTCCTCATCCGAAGATATGTGATGCTCTTCCATCTCCTCCTGGTCCAGCTGCTCTCTCCGCTGCAGTGCCAGGTTGCACAGTGTGCAGCACACCTCGATGATGCACGATGCCCTTTAGGGGCTGTATTGGAGGGCTCCCACCGCCTACTGCTCAAGTACCTGAACCACATCTTGAGCAGTCCAATCGCCTGCTCGACAAGCTCATGAGTTGATGCATGAGCCTCATTATAGTAAGTCTCAGAGGGTGTTTGTGGCCCCCGCACTGGCATCATCAGCCACCTCCTGAGTGGTAATTCTTGTCCCGAGGAGCCATCCCTCCAGCCGCACTCTCCTTAAAAAATGGCTGGGATCTGCAAGGGCTGCAAGATGTAACTATTATGGATGCTCCCCGGGAAACGGACTCACAGACATGATGCACATCGCATGATCACAGATGATCTAAACATTGAGGGAGTCAAATTCCTTGCAGTTCAAAAATGGCTCCCTGTACTGCTATGGGGAGCACAGAGTCACGTGGTTGCAGTCAATGACACCCTGCACCAGGGGCATTCCTGCTATGTGGAGGAAGACCATGGCCCTTGTGCCCTGGCTCACCTGGTCCTGATCCAAAGTGATGTATATGTGTCCCCCTCGCAAATAACACACATGAGACCTCCTTTATGCTGTTGTGCGTGGCTGACTAGGCTATGCTGTACAAGTCACCCATGCAGCCCTGAAACGAGCCACTGGCATAGACTTTCAAAGCAGCAGTGACTTTCAGGGCTACCGGCAATGGGTGACCTCCCAATCCATGTGGTGTCAACTCTTGCATCATCTGCCAAAGGTGCTCCACCATCCCCGAGACAGACACAGTATCCTCTGGCACTGGACCCGACATCTGGAGGTAGTAAGATCGATGTCAGAATACCCTTTGCCTGTAGTGTCTCCTCTGAGGCTCCGCCGTCTGTGGCCTTGCCCACGGGTGTGTGGTGATATTCAGATATCAATACACATGATCAATATATGTAAATGTAGTACAGCCATTTCAGCACTAGATGTCTCACAGTCAGATACTATAAGAATTGTATTCCTGCCTTTAAGTGAGATGATGTTAGAGAGTGTGATCCACAACAGTGAACAAGCAAGCCATAGAATAGCCAGAGTGAGAGAAATTAGAACTACTTTGTTATATTAATGTATAGTTACATAGTTATCTGTATTGCACTTTATTTCTTTATAGTTAGTTTAGTATTGAGTAAAAATACTCAGTTTATTATTTTATCACTCATTAAATAGTTCATCTTTCAACAAGAAGACTATTGGTGATTTTATCATCCTGGTGAATTCAAGAGTAATATATATTGTAATTCATAACATGGAAAGATGTGTCATTTGAAACATGGAAGTCTGGCAATATCTGGTCTGATGGAACATGAGAGAATACAGGGAAAGATCCCCTGAAGGGTTACTAGCAGCTGCAAAGAGCAGGATTATAAAATGCAGATTCCTTCTCCCAAACAAACACACAGGATTTTTGTATGAAGCTAAAAACAATGGCTCACACCTTCATTGAAAGTAACTATCTTAGTAAGCATCTGGAAAAGCATGGATGAAGGTTTCAGTGAATTAAGTGATGAATGTTTAAAACAGGCAGGTCTTTCAAGTTATAACCAAGTGGATTTTAGCATACAGCTAAAAGCAATGTTTCACACCTTCATTTAAATTAATTCTCTCAGTAAGCAACTGGAAAGGAAAGAATGAGGTTCAGTTGAATTTGTTTACAATTCTGGGTGTGAAATTCTACTAACACCAAGTAAATTAAAGAAAATTGGAGGCTATCAGTCTACGAGAAACATAATTTAGAGTCAAAGTCAAAGTTATGAGCTGGGGACACAATTGGAAAATAAAACTATAGAAATGATAGGAATTAAAAGTAACACCTCTTGAAACCAAAGCATTTTTGAATATCACAAAGGAACTTTGAACATCACAAAGGACAATGTAATCAGATCTGAGGGCTGAGGCCATGCCCAAAATGAATACTTAGTTGTATTAGAATGTTTAGATCAAAGATACTTTTTACAATCAAAATGAAATAATAGTTACTTAACAATAAAGTCATAAAATCTGAATAACTGTTAGAAAGAGAATATAAACCCAGAGACCAGAGCAGGAACTAGCAGAAGCAGAACCAGACCCAGAACTCAGGGAGAAGGAAAGAAGGAACAAGAGAAGCAAGCATATTCAGCTTAGTCAGCTCGGTCATGGGAAAGATAAGACAAGCAGCCGAGCTAAAACAGCTAATACATCTAATACATCTAAGGAAGACTAGAATTTATAGAGGAGTCAGAGTCAGCTCAGAGATAGCCAGCAGAGCCAGCTCTCATAGCTCGGTACATGGGAAAGATAGGAGAGAGCAACCAAGCTCACCAGCGAATACATCTAAAGAAGACAAGACTTTAAAGAAGACTGATTGTCAAGGTGGGCCTGAAGGTCCCTTCAACCAACCAGGAGGATCCAGAAGCAAGATCTTTTTACCTTTCTGTAAAGAAAGTGATTGCAGTTTTTAAAATAAAAAATATAATAATAAAATAACTTAATTTAACCTGAAACAGTGGTTATTCCAAAGTCTACTTTACTTACTTAGCAATGCGGGACCCAGGATCGATGCTACTAAGTGGTAAGTAGGTGAAATCTTCGGTGAAGGTATGGGTTATACCGGGGGATAACTTGAAAATATAGCTTGACCTGAATAGCACCCACTGAAGCCTGCATCGGAGTCAGGGAGTCAGAATCCCTGTTCACCATTTAGAATAGTGATTATTTTTGGTATAGGGGAATTCTATGAATAGTGGTGAGTTTTCAACAACAATATATTTTAGATAAGTAATTATTTAAAATATAACAGGGTAGTCAATGGACCCTGCCTTCCCCTCGTCGAGAGAGCACTCGGCCTGCAGCAGCACATCAATGTCACATGGGGGACCTGGATAAGTGCAACTTTGGATTGCCGTCAGGGTGGAAGTTCATTCTTGGATTCTCGGAGTGTCGGCCGCTCGCAGCCCTTGAGGCCCTTCTTGGCTGTGAGCCTCGAGGTTTATGAGTGGCACAGTGGTTAGCACGCTGCCTCACAGTGCCAGTGTCCCAGGTTCGATTCCAGGCTTGGCCCACTGAGTGTTCTCCCCATGTCCGCGTGGGTTGCCTCCTGGTGCTCCAGTTTCCTTCCACAAGTCCCGAAAGACTTGCAGTTAGGTAATTTGGACATTCTGAATTCTCCCTCTGTGTGCCCGAACAAGCTGAGTGTGGCGCCAAGTGGATTTTCACAGTAACAGCATTGCACTGTTCATGCAAGCCTACTTGTAACAATAATATAAATTATTATTAATATTTTCCTGATGCTCACCGTTCTCCAAATCGCTGACAGCTAAGGCAGGCCTGAAATCACTCCGGATGCACCGAATGGCCTCATTCTGCGGTTCTGCTTCTCATGACCAGATCACAGATGGTTGCCTTTCTAATGTTGCAGCATGTTCTTGCATTTCGGATCCAAATGGTCCTTCTACAGAACTGAAGAAAGGTAGAAGTTCTAATAAGGATCCGGGGAGCCCACACTGAGTAAAATAAAGAACTTTGATTCATTCATAATTACAGTATGTACACTTCCCGATAGATCCCTATTGCATCTATCCCTGGTCGGTGCCTTACAGGCCGACTTTTTATACAATGCTTCCCCCACCCCTCAGCGGGGATGGGGGGGGGGGGGGGGGGGGGGGCTATCAAGAATCATGGAGGAGACACTACAGGCCAAGTGTATTCTGACATCGAACTTCCTACCTCCAGATGGCGGGTCCAGTGCCGGAGGAGACTGCGTCTGTCTTGGGGACGGTGAAGCATCTTTGGCAGATGATGCAAAATTTGGCATCACATGGACTGGGAGGTCACCCATTGCCTGTGGCCCTGTAAGTCACTGTGGTTGACCCGGAAGTCCCGTGGGGAATATTGCAGTTGCCTTTTGTTACTCAATCTTCGATTTCAATTGATAGGTCAACAAAGTGTCAGCAGTGGTTCAGTTGCATGGAGATATTCTTCTCTACACATTTCAGTTGCCTCATCTTTCCAATCACTTTACTTTCTGGCCTGTGTAGCAAAAGACAAATTGAGAGCCTGATCTGGTTGTAGTCCGAGAACAATAAACAAACCACCAAGAACAAAGGTAGAGCAATCTAACATACACTGAGAGATATTTTCCAGCTCATTTAAGTAGGACATGTCAAGTGATTAGTCAGGCCACAGAGCAGGGTTTGACATGTTAGAGAAAGAGAAGCTAATTGATTTGCTTTATTGATTGCCAGCTGTTTGATTCTACAAAGCAGAGTCAACAATATCAATCTGACACTGAGATGTTGCTTGAACGTGAGTTATGACAAAGATTATGGAAAGGATCTTAGCAATTCATCCAAATAATTATTTGGACTCATCACTGTACAATCTCCAAGCCTCTCTTATAACTACAGGTTGCATTTAGTGATTTTGATGGTGAGGGGGTGCCACCACCTACCCGCCTGCCTCTGCCCTCACTGCAATTATACCAAGGGTGAGCATGGCATTTGCAAACCCACCTGGTAGTGGGCTAACTAAGGCTACTTAGGGGTATCATCTCAGCCCACACCAAGCAGCCATCCTGACAGGCTCCCCTGCACAAATTAATGGTGCCCCTCCATAATGTGCCACCTGGGCACACTGGATGCAATCCCCTTGACCCAAGGTATTAGTCCCTCCAAGTTCCCCTCATCCCATGGCCTCTCAATCCACACCGCCACCATTCTCCCCACACACCTTCAGCCACGGCCTGCGTGCATGACCCTGGCAGATCCCCAAATATTTACAAAGTTGTGATCCAGTGCAGCTCGTCTCTTCAAGCCCTGAATGCAGTGGTCACCGCTCCCTTTGGCACTGCTGGAAAGCTGCAAGTATCTGATTGTTTGACAGCTGTCTGAGGGAGGACTTCCTGCCCCTGAGGGATGAAAGTCTGAACTCCATTGGGTAGCCTTTCATCATCGGGCCGGGCTCCACCCCTCCACCCCCCCCCCCCTCCCCCCCCCTCCCCCCTCCACCAACCTCCAATTCCATTTTCCACCCGTTCCCCACATCCTTTAAGAGGGACCAAAAATCAGTCTGTCCCAGCCATAAACGTGTTCAATGATGGAGCATCCGTAATTCTTTGGGGTAGAGCATTCCAAACATTCACAACCCTTTGAGTGAAATAATTTCTCCTCATCTCAGTCCGAAATGATTGACCTCTTCATCCTGAGGCCTTACCCCTGTGTTTCAGAGTCCCTGACCAATGGAATCAATTTCTCAGCATCCACTCTATCAAGCCCACTCAGAATCCTGACTTTTCAGTGCATTCCAACATTTAAAGTGCTGCAGTTGATTAAAAGACCGAATGATCTTCCAAAGGAAATGGAAGCATAATGCTGGTATAGTAATCCTAGAGTTCAGCCGAATACAGATCAGAGATATAGGGAGCAATCTACCCGAATGGGGACAGAGTCCCATAGCATGATCAGCACGCTATCGAATGGCCTTTCCGGTAGATTGGGCCTCAGCGGGTCATGCGCGGCTGAAGCGGCATTTAGTCCCGTTTCCTGTACTGAAAAATGGAGTCCCGATCTCGTGACCCCCACCCCGAACCCACCCCCAGCCCCAACTCACCTATAAGGGATCCTCGGACGCCCCCTGCTGGTTTAGGGTGCTGGTTTAGCACAATGGGCTTAACAGCTGGCTTGTAATGCAGAACAGCGCCAGCAGCGCGGGTTCAATTCCCGTACCGGCCTCCCCGAAGAGGCGCCAGATTGTGGTGACTAGGGGCTTTTCACAGTAACTTCATTGAAGCCTACTTGTGACAATAAGCGATTATTATTATTATTATATTATTATTCCACCTGCACAGGACACCCATTCCTCATCATGTGGCGGGTGTCAACCCGCGCATGCGCAGTTGCCCATTCCTCATCATGCAAAAGATGCTAGCTTGGCACCCTGGCAGTGCCACTTTGGTGCCAGGCTTCCAGTGCCAGGGTGCTAGACTAGAACCAGCACTGCCAGGGTGCCACCCTGCCTAAAGGGAAAGCACCTGGGGGCCTCCAATCCCCCGGGAGACCCCACAGGAGTGCCGTTCTTTCTGGTTCCTGCTTGTGGAGACCAGCACTGAGTGGTGCGCGCCCGAGGACTCCAAAGCGAGGGGGTTAGATCCCACGCCTTGGTTAGACCTCGGGAATGCACAGTGAGACTAGTTGTCCCACTCTATTATGCAGATTCACCAGAAAGCAATCCCACCCACCATGGGTGGGATTCACATCGCAACATCTCGCGAGATCACGTTAGATCTTGCATGGGGTGGCAAGCTGGGTAGATCCCGGATGAGGGATCTCCTGGCATCTACCGGCAGTGCTGCGCTGCTTTTCAGGTGCAATGTGGCCAGTAGATCTCACCCAAAGGCCGGAATTCCCCAACTGTTGGGAGTCCTGCCACACCGCCCCGGCACCCGCACGCGAGTCTCCCACCCCCCCAAACCGGCGTGGCGAAATTCGCGGCTGGCCGCTGGGAGAATCACCGCTCACCGTTTGTAACGGGCAAGCGCCGATTCTCCGGCCCGGGAATCTCGGCGATTCTCCGGCCCGGATGGGCCGAGCGGCCTGCCCAACACGACAGGTTCCTGCTGGCGCCGTCCACACCTGGTCGCTGCTGGCAGGAACAGCGCGGGAATGCTGGGAGCGGGCAGCCTGTGGGGGGAGGACGGGGATCCTGCACCGGGAGGGGGGGGGGGCTCAAAAGGGGTCTGGCCCGCGATCGATGCCCACCGATCGGCAGGCCGGCCTCTCTGAAGGAGGACCTCCGTTCCTCTGCCGCCCCGCAAGATCCATCCAACATTTCTTGTTGGGTGGCCGCGGGGAGGACGGCAACTGCGCATGCGCGGGTTGACACCCGCCATCCTGCACATGCGCGGGTGACATCATTTGCGTGGCGCCAGCCGTGTAATTTACGCAGCGCCAAGGCCCGGCGCGCGTAAATGACGCGGCGCCACTCCTAGCCCCCCGGGGGTGGGAGAATAGGGGGCAGGGAGCAGCCTCCGACGTCAGAGTGAAACACTCTGGTTTTCACTCCGGCGTCGGGACTTCGTCTCCCGATGGAAGAATTGCGCCCTTGATTCCCGGCGTGAGACACTGGCTGTGCGGAGTCTGCGCATTCTCCTCTGTCTGCGTGGGTTTCCTCCAGGTGCTCCGGTTTCCTCCCACAAGTCCCGAAACACATGTTTTTAGGTGAATTCACATTCTGAATTCTTATTGTGCCCAAACAGGCACCGGACTGTGGTGACCAGAGGATTTTCACAGTAATTTAATTGCATTGTTAATGTAGCCTACTTGTGACCATAAAGATTTTTATTATAATGGAGTCCGTTTCCGAAAATCATGCCGGTGGATGGGGATGGAGATTGGGGATGGGAACCCAGAAACATGGGTTGGACAGAGGACGTTTGAGACAATGAGAAAGGTGCAGGTAGTTTTAGCAAGAGAGGCATGCTTTTTATCTCTCCAAGACCAGGATCATGGGGACAATAATGTGTTGTCCAATAACATGCCCCTGGGCAAATTGGTGCCTTGTCTTATTATTCAGTAATGATATTGACCTGGTACGGGTGGCATGGTGGTAGAGTAGTTAGTCCTGCTGCCTCATGGCACCATGGACCTGGGTTCAATCCTGGCCCTGGGTCACTGTCCGTATGGAGGTTATGCATTATCCCCGTGCCTGCATGGGTCTCACCCCCATAAACGCAAAGATGTGCAAGGTAGGTGAATTGGTCATGCTAAATTGCCCCTTAATTGGGGAAAAAAAAGAATTGGGCACTCTAAATTTAAAAAATGGTAATAATATTGACCTGGTATAATTGTATGGTATTATTCAAAATTGTACCCCCTGATCAAAGTGAAAAAAGCTATGCGGTGTGATTCAACCTTTTTAATTGATCTAATTTCAAAATACATATGAGATGTGTATCACAAACCCTTTCTGTTTGGTTCAAACCACCAAGCAATACATTTATTGATTAATTTCAGCGTTACTATCTGCGGGATTATTACCTTTCAGGTACATCATCCAATCTAGTCAGGGAAATTAGTTTAGAAATAAATCTGTAGCATTCCATTTTCAATACCGGACTTCTCCCCTTTGTGTTAGTGTGCCAAGGGTATTTACATCTTAGTCCTCTTTCGTTCACGTCGAAACCACCTCGACTTTGTCACAAAAATCTGTTACAACTTGGAAACTTAATGATTTCACAATGAAGCTGTTAACCCTATGAGAATACACAGAGGATATAATGGCTATATATTTGTTTATTGCCCTTGGGTTAGTTTTACATGGATATTAATCAATTGGAAAAGATGCTCAGTGCTTGTGTCAAAACATGAGCTACTTAGATGCCTGTGCATAACCTCTGCCTATTTGGTCGGGTCAAACAAACCTTTGCCAAATTCAACATAACTTAGTCTCCATTTTCCAGATATCTGTGGCATCGATTATGGAATAATTCTCCATGCTAATCTCTAATTGCCGGATTGCTGCCGGCGCAAACAGCTGAACATCCCTGTGAAGCTGTCGTGTGTGAGCCACATTTCCCACCAGTGAAGCAGAACTCGCTCTCTCTCAGTTTTAATATTCATGGACACCTAGGGATAGATATGTTTTATTAATACAGTTTCAAATTCAAGAGAAAATGTCATGTTGGTGTCTGTAAGTTTTAGAGCAATGTGAAAAATAAATGTTTGCATATTTCCCCTGTTCATCCTCCCAGGTGCACTCAGTGCTACAAATACAAACACATGAAAGGTTGTATCTGGCCTGTTAAAAAGTTACAGTTTTCTGACAAAGTTCGATTTTTGGTGCCAACCTTCTCATCACCTAGATATAATTTTAAAAACTTACAGCATGTCAAAGCCCTCAAAATCATATATTCCACATACATAGTGCCCGAAAATTTCAGTTAGATTATTACTGCAGACTACACACTTATTTCCATATCATTTTTGATCCTTTTTCTCTTTTCTTTTCTTTTCCTCTGTAGCTGAAACTTGACATAAAACTGTTTTGATACATTGATTCAAAAAGTGTATGGAAAAACTGTGCACTGCACCCATCCTTATCTCTTTAACTCCCTCCATCCCGAATCTGGGTCACTCCAATTCGGACCTCAGCTCCATCGCCCACTTCCTTTGCCCACTATTGGTGGGCATGGCTTTAACCTTCTAGATTCTATGCTCTGGAACTCCTTCCATTAACCCTTTGCCTCTCTCTCCCCCTTAAAATCTACCTCTTTCATTTTTTTTTCATCATTCTAATATATCTTTATTAGGCCCTTGCTTGTTAATGCTTCTGGGGATCTTTTGTTATGTTAAGGACACCATATAAGTGCAAGTTACTGTTGTTAAGATTGGTAATAAGGAGGAATAAGACCATAAGGAACAAAATTAGGCCATTCGACCCATCGAGCCTGCTCTGCCATTCAATCTGTCATGGGAGTGTCCCTTTAAGAAATGTTTTGTCTTATCACATGGCTTCAGTGATGTCATTGTGTGGGTGGAGCTGGGTGTGGCTCTGAGTTTTCACTTTAGTTTTTGAGTTGAGAGCTGGCTGTGGCTCAGAGTTTTACTTTCGCTTTGACTTTGACCTGGTTTTGTATTGCATAGGTTGGAGAGAAGTGCCTCTCTATCTTCAGTTTAAAAGCTGTTTCCAGATTACTTGATAACTTAAAAGTGATAACTGTTTTCTGGAAGGAATTCAAACCTGTTGTTTTGGAAAGGAAACAGGTGTATCCATACCGAGCCTTAAAGATAGTAAGAATGCCATGTGTTGCCACACCTTTGAAAAGGGGTTTCTGGTTTATGGGATCTTGTTATTAAATTGGAACAGTTAAAGGACGGAATTTATTAAGGGCAGTGCATAGATTACTGTAGCTGTATGAGGTATTCATGTTTGTCGTTGATAAATTGTTTACTATGTGTGTTTATAAAAATGTTAACTAAATTCGTAGAATAAAGCTTTTTTTTGATTAAAAGTGCTTACGGCCTCTGTTGAATAACACCTGAAAGGCAGGCCCTTGTGCTCATCGTAACTAAAATCGATAAACGGTTGTAGGTCAGGTGAACTCCATGATACACTTTGGAGTTTTCTAAACCCTGGCCCATAAAAAATCATGGCTGATATGTTTCTCATCCCCATTCTCCTGCCTTTTCCCCAAAACCCCTGATCCCCTTATTAATCAAGAACCAATCCATCTCTGTCTTAAAACACTCAGTGATTTGGCCTCCACAGCCTTTTGCGACAATGAGATCCACAGATTCACCACCCTCTGGCTGAAGAAATTTCTCTCCATCTCAGTATTAAAGGATCATCTCTTCAGTCTGAGATTGTGTCTTCTGGTTCTAGTTTTTCCTACTGGTGGAAACATTCCCTCCATATCCACTCTATCTATGTCTCTCAGTATCCCGTAAGTTTCAATAAGATTCCCCCCTCTGAGTACAGACCCAGAGTCCTCAAACGTTCCTCATACGACAAGCTCTTCATTCCAGTCTTCTGAACCTCCTCTGGACCCTTTCCAAGGCCAGCATATCCTTCCTTAGACACAGGGCCCAAAGCCGCTCACAATACTGCAAATGAGGTCTGACCAGAGCCGTATACAGCCTCAGAAGTACATCCCTGGTCTTGTATTCCAGCCCTCTCGACATGAATGCTAACATTACATTTGTCTTTCTAACTGCCGACTGAACCTACACGTTAACCTTAAGAGAATCAAAGAGTATCTGATGAATCTTTAGTATCTTTTTTACCCCAAATCCCAAAAAGGGTTTTTAAAAATGTTTTGAGAAATAGGCTTTTAGCGATCAAAACTTGTGGGCTGCCTCTAATTCATATTAAATAAACCAGATCAGATTGATGATGGAATCATACCGTTATACAGCTATGTTCATTCAGCTGTCAGTGTTAGATCTTTGACAGAACAACCCAATTAGTCACACTCCCCTGTTCTTACAACATAGCTGTACAAAATACTCCTTTCAAATTAAATATTTCAATTCCTTTTTGAAAGTTACTGTTGTCTCTGCTTCCACCGACTTTTCAGGCAGTGAATTCCAGATTAAAACAACTTGCTGCATTATCAATGAAATTCTTCTTCATCTCCCACCTGCCACTTTTGCTGATCAGGTTGGATCAGTGAGCCCTTGGTTCCCTGAGATTTCCTTGCTTCAATGAGAAATATCCCAACCTGTCTAGTCTCTGGTTCAGAGGTTCCCAACCTCTTCAGTAACATGGCACACTTGAATGAGACAAACAATTCCATGGCACACCCACTTCTTTTCAGCTGAATTGATTGCTCATAAATGTCACATTTACTTACATCTACGATGGTTGCGGTCTGACTGGAAAGATTAGCAACATACAATTGAAATTCAATGGATCAATGGCGGTACGGTGACGCAGTAGTTAGCATTGCTGTTTCACGCCGCCGAGGACCCGTGTTCAATCCCGGCCACGTGATTGTCCGTGTGGAGTTTCACATTCCCCTCGTGTCTGCCTGAGTCTCACCCCCACAATACAAAGATGTGCAGAGTAAGTGGATTGGCCATGCTAAATTGCCCCTTAATTGGAAAAAAATAATTGGGCACCCTGAATAAAAAAAAAAATTCAATGGATCAGAGTAAGACGCAAAGTTGAGTAAATAGCAATTTACCAGGTTAGTGGGAAACCTGGGGCTGCCGGTGAGCACAGAACATTTTGATCCAGGGAGGAGTTGATGAAAGGACCACCAAATCTTGCTCCACTAACAAGTGCTTCCTCCTATTGTTTTTCATGTAGGTCAGTGTTGAAAATGCTAACTCGCAGAGGTATGTTGTTGGAAACACAACAGCAACAGTGTGGTCAAAGATCGCTGATATTCATGTACCGCAGTCAACCCAAACATGTTCAGAACACCTCTCCAAATTACAGTGTACGACCCATCCATAGCTCTCTGCTTTCCTCTTTTTCTCTAAATGTCAGCTTTTGCGATAAAGTGGAAGAAAGTGAAGTAAATGGATCACATACCCAGTTATAGGCTTCCACATTTGTAGAGGGGAAGTAGCATTCAAACTTCTCTTGCAACATTTTAAGATGATGGAATATGAGAATGTGAACCCTACATCTGCCGCTAACAATGTTAGCGAAAACATCTCAAGTGAGATAGGCGGCACGGTGGCACAGTGGTTAGCACTGCTGCCTCACAGCACCAGGAACCCAGGTTCGATTTTGTTCTTGGTGACTTTGCGGAGTTTGCATGTTCTCACCGTGCCTGCGTGGGTTTCATCCTGGTGCTCCGGTTTCCTCTCACAGCCCAAAGATGTACAGGTTATGTATAATAATAATATAATCTTTATCAGTGCCACAAGTAGGCTTACATTACCAGTGCAATGAAGTTACTGTGAAACCCCCCTAGTCACCACACTCTGGCACCTGTTCGGGCACACTGAGGGAGAATTCGATTCATCTAACAAGTACGTCTTTCAGGACTTGTGGGAGGTAACCGGAGCACTTGGAGGAAACCCACGCAGACTCGGGGCGAACATGCAGACTCCGCACAGACAGTGACCCAAGCCAGAAATGGCATCCGGGCCCCTGGTGCTGTGAAGCAACAGTGCTAACCACCGTGCTGCCATGCCATCCTGTATTGGTCCTGCTCAATTGCCCCTTACTGTTCAAAGATGTGCAGATCTGGCTGGATTGTGGGGTTACGGGGGGAAGGTGGGGGAGTGAGCCAAGGTAGGGTGCGTTTCAGAGGGTCTGTGTAGGATCGAAGATCCCAATGGCCTCCTTCTGACTGTAGGAATTCTATGGTTCGATGAACTCCCTGCTACAGTCTCTTGCCAAGGGTCCAGTTTTGACCTGAAACCTTGAAGTTTATCTGTGATGGTTCAGGATTATCCTCTGCATTTTAGTATTCTACTCATTCAGATAGCTGCAAATGCCTGCGAGATATGCAAGGTTAGCCTACCAGCAATTAGCAGATATTAACTCTTTATAAGGCACTTCATGCATTGTTCAAAACTCTTGTCAGTTCTCTCTAGTTCTCATGAACACAGCCTTCCCACATTACAACCATCGCACGTCAGTATATCGCACTGATGCTCAGCCCCCATCTCTGCACACACAATAGTGAGCAAGTGTGATTGCAATGGCCGCTATTTTAAGTAATTCATGATTTTCATGGCTTGCCCTAATACTGCAGCTACCTCTGGTGGCAGTGTTCTGGCTGGAAGAGCTTCACGGTCGAGGATACAATGGTCGGTACGAATTTCAGGATTTTGGTCTCTCACCTGACTTGCCCATCAAGGAGGCTGTTCTGTCAATGCAAATGCTACAACACATGGTCCAGGCAAAGTTGTTTTCCTTCAAGTAAGTACCCGTTGCCTTAAATATTTCCTCACCAGTCACAGGGCTGGGTATCTCCTTACAAAATATGAAAATCTTCTGAATGAAGCCACCGTCAACGTGCCAAACATTGGCCAGCAACAGGTAGTGTCTGCTTATATTGGTGGACTCGTCAGTCTGAAATGAAAACTTCCCACCATCGCTAACTTCTCTCGCAGCACCACCTCGATGTCAGCTGATATTCTGTCAATTCATCGATTAAGTGTATTATCAGAGAATGCAATTTTGTCGATCTCTTTTGTAACATCAACATTGAACATCACAGCGACGATATTTTTACATGTGGATACAATTAAGGTTTTGGCAATGGAATGGGGTTTCTTTGATTTCGCTACAAGCTCAGCCACCAGGTAACTAACCGCTTGAGCTTTCTCCAAAATCCGCACACACCCCACCAGATGTTGACATCTGTTGGATTGGATTTATTTTATTGTCACGTACACCGAGGTACAGTGAAAAGTATTGTTCGGCGTACAGTCCAGACAGATCATTCCATACATGAAAAAAATATAGGGCATAATACACAGTGTAAATACATAGACACAGATATCGGGTGAAGCATACAACAGTGCAGTACTACTCAGTAGAGAAGATGTTTGAAGAGATTAGATCAGTCCGTACTAGGATCATTCAAGAGTCTGGTAACAGTGCGGAACAAGCTGGGTTTGAATCTGTTAGTGTGTGTTCTGAAACTTTTGTATCTCCTGCCCAATGGAAGAAGGTGGATGAGAGAAGACCCTGGGTGGGAGGGGTCTTTGATTATGCTGCATGCTTTCCCAAGGCAGTGGGAGATGTAGGCAGAGTCAATGGATGGGAGGCAGGTTCGTGTGATGGACTGGGCTGTGTTCACGACTCTGTAGTTTCTTCCAGTCTTGGGCCGAGCAGTTGCCATACCAGGCTGTGATGCAGGCAGATAAGATGCTTTCTATGGTACATCTGTTAAAATTGGTAACAGTCAATGTGGACATGCCGGATTTCCATAGTTTCCTGTTGAACTTTCTTGGTCGTAGCGTCGACGTGGGTGGACCAGGATGGATTTTTGGTGACGTGTACATGTAGGAATTTGAAGCTGTCAACCATCTCCACCTCTGTACCATTGATGCAGACAGGGGTATGTACAAAACTTTGCTTCCTGAAGTCAATTACCTGCTCTTTAGTTTTGCAGACATTGAGGGAACGAGTGTTGTCATTACACCACTCCACTAGGTTCTCTATCTCATTCCTGAACTCTGGCTCATTGTTGTTCAAGATCTGACCCACTAGGGTAGTGTCATCAGCAAACCTGTAGATGGAGTTGGAGCCACAATTTGCCACACAGCAGTGTGTGTATAGGGACTAAGTATGCAGCCTTGCGGGGCCCCGGTATTGAGGAGGTATTGTCGTTTATACTCACTGATTGTGGTCTATGGGTCAGAAAGTCAAGGATGAGTTGCAGAGGGAGGAGCCAAGTCCTAGCTTTTGGAGCTTTGATATGAGCTTGGCTGGAATTATGGTGTTGAAGGCGGAACTGTAGTCAATAAATAGGAGTCTGAAGTAGGAATCCTTGTTGTCCAGATGCTCCAGGGAAGAGTGCAAGGCCAGGGAGATGGCATCTGCCATGGACCAGTTGTGGTGGTATGTGAATTGCAGTGGATCAAGGAATTCTGGGAATATGGAGTTGATGTGTCTCATGACCAACGTCTTAAAGCACTTCATAATGATCGATGTCAAGGCCACTGGATGGTAGTCATTGAGGCACATTGCCTGGTTCTTCTTTGGCACCGGTATGATGGTGGTCTTCTTGAAGCAGGTGGGAACCTCGGAACAGAGTAGGTAGAGGTTGAAGATGTCTGCAAACACACCCGCCAGTTTGGTCCGCGCAGGCTCTGAGCACACAACCAAGGACCCCATCAGGACCTGTCAGTTTCCGAGGGTTCATAGAATTCATAGAATTTACAGTGCAGAAGGAGGCCATTCGGCCTATCGAGTTTGCACCGGCTGTTGGAAAGAGCACCCTACCCAAGGTCAACACCTCCACCCTATCCCAATAACCCAGTAACCCCACCCAACGCTAAGGGCAATTTCGGACACTAAGGGCAATTTATCATGGCCAATCCACCTAACCTGCACATTTGTGGACTGTGGGAGGGAACCGGAGCACCAGGAGGAAATCCACGCACACACGGGGAGGATGTGCAGACTCCGCACAGACAGTGACCCAAGCCGGAATCGAACCTGGGACCCTGGAGCTGTGAAGCCATTGTGCTATCCACAATGCTATCGTGCTGCCCACTTTCAAGAAGGCCGATCTGACTTTGGAAGCTGTGACGGTAGGTATGGGTGTGTCTGAGGCTGCTGGGCAGTTGACAATGGTTTCATGGTTTCCTGCTCGAACCAAGCATAGAATGCATTGAGTTCATCGGGGAGGGGTGAGCTGCTGCCAGCTTTGCAGCCCGTTATGGTGTTTAAGCCTTGCCACAACCGACGAGTGTCCGTGACATTCGTCTGTGACTCCAGCTTCGCCTGATATTGTCTCTTGCATCCCTGATGACTTTGCGGACTGTTTCATGTTTTGTTCTTTAAAGCGCTTGAAGTACTGAATGTCTTTATTCACAAGAGATGGGAAGTTGTGTCTGCAAATTTTATTTAAATTTGCTTGATATCATCGCAGCATTTGTCAACTTCTCTCTGCAGGTTAGTCATTCAGGCAAGGGGCAAACTGCATCTGTTGGCCATGAAAATTCAGAGGCCAGATAGCTCCCGTTGTACTGTCTCTGAACATTTCTGCCTTTTTATCTTGGGGCTCAGATGTTCCGTTGCCTCTTTTAACAACAAACATATCCATTTCTTCTTAGATCAGCGGAAATAAAATATACCCAGCAAAGAAATGTGGAGACAGTCAATTTTGCTGTGCCTGCTTGTTTTGTCCTCCTTTATTCTCAGTAAAAAAGCAGGTTCAATCGGGGCATTTGATGATTAATTGATTAGAAACAATGTGCAGGGGTAGAGGGGAATGGCACTTTGACGAAACCACAATGCTCGTTTGGAGAACAAGTGCTGACACAATGGGCCAAATGGTCTCCTCTGCACAGCAACAATTCTGTGATTGTGTGATTGCAATGTTAACCTTACCGTCTCTGCAGGTTCTGCCTGGCATTTGACTCAGTATTGATGTTAATGAGAATTTCCTCAGGCTTCTAGGTCGGTATGCTTTTGATGTATGGTAGGTTCGGAGGCTACGTTAAACCAAAACCCACGAGGCCGGCAGAGATATGGCGACCTTATTGCTCTGGTGCCTGGAGCCCAAAGCAGGGAGGGATATCCATTTAGATGGCTGGGAGTGTAACACTCACCAAGCAGGGGGTTGCCCCTGCTGCTGGAATGGTAGTTTCGGAGGCCGTGGCTGGGCAGGGCCAGAGCCCTGACTTTAGATCCCCCACACACAATGGGGCTACCGAAACTTCAAGCTGGTGGTTCTGACTGAAAGGAGTGTCCAATCAGGAGTGAGCGAAATCTGTAATAGTGAGTTCTTTTTTCTATCTCTGTGAACTCGGAGAGTGATGGGGGTATCGGGGGATGGTGATGTCCAGTCCAGGGAGCTGGAAAGGTGTCAACCAATGACAGTGCAGTGATTCAGGGAGTGGGGCCCACTGGACTGGACATCACCCTCCCCCGATATCCCCATCACCCTCCGTGCCCACAGAGACAGAAATAACTTATTACCGATTTCACTTACTCCTGATTGGACATTCCCCTCAATCAAACCACCGGAGATTCACGGACTGGTGCCCCAAATGCACCAGGCCCTTTCTAAAGTTGGCACAGACAGAGCTCCTGAACTTAGCATTCTGGCAGCAGGCCTTCAGCGAGACTGTCAAGTTGGGAAGCGCTCCAGCCGTGGCCAGGTGAGTGGCTGCTATTCATGTCATAATATCCACTCATGTATATCATGAGATGCAGACAGGCAGTGATTGACACACAGGATAACCAATGAACACACACGACACAGAACAACCAATCACCAGACAGGACACCACCACTATAAAGCCCACAGGGCATTAAGGCTCTCTCTCTCTCACAGGACACGGCTCGGGAGATAGTCGCAGTTCACAGGCCAATGAACATCATCACCATGTGATAGAGAGCTAGTCTGGTCAAGCCAGTAGGAGGTTATCAGTTAGGTTAATAGAGTGTCAACCCACAGAAGATTAGGTACAGCAATCAACAGGTTCAATAAAACAGTGTTGGACCATCTCCTGTGTCGGAAGCCTGTTTCTCGTTTTACTGCATCCAGTTGCAGTCGATGTTAGACCAACACAGATAAAACATCAATTCAAGGGTCTTCTTGTGTCAGAATGTACTATCGTTAGTTGACAGGTGATCACCAACTTCTGGGAATCGTGTCACCTATCCAAACCTTCAATGTGGAGACGGCTTATACATCTTCCACATTTGGGCCATCGCGATCTGTGGGGAACTACCTTACATCCCGCGGGCCTGGATAGAGTGGAATGTGCGGAGCTGTAGGGATGTGTTGTTCTGTGGAGTGCTGTGCAGGAGAATACTGGGAACTCAGACCCTGGGTCCTTACACCTGGAAGTGTTATGTCACTCACCTTTCCCACCCTCCTGAGGTCCTGGACCCCTTTGGCGCACAGTCACCAGGCAGAAGGGACCACATATCTGGCTGCTGACTGGTTTGGTCATTTCCAATTACACCTGATTGTTTGGAGAGGCTGTCCTCTTCTTCCTGATATTGGGAGAGCTCATCTCACTGCAGTGTCTTGAATCCCCTTTAGGTGTCCTCAGGGCTGGAGCGGAGGGGCTGGCTCATGATTCGTCTGATGCTTTTTCCAGAGGTGCCAGTGAAAGAAAGAGGGCAGAGAAAATTAATGCATTTCAGACAATTCAAAAACAGAACAATGCACTCATAGATTCATTGTCTGAGGGTTGAGCTAGTGCATGATCCTCACTTGGGTGTACACCGCCAACCTTACCATTGCCATATGACCGGACCCGGTCCTCTCCAGTCAACTCAATAGCCTGCTGCTCAAAGGGAGTGAGGCACTTTATTTCGGCCTTTCCTTCCTAATGTGAGCAAACATGACCTTCATAAAGAGCGATGGAGAGAGTGTGAGCACGATGCATGCCAAGGCAGAAGTAGGGATGCCGGCCTTGCATGGGTGGTGAGTGGAACCCACAAACGGGCTGAGGATTTGAGGTGCACAGGATACAGTTCCAGAAGTAGATGTGAAGGTGTGTGTGAGAAGGTGAGTGATGATGTCCCTTGAGCTGGCAACATGTGAGATCCCTGTGGGGTGTCATCCTGCGAATGTCTGGTGGGCTTGTGACTGTGTGAGTTAAGAGTGATGAGACTGGTTAACTTACCTTGGTCGATCGGTAGCACGGTACCACAGTGGTTAGCGCAATTGCTTCACATCTCCAGGGTCCCAGGTTCAATTCCCGGCTTGGGTCACGCTCTGTGCGGAGTCTGAACATTCTCCCCGTGTGTGCATGGGTTTCCTCCGGATGCTCCGGTTTCGTCCCACAGTCCAAAGGTGTGCAGGTTAGGTGGATTGGCCATGATGAATTGGCCTTAGTGTCCAAAAAAGGTGAGTGGGGTTACTGGGTTACGGGGATAAGGTGGAGGCGTGGGGCTTAAGTGGGATGCTCTTTCCAAGAGCTGGTGCAGACTCGATGACCTGAATGGCTTCCTTCTGCACTGTAAATTCTATGATTCTATGAACGGATGAGATCAAGCATCTTCTTTCTGCACTGTTTAGTTGACATCCTCGGTGCGGTGTTGGCACTGGCCACCGCTGCCACCGCCTGCCAAGCTGCAATTGAGAGGATTGTGTACTTCCTCCAGCCATGACTGGAGTAGAGCAGTTCCGCAGCCGGCCTCCGCAGCATGGCGAAGGTGGCTATAATGTTCTTGTCGAATGGCCTGATTTATTACAAGAACACTTGCAGCTAAATCTATGAACAATTTATTAACATTAACTGTGGATAAACTATATACAAAATAAGAGATGAGTAACAGAATAATCATGATGTGGAGAATAATCATGCACAAGCAACCTCTCTCTTCACCTTCCTCCAGCCAGTCTGAGGTTAGCTGACTGTAACATTCACTTATATACTAGTGAGGCTCCTAATGGTCAATCGGTGAATTACAACACAACCATGATATCACTACAGTGGCCCATTGGGAGCTGCATATTTCTTTCATCTGAGTTCTGAAGCCGTTTTCTTCTTTCATCTGAGTTCTGAAGCCATTCTGGCTGCAGACATTCGGAAAGCTCAGCGCGTGTGTCTGGTTTAAATATGGTACCCAAAGTGATGATTCGCTGAGGTCATGGCAGGTCAGGTGAAGCAGAGGCCATTCGCCCACAGTAGATGAATTTCCTGATCATGCATATTTAATAAGGCAGGAAGCAGACAATTCGGCACAAAAACACGTAATTGAAGCCAGTGTGAAAAACACAATTTTTCCTGTTCGCCGCTCAATGTAATGTGCAGAGGGGAAAATACTGCCCAGTACTGTCTCAGCTGCAGATGTATGGAGGTGGGCTTTGTCTTCAGGGCATGAACATAGAACATAGAACATTAGAGCGCAGTACAGGCCCTTCGGCACTCGATGTTGCGCCTACCTGTGAAACCACTCTAAAGCCCATCTACACTATTCCCTTATCATCTCTGTTTTAATAACCTTCGCTTTAGAGTCGCCAGGTATCTTTCTGATACCACCACGAGGTTCAAAGCCAAGTACTGATCAATAACTCAATACACCAGTTAGTAAGTTTGAAATCAATACACATTTATTATACACACAGTCAATCACTACTCATGCATAAACTCTACTTACTAAACTATCGCTACCACTAAAGCCTATACTTAGCTTCGAATGGCCCACCAGGTCAGGGGAACAATGGCCTTTGTCTGGTTCTGATTCTGCTGGCTTCGAACAGGTACGGAATAGTAGCTAGGAGCGTCTATCTCGTAGCGTGCGTTGACTTGGGACTTACTTGGTTGGTGCAGCTGCTAGGCAGGTCTCTCCTCGCTGAGAGCCAAGGTCAAGAGTTCTTTGAGAGCTGCCGAGAGAGCGAACTGAACTTGGGGACTCTATTTTATAGTCCCCAGGGGTTTCGCGCCCTTTTGGGCGGTACCCGGACTTGGCCCCAATTAATTGGACATGTCCCAATCGTTCTTATCGATTTCTCCAATACCGGAATTGTTCCCTGATCGTTGGGCGGGTCCTAGGTGGTCGTTGGCCTGCCTTTGTCTTAGCTCCCGCTGGCACCGGGGAGTCTGGCTTGGTCTCGATTGTTTTAATGTTGCATTTTGTCCCTGGAGATAGCTCATTAATATGTTAATGGTTATTGGTTTCAGTTCTGTCTGGGTTCTGCAAATCTTAATACACAGGAAACCTTGCACCTGCTTGTGTTCTCTGGTGTTGTCCAATTTTCCCTACGCTCTTTGCGAGTGTCCATTTTGAATCGGGACGTGGCCACCCCAGGTGGCTACATCCCTTATCATCCATATGTTTATCCAATGACCATTTAAATGCCCTTAATGTTGGCGAGTCCACTACTTAGTGGAATCACCTCAGTACAATGAACTTCAGACTGAATTCTATAACCTGGAGTCATCATGCTCAGCTCTCCAGCTTTCCCACAGGGTTTACTTTAGTTATAAAGAGAGGGATGAACGTCTTTCTAAATTTGGGACGAGAAAAAAGAACATTCTACTCGCTGTCTGCGCTTCCTTTTGTAAAATATCAGGAGGGTGCAAGGGTCAAAATTCTCTAATTTTTGGTATTGTAGGCAGTCTATTCATTTAGGGCCATGGGCCCTTGAAATATTTTTGTTCAATTGCAGTAACTTAAAGGGGTGGATATACGTTCTGCCCGCTTGGCACATCTGGGGTGCTGAGTGGCCGCACAGTTTAGAAAGAACTTTGGCAAACGGTCAGGAGTGGAAAAACTTCAAGCAGATTCCTGAATTCCATCTGACCTTTCCCCAGCTTCACTCAAATGGCCCGCCCACTCCCCCCTGCGAACCAAGAGCCGGAGAACACTTTGCTTGCATTTCACAGAAGTGCAGAACAGCCAAGGCGACACTTTCCTCCATCCGATTTGAAGTGACAGTTCTGAGGCCCAGGCTTTTGCTCCCGAGTCATGTGCATGGAGGAATTCTCCCATTCCCAACTCTGTGAATGCGACTTTTAAAAATACTCAAACTTCTGATTGTAAGCCCAATGGCTGGGGGCTGGGGTGGGACGGGCTGTGTTAGACGTCGGGGAGGGTGATGCGAGTGTAATAGTGGATTGGTTGGAGGCAGGCCCAGAATGGATTGGGTGACTCGGGCACAGATAAAAAGGGAGTCTTTTGAAAGGCCCATTTGACAGGTTGGTCATCAGTGGTAAACTTTTAAAATTTGTTCATGGGATATGGGCGTCGCAGGCTGTGCCATCATTTATTTCCCATCCCTAATTGAGGCGGCAGTTAAGACCCGCATTGCTGTGGGTCTGCAGACCTATGTAGGCCAGGTAACAATGGCAGATTTACTTCCATAAAGGACATTAATGAACCAGATGGGTTTTTACGACAGTGGTTTCATTGTTGGGGCAGCATGGTGGTGCAGCGGTTAGCACTGCTGCCTTACGGCACTGAGGTCCCAGGTTCGATCCCAGCCCTGGGTCACAGTCCCTGTGGAGTTTGCATATTTTCCCCGTGTTTGCGTGGGTTTCGCTCCACAACCCACAAAGATGTGCAGGGTAGGTGGATTGGCCACGCTTAATTGGAAAAAAATTAATTGGGTACTTTAAAATTTTAAAAAAGAACAGCAAATCCCGGAGAGAATAAGAGTGTAGTCGATCCTGAAACTGGTATTTAGATAGGATAAATTTTTTTTTTGAAAACATTTTGTTCAGGCATTTATAATTTTATAATCATAACAGTACAAATACAAATATAAACAAAGTGCAAAGACAACCACCTTCCTCACAAGTCCCACCTCTTCTAAACAATAATCTAACTCCTCCCCCTCCCACCTCTGCTGACAGTTTTCTCCAAAGAAGTCGACAAACGGCTGCCACCTCGGGACGAACCCTAGCATTGACCCTCTTAGGGCGAACTTTATTTTCTCCAGTCTGAGAAACCAAGCCATGTCACTAAGCCAGATGTCTGAATTTGGGGGCTTCGGGTCCCTGCATGTTAACAATATTCATCTCCGGGCTACCAAGGAGGCAAAGGCCAAGACGTCAGCCTCTCTCACCCCAGGACTCCCGGGTCTTCCGACTTTCCGAAAATCGCCAACTCCAGACTCGGCACCACCCTTGTTTTTTACACCGTGGACATGATATCTGTAAAACCCTGCCAAAATCCCCTAAGCTTCAGACATGCCCAAAACATATGGACGTGGTTTGCTGGTCCTCCCGCATGAAGTGTTGGCTAGTGTAGGCTTGAGAGATGAACAGACATTTCTAACACTGATGAAGGTTCAACTCAATTTTATTAACTACTTCTAACTAACTAACACACGATGACTGTGGGTCTCAATAATGCTAACTTAAACTAGAGACCTAAGCCTTGTCCGAACCACTTGATTCTCTCAACCCGTGTTGTGAGTTTGTGCTGGGCTGAATAAGGTCCTGTTACACTCAGAGGCAGCCCCCAGAATGAGCGGGAACTGTGGTGCCCTCTGCCTTTATAGTGTGTGTATTCTAACTGGTGATTGGCTGCGGATTTTGTACATGTTGATTGGTCCCTGTGTGTGTCCATCAGTGTGTGTCTGCACCATGATATATTGGTATATATTGTGACATCCCCCCTTTTATAAAAATGTTGATCTAGGCATGTGATAATAAATAGTGTGGGTGTGTGGATAATGTACCTAGCTGCGTGTGAGGTGCGAAGACATATGTACAAAGCTATATACAGGGAACAAGACTATTTACAGAGGAAGGTGCCTGGTGCAGATAACTACCATGAACTGGAAAAACCAACGAATCTATTTACAAATTACTGGATAACGAATGCAACAATAAAGGATATAGGAAAAAAGAACATTTCAGAGAGTCCACATGTGTACAGAGTTCATAGGTTCAGTCTCTGAGGTGGGCGACGACCACTGGTTGACCGCCTCAAGGGTGGGGCAATGGCTGGCGCCCCAGGAGCTGGGAGGGCTGCAGCACTGTCAGGGGCAGGCAGAGCGACCGGAAGCACTGCACAGTCCACGGCGGGATCAGTAGAAGAGCTGGTCGGAGGATCCCGTGATGACCTTGGAACCAGGCGAAGAGCACATTTGTTGCGGCGCCGAATGGATCCATCCGGTAAGCAGACCATGAAGGAGCGGGGGGCCACCTGCCTTAAAACGGCAGCAGGCACAGACCAGCCACCAACCGGGAGGTGGATGTGAACCTTGTCGCGTGGATGGATGTCGAGAAGGTCAACAGCCCGTGAAGAAGTTTTCTGCTGCAGTTGAGACATGTGCATGCGGTGGAGCACGGGGACATAATCGAGGTTGGGAGCAAGAATTGATGGCACCGTCATTCTGAGGGTGTTGTTCATTAACAGCTGAGCAGGCGACAGGCCGGTGGAGAGCGGGGCGGAGCGATAGGCCAGCAAAGCAAGATGGAAATCTGAGCCGGCGTCGGCGGCCTTGCTGAGGAGCCGCTTTACGATGTGGACCCCCTTTTCCGCCTTCCCATTGGATTGGGGGTATAGGGGACTGGATGTAACGTGCTCAAAATTGTAGTGCCGGGCGAAGCCGGCCCATTCCTGGCTCGCGAAGCAGGGGCCATTGTCTGACATGACCATCAGCGGAATGCCATGTCGGGCAAACGTCTCCTTACAAGCCCTGATCACAGCCGAGGATGTGAAGTTGTGCAGCCTGATGACCTCCGGGTAGCTGGAGAAGTAGTCGATGATGATGACGCAATCCCTGCCCAATGCATGGAACAAGTCAATGCCCACTTTGGTCCAAGGCGATGTGACGAGCTCATGGGGCATCAGGGTCTCCCATGGTTGGGTGGGCTGGAAACGCTGGCAGGTGGAGCAGTTGAGCACCACACTTTCGATGTCTTCATTGATGCCCGGCCAGTAGGCGGCTTCTCTGGCCCTCGATGCCTAAGTGCCCTTCATGGAGTTGCTCCAACACTAGCTGGCGCAAGCTTTGTGGGACATCGATGCAATCTAATTTCAGGAGCACCCCGTCGACAACCGCCAGGTCATCGCGGACGTTGTAAAATTACGGGCATTGGCCCTTGAGCCACCCGTCTGACATTAGGTGCATCACCCACTGCAGAAGTGAATCAGCCGCAGTCTCGCGGCGAATTTGCATCAGTCGTGTATCCGTAGCTGGCAAATGGGAGGCTGCAAACTGAATGTGAGCGTCTATTTGGCAAATGAAGCCGTCATGATCACATGGAGTTGTGATCGACCTTGAGAGGGCATTGGCAAAGGCAAGGTCCTTGCTAGGGGTATAGATCAGTTGAAAGTCGTACCTGCGCAGCTTGAGTAGGATACGCTGGAGGCGAGGCGTCATGTCATTCAGGTCCTTTTTGATAATATTTACAAGGGGGCGGTGGTCGGTTTCAACCGTGAACTGCAGAAGTCCATTGAACTGCGGAAGGCCAGCGAGAAGGCCGAGACACTCTTTCTCGATTTGCGCATAGCGCTGCTCTGTGGGAGTCGCCACCCCCGACGCATACGCAACGGCGGCCCATGGTGAGGCCTCGTCTCGTTGGAGGAGCACGGCGCCAATCCCCGACTGACTGGCATCAGTAGAGATTTTGGTCTCTTTGGTCGGGTCGAAAAAAGCCAACACTGGGGCCGTGGAAAGCTTGGCCTTCAGCTCCTGCCATTCACGTTCGTGAGCAGGGAGCCATCGGAAATCTGTGGTTTTGCAAATCAGGTCTCTGAGGGCCGTGGTGTGTGATGCGAGATTCGGGATGAACTTCGCGAGGAAATTCACCATACCTAGGAACCGGAGAACCGCTTTCTTGTCCTCGGACGTCTTCATGGACGTGATTGCTACAATCTTGTCCTCGTCTCGACGCACCCCCTGGTGGGAGATGTGATCCCCCAGAAACTTGATACTGGACTGGCCGAAGGAGCATTTGGCCGTATTGAGGTGGAGGCCGTGTTCGTGGATGCGCCTGAAAACACACTGAAGGCGGGCAATGTGTTCCTGGGGGGTGGTTGACCAGATAATAATGTCGTCGACATATACCCGGACGCCGTCGATCCCCTCCATCATCTGCTCCATGATACGGTGGAAAACTTCGGACGCAGAGATGATGCCGAATGGCATCCAGTTGTAGCAGAACCTGCCAAAGGGTGTGTTGAACGTACACAGCTTCCTGCTTGACTCATCTAGTTGGATCTGCCAGAAACCCTTCGTGGCATCCAGTTTTGACAATTGTTTGGCATGGGCCATCTGAGATGTGAGCTCCTCACGTTTCGGAATCGGGTAGTGCTCCCGCATGATATTCTGATTTAGATCTTTAGGATCAAGACAGATCCGCAGCTCGCCGGATGACTTCTTGGCACAGACCATGGAGCTTACCCAGTCTGTGGGTTCCGTGACCCTGGAAATGACTCCTTGGTCCCTGAGGTCCTGGAGCTGTTGCTTGAGGCGGTCCTTGAGGGGCGCTGCGACTCTGCAAGGTGCGTGAACGACAGGCGTGGCGTTTGGCTTGAGTAAGATTTTGTACGTGTATGGGATCGTGCCCATGCCTCATGTTATTGCTAGATGGTGGAGTCGAGTTGCGCCCTGAAGTCTGTGTCAGAGGATGCAGGCACATCGCTTGAAGAGAGAGAGTGTACTCTCTGCACTAAATGGAGCAGCTTGCATGCCTGCACACCAAGCAAGGAGGCTTTTGAGGCAGCAACAATCTCGAACGGGAGAATGACTGTGTGAGCACGGTGTGTCTCCTCAAGGCGGCAGGAGCCGCTGGCGGCGATGGCATTGCCATTGTAGTCCAGCATTTTACACGCAGATGGCAGGACAGCAGGCTGTACGCAGAGCTTGCGAAAATCAGACAACGCAATGAGATTGGCAGAAGCGCCAGTGTCCAGGCGGTACCCGACAGGGGACCGGTTGACCGTAAGGGTGGCACACCACTCATCATCCTGGTTGATGCTGTGGACATGGACAGGTTCAGTGGCATGGTTGGGGGACATCCTGTTAGTAGTAACGACGGCGATTTAGAACGGGACCTGTGGGTCATTGCAGGCACAATCGGAATCAAGGTGCAGAGTAGGTTCATTGATGGCAGGCTGGATAGCCCTGACATCTCTGTGGGGCTGGGTGGACCTTCGAAAAGCAGCAGGCATGGAAGATCTGCACATTGCAGCGTAGTGGCTTTGTTTGCCACACTGCTGGCAGCGTCAGGACTTCACGGGACATTGTCGCTTTAAGTGGGCGGAGCCGCAGTTGCCGCACGCCGGAGCGTAGGGATGTTCGTCGCGCCACCGTGCATGCGCGGGGCGATCCAGCGTAGTGTGCACCTGCGTGAAGCGGTCCGTGTCGTCAGCACGCTCGCTGCGTGTGAGCGCGGGACTCCGTGAAAAGCGAGCAAAATAGCCACCATCGTTCAGATCCAGAGCCTGAAGAGATTTGATCATTTGGACCCGTTCTGCATCGTAAGGGGCTTGCCGCGCCGTTTCAGCAGCCTGGATGCAGGAGTAGCGCGTGGAGGCATGTTCATGAAGCACACAGGTCTCAATGGCCGTAGCGAGAGTGAGCTGCTTTACTTTTAGTAGCTGCTGGCACAGGGGCTGATTGAACACCAAAAACAATCTGGACACGGAGCATGGAGTCAGAGGTGGACCCGTAGTTGCAGGACTGCGCAAGGACGCGGAGGTGGGTGATAAAGGACTGGAAAGGCTCATCCTTACCCTGAATTCGCTGCTGAAACATGTATCTCTCGAAGCTCACGTTGACCTCGACCGCGCAGTGGCTGTCGAACTTTAGAATTACGTTCTTGAACTTCGATTTGTCCTCCCACTCATCGAAGGTGAGCGAGTTGTAAATGTGCAGAGCATGGTCACCGGCTGTGAAGAGGAAGAGAGCAATCTTATGTGCATCCGAGGCAGCTTCCAGGTCCCTGGCTTCGAGGTACAGCTGGAAGCGCTGTTTGAAACGTTTCCAGTTGGAGCCCAGATTCCCTGCAATGCGGAGAGGCGGCGGCGGGCGAACGGAGTCCATTCTGTAGGATGGCTGGAGACTGGTGGAAGGCAGATCACTGAAGGGTAGGTCTCAGAAGTGCGAGCATTCCTCAACTCCTGGTATCATGATGTGTTGGCTGGTGTAGGCTTGAGAGATGAACAGACACTTCCTACACTGATGAAGGTTCAACTCAATTTTATTAACTAGTTCTAACTAACTAACACACCATGACTGTGGGTCTAAATAATGCTAACTTAAACTAGAGACTTAAGCCTTGTCCGAACCAGTTGATTCTCTCAGCACGTGGTGTGAGTCTGTGCTGGGCTGGATGAGTTCCTGTTACACCCAGAGGCAGCACCCAGAATGAGCGGGAACCGTGCTGCCCTCTGTCTTTATATTGTGTGTATTCTAACTGGTGATTGGCTGCGGTGTTTATACATGTTGATTGATCCCTGTGTGTATCCATCAGTGTGTGTCTGCACCATGATATGCTGGTATATATTATGATACCGCACATCTCACACACCTATCCTCTATCCCAAAACACTCATCCGGGCCACCGTCATGTGTGCCCGGTGAACTACCTTAAACTGAATCAGGCTGAGCCTGGCACATGATGAGGACATGTTTACTCTGCCTAACGCATCTGCCCAAAGATCTGCCTCTATCTCCCCCCCAGCTCATCTTCCCATTTGCAATTTAGGTCCTCTGTCTGCGTTTCCTCCAACTCCATGAGTTCTTTATAAATATCCAAAACCTTCCCCTCTCCCACCCCCGTTTTGAAACTATCCTGTCTTGTATCCCCCGTGGCGGTAGGAGCTCCCACACCGACCGCCCCCCCCCCCTTCCCCCCCCCACAAACTACCCACTTCTTAATCGTGGCTATATTTGCCGCCCAGTAATAGTTGCTAAAGTTCGTCGGCGCCAACCCACCCTCCCCCCGGCCACGCTCCATCAACACTTTCTTCACTCGCGGGGTTTTACCCGCCCACACAAAACCTGAAATCACCTTGTTTACCCGTTTAAAAAAGGCCGTTGGGATAAAGATGGGGAGGCACTGAAAAACAAACAGAAACCTCGGGAAGACCATCATTTTCACGGTCTGTACTCTCTTTGCCGTGACAGCGGGAACATGTCCCACATTCGAAAGTCCACCTTCATCTGTTTTACTAGCCGGGTCAAATTTAGTTTATGTATAGTCCCTAGTCCCCTGCAACAATCCCTCCCCTATCAGCAGAGCAATCCCCCCCCCCCCCCCCCCCCCGATTAACAGCACAACAATTCCAACCTCCTTTAACAAACTTATCATCTGCTCAACCCCCACTGCGCTTCTGTGAGCTAGCCCGCTCAGCTAGCCTGGTAGCTCCCCCCCATGACCATACATCCCACACACTATTGTCCCCCACCCCACTCGGCCATACATATTCAAAAAGCACAGTTCCAACAAACACAAAGAAAAGAGAAAGAAGATCCATCCACCCTTCCCCCACCAGCACCAACTTACTAAACTGAGCAACAGCCCAAGAATCAATATAAAATACATTTCACATACAGTTCAAAAGCGAGAATAACTTTAACAAAATCGATACAGCATTACCCGTCCCAAGAGTTCAGTGTCCTCAGTCACCTGCCAGCCCTTTACTTTTAATAAAGTCCATCGCCTCGTTCGGCAACTCAAAATAGAATTCCTGATCTTCAAAAGTGACAAACAAACGAGCTGGATGTAGTAGCCAAAACTTCACATTCTTCTGAAAAGGGCAGATTTTACTCGGTTGAATCCCGCTCCTCTTTTGGCCAGACCCGCACCCAGGTCCTGGTAGATGCACAGCATGCTGTTCTCCCACTTGCAGCTCTGTGACTGCTTGGCGCACCGCAAAATCTGTTCCTTATCCAGGAACCGGTGCATTCGCACCACCATCACCCTCGGCGGCTCGTTCACACGCGGTCTCCTTGCAAGCGTTCTGTGCGCTCTATCCACTTCCAAGGGTCAAGCAAACGCCCCATCACCCATTAATTTCTCGAGCATATTCGCCAAATAGGCCCTTGCATCCGTTCCCTCGCAGCCCTCAGGGAGGCCGATGATCCTCAAGTTCTGTCGACGGGACCTGTTCTAAAGGTCCTCCATCTTCTCTTGCAGCCTTTTCTGCTGATCCCTCATCAGTCCCACCTTTAGCTCCAGTGCTCCTCGTGCTCAACCACCTACTCCTCAACCTTCTGGGTCACCCGACCATGGGCTTCCAGCCCCTGCTCCACCCGGTCGATCGATTCCTTGACCAGGCCTCGACCTTCCTCCTTTTGCTTGGCAAAACCGTCCTGGATAAATTTTACCAGCTGCTCCGTTGACCACTGGGCCACTGCGCCAGTACCCTGCATCTCCGCCATGTTTTCTGTGCTGTGGGTTTTACACGTGCCTTCTCTACTCGATTTTTCCTTCTTATACAACCACTTCTGGTCCACGTCTCCATATACTGGTGGGGAATTCCTCCTCACTGTCCCATCCATTCCCGATTTTTCAAATAAAATTCGAAAAAAGTTGTGGGAAAAGGTCCAAAAGATCCGTCATGAGCGGGAGCTACCAAATGTGAGACCTCCTACTCCATGGCTGCCACCGGAAGTCCTGAGATAGGATTAATTAATAATCTCAAAGTGAGGGGCCCCGAGGGAGCAGTGATCAAAATATTATTGAAACTTAGTTTGAGAGAGAAAGATTCGTATTTTAGACTTGAATAAGGGCAATTATGAGACATAAAAGCAGAGCTAGCTAAAGTGAACTGGCAAATGAGGTTAAGTGATAGGTCAATAGCGATGCAGTGGCAAATACTTAAGGGGGCAGTTCAGAACACACAGTATAGATACATTCCAACGAGAAGGAAAAATTTAAAGGGCAGGATCCACCATCTGTGGTTAACTAAAACTTAAAGACAGCATCAAACTAAAAGAAAAAAACCTATCATTGTACAAAGAGAAGTGTTGGACAGAAGATTGGACAGAATATAAAAACAAACAGCAAAGAATGACTCAAAGATTAACAAGGAGGGAAATGTTGGAATACAAGTTCATAAGATATCGGAGCAGAATTATGCCATTTGGCCCATCGAGGCTGCTCCCTCATTCTATCATGGCTGATATGAGAGAAAACTAGCCAGAAATGTAGAGACAGATGGTAAGGCCAGAACGTTCCGGCCCGTTTCCGCTGGTGGTAACTTACGGTCCCACCGATGATGCACCCCTGCCTCGGGTTTCCGGGCAATGAGAGGTGCATTCAATGGAAATGCCCGTTGAAAATGGTGGGACCTGCTGGTTAATGGTGGGCCAGCGAACCCCATGACGGGTTGCATGGCAAATCCCTCATTAAGACTTTCTGTAGATATTTGAAGAAGAAAATAATTAACAAAATGAGCATTGGTCCTATAGAAGACGAGTCTGGGAATTAAGAGTAGAAAATAAGGAGATGTCAAAGGAATTGAACTGGTATTTTACATAAGGTTTCACTATAAAAGATACAGGTAACAGCCCAGAAATAGCTGTAAAGCAAGAAATGGAAGGGAGGGAGACATTCAGGAAAGTTACAATCACCAACATAGTCGTATTGGGTGAATTGTCGGAACTGCATGTTGACAAATCCTCGGGCCTTGATCGACTTCATCCTAGGTTGTTTAAAGTAGTACCGAGTGTTACATACTTTGGTTCTGTCTTCACAAAGGAGGACACAAATAATGTACCAGAAATGTTGGGCAACACAGGGTTCAGTGAGAGGGAGGAACTGAAGGAAATCAGTGGTAGAACGGATATGGTGTTGGGGAAATTGATTGAATTGAGGGCTGATAAATCCCCTCGGGCCTGAAATTTAAATCCCAGAGTATTTAAGAAAGTGGCCCTAGAAACAATGAATACATTGGTGGTCTTCTTTCAAGATTCTCTTGCCTCTGGAACCATTCATATGGATTGGAGGAAAGCGAATGTAACTCCAGTATTGAAAAAGGAAGATAGACCAATCAGTTTGACGTCAGCAGTCGGAAAATACTAGTCAATTATAAAAGATTTATTGGCAGAAAACTTGGAAAACAGTGGCAGGGTCAGAGATAGTCAGCATAAATTTACAAAAGGGAAATCATGCTTGACAAATCTACTGGAATACCTTGAAGATATAACTCATAGAGACGATGAAGGAGCCAGTAGATGTGGTTTATTTGGACTTTAAGAAAGCTTTTGACAAGGTCCCACATAAGAGATTAGTGTGTAAAATCAAAGCGCTTGAGATTGAGGGTAGTGTGTTGAGATAGATAGAAAACTGTTTGGTAGACAGGATACAAAGAATAGGAGTAAACGGGTTTTTTTCCAAGTGGCAGGCACTGACAAGTGGGGTACTGTTGCGATTAGTGTTAGGATCCCAGTTATTCACTATATATATATATATATATATATATACATACTAATTACTGATTTTAGATGAGGGAACTAAATGCAATATCTTAAAACTAGCAGACGACACAAAGTTGGGTGGGAGGTGAGTAGTGGTGGTGAGAAACTGAAGAAATTCTTCCCGGTTCCTGCCCACCGTGACCACACAGTGATATTTTAGGGTGGACAAGGCCTCAAAAGAGAAACCTACCCTTTCCCTAATGAGACCGAATTATTGACCACGTAAGGGCTGTTTCCTGCCCAGTTTAATGTTTAGGCTGCCGGGTGCATTGAACCTTCGTGGTGAAGCCGGAAAATCTTTTATACCTTGGGAAGGAGGGCGGCGGAGAGGGGCGGTCGGGGGAGGGTTCCATTTCTTTTATAGCTCATTGAACTCTGTCTCAAGTCTCTGTCTCTCTCTTTCTCCAGTTATGTAATTGTCACCAACATGAACCATAATGTCTGGATGTTCACCATTGACTCTAACCCCCTCCACATCTCTCGGGGTGCTCTCCGTCCAGCTGAGCATGGTTGCACTGCCCTCCAGTGAGGGGGGGGGGGGGGACTTCCAGCAATTGCCTTTGTCTCCTTCATCTTCTCCATGCTGTGCTGCTTGAACTGGGTCACCAGTTCCACTGCCATTAACACTCTGAGATACAAAAATCCTTCCTGGGTGGAGGCTATATTTAGGAGGTAGGGTTTGAAGGGGACTTACGGGTACTTCTGCCATCTTGGCCTCGATGGAAAAGCAGAAAGAAAGAGCTTAACCAATCCCATGATGTTAAGCCCTCGACTTGAAATGTGGGCCAGAATTTTGGATCCAACCTAATTCTGGGTCCCAACTCCACGTCACATTGACAGATGAAGTGCAACACCATGTTAAACAAGCAAGTCAGTTAATGACCAGGGGAATGTTGGATGCCCAATTAGGGGCTGCGGAGGTGGGGTGAAGGAGGGACAGAAGTGAGGCAGACAAGAGTTAAAAAGATGCCAGCTGCCATTCATGTGCTGCCAGTTTACAGGGAAGGTGACAGAGGGAAAGAAACAGTATCTTCGTAGAAGGACAGGCACATTGCCAGCGACGAACTCCTGACTGATTGACGCCTCTCTTAAAATTTCCTGAAGGCGATGTTTGAAGAATCATGACCTTTTGTTGCTATTGAGCTGCAGGAGACTCTCTGCCAGTAAAACTAATCAATCTTGGCTGGAGGTGGAAGGGGAAGAGAGTGGTGCAAACATGTTTACGATATTCTGCAGACTGCCAAAGCGAATTCAGCACTGTACCCACAAATGACAGGCCTCATGCCTGAATTCACAAGCACACACATACTCCTCCTGAACAGTCAATCCATGTGTGCTCATGAGCGTCACTGTGTTGTGGGCAAAGCTGAACTCTCTATCAGAAGTGCTGGAGTCAACTGTAACCAGTATCAGCACCTGTGTTAGTGTAGCTGAGTTCAGTGAGGAAGCGCACAATGTCTTAACTCATCCTCATGGCCTTGCAGTGAATGAGAGTGCATTTGAGAGAACTGGCATTGGGAGATGGTGGCATCCGGATAATATCATTGGACTAGTAATCCTGTGACCCGGGCTAATGCTCTGGGGACATGGGTTCAAATCCCACCACAGCAGCTGGTGGAATTAGTCTCAATACTGGTGACCATGACAACTGTCACCGATTGTTGCAAAAACCCATCTGGTTCACTAATGCCCTTTAGGAAAGGAAATCTGCCATCCTCACCTGGTCTGGCCTTTGTGTGACTCCAGATCCACATCAATGTGGTTGACTCTTAACTGTCCTCTGCAATGGCCCAGCAAATCACTCAGGTCAAGGGAAATTTGGGATGGGCCACAAAATGTTCCCCTTGCGAGCGACGCCCACAACCCATAAAATACGGTTTAAGAATAACGTCCGAGAAAGTGGCCGGTCAGGAGTGCCAAATCCTGTCGTATTGAGACAATGGAGGAGTTGGCCCTTGAGCTGGCCAGGGTGGGAGTGCATTAAGCGGGAGAGGCAATGGTAAGAGTGGAGCTATCCAAGAGTGAGTGGAGAGATGTGAACATCTTCATTTGATATGGAACAAGCTCTCACTTCCCTGCTTCCCTTCTTTTGTAAGGGGCAACAAAGAGTCCACACTGAGTTGGGAGGGGAAAACAAAAGTGACCTTATTTTACAATTAATTACTATGTACAGCTCCAGTAGTTCCCTGCTGCGTCTTCTCTCTAGCCGGTGCCTTCCCGGTTAACTCTATGTATATAAGGTCAAGTGAACATTGTTAAGGGTCCCCCACCCCCTCATCGGGGGAGCTCATATCCTGCAAGCTCCATGGAGTGATGGATCATCCCTACCCCACAAGACCCGTGCAGGTTATAACACCTTCATGCCAAAGTAATGGTTCTAGGGGCCTGCTTCAGTTCTGCAGAAGCAGATAATGACAGAAGCAATTTAGCAAGACCACTTCTTATATTTCCTACAGGGCCACAAATGGATGGAAAAGCAACACAGGCTAGAACGCAGTCGCAGAATCGGCTGCAGTCAAGGAAGATGAGCATGCATCAGTACAGCAATTAAACATACCCTTCGCCACGGGTACGGGTAATCATCCTGGTAGGACCTTAACAGTGCAACTGGTGACCCAGTGCAAGCAGCATAGCATGGAGAAGACAAAGGAGACAAAGGCAATTGCGGGAGGTCCCCCCCCTCACTGGAGGGCAGTGCAGCCATGCTCAGCTGGACGGAGGGCACTCTGAAAGGTGTGGAGGGGGGAAGGGTCAATGGTGAACATCCAGACGTTCTAGTTCATATTGGTGGCAATTACATAACTGGAGAGGGAGAGACAAAGTCTTGAGACAGAGTTCAATGAGCTACAAAAGAAATTGAACCCCCCCCCCCCCCCCCCCCCCCCCCCCACCGCCCTCCTTCCTAAGATATAAATGCATTTTCCGGCTTCACCACAAAGGTTTAATGCACCTGGCAGCCTAAACATTAGGCTGGGCAGGATTCAGCTCTAAGGGCAGCACGGTAGCATTGTGGATAGCACAATCGTTTCACAGCTCCAGGGTCCCAGGTTCGATTCCGGCTTGGGTCACTGTCTGTGCGGAGTCTGCATATCCTCCCCGTGTGTGCGTGGGTTTCCTCCGGGTGCTGCGGTTTCCTCCCACAGTCCAAAGATGTGCAGGTTAGGTGGATTGGACATGATAAATTGCTCTTAGTGTCCAAAATTGCCCTTAGGTTGGGTGGGGTTACTGGGTTATGGGGATAGGGTGGAGGTGTTAACCTTGGGTAGGGTGCTCTTTCCAGGAGCCGGTACAGACTCGATGGGCCGAATGGCCTCCTTCGGCACTGTAAATTCTATAATTCTATAAAAGTGGTCAATAATTGGCCCTCATTGGGGAAGTGTAGGCTTCTCTTTTGAGGCCTTGCCCACCCCAAAATATCTCTGTGTGGTCACGTTGAGCAGCAACCGGGAAGGAATTTCTTCAGTTTCTCACCACCACTACTCACCTCCCAGTCCCCCAACACCACCCTGACCCCCCCCCCTCCCACCCCGCCCCTGCAGCCTAAAAACCCACTGGTGGGAAAGCATAAAACTCTGTGTAACTGTGCACATCAAACAGCATTTTGTAATTTTTGACACGTGATCTAAATAAGAGAATCAAAAACCCGAATTGAAAGCATAAATAAACGTGCAGCGGTTGCAACAAGTAAAGAGACGCAACAAAATGTCACGTTCAGATTTCTCCCCATACGGTTGGTATCAATAAGTCATAAAGATACTTTCCTTACCACATTAGATTTTTATGTTTTATGAGGTTTAGATGACAGTAAGTGGGTTGAAAGCAAAGTGAAGGCTGCGACCATATTCACAATTCATTTGACTCACTAGCTGAGGGTATGTAAGTTGCTCTTTGGGGCATTCGAAAATGCGTGGTGGTCAATGGTGAGTAACAGAACACGCAGTAGATTACTGTGAAGCTGTCACCAAGGAAAAGCAATGGGTTATAAACTTATTCTTTGACTGAGAAGCCTATATTTAGGGCAGCACGGTAGCATTGTGGATAGCACAATTGCTTCACGCTCCAGGGTCCCAGGTTCGATTCCGGCTTGGGTCACTGTCTGTGTGGAGTCTGCACATCCTCCCCGTGTGTGCGTGGGTTTCCTCCGGGTGCTCCGGTTTCCTCCCACAGTCCAAAGATGTGCATGTTAGGTGGATTGGCCTTGATAAATTGCCCTTAGTGTCCAAAATTGCCCTTAGTGTTGGGTGGGGTTACTGGGTTATGGGGATAGGGTGGAGGTGTTGACCTTGGGTAGGGTGCTCTTTCCAAGAGCCGGTGCAGACTCGATGGGCTGAATGGCCTCCTTCTGCACTGTAAATTCTATGAAAAAAAATATGACCTATGAATGCAAGTGAACAGAATGAAGGATCAAAGTTCAGCCACAATGCATCCTTTTAAGAAAGAAATAAAGGATTTGCATGTATTTGTGGTTTCTAAACATTTCCTGTTGTCCCTATTGACAGAGTGCACTGCAGCACCTTACCAAGGTTTCATTGATAGCACTTCCCAAACCTGCAACCTCTGTCATCTAGAAGAAGGGATGCAATGGTGCATCATCGCCTTCAGGTTCCCTTACCGAGTTTCACGCCATCTTGACGTGGGGCTACATCACCGTTCCTTCACTGGATCTAAATCCTGGAATTCTTTCCCTAACTAGAGGGGGAGGGTACCTACACCGCAGAGACTGCAGCAGTTCAGGGAAAACAGCTCAGCAGCACCTCCTCAAGGGACAGCAGGGATTCTCTTTCCAGAGGAACCCACTTACCTAATAAATCCTCTCGCTTTCTCCCCAGATTACATTGTCCACAGTTTCCCTTTAACCTGCATCTGTCTCCTGTGATCTCAGTGCATTACCAGTGTAATTACAGCTCTGGCAATGCTGTACAAACTCATTTTATCCATCCATTATAGCTACAAGCTGGCGCATTTGGAGATTTGGAAGTGGGAGGAAACAGTTCCGTCTCAATTGCAGTTATTGCGGATGTTTAAGGAGAGGTGAAGACTGATTGTGTTTTTAGGGAAAGGGCCCTGGGGGATTTGCAGCATTTGTACTTGATTTGTTGCACAGCTTGTGAAGGATGTGGCCACAAATTTAATACAGCGTAGAGATTTCTCAGAGAATGGTCTGTAAATGCTGAAAGCTTACAGCGCCTGAGTTAGTACTAAATTAGCTTTACAAATGCTCGGTACTTGTGACTCCTCTCTACCTGACACTTTCATAAAACAATCATGTGTGTGTATGCCGTCCAAACCATATATCAGTATATATTATGTAATATACAATTACATAAAATGTAGGCAATAGTCGCATTTACACTGGGTGTGAAATTGTCTTACTCTGTAGCCAATCAGCAGATTGCTTTGCACCACGGCTACGGACCAATTTCATCAGTAATATCTTTACCTCACCAAGTAACTAGGGGATTTAGATAATGACGACCACTGCAAACTGTTTCACCTTCTCTAGAACTGTAGAGCAGAAGGAAATGGCCTGCATTAGAAGGAAGGTGAATTCAAGTGTAAACTAGGTGATGTACCATTAATCCACTGCTAGACGATGAGAGCGAGAGAACACAAGAACTTGCCTATCTAAGATCGCTGTAACAACTGAGCGCCACCCCCAGGCGGCCGGTCCATATACCGTCTGGGGGGATTGAGACAGAGGCGGAGCCCACCAGGGTTCCAGTACACTACATGGAAAAAGGATCATATTACAGTACTCCACAGACAACTTATTCTGGTGAATACATTCACCACATTCATCCTCTGTTAAAAAAATGAAGTCCAGCGGGGGTGAAGTGGGGTCATCAAATGTTCAGTCTGTCTGGAGGCCGGACTGGTGAAGTGAGGTCATCAAATGTTCAGTCTGTCTGGAAGCCGGACTGTTCTATTGGACCTCCTCAGCCCTGGCGGTGCGGCGGGTGCTGCCGATATAGTCGTTGACTCTGGGAGCGTGTCGTCTGGAGCTTCAGTCCGGCGTGTCGGCGACGGTTGAGGAATGGGGGTAGGCAGGGGGGGAGGGGGATGGAGGCAGGGAGGTAGTGGATGGCGGTAAGGGGGAGGAGGATGGCAGCAGCATAGGCTTGGGACAGTACAGGAGCCCCCCGGGGGGGGGGGGGGGGGGGGGGGGGCGGTAAAGGGTTGGGGGGTGGCAGTAGTCGGGGGGGGGCATTGGCATGGGATCCAGAAGGGGCCAGGTCCCGTATCTTGCCGTCAGTCTTGGTGTGCAACGTAGGCGTATTGGGGTTAGCGTGCAGCAGCTGGACCCTCTCAACCAGGGGGTCGGTCTATGGCTCCTTGTCTGCTCCCAGAGAAGGACAGTTCCCGGAGTTGTCAGCCAGGATGGAAGCGAGCCCCCGGAGATGGACTTCCTAGGGAAGACAAACAAACGGTCATGAGGGGTCTCGTTCGTGGCTGTGCAGAGGAGCGATCTAATGGAGTGGAGCGCGTCGGGGAGGACCTCCTGCCAGCAATGAATCGGGAGACTTCTAGACCGAAGGTCAAGAAGGACGGCCTTCCATACCATTGTGTTCTCCCTCTCCACCTGCCCGTTTCCCTGCAGGATTTAGCTCATAGTCCTGCTTGAAGCGATGCCGTTACTGAGCAGGTACTGACGCAGCTCATCACTGATGAACGAGGTGCCCCGGTCACTGTGGACATATGCAGGAAAACCAAACAGGGTGAAGATGCAGTGCAGTGCCTTTATAACAGTGGCCGAGGTCAAGTCGGGACATGGGATAGCGATGGGGAAGCGGGAGTACTCGTCAATGACAGTCAGGAAGTATATATTACAGTTGGTGGAAGGGCGAGGCCCTTTGAAGTCGATGCTGAGGCCCTGAAAGGGCCGGGAGGCCTTTACCAGGTGGGCCTTCTCTGGCTGGTAGAAGTGCGGCTTGCACTCCGCGCAGACTTGGCAACCCCTGGTCATGGCCCTGACCTCCTCGGTGGAGTAGGGCAGGTTGCGGGCCTTAATAAAGATAAGCCGAGTGACCCCCGGGTGACAGAGGTCAATGTAGATAGCCCGAAGTCGGTCATCTTGCGCGCTGGCGCATGTGCCGCGGGACAGGGCATCTGGGGGCTCGTTGTGCTCCCCAGGACGATATTTAATATCATAAGTATAGGTGGAGAGTTCGATTCTCCACCTCAAGATTTTGTTTTTATTTTGTCCCTTTGTCCATTGTCGAACATAAAGGCAACCGACCGTTGGTCGGTGACGAGGGTGAACCTCCTACCGGCTAGGTAGTGCCTCCAATGCCGCACAGCTTCCACAATGGCTTGCACTTCCTTCTTGGCAGAGGAGTGTCGGATCTCGGAGGTGTGGAGGGTTCTAGAACAGAAGGCTACTGGCCTGCCCGCCTGGATGAGGGTGGCGGCCAGGGCGATGTCTGACGCATCGCTCTCTACCTGGAAAGGGATGGACTCGTCCACCGCGTGCATCGCGGCTTTGGCAATATCTGCCTTGATGCGGCTGAAGACCTCAGCCGTCAGGGGGAATATAGTGGCCTTGATAAGTGGACGGGCTTTGTCCACATAGTTGGGGACCCACTGGATGTAGTAGGAAAAGAGTCCTAGGCAGCGTTTGAGGGCTTTGAGGCTGTGGGGAAAGGGACGTTCTATGAGGGGGCGCATGCGTTCTGGGTCGGGCCCTAGGACCCCGTTTTCCACGGCATAGACGAGGATGGCTAGCCGGGTTGTGCGGAAAACACACTTCTCTTTGTTATATGTGAGGTTGGGGGATTGGGCGGCCTGGAGGAACCTCTGGAGGTTGGCGTCGTGGTCCTGCTGATCATGGTCACAGATGGTAACATTGCTCAAGTACAAGTATGTAGCCCGCAACCGGTACTGGTCCACCATTCGGTCCATCATTCTCTGGAAAACCGAGACCCCATTAGTGACGCCAAACGGGACTCTGAGGAAGTGGAAGAGTCGGCCGGCTGCTTCAAAAGCAGTGTAGTGGCGCTTTCCGGGGCGGATCGGGAGCTGGTGGTAGGCAGACATCAGATCTACCGTGGAGAACACCCGGTACTGTGCGATCTGGTTGACCATCTCCACTCTGCGGGGGAGGGGGTACGCATCAAGCTGCGTGAACCGATTAATGGTCGGGCCATAGTCCACTACCATCCGATTCTTCTCCCCGGTCCTGACAACCATCACTTGTGCTCTCCAGGGGCTGTTGCTGGCTTTGATGACCCCCTCCCTCAAGAGTCACTGGACCTCCGACTTGATAAAAACCATGTCTTGTGCACTGTACCGCCTGCTCCTGGTGGCGACGGGCTTACAGTCAGGGATGAGGTTTGCGAAGAGAGAAGGGGGGGTGACCTTAAGAGTCGCAATGCTACAGACAGTGAGGGGTGGGTAGGGGTCCGCCGAATTTTAGAGTCAGGCTTCGGAAACTGCATTGGGCGCAGAGCTGAGGAAGGACATTCAGTTTAAAACGGCCATACTCAGCGCCCTGTATCCCGAGGTTTGCAACACAGTACCCCCGGATCTGCACTGAATGTGATCCGGAAGCAGGGGAGATTGTCTAGGACGCGGGGTAGATGTGGAGGGAGCAGCGCCTTACCGTGTCGGGGTGGACGACGCTCTCTGTGCTCCCGGAGTCTAAATGACAAGGGGTCTCGTGCCCATTGACCCGGACGGCCATCATCGGTTTCTTCAGGTGTTTTGGCCGCGACTGGTTAAGGGTGACTGCACCGAGCTGCGGGTAGCCTGCATGGTCGGAGGTATCGGGGTCGCAAGATGGCAGCCCCCACGGGTAGCACATGTCGGGCTGGGTCGGAGATGGCGACCAAGATTTACCATGCGAGGGGACGCGATTTTTCAGGTCCGTTCGCCGTGAGCGTAAATCTCATTATGGCCGCTAAATCTCCCAAGAGGCCCACGACGGGATTTGCGTTGGTGAGATCTCGGTTTGAGATCATCCCCATTCCACCCCTGCAGCCCCCCCTCCCCAAAAACCCCGCTTGTGGTGTGGTCAGCCTGGGCCTGAAACTGATTTCCACACATTTACATGGATTTCAATATCATTATATGGAACTACGCATAGCGTCCGGCCGCGTGGAACGTTCCACCCCGAAGCCATGATTCACTGCTGGTTTCCGTTAACAAAAACCAATCCTGATGTCCACGGCAGGAGAGCGGAAGTGCCCAGAGGCCTGGCATTGTCCCATGGCACCCTGGCAGTGCCCCCAGCATTGCATGCTGACTGTGCTGGGGGTAGTGCCCAGGGGCAGTTTCAGGGTGGTGTCATAATATACATCTATGTATATAATGGAGTGCAGACAGGCAGTGATTGACACACAGGATGACCAGTAAGCACACAGAACACAGCAGCCAATCACCAGACAGGACACAACCACTATAAAGCCAGAGGGCACCAGGTTTCCCGCGTTCTCTAGACCCAGCCTCTGAGACAATCAGAGCTTGTGAGCTAGCCAGTGCAAACACCATGAGGTAGCTAGTAAGTCTGGTCAGGCTAGCATCAGGTCTCCAGTTAAGTCAGCATCGTGTCAACCCACAGCTGAACATGTATAATAGTTTAGACGTTAAATAAAATCGTGTTGCGTCTTATCAAGTGTTGGAGGTCTGTCTCTCGCTAGACTGCATCAAGTGCAGTCCACATCAACCCAGCCTGCCCAACACATCAGGTGGGGTTACCGTTCTCGATTGGGGGAGGAGGGGTTTACCCTTATGAAAAAATGAAATGAAAATCGCTTATTGTCACAAGTAGGCTTCAAATGAAGTTACTGTGAAAAGCCCTCAGTCGCTACATTCCGGCGCCGTGTAGTGGGGAGGAGAGGGGTGTGCATGGCTAACCCGTAGGGGCGTGGAGAGGAGACAGGGGAGCAGGGGAGCAAGAGCCCTCCAATACTTCTTGGTGGGGGGGGGGGGGGGGGGGGGGGTCACCCCGAAGCTTGGCAATGGGAGGGTGGGAGGGAGTATATTTTTCTCACAGACGGGGCATCCTTTAAAGATAGCGCCCCAAACTCTGTGTTGCCTGCTCTATCAGGCCCCGGCCCACGAGAGTGACGGTGCGAAGCCTGTCCCCTGATTTATTTTTTAACAGATTGTCAGAAGATCTAGACAGAAAACTGGCCTGTGTTTCTGGAGATAAATATATTGGTTTTCAAGTCAGAACCTGACACTTTGCCATTCTATTGGGAATATTCCACCCAGCATTTCAATGAACAAGTGCTCCATCTGTGGAGCAGTCTCTCCAGGGAAATGGTGAGAGCAGATTGCATTGATTCAATCAAACATAGATTAGCTGGACAGCTTTCAGAAACTAGCAATTTTGGGATACTGGTCATGAATAATTTGAGATCTGACTTGTCACAAGTTTAGAAGGAACTAGTTATTGTGGAACCATGGTTCCAATAGTTCTCCACCAGTGGAGTTTCCCTCATCTAACATCTGGAGCTGCTGATCACTCCTAGATAGAAACTATTGCGTTGATTTCATGTAGTAAGCAGGATGGTGGAAGGTGAACCCAATGGACCTTGAGTATTTCTCATCCAGCCAATCCCTATAATTTTTACAAGGCCCCTCCTTGGGTTTGTGAACTTGGAAACAAATGACATTATTCATGAAGCAGGTTTTAAGCCAAGGACCAAGCATGTTTCTTCTCCCAGAAGATGACCTTGGCTTTGGTGATGAAGAGGAAGCATGTTGACCTGATCCCTCAGCTGGTCTTCTCTTGTCCGTCACCTGTGCATGTTTGAATTTTCTCACTGATCCAGGGTGGTGGTGGGGGGAGGGGGGGGGGGATGAGGTGGGAGCGATGGGGGAAGGGGGAGGACGGAAATGTGTTATACCAAATCACTGCCCTGTGTATTCCCATCATAATCACTAAGGGAATGAAGGTGCTTGAGAGGGGATGAATATCAAGATGCACTTACCCACTCAGCCTTGGCAACACTGGGATCGAGGAATGCTTGTGCATCGGGGGAATTACTAAAGACATCAGGGGCAAAGGCAGAATTTGAAAGCTAATGGCTCAGTTTCCCTACTCAGTCCAAACAAGTGGAGAAGACATTCCAAAGTCACACGGCAAATAATTCCCGATGAACAAGGACAGAGGATGCTGGGAAAACCCAAGAGTTCCGGCAGCGTCTGTCGGGAGAGAAAACCGAGGTAATGTTTAGAGTCCGCCTGACTCTTCACCAATGAACAATAGGGAGACTGAAACCACACACCTTTGTTTAAAATGTTGAGGTTGTTTTGTTATCAAGAAACCAAATGGGGAGAATTTAAAAATGGCGGAACATGTGAGTTTTGTGGTTAAATCAGAGGAAATTGTCAGCACATCAGAAAACCAGGTCCGAGCCATTAGCTTCTGCATTTCAGTTCCGTTTTAAGCTATGCATGCATAATTCTTCTGGGAGAAACAAGGTGCCAATTAAGACAGGTTAATTGCTCAATTAGACCAGTATTGATGTAAACTTCCAATATTAACAGCAGGTTGATGGGTTTCCTGAGCTTCCATTAACATGCCTGTGAGAACAAGGTGAGCAGACAGCAGCAGTTGAATTAACCTCAGGGGGAAATGATAATGGTATGGAATATTCACAACATCTTTCTGAGCTGCTTGTTCACAGCATTCCTACCGAGGGTTAGGTTTGTGCACTTTGCAGCTTTGCTCGATCACATCAGCTTGGTCTGTGATTTGGCTGCTTGGTTCGGTTGGCCTTCAGCTGAGAAGTAACATGACCGATAGCAGCAGAAGTATCCAGCCTGCTGGTCACAGACCTGTAACTGGACTGTAGAGAGGGGCGCACCAGAGGAGTGCATGTTTCCTTGCTCTGCCTGAGCGGCAGTGTCTCCAGAGGTTCAGGTTGCCACATCAGGCGGTAGCAGATATTTACAGCCTCCTGGAAGACCTGCTCCCTGCTTGTGCTCATAACCATGAGAAACCATGAGTTTAGGAGAAGCGGTGGCGTAGTGGTATTGTCACTAAACCAGAGATCCAGATTAATGCTCTTGGGACCCAGGTTCAAATCCCGCCACTGCAGATGGTGATATTTTAATTCAATAAAAATATGGACTTAATAGTCGAACGATGACCATGAAACCATTGCCGATTGTCGTGAAATCCCATCTGGTTCACTAATGTCCTTTACGGAAGGAAAATTGCCATCCTTACCTAGCCTGGCATACATGTGACGCCAGATGCACAACAACGTAGTGCCTTAACTTCTCCCTCAAGGGCAATTAGGGATGGGCAATAAATTCTGGCCCAATCTGTAATGCCCACGTCCGATGAACAAATTTTTAAAGTCATCATTTCCTCCAATGCTTTTACCTCTGGATCCATTCAGGGCTCTGTCAGAAGCATATCCAGGTTCTCCCAGTTGACAGCCTACAGAAGCTTAAGGCAAGTGACCAACGGATTTGCCAGAGGTGGCCATTTGGTGAACTTTGCCCGTCATTATTCTGGACGTCATGAACGAGAGCCAAGGTTTACGGGCGAAATTCTCCCCCCCCCACGACGGGTGGGAGAATAGCGGGAGGGCCTTCCCGACTTTTTTGACGCCCCTCCCGCTATTCTCCCCCCCCCCCCCCGCCGAAATCCCGACACGAATCGCTGCCGCCGTTTTTTTACGGCCGGCAGCGATTCACAGCTGTTAGAAGGGCCGAAGTCCCAGCCCTTTACGACCTTTTTACGAATGGCAAACACACCTGGTCCTGCCATTCGTAAAAACGTCGTGACCACCTGGAAAAAAATAACCATGGCACCGATTGGCACGGCAGTACCACGGCCGTGCCAAGGGTGCCATGGGCCCGCGATCGGTGCCCACCGATCGCGGGCAGCGGGCCCGATGCCCGCGCACTATTTGTCCTTCCGCCGCCCCGCAGTATCAATACGCGGGGCGGCTGAGGGGCAACCCGGACCGCGCATGCGCGGGTTTCGCGCAAAAACGCGATGACGTCACCCGCGCATGCGCGGGTGGAGTCTTCCCACCTGCGCATGCGCGGCTGACGTCATATGACGCGTCAGCCGGCGCTAAGTCCGACAAGCGGGCTTAACGATTTTCGTTAAGCCCGACTTGTCGGGGCCTCCGACGTCGGGCTGCTAGCCCCGACGGGGGACCAGAATCGGTCCCCCGTCGGGAAGGGGCGCGATGCCGTAAAACCAGCCCGGGTTTTACGGCAGTTTGACGATTTCTCCCGTTTTGGGAGAATTTCGCCCTACATCTTTGGCTGGCTTCTCATAGGTAAATGGTGTCATAATCTGCATTACCCCATAAAAATCAGGAGTGTGCATCAATGGCAAGGGCTTCCAGTTTCACCAAAATGCAGCAAAGCAATATTTCTGCAGGGATGTGCCAGATTCCCATGGGAGCTTCCTTGAAACCTTCATCCTGTGGCAGTCCAAGCTCCCTGTTGTCTTTGAACCAGCAAGCAAACTTAAGGGGTAGCTGCTTGGAGACCGGGGTGTCTATCTCAACCAAGGTACAATACTGAAAATCATGCTGAAAATTACTCAGTAGGTCTGGAAGTATCAGTGGAGAGAGAAACAGGGTTAACATTTCGAATCAATACCCCCCTCAAATTCTGTTGTTGATACATGTCAGAAGCCAGAGTATAGAAGCCCATACAATGCATTCTATCTGTCCAGCACATTTCTAGAGATGACCTACAGTACACACAAGTGAGGGTCTCCAGAATGGTTGTGCTCTGTACGACATTAATCAACGGTGAAGTTTGGACCCATGAACATAACACGGTGCAACCATGAGGTCTCACTATTCATAACCATAATATTCATACATGATGCAACCCCTCTTACTTGAGCAGAGGTAGAGGCAGGCAGTAGAGGCATGCTCTATCTACTGAGATGCCCTCAGTTGACATCCTTTGGGTTTTGCAGCCTGTGAAGGCCCTGACAAACGCTGTCCATCTTAACACGTGCAGCGGCAGACTTGGCATATCAAGAACTGATGAGGCGAAGGGAGAATGGATAAGCAGTGGAAGTGCTTTGAAGGGAGCTCCAATTAATTCGACTTTTTGCCATTATCTTTCCCCTAGCCAGCCATGTTTCAATTCCACCACTGTGATAGTGAGCATTTTAGTGTGAAATTGTTACGGCAATATTGTTGTTCTATTGAGGGTGGCAGATATGTTGGCATTGATTGCCCACAGAACTATGGCAAAAACTCATTTGATGTTCCACATATCTAGGCACTCAATGGATAAGCATGTCCTCCTCATGATTTCCTATGACATTGAGCTGTTTGCGATGGACTCCTTCATTCTGTCTACAATCGTCGTCATTGTGGCTGGGCGGTCATTTGCCCAATGTTCTTGAGGCTAAGCCTCACCCAGTTCAAGGTGATACATGGGGATCATGTGATGGTGGAGAGGATGAGGAGGTTCTTTGCCTGGGTAGAGGGTAGGGATGGACAGTGCGCGGGGTGGGGGGGGGGGTGAATCACGTCCATAAGTTCTGGCCGTGTCCAAGATTGAGGGGGTTCGGACATATGTTCAAGGCGCTGGGTGTGGAGGTGGCCCTGAGTACAGAGGAGGTTATATTTGCTGCGTCCAATGTGTTGGCCTTTACCTCCCTGATAGCTGGAGATTGATTTTGCTGGGATTCAGAGCCGCCAAAAGCAGGGATGTGGGTGAGTGACCTGGCAGAATTCCTGAGGCTGGAGAAGGTTGGGTTTACCTTGAGGAGGTCGACGAATGGGTTCACCCAGGGGTGGAAACCATTTATTGTTGCCTTTAAGCAGGTTTGAAGGGTCAGCAAGGGCGGGGGGGGGGGGGGGGGGGGGGGGTAAGGGGGTTAAAATGGGAAGGCGGAATGTGAGGAGAGGCTGGCATCGTGGAACAGGGTTGTTTATTGAATTGTTGGTTGTTCCTCTGATTCTGTGTATATATATGAAAGTGCCTTGAATAAAAATATTTTTAAAAGATTAATCCAATTTTTGCAGAGCTTGAATTAAAAACTGATGAAAATGTGGGATTGACTGCCTGCTCTTTTTGACATGTAATTATTAACGTGAAGCAACACTATCAATCTGGCAGTCAAAAATCAGAGAATTGAAGGCGATGCAAGAGGTCGAAGGTAGGGAAAAAAGCAGTTTATCATTTTACTTTAAAAAGTTCAAAATATTGAACGGTGCACAAACTGCACATTCGTCCTCATCCACCAAACGTGTAGGTGAATTGTCTGACCCCTTATACCTGCCGATTTCAGGAGAACCCCATTGCCTGAAAATATTGAACAAGGAGTGGAATTTGAAATGGAAATGGAACTACAAGGTATTGCTTGAATGAGGGAAGACTTCTACCCTGAAGACATTGCCTTATGGCCAAATCCTGTTCCAATATGTATGAAAGAATATTTCACATCGGGTAAACCAGAAAACATAGGTGGGCTGGATTCTCCGCAGCCCCGCACCTAAATCGCATTTGGCGCGGGGGCGGAGAGTACACTTTAACGGCCGAATCGGGCCCGGCGCCGCTCCTGCGATTCTCCGGTCCACGTGCGATTTATGCGGCGTGGCTGGGGTGCCATTGCCAGAGGCCCTCCCAGCGATGCTCTGGTCCCGACCGGTCGAATACCCAACGGCGTGGTTCCATCCACGTCTGGCCGGTCGGGACTCTCGCGCGCGGCTGCAAACTCAGTCTGCAGCCATCCTGTTGGTGGGCGGGGGGGGGGGGGGGGGGGGGGAAACAAGTACTGTGGGATGCCATATGGGCAAATGGGGTGGAGATTGGGCGGGTTACATGGAGCAGTGCGGGCAGATCGTTGGGACCTTCTTTGTTGGTCCAAGTCCGCCATTGCTTTCGCATGCGTGGAACCGGCACCGGAAGTGTGGGTGCCCGTTCACGCAGCCAAAGCTGCGAGAAGCACTCCTGGGCCCTGCCAGCCCCCTGCAGGTAGGTGAATAGGTCTTAATTCTTTTAAGGAAAGTTTGGCATGAAACACCAGCGTTTTTACGCTGGAATGGGGACGTAACCCCATTTTTGGAGAATCCAACCTAGGACATTTGGAAAATTTAAATAAGGAGTTTGAGGTTGGAGGTTGGAGGCTGAAAGTAGTTTAGAAGCCTTCGCAAGTCTCATTTTCTGAGGGTGAAGATAAGTGGGAAGACAGAAATTAGAAATTAGTTTATATTTTTCGGAAGCCTCGAAGGCAGTCTACTGTCATGTTTGCAAATTATTCTCTGACCCAAGTAAAGGGAAACAAGCATTTGCCAGCAGGGACTCTGATCGGAAAAATGGTGGAAGAATTATTTTTGATTATGAAACTTCCAAAGCTCTTATTAAAGCTATGTGTGCATTTGTTCAAAGATGCAAATTACCTGGAAGAATTGATTTTGTGTTATCGGCACAGATTGAAAAAGTGTTCTTATTGGGGGAAATTGCTGAGATGTGTTGTCTTCTTTGGAACTACCTCGAAGAGGACAAGGTGAGTTATCGTTGTCAACTCGAAGAAGTATTATTTTCACCTGCCTTGACTCTCTCAGTGAATTTGACAAGCTTCTCAAAGAGCATTTGAAAGTTATCAATATTGTGGCTCAATGAAGGGCAGCACGGTGGCGTAGTGGTTAGCACTGCTGCCTCACAGTGTCGAGGTCCCAGGTTCGATCTCGGCTCTGGGTCACTGTCCATGTGGAGTTTGCACATTCTCCCCGTGTTTGCGTGGGTTTCAATCCCACAACCCAAAGATGTGCAGGCTAGGTCTATTGGCCACACTAAATTGCCCCTTAATTGGAAAAAAAAATGAATTGGGTACACAAAATGTATTAAAAAAAAATACTGTGGCTAAATGAAGACCAACATTTTAATGCCCAGAATGTATGATGACTCAATCACTATTATGGCAGAGTGGCTCAGAAACCAATTCACTAATGAAGTAAAAGATGCCAAATACTATTCCATAATAATTGATTCAATGCCAGATGTGAGTCATGTGGACCAATTAACATTAATTTTAAGATATGTGATCAGCGATGGTGAAGTTATAGAGCGATTTTTCTGTTTTGTCCAGCAAAAGTCCCACACTTCTGAATTTCTGGAGACAACTGGTTTGGAAATCATTGAAAATTTAGATTTGGACATCAAAAATTGTCACGTGAAGTTTCGATAATGCTGCAAATATGGCAGGTAAGTATTCAGGTCTATAATGAAGACTGAACAACGAAGGCCCTTGTGAATTATTCATCTCATGTTCTAGTCACTCCTCAAATTTAATCTGCAATGCTGCAGATGAATTGTGTGACGTTCAAAATGTGTTTGTTTTTTTTCGGTTTCAATGCATCGGAGGAATATGTAGCAATTACGCTTGAAGAGAGCAAATGGAAAACATTTGACTCAAAATAATATGTGACATCAGGTGGTCCTCTCTCGAGATGTTGTTTTGGCTTTGAACCTGAACTTTGCTGACACAAAGAAACTGTATTAGACATAGCCAAATCAAATTTTAAAAAACCACGGGTGAGAATCCTGCCCGAAGTTAATGGATTTTTCCATTGTCGCCGTCTCACCCGTGGGTAGAATCCAGCCCCACGGGAGAAAGCTGAAGCAGAATCCTTAGCAGAGAAGTTTGAAAAGTACGATATTGCTGATTTTACTCTTTGGTGGAACTGTTTACTTCAAAGAATTAATGCCATCAGCAAATCACAGCAAAATGTGGTGACAACTTTATTGAATGCTGCACAATTGTTAGCTTCAGTTAAAAGTTTTGACATGGAAGTTTGAAATCACTATAGCTCGGTGAAACAGAAGCACTAACATTAACAAAAGATATAGTTCTATCTGATGATGAGAAGCATACAAGACGCCGGAGGTTACTTTTCAATTAAACTAGATACAATGAAATCACTTTAAAATGGAAAGAGAAGATCATTGTTGAGACTGCCAATGTTATTTGTGACACAATAATGGGTAATTGCAGAGTACAAGTGAATCTCTGAAGACAACTGTTGATTTACTTGCATACTTTTTGCCAGAGGTTTGGATGAAATTGCTAAAAGTCACCCAAGTGATAAATTAAGGGAATTCTACCAGGGGGACATAGACACAAATCATTTTGACAATGAAGTGAGGCAATTCATTCAGTTCATCAATGATGATGAGCTCTGTGTTTCAAGATCATTTGCTGATTTGTACAGATGTGCACACGATGGTTTGCAGGCAACTTTTCCGAATGTGGACACTATTCTGAATTTCGTTTTAGCAATTCATGTCACAAATGCTTCCAGTGAACATTCTTTTTCTGTATTGAAAAAAGTTACAAAATTTTTGAGAAGTACGATGAGTCAGGTGCATTTAAAAATTTCAGCAATACTGACAATTGAAATTGCATCATTACAAGATTTTATCTACAATGATGTAATTGATGATTTTGAAAAGAAAAAGTACAGAATGAAAGCTGTGTAAATTGCCATGCCAACAAGGGATAAAGCAAGAAAACCTTTACAAAATCGGTCCGTCTTCCATATTCTCTTGTTTGAATCCCGTTTCTCAATATGTTCCTTCGCAACCGGTCCACAGCAGACGCCATTTCCCTGGCCCTACACATCCCTAGAGCATCTCGACAACAAGGACTCCTACATCAGACTCCTATTTATTGACCACAGCTCCGCCTTCAACACCATAATCCCAGCCAAGCTCATGTCAAAGTTCCAAAACCTAGGAGTTGGCTCCCCACTCTGCAACTGGATCCTCGATTTTCTGACCAACAGATCACAATCAGTAAGAATGAACACCAACACCTCCTCCACAACAGTCCTCAATACCGGTGCCCCGCAAGGCTGCGTACTTAGCCCCCTACTCTACTCCCTGTACACACACGACTGAGTGGAAAAACCTGGTTCCAACTCCATCTACAAGTTTGCTGATGATACGACCATAGTGGGCCGTATCTCGAATAACGACGAGTCAGAATACAGGAGGGAGATAGAGAACCTAGTGTGTGGTGCAGCGACAACAATCTCTCCCTTAATGCCAGCAAAACTAAAGAGCTGATCATTGACTTCAGGAAGCAAAGTACTGTGTACACTCCTGTCAGCATCAACGGGACCGAGGTGGAGATGGTTAGCAGTTTCAAATTCCTAGGGGTGCATATCACCAAAAATCTGTCCTGGTCCACCCACGTCCACCAAGAAAGCGTAACAGCGCCTATACTTCTTCAGGAAACTAAGGAAATTCGGCATGTCCACATTAATCTTTACCAATTTTCACAGATGCACCATAGAAAGCATCCTATCTGGCTGCATCACAGCCTGGTATGGCAACTGCTCGGCCCAGGACCGCAAGAGAGTCGTGAACACAGCCCAGTCCATCACACGAACCTGCCTCCCATCCATTGACTCCATTTACAACTCCTGCTGCCTGGGGAAAGACCCCTCCCACCCGGCTTACTCACTCTTCCAACTTCTTCCATCGGGCAGGAGATAGAAAAGTCTGAGAACACAGACGAACAGACTCAAAAACAGCTTCTTCCCTGCTGTTACCAGATTCCTAAATGACCCTCTTATGGACTGACCTCATTAACACTACACCCTGTGTGCTTCATCCGATGCCGGTGCTTATGTAGTTACATTGTATACCTTGTGTTGCCCTATTATGTATTTTCTTTTATTTCCTTTTCTTCCTATGTACTTAATGATCTGTTGAGCTGCTTGCAGAAAAATTCTTTTAACTGTACCTCGGTATAAATGACAATAAACAAATCCTATCCAATCCAATCCAAATGGCTGCAGCTGGTCACATGCTGGTAATTCTAATCACCATCGCTCTGAAGACTGGCCTTCAGAAAATCTCTTACAGGACAAAGAACAGAACCCTGCCAGACAGTGTCACTGATATTGGATTTGGACTCACTGGTCACTCCACTCACGTGAATTTATAGTAATAACTTCTTTGATATTGTGAGAGGAAGTAAGGAAGTTAACTTTTGAGGCTGAGTGAGAATCTGTGAAATATACTGAATGGCAGCATGTGCATCTTGTTGATGGAGGATTTGCTCCTGCACTGGACTGTGCTGCAGTGATGTAATTGGCTGATTTTTCCATCAAGTTGCTCATCAGAAAGTTCCAAAAACTTACACCGCAATATTTTTTTTTATAAATGTTTTTATTCAGTTTTCGTATTTTATATTGAACAAATTACAAATTGTTAGGAGAGAGAAAAAAAAAACAAACAAAAACAAACACGCAAAAATTAACATACATATTTACAGGTAAGCATCTTCGTAGTAGTAACTGCGCCCCCCCCCCCCCCCTCCCCCCCTCAACATGTTTATTTAGCTTGGTTTTGGGCCTTAGCTAGCCATCGAACCCCCGTAACGAACCTGTAGCCCCCCCCCCCCCCTCCCGCTACCTTCCCCCGACTATTCTTCCTCTTGTACATTGGCCACAAATAGGTCCCGGAACAGTTGCATGAATGGCTCCCACGTTCTGTGGAAGCCGTCGTCCGACCCTCGGATGGCGAATTTGATTTTCTCCATTTGGAGAGAATCCGAGAGGTCGGACAGCCAGTCCGCAGCTCTGGGCGGTGCTGCTGACCGCCAGCCAAACAGGATTCTACGGCGGGCGATCAGGGAGGCAAAGGCAAGGGCATCCGCCCTCCTCCCCAGGAATAGATCTGGCTGTTCTGAAACCCCGAAGACCGCCACTATCGGGCATGGCTCCACCCTCACTCCCACCACTTTGGACATTACCTCGAAGAAGGCTGTCCAGTACTCCACGAGTCTGGGGCAGGACCAGAACATGTGGGCGTGGTTGGCCGGGCCTCTTTGGCACCGTTCACATCTGTCTTCCACCTCCGGGAAGAACCTACTCATACGGGTTCTTGTTAAGTGGGCTCTATGTACCACTTTTAGTTGCGTCAGGCTGAGCCTTGCGCACGTGGAGGTGGAGTTGACCCTATGCAGTGCTTCGCTCCAGAGTCCCCACCCGATCTCCATCCCCAGGTCGTCCTCCCATTTCCTCCTTGTTGCGTCCAGTACGGTGTCGTCCCTATCTACCAGTCGGTCATACATGTCACTACAGTTCCCTTTCTCTAGGATACTTGCGTCCAGTAGGTCTTCCAGTAGTGTCTGTCGTGGCGGTTGTGGGTACGTCCTTGTCTCCTTTCGTAGGAAGTTTTTGAGCTGCAAGTACCGTAGCTCGTTCCCCCCAGCTAGCTGAAATTTCTCTGTCAGTTCGTCCAGTGTTGCGATCCTGTCGTCCGTGTATAGGTCCCTGACTGTCAGTGTCCCCCCGTCCTGCCTCCACCTTTTGAAGGTGGCGTCGGTCAGTGCTGGTTTGAACCTATGGTTGTTGCAGATGGGAGCCCTGTTCGACATTTTGGTCAGGCCAAGTTGCTGCCGCAGTTGGTTCCAGGATTGGAGGGTGGCTGTCACCACTGGGCTGCTGGAGTGTTTTTTGGGTGGGGATGGGAGTGCTGCCGTGGCGAGGGCCCGGAGGGAGGTTCCCATGCAGGAGGCCTCCTCCGCACGCACCCACTCAGCTTCTGGCTCCTGGATCCATCCCCTTACTCGCTCGGCTGTTGCTGCCCAGTGGTAGAATTGTAGATTCGGGAGGGCTAACCCTCCCCTGGTTTTTGTTTTTTGTAAGACCTTCTTTGGGATCCTAGCATTTTTACCCCCCCATACGAACGCCATGATGAGTTTGTCCAGCGCTTTGAAAAAGGCCTTGGGGATGTAGATCGGAATGGATCTAAACAGGAAGAGGAACCTGGGCAGTACGTTCATTTTGATCGTCTGAACTCTCCCCGCGAGGGAGAGCGGGAGTGTGTTCCATCTTTGCAGGTCCTTTTTAACTTCCTCCGTCAGGCTGGTGAGGTTCCATTTGTGGATCCCTTTCCAGTCATGGGCTATTTGGATCCCCAGGTAGCGGAATTTATGTCGGGCTTGTTTGAACGGCAGCCCCTTTAGTGCTGCCCCCCCCCCCCCCCTTGCGGGTGTAATGGGAAGATCTCACTTTTGCTCATGTTGAGTTTGTAGCCCGAGAAGGCTCCAAACTCTTTCAGGAGCGCGATGATTCCGTCCATGCTGCTTTGTGGGTCCGAGATATAGAGGAGCAGATCATCCGCATAGAGTGAGACTCTGTGCTCTCTACCTCCCCTTCGGATCCCCCTCCAATTTTTTGCTGCCCTGAGCGCGATTGCTAGCGGTTCGATTGCTAGTGCGAACAGCAGCGGGGACAGTGGGCATCCTTGTCTGGTGCCCCTGTGCAGCTGGAAGTATTGGGAGTTGGTATTGTTGGTCTGTACACTCGCCATGGGAGCGTTGTACAGGAGCTTTACCCAAGCGGTGAACCCTGTTCCAAGCCCGAACCGCTCCAGTACCTCTATGAGGTATTTCCATTCGACTCTGTCGAAGGCCTTTTCTGCGTCCAGGGAGACGATCACCTCTTGTGTTCTCTCCCCGGAGGGGGTCATTATCACGTTCAGCAGGCGCCTGATGTTCGCGGTCAGCTGTCTACCTTTGACAAAGCCCGTCTGGTCCTCTGTGACCACCTCAGGTACACAGTCTTCTAGCCTTTTGGCTAGGATTTTGGCCAGTATTTTGGCGTCTGCATTCAGCAGAGATATGGGTCTGTATGACCCACATTCCGTTGGGTCTTTGTCTTTCTTAGGTATCAGCGAGATTGAGGCCTGTGCTAACGTGGGTGGCAACGTGCCCCTAGCTAGCGAGTCTGTGAACATCTCCCGCATGTGCGGGGCCAGCGCTGTCGCAAATTTTTTGTAGAAGTCCGCCGGGAATCCGTCCGGTCCCGGCGCCTTCCCCGCCTGCATGGAGCTAATGCTGTCCATGATCTCTCCCAGTGCTAGTGGTGCTTCCAGATCCCGTTTTCTGCCCTCTCCCACAACTGGTATGTTCAGTCCGTCAAGAAACCGGTTCATCCCAGCCTTCCCCGTTGGGGGCTCTGAGGTGTACAGCTCTTGGTAGAAGGCCTTGAAGGTTTTGTTAATCTTCTCTGGTTCTGTTTCCAACGTGCCTCTGGTATCTCTGATTTGTTACACCGCAATATTGACCATCTTTACTGTCATTCTGACAAGAGTTAAGCCTGGATTTCAATTCAGAACTTATTCACACAGTCGTGTATTGACCAATTTGTGTAATTTTGCAGCTTTCGTCTTTGCATTCTGTGGGGCAAGGGTGGGTGGAGAGGGGCGTGAGGTCGTGGGACCATTAGGAGGGAGGGGTGGGGGAGGGGGGTGCAGAGGCGGTGTGGGGGCCAAAATGAAGTTGAGTGTCAGGCCCACAAACTTTAAATCCGCCTCTGGACCCATTAAAGGGGTTATAGGTAAGTTGTTCATTCTTTCTTTACTGATGTTCGCAACAGTGAGAAAAGTTTGTGTCATGAATTTAGATTTTCATTTAAAATGCCGTGAAGTCATTCAAAAATAGGAAGCTAGCTTTATTTGAACAAACTGAGGAAAGTAGGATGTATGAAGAGCCAGAGAGGACTAACAAAACCCTATTAAAATAAATTATAATTATACATTTATGAGTGGTTGGCATTTGTAATGTAGACTTACAGTCGGTTCTTAATCAAATTTTCTTATTCAAAGCTGCAGAATGAAATTTGCTGGTTTAGGTGTTCCTAACTACTGTCTGAGACACTTTTATCAAATCTATTGCATGAGGGCAGAATGTGAAATGTGAAATCAGAGACTTGAAGCATTGCTGACATCTTACATTGTGCTGATGAACGGCAGCCTTCAAACTCAAATGTAGACTTTCGTGAATAAATAGGCCTCTTAATTCCCAGACGCAGGATTCACTTCCTGGACCTCTTGAGGTAGGGGCTACAGCAGCATAGTGGCCATGTTGCTGAACTTGTAATTCCATGCTCTCGTAGTTCAAATCTTCGCCACAGCACCTTCACAAAAGGAAGCCTGTTTTCATTACCTGGTCTGGTATATATTTGACACCAGTCTCACACCAATGTCTCAAGTGCCCTCTGAAGGATGTCCTTGATCAGTGCGCTGGATTTTCAGTACAATATCTCTGGAAGATATATTGGCTCTGGAAGGGGTTTATCTAAATGATATTGGTACTTCAGGGTTTAATTTATCAGAACCAAGTGTGGCTTGTATTCCATCAATACAGGAGATTAAGAGATGGGTTGATCGAGGGATGTTTAAAATGTTAACAGGATTCACAAGGGCAGAAACTGAGAAATTAGGTGAGATTCTCTCGTCCCCCAGTACCGTGTTTCTTGGCAGCACATCATTCACTGGCAGCGGGATTCTCTCTTCCAGCCGCTTGTCAATGGGATTTCCTATTGAAGCCATCCCACGCCCTCGGGAAACCGTAGCGGTGCACCACCAGCGGGAAAATAAAATCCTGACGATCAGAGAATGCTGGCCATTATTCCCTCTGCCGGAGAATCAAAAATAAGGGAATATAGAGCAGAATTTTACGTGCCCCTACTGACGGGTTTGGAGGCAGAGGATAAGCGGATCATTTTTCAGATGGCCTTGCTGCCAAATTCCCGCCTGCCACAACCTCTCTGCAATTTCGCACTTGGACGGGTAATGGCCTTCTGCTCTTAACCCTCATTGAGGCCCTTAAGTGGCTGATAAGCCATCAATTGCACGTGAGACGAGTTGCTGTACAAAAGTTAGGCTTTAATAAGCTAGAACTTAGCCCTGCGGTCGACTGCAATAAATGGATGCCGCCGGGCGTTCTGACTATTTATACCTCGGTATGGAGGCGTGGTTAACTCAGCCTCTCAACCAATCGGAGAGACGTCACATGACTGGTCTCACCCAATCAGTCGAGATCACATGACCGACCAGGGCCAATGGTAAGATGGTGTTCTGCACCAATGGCAGACAGCTATGCAAATCATACCACCACATTCATCCATGGCGGAGAAAGAAGCCCGGGGGGGAGGGGGGGAGAGAACTGGTGGTGTGAGTAGCAGCCGGGAGAACAAAAAATTTCTCTTCTTTTCTTTTATTACATTTTTGGCTTCCCACTGGCCCAGACAATTAACAATAGTACACAAAGTCCCAACAAAGTCCATGGAGCTGTTGTAATTTAAATCGATACGATCAGTCTTTTCGTGGCCCGTGACGTTCTGGCAGACCGCCGCAGTGGAGTAGGTGATGTCGGTTCAGCCGATGGTGGTGGTTCCGCTGACGTCCTGGAGTCCGGGAGCGATGGTCCTTGAACAGTCTACATCAGAGACTGGCTGTGGAGACGCCATGGATGGGGAAAGGGTGGCCTTTGTGGGGCGCTGGGGGGGGGAAAACAGGGGGGGGGGTCTGTGGTGAAGGGGGGGAAGGCCGCACGCCGGCAGGTGCCAGGTCCCGGAGGGAGACCGTGTCCTGCCAACCGTCGGGGTACTCCACATACGCATACTGTGGGTTAGCGTGGAGTAACTGGACTTGTTCCACCAACGGGTCGGACTTGTGCACCCGCACATGCTTCCAGAGCAAGATGGGTCCGGGGGCGGCCAGCCACGTCAGGAGAGGGGATCCGGAGGACGACTTCCTGGGGAAGACGAGAAGACGTTCAACTGATTTGTCTGATTTATTGCGGTACAGAGGAGTGAGCGGATAGAATGTAGGGCATCGGGGATCACCTCTTGCCATCGGGAAATAGGGAGATCTCTGGACCGGAGGGCCAGTAGTATGGTCTTCCAGATGGTACCATTCTCCCGCTCGACCTGTCCGTTACCCCGGGGGTTATAGCTGGTCGTCCTGCTAGAGGCAATGCCCCTGTTGAGCAGGAATTGACGCAGCTCGTCGCTCATAAAGGAGGACCGCCGATCGCTGTGTATGTACGTGGGGTAGCCGAACAGGGAGAAGATGGAGAGGAGGGCCTTAATGACGGTCGATGTGGTCATGTCGGGGCAGGGAATGGCGAAGGGGAAGCGGGAGAATTCGTCGATTACCGCCAGGAAGTAAATGTTGCGGTTGTTAGAGGGAAGGGGCCCCTTGAAGTCAATGCTGAGGCGTTCGAAGGGGCGGGATGCTTTGATCAGGTGTGCGCGCACGGGGCGGTAGAAGTGTGGTTTGCACTCTGCGCAGATGTGGCAGTCACGGGTTACTGTCCTGACTTCCGTGATGGAGAAAGGCAGGTTGCGGGCCTTAATGAAATGGTAGAGACGGGTCACCCCTGGATGGCAGAGGTCCGCGTGGAGGGAGCGGAGGCGGTCTATCTGCGCTCTGGCGCAGGTACCATGGGACAGGGCATCAGGAGGCTCATTGAGCTTCCCAGGACGATACAAGATCTCATAGTTGTACGTGGACACTTGATGCGCCACCTTTAAGATCGGGGGGGAGAGATCGGCGCGACGTACTGGAGGGGCCAGCAAGGGCCCGGAGGGGGAAGATCCCTGGTCACTGCGCGGAACAGCAGCGACCATTTTGGCCTGGCAGACGGAGGAGAAGTGGCCCTTCTTCCCGCAGCTCTTACAGAGGGTGGAGCGGGCTGTGCAGCGCGGGCGAGGGTATTTCGTGAACCCACAAAAATAGCAGCGGGGGCCCGTGGACTTGTCGGGGCGTCCCGCGGCGCAGGCCTGAGGGAGGTTGGGAACGGCGGATGGCGGTGGGGAAGTGTGCCAGGAGGTCCAGGGTGGTGCAGCGCGGCTGGGGACATAGGCGTGGGCGTTTAGACCGGCGACATCCAGGGAGGTGGAGAGAGTCTGTGCCTCAGTTAAGCTGAGGTCGTCTTTCTCCAGCATCCGCTGGCGGATAGCAGCAGACTGCATCCCAGCCACGTAAGCATTTCTGATCAGCAGTTCCATGTGCTCCGTAGCTGAAACTGGGAGGCAGGAGCAATCCCTCCCCAGGATAGCGAGGGCCTGGTAAAATTGGTCTAATGACTCACCGGGGAGCTGTTGTCTGGTGGCCAGCAGATGTCGGGCGAATACTCTGTTGACTGGTTTAAGAAATTGTCCATTCAGCTTAAGCATGGCGGCATCATAATCTTTCTCTTCCTTGATCATCGCGTAGGCTGCTGTGCCCATGCTGGAGTGGAGGATGTGAAGCTTCTGTGCCATGGTGGGGGGGCTTGTTGCAGACTCCAGGTATCCTTCGAGACATGCCAGCCAATGTTGAAAAATTTCTGCAGCATTCTAAGTTTGCGGGCTGATGCGGGGGCATTTGGGCTTGATCCGGAACTCCATCTTCACAAATCTAGCTTATTAAATTGATGAGCCATCAATTGCACGTGAGACGAGTTGCTGTACAAAAGTTAGGCTTTAATAAGCTAGAACTTAGCCCTGCGGTCGACTACAATAAATGGACGACCGCCGGGAGTTCTGACTATTTATACCTCGGTATGGAGGCGTGGTTAACTCAGCCTCTCGACCAATCGGAGAGCCGTCACATGACTGGTCTCAACCAATCGGTCGAGAGGCACATGACCGACCAGGGCCAATGGTAAGCCGGTGTTCTGCACCAATGGCAGACAGCTATGCAAATCATACCACCACAGTGGCCAATTATTGACGGCCCACCCTCAATTTTCCATCTTCAGGTGGGGGTGGAGGTGGGGGAGGTGGTTGGAGGCTCCATTATCGCTTACCCCCCAAGAAGGTCCAGTCTCTGCAGGTCACTCCTCGTCATTTCCCCACCATCCCTTCCCACTTCAGCCTCTCTATCGACACTCCAAACCACTTGCCTTGTTTCCCGTCCCCACCCTGGGACACTCAAACGCACCCGGTTCTGGAATCCCAGGATTTAGGAACCGGGGATTGCTTGCAATCCCAGCCCTATCCACTGCAGCTTCTGGCATTGCAGGGACTGAACAGCTGCCGGCCAGTCTGATTGGCTAGCAGTTCTCTTGGGATGGGACTTCCTCCCGGGTGAGGGACCAAAGTCCCATCTCCAGCCACTTAACGCGTTTTAGAGCTGTTGGGTAGCCAGTATGTGCCTGTTTGCTGCTGAACAATTCGATGGCAGGAAGGGAAACTTAAACCTAAAAATCCTGTCTGCAATCTTAAAATTAGAAGCAATATTGAGTCATGAAATCAGGATAGACAATTTAATACAAAGGGAAGTAGAAATCTGGAATTGGCACCCCTCAAATTTTGTGGCTGCTGAGGGATCAACAAAAGCTTTTCAGCTGTCAAGGAATATGGTGCTAAGGTGGCTATATGCAGTTAATGGAACAGCCATGATCTAATTGAATAATGGAAGAGGCTTGAGGGATTCAATGTTCCCCTCCTTTTCCTATATTCTTAATTAAGTCAGTTGTACCAAATTTCTGAGAAGTAGAGGCCTCAGAACCATCAGCATAACGATAGACAGAAAATAAATGCTCGACTTAATTGTAAGCAATAATAATAATAATCTTTATTATTGCCACAAGTAGGCTTACATTAACACCCCAATTTAGTTGTTGTGAAAGGCCCCGAGTCGCCACATTCCAGCGCATGATCGGGTACACAGAGGGAGAACTTAGAATGTCCAATCCACCTAACAGCACGTCTTTCGAGACTTGTGGGAGGAAACTGGAGCACCCGGAGGAAGCCCACGCAGACACGGGGAGGACGTGCGGACTCCGCACAGACAGTCCCCAATCTGGGAATCGAACCTGGGACCCTGGCGCTGTGAAGCAACCTTACTAACCACTGTGCTACCATGCTGCCCACATCATGAGAATTAATTGAAAATATAGGTGGCTCATGAGATTTAACTAGCGTTGCTGATCCTCCAGGAATGGCCTGGAGCATCCAGGTATTGAAGATCAGTCGTGTGCCGCCCTGGAGAAAAATCATCTGGACATAATAAAATATTGCTTTTTTTGTTAATTTTCTTTGAACGTTTCCCTTTCCAAGATATGAAATACTTAAAATGGGCGGGGAAAGGCTGTTTAGCTGAGTCGAGCATCACCCAATTGGGGAATGAGTCTTCCTGCCTCCCAATTGGTGTAGAAAATGTATACAGAATCAATGTGGGGGTGGCAAGCTTGTGTGATGCGTTGCGCTGAGGTCACCACACTCTGCAGTTTCTTGCGATCTTGGACCGAGCAGTTGCCATACCAGCAGCTGGATAGGATGCTCTCTATCGCACATCTGTAGACGTTTGTGAGAGTCGATGCAGACATGCCAAATTTCGTTAGCTTCCGTAGGAAGTAGAGACTTTGTTGGGTTTTCTTGATGGTTGCATCAATGTGAGAGGACCAGGACAGACTGTTGGTGATGGTGACCCCCAGGAATTTAAATCTATCGACCATCTCCACTTTGGAGCCATTGATGCAGATGGGGGTAGCACTACGCTTCCTGAAGTCGATGATCTTTCCGACATTTAGAGAGAGGTTGTTTTCGGTCAAGTGATTTATCTCCCTCCTGCAGTCGGATTCGTCATTGTTTGTGATACGGCCCACTACAGTCATATTATCCGCAAACTTATAGATTGAACTGGAGTTAAATCTTGCCAAATGTGCGTATAGGGAGTAAAGTAGAGGACTGAGCACACATCCTTGCAGGGCCCCGGTGTTGAGGACTATTGTGGAGGAGGTGCTGTTGCCTATCCTGACAGATTGCGGTCTGTTGGTGAGGAAATCAAGGATCCAGCTGCACAGGGAGGGGTCAAGTCCAAGATTGCAGAGTTTGGTTATTAGTCTTGTCGGGATAATGGTGTTGAAGGCGGAGCTGTAGTCGATGAACAGCAGTCTTACATAGGTGTCCTTGTTTTCGAGGTGTTCAAATGTTGATTGTAGAGCCAGGGAGATAGCATCTGCTGTGGACCGGTTGCGGTGATAGGCAAACTGCAGTGGATCGAGACCGTCTGGGACGCTGGCGTTGATCTGTCTCATGACTAGCCGCTCGAAGCATTTCATGACAACAGACGTCAGGGCCACCGGTCGGTAGTCGTTGAGGCAGGCTACCTTGTTCTTCTTTGGTACTGGTATTATGCTGGTCTTTTGAAGGAGGTGGGGATCTCAGAGCGGAGGAGTGAGGTGTTGAAGATATCTGCAAATACACTTGCCAGTTGGGCTGCGCAGGCTCTGAGTGCTCGCCCAGGGACTCCATCGGGGCCTGTCGCTTTCCGCGGATTCACTTTCAAGAAGGCAGCTCTTACCTCTGAGGCTGTAATAGTGAGTGTGGATGTGTCCAGCGTTGTTGAGGCGGGTGGCTGACTGCTCAAAGCGGTCATGGAATTTATTCAGATCATCGGTTAGGGATGCTCCAGCCACAGATATTCCGCCTAGCCTTGCTTTATAACCTGTGATCTTGTGTAGGGGCCCTGCTTTGAGTCAAAGACTCAACAATTATTAACCACTGAGCGCGAAAAAAAAGTAATAAAAACACAATGTCACGCATTCGGCTCTCTTGTGATCATCCGGGCCCACGCACACACACAGGTACACACACACACACACACACATGCAAGCAGATACACACACACGCACACCCACAAACACACATTCCACACACTCACATGCACCCACACAAGCATGGCACATGTATCAGAAATTAGGAGAGTTGGAGTATAATTTAAAAAAAGGTAAAAAAAAAATATGGTCATGTGTCCTTTGATTGTCCTTGAAGATTAGATTTGAAACACTATGGCTGATTTAGGTTAGCTGGTTTCTTGGATGTGGTCAAATGTAAAAGATGTTGCAATTATTATGAGATTATTATTATAAGAACATAAGAACTAGGAGCAGGAATAGGCCATCTGGCCCCTCGAGCCTGCTCCGCCATTCAATGAGATCATGGCTGATCTTTTGTGGACTCAGCTCCACTTCCCGGCCCAAAAACCATAACCCTTAACCCCTTTATTCTTCAAAAAACTATCTATCTTTATCTTAAAAACATTTAATGAAGGAGCCTCAACTGCTTCACTGGGCAAAGAATCCCATAGATTCACAAACCTTTGGGTGAAGAAGTTCCTCCGAAACTCAGTCCTAAATCTACTTCACGTTATTTTGAGGCTATGCCTCCTAGTTCTGCTTTCACCCGCCAGTGGAAACAACCTGCTCGCATCTATCTTATCTGTTCCCTTCATAATTTGATACGTTTCTATAAGATCCCCCCTCATCCTTCTAAATTCCAATGAGTACAGTCCCAGTCTACTCAACCTCTCCTCGTAATCCAACTCCTTCAGCTCTGGGATTAACCTAGTGAATCTCCTCTGCACACCCTCCAGTCCTTTCTCAGGTAAGGAGACCAAAACTGAACACAATACTCCAGGTGTGGCCTCACTAACACCTTATACAATTGCAGCATAACCTCCCTAGTCTTAAACTCCATCTCTCTAGCAATGAAGGACAAAATTCCATTCGCCTTCTTAATCACCTGTAAACCAACTTTTTGCGACTCATGCACTAGCACACCTAGGTGTCTCTGCACAGCAGCATGTTTTAATATTTTATCATTATAGAACATAGAACAGTACAGCACAGCACAGAACAGGCCCTTCGGCCCTCGATGTTGTGCCGAGCAATGATCACCCTACTCAAACCCACGTATCCACCCTATACCCGTAACCCAACAACCCCCCCTTAACCTTACTTTTTTTTAGTACACTACGGGCAATTTAGCGTGGCCAATCCACCTAACCCGCACATCTTTGGACTGTGGGAGGAAACCGGAGCACCCGGAGGAAACCCACGCACACACGGGGAGGACGTGCAGACTCCACACAGACAGTGACCCAGCCGGGAATCGAACCTGGGACCCTGGAGCTGTGAAGCATTTATGCTAACCACTATGCTACCGTGCTGCCCCAATTATGGGAATTCTTTTCCTATTTTATGAATCTGGAACCAAGGAGCACAGTCTCAGGATTTGGGGTAAATCTTTCAGACTGAGATAAGGAAAACATCTTTCCTCAAAGGGGTGTGAACCTGTGGAATTATCCTCTGTGGAAGCCAAGTCACTGCATATATTTAAGGAAGAGAGATTTTTTTTTAGATTTTAATGGCATCAAGGTGTAACAGGCAGGATGTGAAACACAATTGGCTGGAGAATAGGCTCCGCCGTGAAATCTGGCTTGACACTGGCTTTGCGATGTTTTCGAATTCTTCGGACCCCCCCCAACCCGACAAAATCGGGGCGCCCACCACGCGGGCCTGGAGTATCGATTCAAGTGCCCCAACGACCGATTCCCCGGGACTTCAGCGATTCTGCGGCCCGGATGGGCCGAAGTCCCGACAACGTGGTTCCAACCACCTATAAACATTCTTGAAGGCTGAGGCGGCTGCAGGAGGAGACAGGGGTTGGCATGGGGAGGCCACAAGCTTTTGAAACGGACACCGGCCGTGCTCTCTGCAGGGGGAGGGGGGGTGGGGCTGCCAGGGTCGGAGGAGGGGAGTGGATGTGGGGGGACAGTCCGAGCAGTCGGGGAGCCGCCGTCATGACAGGGCGGTGCCCACACAACGAGCGCCATTAAGGCGGTCATCTTGTTGGCCACCCACCCCGGCCCTGGGTGAACGCAGGGTTAACGGCCATATGGGTGAGTGCCTCCCTCCTTCCCGGCCACCCCACTCACCCAGCGGCACCCACCAGGGGGGGGACACAGGGCCACACCGAAGGCAGCCGCCAGTGAGGGCAGTGCCATGAAACATGGACGGCTGCCAGGAGTGGGGGCAATGATGGTGCGGGGGGTGGGTACATGCATGGCTGGTGCGCGCGGTGCCAACTGGGGCCACCATGTCGCCCATGCCCCTCCCCCCACACCTACAGTTCGTCCTCTGATGTTAGTTTCCCTGCTGTTTGACCTTTCACATCTTTTGTCCTCTCTGGGGACTCTTTCACCTTGGTATCTGTGGCCATTAGCACCCAGTGTCCCTGGGTTTCTGTGGCTATGACACATCTTTCATTCTCACTCCAGAGTATAAATATTTCCCACTTTCTCTGTCTGTTAGCTTTGACAAAGAGTCATCGGACTCGAAACATTAGCTCGTTTCTCTCTTTACAGATGTTGCCAGACTTGCTGAGATTTTCCAGCATTCTCCCTTTCATTTCAGATTCCAGCACCCGCAGTAATTTGCTTTTATGTAGCCCATGGCACCTGGTCATGCACGGGTTCATGTGCCATGGTAACATTTTCTCCCCTCACCCCTAGCAGATCATAATGTTTGCGAACCAACCAGCCGTGGCGAGGGCCACTGCCCTGCATGCAGCCCTATGGCAGTTGTCAGCGGAGGTAGCTCAGAAAGGAGGCGAAGGCTGCAGCAGAGGAGCGGGCCGCAGAGGGGCAGGTGGCAGCCGCTCAGGCTGGAGGGCTGCCTACCCGACAGGCCGAGGAGGTGGAGGAACAAGACGAGGAGGGGGAGGAGGAGGAGGTGGTGGTAGTGCCAAGGAGGTGCCTGATGCGGCCCCGTGTGTACCTGAGCCGCAAATCCTTTGAGGAACCTCCAGACCGGGCATGCTGGAGGAGATTGCGGATGAGCTGGGAAACCGTCGGAAAGACCTGCCACATGATGGCACACCTGGCACCGGTGGGAGTGGGGGAGGACACACTACGGCCGCCTGCGAATAACAGGCCCCTGTTTACAAACCGTAAGAGGTACCACTCCATGAACTTTCAGGTGGCCTGTGACCACCAGATGAGGATCCTGCACGTCTGCGCCCTATACGCGGACAGTGTGCATGACTCGTTCGTGTTGACCCAATCTGTGACCCCCGGCATGTTCGAGGGACACCCACCCCCCCTGGCTGCAGGGCAGATTGCTGCGCGACAGGGGTTACCCGCTGTGGTCGTGGATGAAGACGCTTATGCGGAGGTCACACATCGATGCGGAGACCCGTTACAATGATGCCCATTGTGTGACCAGAGGTGTGGTGGAGAGGTGCTTCGGGGTCCTGAAGTTGCGCTTCAGGTGCCTGGACAGCTCTGAAAGGGTCGTCCAGTACAAGGCAAAGAGGATCGGCTGCATCATTGTGGTCTGCTGCGTCCTCCACAATATAGCCCAGCAGAGAGGGAATGTGCCGCACTACGCTATCGGCAGGGCCAGTGAGCACAGGATGCATTCGTGGACACACGTTTCACCAACTAGGGGTGGGATGGGGGGGGGGGGGGGGGGGGATGCTCAGCAGGGGCATGGACACCACATTACCAGCCCCCTTCAGCACCAGACATCCTCACCTCCCACACCACCGAACCACCCGGATGCACACAATCCTCCGTTCTCTATACCTGCGGCACAATGAGCTGGGGGCACTGGGTTGGCAGCGACAGCGGGTCTGGTTCATGGCATGGAGGATGATGACAGCCCGCTCTGCAATGAGCTCTGCGCTCCACAACATTAGACAATGTCTGACTCATGCCCACATAGCACCAGGGTGAACACTGCATGCGAGCTGGCCAGTCCATAAAATGGCCCTGTCAAATAGCTGGGGACAGGCCTCACACATTCAGGCTGCTGAAACGGTGTGGCTAGCTCCCTACGAGGCAGAACGGGTCCAGATGATAAAATCTCTTCAGGCTCTGGACCTGAATGATGGAGGCCATTTCGCGCATTTTTCACGGAGTCCCGCACCCACACGCAGCGAGCGCGTTGACGTCAGAGACCACTTCGCGCAGGTGCGCGCTACGCTGGATCGCCCCGCGGATGCGTGGTGGTGCGACGAACGTCCCGATGTTCTGGCGTGCGGCAACTGCGGCTCCGCCCACTTAAAGCATCAATGTCCCGCAAAGTCCCGACACTGCCTGTAGTGTGGCAAACGAGGCCACTACGCTGCAATGTGCAGATCTTCCATGCCTGCTGCTTTTCGAAGGTCCACCCAGCCTCACAGAGACATCAGGGCTATCCAGCCTGCCATCAATGTACCTACTCTGCACCTTGATTCTTACTATGTCTGCAATGACCCATAGGTCCCGTTCCAAATCGGCGTCATTACTACCAACAGGATGTCCCCCAACTGTGGCACTGAACCTGTCCGCGTCCACAGCGTCAGCCAGGAGATGAGTGGTGTGCCACCCTTACGGTCAACCAGAGTTCGTCACCCACCTCAGAGACTGAACTTATGAACTCTGCATGCATGTGGAATTTTTGAAATGTTTTTTTCCCATATTCTTTGTTGTTGCATTCGTTCTCCAGTGATTTGTAAATAGATCCGTTGGTTGTTCCAGTTCATGGTAGTCATCTGTACCAGGCACCTTCCTCTGTAAATAGTCTTGTTCCCTGTATATAGCCTTGTACATATGTCTTTGCACCTCACACGTAGCTAGGCACATTCTCCACACACCCACACTATTTATTATTACATGCCTAGATCAACATATTTTTATAAAAGGGGGATGTCATAATATATACCAATATATAATGGTGCAGACATACACTGATGGACACACACAGGGACCAATAAACATGTACAATTACCGCAGCCAATCACTAGTTAGAATACACACACTATAAAGGCAGAGGGCACCACGGTTCCCGCTCATTCTGGGGGCTGCCTCTGAGTGTAACAGGAACTTATTCAGCCCAGCACAGACTCACAACACGTGCTGAGAGAATCAACTGGTTCAGACAAGGCTTAGGTCTCTAGTTCAAGTTAGCATTATTTAGACACAGTCATCGTGTGTTAGTTAGTTAGAAGTAGTTAATAAAATTGAGTTGAACCTTCATCTGTGTTGGAAGTGTCTGTTCATCTCTCAAGCCTACACCAGCCAACACATCATGAACTATGAGTGGGAATAGATCTTCCAGGAGCCCGGGACCCGTCTGTTGGCAACTGGTTCCTGGGGCCGGGCTGTCTTCCGAACATTGGGTCCCTCGGTTGCTCCTACCTCCACCTGCTGTACGGCAGTGTGGTGTGCACCAGTAAGTGTCTCAGAAGCCTCTCCACTAAATTGCCCAACCGAGGTGATAGTTTCTGAGGTGGTGGATGGTGTAGGAGACAGCTGTGCCAGAAAGTTAATGTCATCATCTGACCCAAAGTCCGGGGTCTCCTGGGTTGTGGTGTCCTGTGTTTTTGTCCCCTAGGTTATGGTGTCCTGTGTTTCTGACCCCTGGGTCATGGTGTTCTGTGTTTCTGTCCCCTGGGTCGTGGTGTCCTGTGTTTCTGTCCCCTGGGTCGTGGTGTCCTGTGTTTCTGTCCCATGGGTCGTGGTGTCCTGTGTTTCTGTCCCATGGGTCGTGGTGTCCTGTGTTTCTGTCCCCTGGGTCGTGGTGTCCTGTGTTTCTGTTCCATGGGTCGTGGTGTCCTGTGTTTCTGTCCCCTGGGTCGTGGTGTCCTGTGTTTCTGTCCCCTGGGTTGTGGTGTGCTGTGTTTCTGTCCCCTGGGTCGTGGTGTCCTGTGTTTCTGTCCCCTGGGTTGTGGTGTGCTGTGTTTCTGTCCCCTGGGTTGTGGTGTCCTGGGTAGACTCGGGCAGAGGGCTGGTGTTCCGGCTGTTCTCCCCGTGGGTGCTTGTGTTCCTGGGGGGCACCGGACCTGGCATCGGCTGGAGGAGGGGGGCCCCGGATGGGCCGGGCCCATCGCCAGCTGGTCCTATAAGACACAAGACATCATGTATGGTTAGACAGGCGGACGGGATGAGGCATGAGGTGATGAGGCATGTTGGAAGAGGGGCGTGAGGTAAGGGGGTGTGAGGTGAGGGGTGGAGGGGTGAGGGGAGGGAGGGGTGAGGGATGTGGGGTGAGGGGGTGTGGGGTGAAGGGTGTGGGTTGAAGGCTGAGGGGTGTTCACTCATGTGTCGTCGGGGGCCCCAACCAGTCAGGGGGTCTCACTTGCGCGGGCCGTTATGCCCCTTAGAAGCCCCGCGGACGGATCCATCGGGGCGGCGGAGTAAGAAAGAGTGCGCGGGGTAAGTACCCGCTGCCCGTGATCTGTGGCACCGATCGCGGGCCCATGGCACCCTTGGCATGGCCGTGGTGCGGCCGTGCCAATCGGTGCCATGGTTCCCCAGAACAGCACTTTACGACCGTTTTTACGAACGGTGAGAGTAGGTGTGTTTTTAGTTCGTAAAAACGGCCGTAAAGGCCTTGGAAATCGGCCCATCGGCCAGGGGAGAATCGCTGCTCGCCGTAAAAAAACGGCGAGCAGCGATTCGTGTCGGGGGCGGCCGTGGGGGGGGGGAGAATAGCGGGAGGGCGTCGGACCAGCGTGGCCGTGAAGATTTGCGCCGCCCGCTATTCTCCGACGCGTCGTGAGTCCGGAGAATCGCGCCCAGGATGTGTACTGTGTGCATCAAGGTGTGTAATAGAAAAAGTGTGTACTGTGTGTAACAGGGTATGTAACAGACAGGGTTTGTAACACACAGTGTGTGTGTACTGTGTGTAACAGACGGGATGTGCTGTAAGTTATTTTCTATTGTGATGTTCAAGATTTTAATACTATGTTAGTAATAAAGTTTGTTTTAAAATGCTGTATTCCTATTTCTTTGTGAAATCACTCCTGGAGCGGGAAATCCTTTCCTCACAGTCTTGCAACATTAAACAAAATATTGGTGTTTCAGTCCACGATCCGAACCACTGTTGGGGTCTGGTCTGGGATTGTAATAGTAACAGAGTGTGTAACACACAGGGTGTGTACCGTGTGTAACAAGTTGTATAACATTTGGGTATGTCACACACAGGGTGTATAACAGGCAAGGTGTGTACTGTGTATAATAAGGTATGTAACAGGATGTGAAGCAGACAGACTGTGAAATGTGCTTAGCAGACAGCTGCCGGAATTCTCCGACCCCCCGCCGGGTCGGAGAATCCCTGAGGGGCGGCGCAAATCCCACCCCGACGCCGGCTGCCCTATTACATACCTCATGCACGCGGGACCTGGCACTTAAATTTGCGGGGGCGGTCCTCGGGTGGGGGGGGGGGGGGCACGGGGGGGGGGGATCCGACCTCGGGGGGGGGGGCACGGTGGACCGATCTGCGGGCGGGCTTGTTCCGTGGGGGGGACTTCTTTCGTCCGCGCTGGTCCCCATTAGGGCTCCATCATATTGCCCGAGGGCCAGTGCGGTCAAGAGAATCCCCCGCGCATGCGCGGAAATACGCCGGCCTTTCCGCATATGCGTGAGATCACGCCAGCCGCTCCACACTGGCTGGAGTGGCCCCAACCCCTCCACCATCCACCTAGCCCCGAAAGTTCAGAGAATTCCTCACTTTCGGGGGCTTTTGACGCCGGAGTGGTTGGCGCCGGATTTCCAGCCGGCCGAGGGACTTAGTCCCCAGAAGGGAGGATCCCGGCCAGGGTGTGTAAAACACAGGATGTGTGACAGGCAAACTGTAGGGCTGGTTTAGCTCAGTGGGCTCGACAGCTGGTTTGTAATGCAAAACAAGGCGAGCAGCGCAGGTTCAATTCCCGTACAAGCTCACCCGAACAAGTGCCGGAATATGGCGACTAGGGGCTTTTCACAGTAACTTCATACTTGTGATAATAAAAGATTATTTTTATGATTACAAGGGGCGGGATTCTCCGTCCCACCACACCAAATTCAGGTGCAGTGCGCCCCCGGGATTCTCTGCCTCGCCAGCCGGCCAATGGAGTTTCCCATTGTGGGCAGCCCCACACCGCCGGGTAATCCCCAAGCAGCCGGCGCAAAAGAGAATTCCGACAGCGGAGAATCCAGTCCAAGGTGTTTAATGTGTGTCAAAGACAGGACGTGTAACATTATGTAACAGACAGGATGGGTAACGTGTATAACTGAGATTGTGTAGCCTGTGAAACAGATAGGGTGTGGTGTAACAGGCAGGATTTGTATCGTGTTTAATGGACAGGGTGTGGGAACACATAGAAAATAAAAGCAGGAGTTCTCCATATGATCCCTTCAGCCTCAAGAGCTATATCTAATTCCTTCCTGAAATTACACAGCGTTTTGCCTTGAACTGCTTTCTGGGGTCGTGAATTCCACAGATTCACCACTAGCTGGGTGAAGAAATGTCTCCACACCTCAGTCCTAAAAGATTTACTCCTTATCCTCAAAGTAGTTCTGGATTCCCCCACCATCGGGAACATTCTTTCTCAATCTACCCTGTCTAATCCGTCAGAATACAGGAGGGAGATAGGGAACCTAGTGGAGTGGTGCAGCGACAACAATCTACCCCTCAATGCCAGCAAAAATAAAGAGCTGGTCATTAGAACATAGATCATAGATCATAGAATTTCATAGAATTTACAGTGCAAGAGGAGGCCATTCGGCCCATCGAGTCTGCACCAGCTCTTGGAAAGAGCACCCTACCCAAGGTCAACACCTCCACCCTATCCCCATAACCCAGTAACCCCACCCAACACTAAGGGCAATTTTGGACACTAAGGGCAATTTATCATGGACAATCCACCTAACTTGCACGTCTTTGGACTGTGGGAGGAAACCGGAGCACCCAGAGAAAACCACCCAGACAGGGGGAGAACGTTCAGACTCCGCACAGACAGTGACCCAGCGGGGAATCGAACCTGAGACCCTGGCACTGTGAAGCCACAGTGCTATCCACTTGCGCTACCGTGCTGCCCCGTGCTGTCAGCATCAACGTGGCCAAGGTGGCGATGGTTAGCAGTTTCAAATTCCTAGGGGTACACATCTCCAAAATCTGTCCTGGTCCACCCATGTCGACGCTACCACCAAGAAAGCACAACAGCGCGAATACTTCCTCAGGAAACTAAGGAAATTCAGCATGTCCACATTAACTCTTACCAACGTTTACAGATGCACCATAGAAAGCATCCGATCTGGCTACATCACAGTCTGATACGGCAACTGCTCGGCCAAGACTGCAACTGTGACTTCAGAGAGTCGTGAACACAGCCCAGTGCATCACAGGAACCTGCCTCCCATCCATTGACACCATCTACACATCCTGCTGCCTGAGGAAAACGGGCAGCATAATCAAAGACCCCTCCCACCCAGCTTACTCACTCTTCAAACTTCTTCCATCGGGCAGGAGATACAGGAGACTGAGAACACGCACAAACAGACTCAAAAATAGCTTCTTCCCCACTTCCCTACCAGACTCCTAAATGACCCTCTTATGGACTGACCTCATTAACACTACACCCCGGATGCTTCACCCAATGCCCATGTTATGTAGTTGCATTATGTACCTTGTATTGCCCTATTATGTATTTTCTTGTATTTCATTTTCTTTTCATGTACTTAATGATCTGTTGAGCTGCTCGCAAAAAATAATTTTCATTGTACCTTGCTACACGTGACAATAAACAAAATCCAAATCCAAATCCAAATCCTGTTAGAATTTTGTACGTTTATTGTGAGATCCCCTCTCACTCTTCTAAATCCAATGAATATGATCCTAACTGACTCAGTCTCTCCTCATATGACAGTCCCACCATCCCAGGAAGTAGCCTGATATAACTTTGCTACACTCCCTCCATAGCAAGATCATCCTTCCTCAGATAAGGATAACAGTACTCCAGGTGTGGCCTCATCAATGCCCTACACAACTACAGTAAAACATTCCTATTCAAATCCTCTCGCTATGAAGTCCAACATACCATAAACCTCCCTTACAGCTTGCTGTACCTACGCACTTACTTTCAGTGACCGATACACAAAGACACCAAGGACTCGCTGAGTATCCACCTCTCTCAATTTACACACATTCAAATACTAATTTGCATTCCTATTTTTTCTACCTAAGTGGATAACCTCACATTTATCCACATTATACTGCATCTGCCGTGCATATGCCCTCTCACTCAGCCTGTCCAAATCCTGCGAAAGCATCTCTGCATCCTCCTCACAGCTCACCCTCCCATTCAACTTTATATCGTCTGCAAATTTGGGGATAATACATTTAGCTCCCTCGTCCAAATCATTAATATATAATGTGAACAGTTGGGGTCCTAGCACAGATCCCTGCAGTACCCCATTAGTCACTGCTTGTCAATCAGAAAAAGACCCATCTATTCCAACTTTATGCTTCCTGTTTGCAAACCAGCTTTCCATCCATCTTGTTATGGGCCAGGGTTTAGAGAACCCCAAAGTGTATCATGGAGTTCATCTGACCCACAACTTTTAATAGATTGTGGTATGGGGAGCACATGGCCCACTCTACAGGTGTGGTACAGCAGAAATTGAAAAGTATTTTTCAAAACAAAACAATGAGTGAACATCTTAGCAACCATTAATTCAAATACAACCCCACAAAGAATACAACACTCAGTACTCCTTGAGATTTCCATTTAACATCCATAAGACTTTTAAAAAACTTTTAACAGAAGCACATCAGGTTTAAATTCACTACTAAGAGCAGTTATCCCTTTGCTATCACCCAATGAACACTCTTTAGCTTGTAGAGAGATCCATGCAAATCTGCTGGCTTTCACTGCAACTCTTCTCTCTGAAAACAAAACTTAAAATCTCACATACACACCCAAGCTTTTCTCAAAGTGAAACTAAAAAGCAGAGCCAGAGTTCAGCTCCACCCACACTCTGACATCACTGCATGAGCAGACAAACATTTCTTAAAGGTACATCCAGTACAACTATTCAGTAAACCCCCATTTCTTAAAAGGTACTCTCACATGGCAATCTCAAGACACTGCCCGTTAATTTCAAGTACTTTAACTTTACATAGTAGTCTGTTACATGAGACCTTGTCAAAAAGCCTTCTGAAAGTCTAAATACATCACATCCACCGGTTCTCCCTGGTCAACTCTACTAGTTACATCTTCAAAGAATTCCAGCAGATTTGTCAAGCATGATTTCTCTTTCATAAATCTATGCTGACTTTGTCTGATTACATCACTGCTTTCCAAATGTTATGCTATGAAATACTTGATAATGAACTTAAACAACTTCCCTACTACCAATGCTAGGCTCAATGGTGCCTGCTTTCTCTCTGGCTCCCTTTTTGAATAGCAGGGTTATAATAGTTACACTCCAATCTGTTGGAACCATTCCAGAGTCCAAAGAATTTTGGAAAATACCACCAATGGATCGATTATTTCTAGGGCCACTTCTTTTAGTACTCTGGATTGAAGCATACCAGGCCCTGGAGATTTGTGCGCCTTCAATTCCAAAACCATTTCTTTTTAAAAATAAATTTAGAGTAGCCAATTCTTTTTATCCAATTAAGGGGCAATTAAGATGGCCAATTCATCTATCCTTCACGTCTTTTTTGTGCTTTTGTGGGTGAGACCCACACAGACATGGAGAGACTGTGCAAACTCCACATGGACAGTGACCCAGGGCCGGAATAGCCCAAACCATTTATTTACTAATACTAATTCCCTTCACATCCTCACTAATACTTGTGTTTCTCAGAACTTCCAGTACATTATTCATGTCTTCCTTTGTGAAGACAGAAGAAAGTACAAATTTAGTTCCTCAGCCATTTCTTCGTTATGAATTTCCCAGTTTATGACTGTAAGGGGCCTACATTAGTTTTCATCAATCTTTTTCTCTTTGCGCACCAACATAAACTTTTACAGTTAATTTTTATGTTCCCTGCTAACTTACTTTTAAATTGTATTTTTGCCTTCTTAATTAAATCCTTGGTCCACCTTTGCTGAATTTTAAACTCAAGTCTATTTCTTTTTCTTGTTAATTTTTATGCTTCTTTTTTGAATCTAATAATATATCTAATTTCCATTGTAAGCCATGGTTTGGCTACAGTTCCCTTTCTACCCTTGTGCCAAATAGGAATAAACAAATTTTGGAGTTCACCAATTCATTCCTTGAATGCCTGCAATTGCCTGTCCACTCTCCTTCCTTTCAGTAATGTTTCACAGTCCGTCTTAGCCAGCTCATGCCTCATACCGTCATAGTTACTTTTATTGAAGTTCAGAACCCTGGTCTCAGAATCAACTAACTCACTCTCCATCTTGAGAAAGAGTTCTTTCATATTATGATCACTCATCCCCAAGTGTTCTTTACGCATATGTGAGAAATATGAGAATGACTAGAGTGAGGGTAGGTCCGATCAAAGATAGTAGCGGGAGATTGTGTATTGAGTCTGAAGAGATAGGAGAGGTCATGAACGAGTACTTTTCTTCAGTATTTACAAACGAGAGGGGCCATATTGTTGGAGAGGACAGTGTGAAACAGACTGGTAAGCTCGAGGAGATACTTGTTAGGAAGGAAGATGTGTTGGGCGTTTTGAAAAACTTGAGGATAGACAAGTCCCCCAGGCCTGACGGGATATATCCAAGGATTCTATGGGAAGCAAGAAATGAAATTGCAGAGCCGTTGGCAATTATCTTTTCGTCCTCCCTGTCAACAGGGGTGGTACCAGGGGATTGGAAAGTGGGGAATGTGGTGCCCCTGTTCAAAAAAAGGAATAGGGATAACCCTGGGAATTACAGGCCAGTGAGTCTTACTTCGGTGGTAGGCAAAGTAATGGAAAGGGCACTGAGGGATAGGATTTCTGAGCATCTGGAAAGACACTGCTTGATTAGGGATAGTCAGCACAGATTTGTGAGGGGTAGGTCTTGCCTTACAAGTCTTATTGACTTCTTTGAGGAGGTGACCAAGCATGTGGATGAAGGTAAAGCAGTGGATGTAGTGTACATGGATTTTAGTAAGGCATTTGATAAGGTTCCCTATGGTAGGCTAATGCAGAAATTAAAGGAGGCATGGGATAGTGGGAAATTTGGCCAGTTGGATATCGAACTGGCTAACCGATAGAAGTCAGAGAGTGGTGGTGGATGGCAAATATTCAGCTTGGAGCCCAGTTACCAGCGGTGTACCGTAGGGATCAGTTCTGGGTCCTCTGCTTGTTTGTGATTTTCATTAATGACTTGGATGAAGGAGTTGAAGGGTGGGTCAGTAAATTTGCAGATGATACAAAGATTGGTGGAGTTGTGGATAGTGAGGAGGGCTGTTGTCGGCTGCAAAGAGACATAGATAGGATGCAGAGCTGGGCTGAGAAGTGGCAGATGGAGTTTAACCCTGAAAAGTGTGAGGTTGTCCATTTTGGAAGGACAAATATGAATGCGGAATACAGGGTTAACGGTAGGGTTCTTGGCAATGTAGAGGAGCAGAGAAATCTTGGGGTCTATGTTCATAGATCTTTGAAAGTTGCCACTCAAGTGGATAGAGCTGTGAAGAAGGCCTATGGTGTGCTAGCGTTCATTAGCAGAGGGATTGAATTTGAGAGCCGTGAGGTGATGGTGCAGCTGTACAAAACCTTGGTAATGCCACATTTGGAGTACTGTGTGCAGTTCTGCTCACCTCATTTTAGGAAGGATGTGGAAGCTTTGGAAAAGGTGCAAAGGAGATTTACCAGGATGTATCCTGGAATGGAGAGTAGTTATGAGGAAAGGTTGAGGTTTTTCTCATTAGAACGGAGAAGGATGAGGGGTGACTTGATAGAGGTTTATAAGATGATCAGGGGAATAGATAGAGTAGACAGTCAGAGACTTTTTCCCTGGGTGGAACAAACCATTACAAGAGGACATAAATTTAAGGTAAATGGTGGAAGATATAGGGGGGATGTCAGAGGTAGGTTCTTTACCCAGAGAGTAGTGGGGGCATGGAATGCACTGGCTGTGGAAGTGGTTGAGTCGGAAATGTTAGGCACCTACAAGCGGCTATTGGATAGGTACATGGATTATGGTAGAATAATGGAGTGTAGATTAATTTTTTCTTAAGGGCAGCAAGGTAGCATTGTGGATAGCACAATTGCTTCACAGCTCCAGGGTCCCAGGTTTGATTCCGGCTTAGGTCACTGTCTGTGTGGAGTCTGCACATCCTCCCCGTGTGTGCGTGGGTTTCCTCCGGGTGCTCCGGTTTCCTCCCACAGTCTAAAGATGTGCAGGTTGGGTGGATTGGCAATGATAAATTGCCCTTCGTGTCCAAAATTCTATGATCTATGATTAACCTAGGACAAAAGATCAGCACAGCGTGGGCCGAAGGGCCTGTTCTGTGCTGTATTTCTCTATGTTCTATGTTCTCTCACAACTAGATTGCCAACTAATCCATTCTCATTGCACACTATCCAGCCCAAGATGGCCTGTTCCCTTATTGGTTCCTCAACATATTGGTCCTGAAAACTATCCCGTATATACTCCAGAGGTTCCTCCTCTATTGTACTGTAACTAATCGGAGTCACCCAATCCATATGCAGATTAAGTCACTCATAATCACAGATGTTCCTTTGTCACATGCATCTCTGATTTCCTGTCTAATGCTATTCCCAACATTACCTCTGCAGTTTGGCGGTCTGTATATAACCCCTATGAATGTTTTTTCTGCCCCTTTATGTTTCTTAACTCGACACAGACATGTTCCACATCATCTGTACTAATAACTTTCCTCAATATTGTATTAATAGCTTCTTTAATCAACAATGCAACTCCACCACCTTTTCCGTTCTGTCTATCCTTCCCAAAAACAGAATAGCCCTCAATGTTTAATTCCCATCCTTGGTCACCTTGGAGCCATGTCTCCGTAATCCAAGCTATATCATGGGCGAAATTCTCCCCTACCCGGCGGGGCGGGGGGTCCCGGCGTAGCGGAGTGGCGCCAACCACTCTGGCGTCGGGCTTCCCCAAAGGTGCGGAATTCTCCGCACCTTTAGGGGCTAGGCCCTCGCCAGAGAGGCTCCTGCTCCGCCGACTGGTGCCAAAACTGGCGCCAATGGCCTTTGGCACAACGGCGCCCGGCGTCTGGAATGGCCAAAAGGCCTTCGCCGGTCGGCGTGAGTCCGCGCATGCACCGGAGCGCCAGCGGCCGCTGACGTCACCACCGGCGCAGGCGCGGTGGAAGGGGTCTCTTCAGCCACCGCCATGGTGGAGGCCGTGGTGGCGGCGGAAGAAAAAGAGTGCCCCCACGGCACTGGACCGCCCGCCAAACGGTGGGCCCTGATCGCAGGCCAGGCCACCGTGGGGGAACCCCCCCCCCCCCCGGGGTCCGTTCGCCCCGCGCCCCCCCAGGACCCCGGGGGCCCGCTCGCGCCGCCAATCCCGCCGGCACAGAGGTGGTTTAAACCCCGTCGGTGGGAGAGGCCTGACAGCGGCGGGACTTCGGACCATCGCGGGCCGGAGAATCGCCGTGGGGGGCACGCCGATCGGCGGGGCGCGATTCCCGCTCCACCGATTCCTGGGTGGCGGAGAATTCCGGCCACGGCGGGGACGGGATTAATGCCATCCCCGGGCGATTCCCCGACCCTGCGGGGGGTCGGAGAATTCCGTCCCATATCTTTTTACCTATATCTGCGCAACTAATTAATCCATTTTATTTTTAATGCTCCGTGCGTTCAGGTATAATACCTTAAGTCCTTTTAAAGTTCCTTGTCCTATCCTGACTATTTTTTTCATTATCACTGGCCCTTGATTTCTCTATCTATCACTTTTCTTTTCTGTTTGCTGTCTTTTTCTCTTGTGCTTGATTGCTCCTGCTATGAAACCATACATAGGCTTCCAACCCCTGCAGGGTGTGTAACGTGTGTAATCGTCAGAGCGTAACTGACAGGAAGTGAAATATGTCTATCAGGCAGGGTGTGTAACCAACAGGTTTATAACCTTCAGGGTGTGTAATGTATCTGTCAGACAGGCTGCATACCGAAAGTCTTGTAACCCACTGATAAGGTGTGTAACGTGCTTAACAAGCACTCATTATCCAAAATTGAGCAAAAGCAAAATGTGGGAATGTGGGTTCAATTTTACAGCAAGTCTGTTCACAAGCAACACAAGGTGGGAAAAAGGAGCCAGTGTTGGGATGGGATAATTCAGGATGAATAATAGAAATGGACACCACTTCAGTAGTGGTTGTGTTAAAATATTTGCTAGTTTTGCCTCTAGCACATCATGCTGCCATCAGAGTGAAACATCAAGAACTAGGCAGAGCATCTGGTCTTCAAATCACTGGGAGGCAAAGATGATCTAAATGGTTGTCATTTGACTTGGATGTGAGCATAGAATTGGAAGGAATAGGCTTAATTTCAATAAGCCTCAAGCAAGAGAAAAAGTTTGAATAAACTTCGCCCATTCAACCATGCAGATACACACACATACCCATGCGCACACATACAAATGCACACAGCTCACACACATACACACACAGATGCACATTGTTAGGATTCCCTGGGCTGGTGCACAGTCGGTTCCAGTTCCACAGACCTGGTGGTCCCAATGCAAGTGAATTAACCAGTAATTGATATAAGAATTCCCAAAATCTTTAGCCCTTGGCTGCTCAATAATTTACAATCACCAAGTTTGTAAATTGCAACACAATTATTGTTTATTTATAACCGAAATAACGATGAAATATGCAGTAATTTCAGCTGGATACCAGTCAAGCTAATCTACTAATCACAGGAAAGGCAACCACAGAGGAGTGGAAAGAGGTAAAACTAATAAGGATTGAGGTAAGAAAGGATAGGAGCCCTTGCTTTCGATGTTGAATTCTTTGCAGTAGGCTTTCCTCCCAGCACGCTGAGTGATCGAAGCCACCGGTGTACAGTTGGTGATGGTCTTCTTGCAGGAACATTCATTCAGTACTCACAGGCAGTAGAACATACACACAAACATAGGCAGATACACTCAGAGACACACACGTGCAAATACATAAATACAGACTATAACGACACAGGTTCACAGACCTCATTAGAAACACAAAAGGTATTTATTCGGACGAAAAACTGTACAGAGGCCAGCAGTGCACTGGTTTCCCCAGTCCCTGACATGTCCTCTGCCTAAGAGAGGACTCCACCGGCCGGGCTAGATTGCCCAGTCAACCCCACTTTGTCCCCCAAGTCAGGTGACCCTCTTCTGCTGTGTTGCTCTTAAAGGGACAAACACGACAAATCACTGCATCGCTCCCCCTTTAATTCCTTTATACAGTTTTCAATAACTAAGTTACTCAGTCCTAAATTACAAATAAATATTATATGCATGAGTTGCTTCAGTGGTATTCTTTAAAGAAGCATTTTTAAAGACATGTGGTGGTTTTGCTGAATCCATGAAATCTGGTTTACACATGACTTCTGTCCAAGCTGTATAATCTCTCCTTCCATTCATATGTTCGAACAGAGAGGCGGGGGAGGGAAGGAAGTTCTGCTCCATTTTACACCACTAGCCATCATAAAGCGGGAAGGTGAAAGGTTCCAGCAGTTTGGTGAGTGTGTAAGGTAAGTGGGTGAGGGGCGGGGATAGTTGGGGGGGAGGGAGGTAGTCGGGGCTGCTGAGGGAATGTGAAGTTAGTGGGGATCTGGGAGGATAGACGGGTGAGGTAGGTGTGTCAAGTGGCCGGAGAATAGGAACTGTGGTTAGTTGGTGAGGAGATAGTCTATGGGTCAGGAGGGTAGTCAGGAGGTGGGAGGATAGTCGGGGTTGGGGAAGGGTATGAGGGATATCTGGAGGATTGCTGCACGGGTTTCAAAGGCAGTTGTTGCTTGGGGTTTGCAAGGGGCATCAGGAGGGTAAGTGGAGGGAGGGGGTTGTCAGGCAAGGTCAAAAGTGTCGTTGGGGGATGTGGATAGTCAGGGGGTCAAGGAGGGTAGTCAGGGGTCCAGCAAGATAGTTGGGGTATTATGGGGATTGGGGGAGTGATCTGTACCATCGTTATCCAAGAGTAGATGTGGTTTTAATCTTTCTAACTTTTCCTGATTAGCCAGTCTGCTAAGGCAATTGAAAGTATTCATAGTCTTTGAAGTAAATTGGAGTAATAAATGGTTACAGGTGATGCGCGTCTGAAGTTTAAAGCTACTGGGACATTCAAATGCAGTCTTAGCATGTGGAATTCCGTGGGGTCTCCAAGCACATCTTCTGAGTAACCCCGGGCTGCGGAGGTACTGGTTATGGACCACAACCTCCTGGCTCCCCCACGTTGGATTTGCCCCCCATTGGATACTCCAGTGATGCGCTGGAGAATCCCTCTTGGATGTTCTTAAGTAAGGATTTACCTGGCAATTGTCCAGAAGTGCAGGGTGGGTGTAGGGTCCACTTCAGAAAGACATTGACCAAAATCATTGATGTAAATCAAAGTTCCTTATCCTTTTATTTTATTCATATTTAATTTCCCTTTTCCCCACCCGTTCCCCTCTAGGTGATTTGTCTGTTTGTTTGTTTGTGGTGTGAAGTGGGCTGAATTAGACAAATTTAGGGTGGGGTGGGGTGTTGGGAAATAGATAGTCAGCTACAATTTCTGTTTAATTAAAGATACTGTTCGTAATAAAAGGTTACTAATGTTTTGAAGTTGCAAATCTGTTGACTATAGCCAATTTAACTTAATCAAAAACTTTGGATACTTTAAATAAATCAAATTTCATCTGTTCCGAATTTGGGTCAAATGGGGCTAGAATTGGCTGTGCAGTAGCCCAAGGGTTCATAACGCATTTTAGGGGAATTGTCTGGGCTCTTTGGAACGGCAGACACAAACGATTTGAGGTACAATATATACTAAGCACGGTAGCACAAATGGATAGCACTGTGGCTTCACGGCACCAGGGTCCCAGGTTTGATTCCCTGCTGGGTCACTGTTTGTGCGGAGTCTGCACGTTCTCCCCGTGGCTACGTGGGTTTCCTTTGGGTGCTCCGGTTTCCTCCCACAGTCCAAAGATGTGCAGGTTAGGTGGATTGGCCATGCTAAATTGCCCTTAGTGTCTAAAAAGGTTAGGAGGGGTTATTGGGTTACGGGGATAGGGTGAAAGTGAATTAATGTGGGTCGATGGGCCGAATGGCCTCCTTCTGCACTGTATGTTCTATGTTCCAAAGAGGCACCGTGTTTGTAATAGCATAACAGGCTGGCTCTTGAAGCTGGTGGAGGAAATAGCAACTCAAATGGAGTGGCGAAAGGAAAAGTGGAATTAACCACACAAAGTAAACGGACACAGGAAGTTTATGCTTTCTTGTCAGAGCAAGTGTCTAAGGTTTATGACAGGGTAAAACATACTATTCTGTGTGCACATGAATTAATTTTGGAGGCATATCGGCAAATGTTTGGCAAAATCTAAGGAAACAGCCGGGGCAAACATACATTCATAAGTTCATAAGATATACGAGCGGAATTAGGACATTTGGCCCATCGGGTCTGCTCTGCCATTCGCTCATGACCGATATGTTCATCATCTGTTACTTACAATGCTGCAGAACAACAGTTGGATTGCAAAATCAGCCAGGGCATCTCCTCCCTGGAACACATGACCTTGGAGCGGGAGTTGGCAATTTAGCCTCCCGAGCCGAAACATCTTCAATGTGATCATGGCTGATCCCACCCTGGCCTCAACTCTACCGTCCTGCCCGTTCTCTATAACCCTTCAACCCATTACCAATTAAAAATCTAACTCCTTTTCAAATTTACCCACAGCCCCTGGGGTATCAAATTCCACAGATTCACAACCCTTTTGAATTTGAAAGGGTTAAGCAGATTTTTAATAGGTGGGTATGAGCATTGAGAGCTGTAACGAGGGTCTGAGAGAAATCATTCTCTTGGAAGAATTTAAGAATTCACTACCTTCTGTGATGAGAACCCATGTTGAAGACCAAAGTGTCATAACTGCTAAATAAGCAGCAATAATGGCAGATGGTTTTGAGCTGACCCATAAATTTAAATCTTAGTTCCTTCACCCCAGAACTTTGAAAAGTATAGGAAGTGGGAGAGCGAAAGGAAGGCAGGTAGCTAAAGTAAGGAATGGATATCTAGGAGTGATTCAAGATCTCCTCCTCAGACCAGGAAGGAAGATATTGAGGATGGAAGTGAGACTCGAAGGCCGGGGCGTTTCTATTGTAATAAAATGAGGCACATTCATTCAGCATGTTGGAAGTTACTGGAAAGTCATTGGACTTAGAACATAGAACAGTACAGCACAGAACAGGCCCTTCGGCCCTCAATGTTGTGCCGAGTAATGATCACCCTACTTAACCCCACGTAACCCGTATACCCGTAACCCAACAATCCCCCCATTAACCTTACACTACGGGCAATTTAGCATGGCCAATCCACCTAACCCGCACATCTTTGGACTGTGGGAGGAAACCGGAGCACCCGGAGGAAACCCACGCACACACGGGGAGGACGTGCAGACTCCACACAGACAGTGACCCAGCCGGGAATCGAACCTGGGACCCTGGAGCTGTGAAGCATTGATGCTAACCACCATGCTACCGTGAGAATACTGCTGAAGGAGAATTCTGAAAAGGGACTGAAAGTGGAGAATATTACAGGGCAACCTGCAGCTCTCGCTAGAAGTAGGAGACCTGAGATAAATATTGCTGGAGGGATAGGTATGTTGAATGAAATAGATAAGAAATATGCGGGTTTTTGTCTAAGGGGAGGATCATCCCATTTTCATCAAATAATGTAGTGAAACCCATAACTATTTTCAGGGACACAGGCGCTGTGCAAACCCTCTTGCTGGAGAGGGATTTGCTTTTCTCTCCGGAGAGTTCAATGAAAGCTAAGGTGTTAGTGAATGGGATAGGTGGAGATTATATCCCCGTTCCATTGTATAAAGTACATTTGGAGTGTGATTTATTATCAAATTTGGTTCAGTGGTTATCTCAATGGTTATGAAGTTATGGGTAGACAGAATAGATTTACCCTTGGGGAATGATTTAGCAGAAGCGGAAGTTGTAGCTTCAAAGATAAGGGGCGCGATTCTCCCAAAACGGGAGGAATCGTAAAGCTGCCGTAAAACCCGGGCGGGTTTTACGACAGCGCGCCGCTTCCCGACCGGGGACCGATTCTGGTCCCCGGTCGGGGCTAGCAGCCCGACGCCGTAGGCTCCGGCAAGACGGGCTTAACGAAAATCGTTAAGCCCGCTTGCCGGAGTTAGCGCCGGCCGACGCGTCATATGACGTCAGCCGCGCATGCGCAGTTTGGAAGACTCCAACCCGCGCATGCGCGGGTGACGTCATCGCGTTTTTGCGCGAAACCCGCGCATGCGCGGGCCGGGTTGCCCCTCAGCCGCCCCGCGAATGGATACTGCGGGGCGGCGGAAGGACAAGTAGTGCGCGGGCATCGGGCCCGCTGCCCACGATCGGTGCCCACCGATCGCGGGCCCATGGCACGGCCGTGCCAATCGGTGCCATGGTTATTAATAGCGAGTTTGTGACGCCGTTTTTACGAACGGCAAGACCAGGTGTGTTTGCCGTTCGTAAAAACGGCGGAAAGGGCTGGGACTTCGGCCCATCTAACAGCTGAGAATCGCTGCCGGCCGTAAAAAAACGGCGGCAGCGATTCGGGTCGGGACTTCGGCGGGGGGTGTGGAGAATAGCGGGAGGGTGGCAAAAATGTCGGGAAGGCCCTCCCGCTATTCTCCCACCCGTCGTGGGGGGCGGAGAATTTCGCCCAAGGAGACAGAACAGTTACAGGAACAGTTTCCAGATATTTTTCCATGAAGCATGGTGGCCAGGGCAGCAACTAAGCAAAGTCCACCACCAGAGATTGAAGCCACATCACCATCGGATGGTGAAATAGCCAAAACTATCCTTGAGGACAAGAATACTTCCAAGGAAGTATTTGGTAGGAGTTCATTAATTGAGGCCCAGGGGATAGACTCAGATTTCCATAAATTAGCACAGCCAGCTCTCTTGGAACGTGAGATTCAAGTGATTCCAGAGTGCCATTACATTAAGGACGGAATGTAATGAGGAAGTGGAGATGTCCCCGTAGACCTGCAGATGAGGAATGGGCAGTCGTAATCAGATAGTGGTACCGCACAAATGTCGTAGGAAAATACTGCGAATGGCACATGAGGTACCAACGGCAGGATATGTGGAAATTCGGAAAACTCCGGCATCAGTCAACAGGCATTTTCATGGCCAGAACCGCATAAGGATGTGGTGCAATTCTGTAGAACCTATCATACCTGTCAGGTTATAGGTAGACCCTATAGATGCTGAGATTGTATAATTTGAAGAACAACAAAAAGATCTCGTAAGGATACTGCAAAATGATAAGAAGATTTGTAGGAGCACGCTTAATGCACTACATTAGCTGAAGGTGAATGATATAGGTGACTCCAACCCGAATAAACAGCACCCATATCGACTGAACCCACAGAAACTAGCTCAGGCAAAGGCAGAAATCCAATATATGTTGGAGAATGATTTAATTGAGCCAAGTAAAAGTAGCTGCAGTTCGCCGGTCGAGTTAGTGCCTAAGCCGGATGAAACAACCCAGTTCTGTTTCGACTACTGGAAGGTCAATGCTATCACCAAAATGGATGTGTATCCGATTTCCAATCTGGAGGACTGTATTGATAGGGTAAGCAGTACCTCGCAACTATCAAAAATTGGTTTGTTAAAGCAGGTTCCTTTAACGCCCAGAGCTCAAGAGATATCTGCCTTTGTGACTCCAAGGGGATTGGATCAGTGTAAAGTGATACCGTTCAGATTTAAAAACGCACCGCACACATAGAAAGAACATGTAGGACAATTTGAGGAGATATTTAAACAACTGTAGTTAGCTGACTTAGCCACAATTTGGCCAAAAGCAAGTTTTCCAAAACAAAAGTGACCTACCTACCTTGGACACGCTGTGGGACAGGGGCGACTTGTACCCAGAACAGTCAAGGTAAGAGCGTTGCTCAATTTCTCAAACGGGAGATTATGAGGTTCAGAGGCATGTGCGGATTCTGTAGGAAATTTGTATTTCACTTTAGTAGTACCTTTGGCTGACATGGTGCAGAAACAAGAAAAAATGGTATGGTCCACAGAATGCCAAACAGCTTTTGAGAAATTGAGGGTCGTATTGGTAAGCAAAACATTGTTGGCCACCCCTGATTTTTCCAAACCCTTTAAAATGACCGCAAATGCTCACAACCTGGGGGTGAGGGCAGTGTTACTACAGGATGGCGAGTCAAGAATGGAGAGGCCGGTGGGGTACTTGTCACAGAAACTAAGTCTGCGCCAAAGAAAGTACTCCAATGTTAAGAAGCAAGGCTCAGCATTATTACTAGCCCTTCAGCATTTTGAAGTTTATGTCCAGCATGATAATAAGCAAAGCCTAGTCTATACTGACCATTATCTGCTTGCGTTTGTGGAAAAATGTAAAACTCATAACAGAAGATTATTTTTTTGGAGTTTCTTATTGCAACATTTCAATGTAAAAATTATGCATATTCCCAGATAGGACAATATTATTGTGAATGTATTATCACGAATTTAAGTGCTGCTGAAGTGCAGTTCTAAGAACTAGGAGTAAATATTATGTAGTGGGAAAGAAAAGATGAATGATGTTTGTTTCGTGATTTGTGTTACATATCTTGTGATGAAACATCCTTGCAATGATGCTTCATCTCTCTAAAGGGGAAGATATGTAAGTGTCCATCCTGTCTATTTCTTTTGTTTCCATGTCTTTTCTTTTAGTGTTGGTCCATGGATCAATAATTGGGATGTGACTTAAAGTAGAAAGAAGAAAGCAAAAGATTAACAATTGAAAACAGCCTGCCTGCCACTGTATTCTCCGACTTATGATGCAATTCTCCTGAAACATTTCTCAATGTGGTAGCGAATGGGAATTGTCGTGAGCTTCTTGGCACTCGGCACAGCGGGGCCAACAACGCAATCAATGTAGTTAGTCCACATAATGAGGCCTCAGGGGCTTCTCATTGCAAATGAAGGCTCGCCAGTTGATTCGTCGGGACCACATTTGCCAGCCCCCCGCTAACAAGGTCTTCAGCTGCACTTGCTCAGCCAACCCCAGCCAGCTCGCACCATAACTGTCTGGAGAGCCCAGACTGGCAAAGGGATGCCGGACATAAGAATCCTCACTGCCTTCGAGGACCATGCCCTGGAGGTGACCGGTGTGGCCAAGGATGATGTGTTATCTGTGCTGGTCTAACATCGACTGCAACTGGATGCAGTAAAACAAGAAACAGGCTTCCGACACAGGAGATGGCCCAACACTGTTTTATTGAACCTGTTGAATGCTGTACATAATGTGCTGTGGGTTGACACTCTTTTAACCTAACTGATAACCTCCTACTGGCTTGACCAGACTAGCTCTCTATCACATGGTGATGATGTTCATTGGCCTGTGCACTGCGACTATCTCCCTAGCCGTGTCTTGTGAGAGAGGGAGAGCCTTAATGCCCTGTGGGCTTTAAAGTGGTGGTGTCCTGTCTGGTGATTGGTTGTTCAGTGTTAGTGTGTGTTCATTGGTTATCCTGTGTGCCAATCACTGCCTGTCTGCATCTCATGATATACATGAGTGGATATTATGACAGAGGACACGCAGAGGCTGACAGACACCACAGAGGTGAGGAACCACCGAGCTCCAGCCGGAGGACCTGACATCATCAGTAATGATTGCCTTACTGACTGACCTATCCCTCCCACTGACCACATTCTATTCTACTGCAGGTCCTCCAGCTGACGGAGCCGGCCCATCCCGGGTGGCACCCACTCCTGACTCCGAGGTGAATATCTTGGAGGAGAGCTCCGAGGCAGCACAGTAGCACAAGTGGCTAGCACTGTGGCTTCACAACGCCAGGCTCCCAGGTTCGATTCCCCACTGGGTCACTGTCTGTGCGGAGTCTGCACATTCTCCCCGTGTCTGCGTGGGTTTCCTCCCACAGTCCAAAAACTTGCAGGTTAGGTGGATTGGCCGTGCTAAATTGCTCTTTGTGTCCAAAAGGTTCGGAGGGGTTATTGGGTTACGAGGATAGGGTGAAAGTGAGGGTTTAAGTGGGTCGGTGCAGACTCGATGGGCCGAATGGCCTCCTTCTGTACTGTATGTTCTATGATACAACCATAGTCACAGCTGAGGGGGAATGGTATGTGATGATCAGCTGGAGGTTTCCTTGTCTATGTTTGACTTGGTACTATGAAACCTGATGGGGTCTAGAGTCAATGTTGAGGACTCTTAGGGCAACTGCCTCCCAGGTTTATATTGTGCCGGCTTCCATCTCTGCTACCACCGTATGTCCTGCTGGTGAGACTATATCAAGCTGTTGCATGACTCGTCTGTGAGACAGCTCTCCCAATTTTGGCACAAGCCTCTAGCTGTTAGTCAGGAGAATGTTACAAGGTTGACAGGGATGTGTTTGACCTTGTAATTTCTAGTGCATAGACCGATGCCAAGTGGTCCGTCTGGTTTCCTTGCTTCGTGTTTTTTTGTCAGAATAGACTAAAACTGAGTGTCTTGCCAGGCCATTTAAGAGGCAATGATGTGAGCTTTGAGTCATATGCAAGGATTACAGATCTCTTTCCATGGAGGATGTTAATAAACCAGATGAGTCTTTACCACAATGATTTCATGGACATCATTAGATTTTTAATTCCAGATGTTTTATTGAGTTTAAATGTGACCATCTGCAGTGGTGGGATTCGAACCCATGTCCCCAGAGGATTATGCTGGGTCTCTAGATTACCAGCTCAGTAACAACACCACTGCACCACCACCACCCGAGTTTTCTGACCGTTTTAGCTTGACCAGTTTTTTCGCCTTTGTTTATCCTTTCTCATGCTGTGGGCGCACCTTGGCGAGGTTAAGATTTACTACCTACTTATTCTGAGAAAATGGTGGCTGGCCTTTTTCTGAAACCACTGGTAGTGACAGAGTGGCTCGCTAGGGCCTATCAGAGGGCAGTAAGAGCCAACCCTATTGGCATGTGACTGGACTCACATATAAGCCAGGCCAGGCAAGGGTGGCAGATTTCCTCCCATAGATGACAATGGTGAACCAGTTGGCATTTTACAGCAAAGCAGCATCTTCTTGGGCTCTTCTACTGAGGCCAGTTTTTGGTGATGTGGAGCACCTACATTGTCTGTCACTTATCGTGGCAGAGGACTGTGCAGTAACTGTGCAGTACATATGAGTCAAATAGGGGCTCTGTGTAAAAACTATTGCATTTAGATTGAACAGACAAGGGTTGGAATGCTGGCCTGTCAGAGATTATCATGCATGTTTGTGTGAAAATGTTCTGCAAGGCTGTAAGTCCACTTTAATCAAGCTTTCTCATGTGTTGTTTAATGGCCCATCTCAAAATGTTAAAGCACCCTCATCTGTTCTGTGTAAAACTCAAACCAATGATCCTCGAAAATCACTGTTTCTACAAATCTAATGGCTTTAGGGGATAAATTACCAAAACAAAACGCACTTCACAGTCTGCTCGATTCTTTGACCAGTCATTAGCATCTCATTGCAAAGGCTGTGAAGTCTTTTGCACTTTGAGCAATGAAGACACCTACTGATACAAGCTGCTGACAAACTATTGAACAAATCATAGTCAACAGCCACGGTGCCAACATCTATTATATAATAAAATGCAATAGGTCGAGGGGAACCATTTGACGCGGCTCGGGAATAGCAGCTTTTCCGTGGGCTCTGAAGTTGCTCCATTGGTAATCTTCCTTTTATTTTGTTTACCTGAGAAGGTTTTTGATTGATTGTTGGAGAAAAAGTGCAGAGGAATTCGAAGAAATTTGGCGATAAAAGTAAGCAGTTGGATGCAACAGGGATGGAGCCCTTTTCTTAGCATGGTGACCTGATCCTTGAACGGTCTCTCAACCTGGCGCTTTCAAAGGCACTGCAGATGATGACTGAGAACATGAATGAAAAAAATTAAAATTGCTTATTGTCACAAGTAGGCTTCAAATGAAGTTACTGTGAAAAGCCCCTAGTCGCCACATTCCGGCGCCTGTTCGGGGAGGTTGTTATGGGAATCGAACCCGTGCAGCTGGCCTGCCTTGGTCTGCTTTCAAAGCCAGCGATTTAGCCCTGTGCTAAACATCCCCTGCATCATTACAGTAATGGCTGACAAACTCGGCTTGTTGACGCAGAATATTCGTGCACATGAGATCGAGCTGCAGAATACTAATAAAAGGCTTCACGTAATGGAGGAAAGAATCATGAACATCAAAATGTTGCTTCCTTGGCTGAAGCTTGCATTCAATGCTTGGATAACCAGCTGCCTTGTATGTCAGAAATCCTGGAGGATCTGGTGAACTGGGGGAGGAGGAAGAATTTCCAGGTTGCCGGTCTGCTAGAAATGAAATGAAATGAAATGAAAATTGCTTATTGTCATGAGTAGGCTTCAATGAAGTTACTGTGAAAAGCCCCTAGTCGCCACATTCCGGCGCCTGTCCAGGGAGGCTGGTACGGGAATCGAACCGTGCTGCTGGCCTGCTTGGTCTGCTTTAAAAGCCAGCGATTTAGCTCAGTGAGCTAAACCAGAAGAAGTGGAGGGTACAGCTCCTGTTACATTTCCTGGCTACCACGTTTCTTAAAGCTCGATCTGAAGGCTGGGCACATTGTGTACTATCTCTGAAGCGGAGGGATAATCAACGTCCTGGGCCTGTGATCATTCACTGTCACAACTTCATGGATCGCCAGAAAGTCCTGGAGGCCGTGAGGCGTAGCGAGACTAGGCTCCATGCGAGGGCGAGGATCTAATTTTTCCAGGATTTCTTGGCGGCGACACAACAGAATCGTAGAGACTTCGATTAAGTCACAAACCAGCTCAAGGCAGCTGAAGTCAATTATGTCCTGCAACTCTGAGGGTGATATCCGACAACTCCATTGAGACATCGGGATTCTCTGATCCGGCGGGCGGGCCGTACTAGCGCCGAAGAGTGTCGTGAACCACTCTGGCGTTGGGCCATCCGGAAGGTGCGGAATCCTCCGAACCTTCGGGGATTAGGCCGGCGCAGGAGTGATTGGCGCCATGCCAACCAGTGCTGAAGGGCCTCGGCTGGTCGGAGCGAGTTGGCGCATGCGCAGGAGCGCCAGTGTGTTCCCAGAACCGCTGCCGTGATTCCTGCGCATGCGCAGTGGGTTTCTTTTCCACGCTGGCCCTGGTGGAGCTTTATAGTGGCCGGCGCGGAGGGAAAGAGTGCCCCCACGGCACAGGCCCGCCCGCAGATCGGTGGGCCCCGATTGTGGGCCAAGCCACCGTGGGGGCCCCTCCTGGGGCCAGATCGCCCTGTGAGTCCCCGAGGACTCCGCGGGCCGCCCGCAGAGCCAGGTCCCGCTGGTAAGAACCTTGTGTAATTTACGCCGGCGGGACAGGCTGAAAACGGGTGGCCGCTCGGCCCATCGCAGAGCAGAGAATCACCGCTGCCAACGGCCCCCGACCAGTGCGAAGCGATTCCCACCCCCGCCAAAAAACCGGCGCTGGAGAATTTGGCAGCCAGCGTCGGGGCGGCAGGGCAGGATTCACGCCGCCCCCCGGCAATTTCCGGCCCGGCGGGGGGGGGTCGGAGAATCACGAGTGACTTGGGGCGCGATTCTCCGCACCCGCGAAGAATCGTGAAATTGTCGTAAAAAACGGGCGCGTTTTACGACGGTCGTGAAGGGTCCATTTCCCGACGTATTCACTTCCGGGAAATGGGCTAGTAACGCGGCCGCGTCAATCACGTGCGCGATGACGACGGAACGCGGCGACGACACGATCACGCCCACGTGATGCCGCCCGACGCCGTAAAAAGGCGCGGGCGAGCACAGAATCTGTCGGCCATGATGTCGGAGCCCAGGAGAGCTGCACCTCGTTTTGTGGAGGCCGATGTCGAGACGCTGCTCGATGCTGTCGAGCAGAGGAGGGGCATCATCCGCCCGCGGAGAGGGCATCGCCAACCTGCCAGCGCGGTACGCCAGGCCTGGCGTGAGGTGGCCGCTGCCGTCAGTGCTGTGGGGCAGACACCTCGCTCAGCAGAGCAGTGCCGGAAAAAGCTTCACAACCTCACCAGGGCTGCCAGGGTAAGTGCCAAGAAGGTGCCCCCTGGTCACAACCATCCCTCCCCCCCCACTTTACTTAATCACCCACCTCCCCCCCTGGCACGGGCGGGTGGAGGGGGATTGGGGCAGAGTTATTTGAGGATGGTTCACAAAGTTGTCACAGACCCAGCGCTCTGGCCCCGTGGAGAGATGCAATCGTCTTATGACAACTTGACCCCCAAACCCCCCCCAGTATCTGAACGGACTGCTGATACCTGCTGTATTGTAATGATCTACCTATGTACCCTCCCCCAACAGGCCAAGTCCGCTCACAACAACCGTGAGCGGCACAAGACTGGAGGGGGTTCGCCCAACCTGCACCCCCTCACCACCTTCGAGCAGAGGGCACTGGACCTTGTTGGGGGGTCTGCCACCCGGGATGTCACGCTATGCGACGTTGGCGGATCTGCAGCAAGTGAGACAACCCTCCTTGACAAACACCCACCCCTCCCCCCATCCTCTGTCCCTTCACACACCCTGCCCACTTGGACACCTCCCCCATCCTCTGTCCCTTCACACACCCTGCCCACTTGGACACCTCCCCCATCCTCTGTCCCTTCACACACCCTGCCCACTTGGACACCTCCCCCATCCTCTGGCCCTTCACACGCTGCCCACTGGGACCGTCCAGCGGCCTGCCGAGCAAATCTAAATAACCCGTCTCATTCTCTTCCCTAGGACATGATGCCGAACGACCAGGGCCGTCTGGCTGCAGACAGACACAGGCATCTGCCGCCACCTCACCCGGGGCCGCACGACAGAGGGTGCCCGATCAGCGGAGAGTCCCATCCTCCCCAACCGAATCTGCGGATCAGGACGCCCAGAGGGTGGCGAGAACACAACCCACGGAACTGGCCAGGGATAACCCTCCGGACTCTGAGCGGCCCCACACCATTGAGGAGGGGCTAAATTGCGAAAACATCGGTCTTGCGGCACTGCTATCTCCCACAACATCAATCATCCCAGAGACACTCACCCCGGCGAGCCTATTTAGTGATGAGTCTCCTGGGTCACAGTCTGGTTCGCACATCACAGCTGAGCAGGTACAGCAGGTGGAGGTCGGAGCAACCGAGGGCCCGGACTGGCGGAGGCCAGACCAGGCCCAGCATGCAGCTGGATCCCAGACGTTTTTGGAGTTCCTGGAGTTTCTCAACCCACCCGCACAGCCGATGCCTCAAGAAACCCAGGGAAACAACGACGGGATGAGGGCTTCCTTCCAGACTCTGCAGACGCTGTTAGAGGAGTCAAACCGCGTCCACGAGCAGGGAGTGGTGCCGCTCATGGCAGAGACCCAGTCCGACACCGCACGGGTGGCATCCGCGGTGGAGGCAATGGGTCAGGTGATGCAAGGCATTAGGGTTCATATGCACGCGTCATCCTCGGCCCTGGACAGGGTTGCCCTCTCACAGGCAGCAATGTGCCAGAGGAAAAACGACATTGCCGGCGCCCTGCAGGCCTTGGCCCAGTCTCACCAGGTCATTGGCCAGTCGCAGCAGTCAGTCGCCGAGAGCATCAACCGCCTGACACATGTGCTGGATGGCGTCGTGCACACACAGGTTGAGATCGCACAGTCCCTGGCGGGAATGTCTAACTCCCTGGACTCCGTCTCTGCAAACCTTCGGATCCTGGTGGATACCGTTGCAGGCCTCCAGGACTGGCAGCGCCAGGTGTCGGTGGTGCGACGGGGCACCTCCCCGCTCGCACCTCTGTCCCAAAGCGAGGCCCGGGGGCCACCGGGCTCCCCGAGGGAGGAGGAGGTTTCGGGGCCCGTCCCATTAAGTCCATCACGGGACGTCCCGGACTTCTCGGCCTCCCCCCGTCCCATCCCTGGTGCATCGGGTGGGCAGCAGGCAGAGCAGGGTGGCACAATTTCACCCGAGACGCCCGCAGAGCAGCCTGGTCCATCAAGGCCGGGTCGCCCCAGGAAACGCTTGGCCAAGGAGAAACGAGTCGAGGGGGGCGATTCGCAGCAATCCTCCTCCACTCCTGCTGTATCATCTGGGGAGTCACGTAGACGTAGTGGTAGGGCCCGTAAGGCAACTAAGATAGACACTGAGTAAGTTGGCACGGGTAAAGGGCACAGTTTAGTTGTAGGGGCTAGGGCACCTGTAAATAATTGTTAACATTAAACGCACTGTTCCACCTTACTTGTAATACCGTGTGATTGTTCCACAGCCACAGGATTTGTGATGGTGACCGAGTGTCGCTGGGGTTGACGAGTTGTGAAACTTCGGTGCCGGGTGTGCAGTCCCTGCCCCTCCCCCCACCCCATCCCACAGCTAGCCCACGCGGGCACGTGATGGAGTGTCAGTGACAATCTCAGCGGCCACCAAGGTGGATGGTTCAGCTATTGCCATGGGTCAGACTCTCTCTAACGATTCTGAGCTCACAGCTCATCGCAGAACGGGCTGTCATCATTCCACATGGCACTGATCACACCCGCTGACACAGCCATCAATGTTGTGCCATACCGTCTGGACCCAGTGGTAAGGGTGATGTCGAAGTGGAGCAGTGTACACTGAGAGGGGGTGGGGGGGGTTGTGGTGGTGGAAGTTGTGTGTTGACCCTCTGCACGACTAGCGATGCAGGTGGTGGTTTGGTGTTCAGCGGGGACGTCACATACGACGCGTGAACCGTGCTGCCACCAGGGCGTCGCGTGCCTGCCATCCTCGCCGGGTCTGTTGTGCCGCCTCCGGGACATCACGAGCACCTGGGTCGTGTCTGCGTTCTGCGCCCGCCATTCCACCAGCCTCCTCCTCCTCCCTCTCCTCCTCCTCCTCCACCACCTCCTCCTCCTCCTCCTCCTCCTCTGTGCTGGCACCACTGCCACTGGCTTCTCCCTCCGCCTCCTGCAGCAGGTCATCTCCCCTCTGCATCGCGATGTTGTGCAGCGCACAGCAGATCACAACAATGCGAGCGACCCTTTCGGCCTGGTACTTCAGGGCCCCTCCGGAGCGGTCCAGGCACCTGAATCTCATCTTCAGGAGGCCAAGGCAGCGCTCCACCACACCCCTGGTTGCTGCATGGGCCTCGTTGTATCGTGTTTCTGCATTGGTCTGAGGCCTCCGTATAGGCGTCATCAGCCAAGACCTCAGCGGATAACCCCTGTCGCCTAGCAACCAGCCCCTCAGCCGGGGGGGACGTCCCTCAAACATCGCAGGGATGAACGACTGCGCCAGTATGTAGGAGTCATGCACACTCCCTGGGAACCTTGCAGATACATTCATGATCCTCATGTGGGGGTCGCATACCACCTGGATATTCATGGAGTATGTCCCCCTTCTGATTGTGAACACGTCCCTGTCTCCTGCAGGCGGGCGCATGGGGACGTGAACACAATCGATTGCCCCCTGCACCCTCGGTATCCCGGCCACGCTGGCAAATCCACGAGCTCGTGAGTCTTGACTTGCTTGGTCCTCGGGAAAGGTGATGTAGCGGTCCGCGATGGCATAGAGGGCATCGGTCACATCCCGGATGCATCTGTGGACCGATGACTGGGAGATCCCAGAGAGGTCCCCGCTCGGAGACTGGAAGGAGCCGGTCGCATAGAAGTTAAGAGCAACCGTCACCTTGATGGCAACCGGGATCGCGTGTCCTCCCCCCGTTCCACGTGGGGAGAGGTGTGACAGGAGTTCGCAGATATGTATCACCGTCTGCCTACTCAGCCGGAGTCTCCTCCTGCAGATGATGTCCGTCATTGTTAGGAAAAAGACCCGGACACGGTACACCCTCGGCTTTGGTCGTCGCCTCTGGCGCCGTGGCTGCACCCTCACTCTCTCCTCTTCCTCTTCCTCCTCCTCCTCCTCCCCATGCTGCTCGACGACTGGCAAATCCTCGGCCCTTCCCTCTGCTGCTGCAGCTGGCCCTTCATCCACTGCGGGTTGTGGGTGTGGATGCTGCTGCATCGCCAAATGCAGTACAGCGGCCCCAGCCACTGCGCAGAACATAGCCGTTCTGTTCACATACATTGTGCTAACCTACAGAAGGGTGGTGGGGGCAGAGAAACGGGACATGTTAGACGGAGGTTAGTCGACACCTCGGCAGCTGCCTGCCACGGGATACCTGTGTGTCCTGGTGGCCTGGACGCGCTGCTGACACGCGGTCAGCCTAACCCCTGGTCACTTTCTGCATCCAACGGCCAGTAAACTATGTCCTCCTCACGGGTGCGTCAGTGGTCTGTGGCCGTAAGCCATAGGGCAACCAGCGGCTGTGTCATCGTGACCGGCACGCCATGGCATGGTGGCAGACATTTTGTTACGGGGTTGGACGGCTCACTCGCTCACTCTCTACCTAAACCCCCCCCACTCCCACTCCCCCCCCCCGTCTCCCCCACTCCCCCCCCGTCTCCCCCACTGCCCCCTCCGTCTCCCCCACTGCCCCCTCCGTCTCCCCCCACGCCCCCCTCCGTCCCCCCACTGCCCCCTCCGTCTCCCCCACTGCCCCCTCCGTCTCCCCCACTGCCCCCCTCCGTCTCCCCCACTGCCCCCTCCGTCTCCCCCACTCCCCCCTCCGTCTCCCCCGCTCTGGACACCCCCTCCCGTTCTCAGGGATGCCTTCACCGTTGTGGCCAGACTCGAGCGGTGCGCTGAGCGGTGCGCTGAGCGGTGCGCTAACCTCCTGGAAGCAGTTGTCAGCCAGCACGACTGGTTGACGAACTTAAAAAGCAGGTGTGTTTGACGCCGTGTAAACAGGGCGCGAATACGTCGGGACTTCGGCCCATCCGGGCCGGTGAATAGCGGGGGGGCCAATTTGTAGCGATTCTGGTCGTGTCGGGGCGTGAAGGAGGCGTTTGTCGGGAATGGCGACTCTGTGATTTTGCGGGGTTCGGAGAATAGCGGGAGGGCGTCGGACCAGCGTCGCCGTAAAAATTTGCGATGCCCGCTATTCTCCGACCCGTCGTGAGTGCGGAGAATCGCGCCCTTGGTCTTTTTGAAGTCCATGGGAAGCGAACGGTTAGAGTTGCAGTCTGCAGCTTGCTGAATATTTGACTCTTTCCCTGTTATAATGCCTCTTTTACTGATCTTATGTCGTTTTTATCATGTTTAATGGGAAGTGTTGATAGCTGAGCACCATACCAAATCTCAGGGGCCTATTTTATGGTAGCTGTACTGGCTATCCATCTTTTCTCCTTATGTTTATGATGGTAATTCTGGTTCTTTAGTGTCCTTAATTTAATCATTGTAGAGTTGAGTGGCACCATTGCCAGGAGGTGGGTGAAAGGTTTAGATCATCAAGAGTGGACCCAAAATGTGGGAGGGGCATTTGGCTCGCATTCTCTTTCTGGCTTATCTCTGACCCTGGTTTCTGAGGAGCACGTCTCCTGCTGGGAATGACGGTATGGTCATCACAGGTCCTCACTTATTTTGAGGAACATTCCCTTGGAACTGTTGTTTCTTTGTTCTGAAGAGCTGTCTAGAAAGACCAAGTACGGGGCAGTATTCAGACAGAGAACCTGGTGCGGGATTCTCCAACCCCCCGCCGGGCCGGAGAATCGCCGGGGGGGGGGGGGGGGGGGGCGTGAATCCCGCCACGCCGCCGGCTGCCAAATTCTCCAACACCATTTTTTTGGCAGGGGCGGGATTCGGCAGTGCTGGTCGGGTGCCGTGGCAACGCCCCCCCCCCCCCCCCCCCCCCCCACCCCCGGCGATTCTTCGCTCCGCGATAGGCCGTGCGGCCGCCCATTTTCAACCAGTCCCACTGGCATAATATACACAAGGTTCTTACCAGTGGGACCTGGCTCTGCGGGTTGCCTGCGGAGTCCTCGGTGGGGTGCGGGGGGGATCTGACCCTCGGGCGGGGGGGGGGGGGGGGGGGCACGCTGGCCTGGCCCACGATCGGGACCCGCCGATCTGCGGGCAGGCCTGTGCCGTGGGGGCGCTCATTTGCTCCGTGTTGGCCGCTGTAAAGCTCTGCCGTGGCCGGTGCAGAGAAGAAACCCCCTGCGAATGCGCAGGAGTCACACCAGAGGTTCTGGGAATATGCTGACACTGCTACACATGCACCAACTCGCGCCGGCCGGCGGAGGCCCTTCGGCACCGGTTGGCACGGCGCCAATCACTCCAGCGCCGGCCTAGCCCCCGAAGGTGTGGAGGATTCAGCAACTTCCAGGCGGCCCGACGCCGGAGTGGTTCACGCCATTCTTTGGTGCCGGTACGGCCCGCCAGCCGGATGCTGGAGAATCCCGCCCCTGGTCTTTCTTGGGAGCTCATCTGAACAAAGAGATAATAGAATTGCGCTCAAAATCTAGGACCCACTGAGGTGTACATCTCTGGAGGGTTCAGATTGAAGACATCATTGTCTGTCGCTCACTGAAAATGTCAGGATGGGATGAACTCGTGGGCTCATCCATACGCAACTTGCTTGGAAGGGCCGATCCTGCCTTCCCCACTGAAAGGGAAGAGGACAGTCCCTGCCCTACCAGCAAACTTCAATGGCATCCCCCTGAATTTAGCCAAGCTCACTATATCAGCCATCCCTCTTCCGCTCTGGGACCTCTCCCTCCTGTTGCATGGACAAGTAGATTAGATAGAACAGCACAGTACAGGCCCTTCAGCCCACGATGTTGTGCCGACCATTTAACCTAATCTAAGATGAACCTAACCTACAACCCTTCAATTTACTGCTGTCCGTGTGCCTGTCCAAGTGTCGCCTGAATGTCCCTAATGACTCTGACTCCACCAGCTCTGCTGGCAGTGCATTCCACACACCCACCACTCTCTGTGTAAAGAACCTACCTCTGACATCTCCCCTATACCTTCCTCCAATCACCTTAAAATTATGTCCCCTCGTGAAAGCCATTTCCACCCTGGGGAAATGTCTCTGGCTATCCACTCTATCCATGCCTCTCAGCACCTTGTACACCTCTATCAAGTCACCTCTCTGCCTTCTTCGCTCCAGTGAGAAAAGCCCTAGCTCCCTCAACCTTTCTTTATAAGTAATGCCCTCCAGTCCAGGCAGCATCCTGGTAAATCTCCTCTGTACGCTCTCCAAAGCATCCACATCCTTCCTATAATGAGGCGACCAGAACTGGACACAATATTCCAAGTGTGGTCTAACTAGAGTTTTATAAAGCTGCAACAAAACATCGCGGCTCTTAAACTCAATCCCCCTGTTAATGAAAGCCAACATACCATACGCCTTCTTAAAACTTTGAGCAACTTTGAGAGATCTATGTACGTGGACCCCAAGATCCTTCTGTTCCTCCACCCTTCCAAGAATCCTGCCTTTAACCCTGTATTCAGCATTCAAATTCGACCTTCCAAAATTAATCACTTCACATTTATCAACGTTGAACTCCATCTCTGACACTTCTCAGCCCAGCTCTGCATCCTGTCAATGTCCTGTTGTAACCTGCAACGACCCTCAACACTATCTACAACTTCCCCCAACCTTCGTATCATCGGAAAATTTACTAACCCACCCTTCCACTTCCTCATCCAAGTCATTTATAAAAACCACAAAGAGCAGAGGTCCCAGAGCAGATTGTAGGTAATGAGAAGAGATGGAAGAGAGGTTTGGAAAGCTTGCATGCCTGTTGTGTGTGCCGAGCAATCCCCTGACCGAGATGAGCAGAAATATTTTTCTCAAAGGGTTGTGAATCTTTGGAATTCTCTACCCCAAAAGGGCTGTGGAAGGACAGTCATTGAGTATGTTTAAAGTAGAGATTAATATTTCTAACTACCCATGACGTAAAGTGATATGGGGTTAATGTGGGTAAAAGGAATTGAGCTGGGTGATCAGCCATGATCATATTGAATGGCAGAGCAGGCACAATGGGCTGAATGGTCGACTCCTAATCCTATCTTCCTGTGTAAGGGCTGAGGATGGCGTTTGTAAAGCATGAGAGATGAGGGGCGCGATTCTCCGGACTCACGACGGTTCGGAGAATAGCGGGCGTCGGAAATTTTACGGCGACGCTGTTCCGACGCCCTCCCCGCTATTCTCCGAACCCCGCAAATTGTCGGAGTCGCGTTTCCCGACAAACGCCTCCTTCCCGCCCCTGACACGACCAGAATCGCCACTGAGAGCCCCCCCGCTATTCACCGGCCCGGATGGGCCGAAGTCCCGACGTCATGGCGCCCTGTTTGGACGTCGTGAAACACACCTGCTTTTTAAATTCGTCAACCAGTCGGCCTGGCTGACGACAGCTTGGAGGAGGTCAGGGCACCACTCTGCGCACCGCTCAGCGCACCGTTCAGCGCACCGCTCGAGTCTGGCCACAACGGGGAAGGCATCCCTGGGAACGGGAGGGGGTCCAGAACGGGGGCAGTGGGGGGGAGACGGGGGAGGCAGTGGGGGAGACGGAGGGGGCAGTGGGGGAGACGGAGGGGGCAGTGGGGGAGACGGAGGGGGCAGTGGGGGAGACGGGGGAGGCAGTGGGGAGACGGGGGAGGCAGTGGGGGGCGACGGGGGAGGCAGTGGGGGCGACGGGGAGGCAGTGGGGGAGACGGAGGGGGCAGTGGGGGAGACGGAGGAGGCAGTGGGGGAGACGGGGGAGGCAGTGTGGGGGGCGACGGGGGAGGCAGTGGGGGGCGACAGGGGAGGCAGTGGGGGAGACGGAGGGGGCAGGTGGGGGGCGAAGGAGGGGGCAGTGGGGGGCGACGGAGTGGGGGGGGGTTAGGTAGAGAGTGAGCCGTCCAACCCCGTAACAAAATGTCTGCCACCATGCCATGGTGTGCAGGTGACGAGGACACGGCCGCTGGTTCCCCTGTGGCTTCCGGACACAGGCCACTGACGCACCCGTGAGGAGGCCATAGTTTACTGGCCGTTGGATGCAGAAAGTGACCAGGTGTTAGGCTGACCGCGTGTCAGCAGCGCGACCAGGCCACCGGGACACACTGGTATCCCATGGCTGGCGGCTGCCGAGGTGTCGACTAACGTCCGTCTAACATGTCCCGTTTCTCTGCCTCCTACCACCCTTCTGTAGGTTAGCACGATGCATGGGAACAGAACGGCTATGTTCTGCGCAGTGGTTGGGGCCGCTCTACTGGATTTGGAGATGCAGCAGCATCCGCACCCACAACCCGCAGTGGCTGCAGGGCCAGCTGCAGCAGCAGAGGGAAGGGCCGAGGAGTTGCCAGTCGTCGAGCAGCATGGGGGGGGGGGGAGGAGGAGGAGGAGGAGGAGGAGGAGGAAGAGGAAGAGGAGAGAGTGAGGGTGCAGCCACGGCGTCAGAGGCGACGACCAAAACCGAGGGTGTATCGTGTCCGGGTCTCTTTCCTAACAATGCCGGACATCACCTGCAGGAGAAGACTCCGGCTGAGTGGGCAGACGGTGATACATATCTGCGAACTCCTGTCGCACCTCGCCCCACGTGGAACGGGGGGAGGACACGCGATCCCGGTAGCCATCAAGGTGACGGTCGCTCTGAACTTCTATGCTACCGGCTCCTTCCAGTCTCCGAGCGGGGACGTCTCTGGGATCTCCCAGTCATCGGTGCACAGGTGCATCCGGGATGTGACCGACGCCCTCTATGCCATCGCCGATCGCTACATCACCTTTCCCGAGGACCGAGCAAGTCAAGACTCACGAGCCCGTGGATTTGCCAGTGTGGCCGGGATACCGAGGGTTCAGGGGTCAATCGACTGTGTTCACATCCCCATGCGCCCGCCTGCAGGGGACAGGGACGTGTTCACAAACAGGAGGGGGACATACTCCATTAATGTCCAGGTGGTATACGACCCCCACATGAGGTTCATGAACGTCTGTGCAAGGTTCCCAGGGAGTGTGCATGACTCCTACATACTAGCGCAGTCGTTCATCCCTGCGATGTTTGAGGGACGCCCCCCCCCGGCTGAGGGGCTGGTTGCTAGGTGACAGGGGTTATCCGCTGAGGTCTTGGCTGATGACGCCTATACGGAGGCCTCAGACCAATGCGGAAACACGATACAACGAGGCCCATCCAGCAACCAGGGGTGTGGTGGAGCGCTGCCTTGGCCTCCTGAAGATGAGATTTAGGTGCCTGGACCGCTCCGGAGGGGCCCTGCAGTACCAGGCCGACAGGGTCGCTCGCATTGTAGTGGTCTGCTGTGCGCTGCACAACATCGCGATGCAGAGGGGAGATGACCTGTTGCAGGAGGCGGAGGGAGAAGCTAGTGGCAGTGGTGCCAGCACAGAGGAGGAGGAGGAGGAGGAGGAGGAGGAGGAGGAGGAGGAGGAGGAGGAGGAGGAGGACGCTGGCGGAGTGGCGGGCGCAGCACGCAGACACGACCCAGGTGCTGGTGATGTCCAGGAGGCGGCACGACGGACCCGGCAAGGACGGCGGGCACGCGACGCCATGGTGGCAGCACGGTTCACACATCGCATGTGACGTCCCCGATGAACCCCAAACCACCACCTGCATCGCTAGTCATGCAGAGGGTCACCACACAACTGCCACCACCACAACCCCCCCCCCCCCCCCCCCTCAGTGGACACTGCTCCACTTCGACATGACGCTTATCACTGGGTACAGACGGAATGGCACAACATTGATGGCTGTGTCAGCGGGTGTGATCAGTGCCATGTGGAATGATGACAGCCCGCTCTGCGAAGAGCTGTGAGCTCAGAATCGTTAGAGAGAGTCTGACCCATGGCATTAGCTGAACCATCCACCTTGGTGGCCGCTGAGTTCGTCACTGACACTCCATCACGTGCCCGCGTGGGCTAGCTGTGGGAGGGGGGTAGGGGCAGGGACTGCACACCCGGCACCGAGGTTTCACCACCCGTCACCCCCAGCGACACTCGGTCACCATCACGATTCCTGTGGCTGTGGAACAATCACACGGTATTACAAGTAAGGTGGAACAGTGCATTTAATATTAACAATTATTTACAGGTGCCCTAGCCCCTACAACTAAACTGTGCCCTTCACCCGTGCCAACTTACTCAGTGTCTATCTTAGTTGCCTTACGGGCCCTACCACTACGTCTAAGTGAATCCCCAGATGATACAGCAGGAGTGGAGGAGGATTGCTGCGAATCGCCCCCCTCGACTCGTTTCTCCTTGGCTATGCGTTTCCTGGGGCGACCCGGCCTTGATGGGCCAGGCTGTTCTGCGGGCGTCTCGGGTGACATTGTGCCACCCTGCTCTGCCTGCTGCCCACCCGATGCACCAGGGATGGGACGGGGGGAGGCCGAGAATTCCGGGACGTCCCGTGATGGAGTTAATGGGACGGGCCCCGAAACCTCCTCCTCCCTCGGGAGCCCGGTGGCCCCCGGGCCTCACTTTGGGACAGAGGTGCGAGCGGGGAGGTTCCCCGTCGCACCACCGACACCTGGCGCTGCCAGTCCTGGAGGCCTGCAACGGTATCCACCAGGATCCGAAGGTTTGCAGAGACGGAGTCCAGGGAGTTAGACATTCCCGCCAGGGACTGTGCGATCTCAACCTGTGTGTGCACGACGCCATCCAGCACATGTGTCAGGCGGTTGATGGTCTCCGCGACTGACAGCTGGGACTGTGCTATCGACGGCTGGGACTGTGCCATGGCGTGCTGCGACTGGCCAATGACCTGCTGAGACTCGGCCATGGCCCGCAGGGCGCCGGCAATGTCGGTTTGGCTCTGGCACATTGCTGCCTGTGAGAGGGCAACCCTGTCCAGGGCCGAGGATGATGCGTGCACATTAACCCAACGTCTTGCATAACCTGACCCATTGCCTCCACCGCGGATGCCACCCGTGCGGTGTCGGACTGGGTCTCTGCCATGAGCGGCACCACTCCCTGCCCTTGGACGCGGTTCGACTCCTCTAACAGCGTCTGCAGAGTCTGGAAGGAAGCCCTCATCCCGTCATTGTTTCCCTGGGTTTCCTGAGGCATCGGCTGTGCGGGTGGGTTGATAAACTCCAGGAACTCAGAAAACGTCTGGGAGCCAGCTGATCCTGGGCCTGGTCTGGCCTCCGCGAGTCCGGCCCTCTGTTGCTCCGACCTCCACCTGCTGTAACCTGCCCATCTGTGATGTGCCAACCAGACTGTGCCCCAGGAGACTCATCACTAAATAGGCCCGCCGGGGTGTGTATCTCTGGGATGATGGATGTGGTGGGAGAAAGCAGTGCCGCAAGCCCGACGCTCTCAATGCTTAGGTCCTCGTCCATGGTGTGGGCTTGCTCAGCGACAGGAGGGTTGTCCCTGGCCATTTCTGGTGGTGGTGGTGGACTTCGAACCCTCTGTGCGTCCTGGTCCGCAGATTGGGTTGGGGCGGATAGGGCTGCCCGCTGATCGGGCACCCTCTGTTGTGAGGCCCCGGGTGAGGTGGCGGCAGATTCCTGTCTCCGTCTGCAGCCAGACGGGCCTGGTCGTTCGGCATCACGTCCTAGGGAAGAGAATGAGACGGGTTATTTCGATTTGCTCGGCAGGCCGCTGGACGGTCCCAGTGGGCAGGGTGTGTGAAGGGACAGAGGATGGGGGAGGTGTCCAGTGGGCAGGGTGTGTGAAGGGACAGAGGATGGGGATGTGTCCCAGTGGGCAGGGTGTGTGAAGGGACAGAGGATGGGGAGGTGTCCCAGTGGGCAGGGTGTGTGAAGGGACAGAGGATGGGGAGGTGTCCCAGTGGCAGGGTGTGTGAAGGGACAGAGGATGGGGGGAGGGGGGGGTGTTTGTCAGGGAGGTTGTCTCACTTGCTGCAGTTCCGCCAACCTCGCATTGCGCGATATCGCAGGTGGCAGACCCCCCAACAAGGTCCAGTGCCCTCTGTTCAAAGGTGCTGAGGGGGTGCAGTTGGGCGACCCCTCCAGTCTTGTGCCGCTCACGGTGGTTATGACCGGCCTTGGCCTGTTGGGGGAGGGAAACATAGGTAGATCATTACAAAACGGTAGGTATCAGCAGTCCGTTCAGATACTGGCACAGTTTGGGGGGGGGCAGTTGTCATCAGATGATTGCATCTCTCCTCGGGGCCAGAGCGCTGGGTCTGTGACAACTTTGTGAACCACCCTCAAATAACTCTGCCCCAATCCTCTCCCCCCCCCCCCCCCCCCGGGCAGTTAAGGGGGGGGGGGATGGTTGTGACTAGGGGGCACCCTCATGGCACTTACCCTGGCAGACCTGGTGAGGTCGTGTAGCTTCTTTCGACATTGCTCTGCTGAGCGAGGGGTCTGCCCCACAGCACTGACGGCAGCAGCCACGTCACGCCAGGCCTGGCGTACCGTGCTGGCAGGTTGGCGATGCCCTCTCCGCGGGCGGATGATGCCCCTCCTCTGCTCCACGGCATCGAGCAGCGCCTCGACGTCTGCATCTATAAAGCGAGGAGCAGCTCGCCTAGGCTCCGACATCCTGCCCGACAGATTCTGTGGTCGCCCGCGCCTTTTTACGGCGTCGGGCGGCGTCACATGGGCGGGTTCGTGTCGTCGTCGCGTTCCGTCGTCATCACGCACGTAATTGACGCGGCCGCGCTATTAGCCCATTTCCAGGAAGTGAATCCGTCAGGAAATGAAGCCTTCGCGACCGTCGTAAAACGGTCCCGATTTTTACGACGGTTTGCCGACTTTCCGCGGGTGCGGAGAATTTCGCCCGAGATGCTTGCGATGCTGAAATGCCAATGAAGTGATCGGTGCTGATGTGTCCCACATTAATATTGTCTGAGATCCTTGAGCAGTGTGCACCTTTGAGTACATGATACAATAGCGAGAGTGTAAGATTGGAGTGAGGGGAAGGTTCTCTTACTCTGGCAGAATGGATGCGATCATTCTTCCTCTTCCTGCATTTCAAGGGCAGTTTCCCGATGCACTCACCACCCTTCCAATGGCCTCCCAGGCCAGCGGGTGAGGCTGTTGGGTTCCCTGAAGCACTCCCTGGCATAGAGGGTTGTCGCACACTATCTGGGAGAGCCTGCAGGGACTCATTGTAAAAACATAGGATCAGCTTTCTTCACAGCAGCAGCAGCCATTTCCACACATCCTCTTTCGTCAGCTCGCTGAAGAGAGTGAGGTTGGCATTTCAATAAGGCACCCGGACCTTTGAGCCCACTAAGTGATGGAGGGGCAGACAAATCATTCTCCAACCCGCCACGTGATTCGGAGAGAAACCAACCTTGTTTCAGTATTGAGCAAATAAGCATGAAATCAGACATAATTTTGTGTCACACCGCCCAGCGGGTAACATGCCGCAGAACATGCCCGCCACCGCATTTTAGTTTCAGAAATGGAAAAATCCACCCACAGTTTCTGTAGTAAATAGTTCCAATACAAGATCACAGGGAATCATCGGCATTGAGAAGAATGAGAGACGATCTCATTGAGCATTGAGCATATTGAGCATAAAAGATTCTGAGGGGACTTCACATGGTGGATTCGGATTCTGAGAGGGCCTTGCATGGGAGTCTGGAACTAGTGGGAACAATTTAAAAATAAGGGAACATGCATTAACGTTGGAGATGTGGAGGACGCTGTTTCTGTCAGAGAGTCTTTCGACTTTGGAATTCTGTTCCCCAAACAAGAGGCTGGGTAATTGAATCTACTCAATGATTAATAGATTTTTGATTTATATTTAATTCACTTCCGGGATGTGGGAGTCACTGGTTAGCCCATCATTTATTGACCATCCCTAGCTGCCCTTCAGAAGGTGGTGATGAGTTGCCTTCTTGAACCGCTGCAGTCCTTGAGGTGTAGCTACACCCACTGTGTTATTAGGGAGGGAGTTCCAGGATTTTCCCCCAGCGACAGTAAAGGAGCGGCGATATATTTCCAAGTCAGGGTGGTGAGTGACTTGGTGGAGAACCTCCAGGTGGTGGAGTTCTAATGTATCTGCTGCTCTTGTTCTAGATGGTAGTGGCCGGAAGGTTTGGAAGGTTTTGTCTAAGGAACGTTGCCGAGTTACTGCAGTGCATCTTGTAGACAGTGCACATGACTGCCAATGTTCATCGGTGGTGGAGAGTTTGAATGCTTGTGGAGGGGGAAGCAATCAAGCGGGCTGCTTACTCCTGAATGGTGTCAAGCTTCTTGAGTGTTATTGGAGCTGCACTCATCCAGGCAAGTGGAGAGTGTTCCATTACACTTCTGACTTATGCCTTGTAGATGGTGGACAGGCTTTGCGGGGTCAGGATGTGAGTTTCTCGCCGTAGGATTCCCAGCCTTTGACCTGTCCTGATAGCCACAGTATGATAATGGCTAATTCAGTTGAGATTCTGATCAATGGTAACCCCCAGGATGTTGATTGTGGGGGATTCAGTGATGGTAATGGCATTGAATATCAAGGAGTAGAGGTTAGATCCTCCCTTGTAGAAGATAAGAACATAAGAACTAGGAGAAGGAGCAGACCATCTGACCCTCGAGCCTGCTCCGCCATTCAATGAGATCATGGCTGATCTTTTGTGGACTCAGCTCCACTTTCCTGCCTGAATACCATAACCCTTAATCCCTTTATTCTTCAAAAAACTATCTATCTTTATCTTAAAAACATTTAATGAAGGAGCCTCAACTGCTTCACTGGGCAGGGAATTCCATAGATTCACAACCCTTTGGGTGAAGTTCCTCCTAAACTCAGTCCTAAATCTACTTCCCCTTATTTTGAGGCTATGCCCCCTAGTTCTGCTTTCACCCGCCAGTGGAAACAACCTGCCCGCATCTATCCTATCTATTCCCTTCATGATTTTATACGTTTCTATAAGATCCCCCTGCATCCTTCTAAATTCCAACGAGTACAGTCCCGGTCTACTCAACATCTCCTCGTAATCCAACCCCTTCAGCTCTGGGATTAACCTAGTGAATCTCCTCACACCCTCCAGTGCCAGTACGTCCTTTCTCAGGTAAGGAGACCAAAACTGAACACAATACTCCAGGTGTGGCCTCACTAACACCTTATACAGTTGCAGTATAACCTCCCTAGTCTTAAACTCCATCCCTCTAGCAATGAAAGACAAAACTCCATTTGCCTTCTTAATCAACTGTTGCACCTGGAAACCAATTTATTGCGACTCATGCACCAGGACACCCAGGTCCCTCTGCACATCAGCATGTTTTAATATTTTATCATTTAAATAATAATCCCTTTTGCTGTTATTCCTACAAAAATGAATAACCTCACATTTGTCAACATTGTATTCCATCTGCCAGATCCTCGCCCATTCACTTAACCTATCCAAATCCCTCTGCAGACTTCCAGTATCCTCTGCACTTTTCGCTTTACCACTCATCTTAGTGTCGTCTGCAAACTTGGACACATTGCCCTTGGTCCCCAACTCCAAATCATCTATGTAAATTGTGAACAATTGTGGGCCCAACACGGATCCCTGAGGGACACCACTAGCTACTGATTGCCAAGCAGAGAAACACCCATTAATCCCCACTCTTTGCTTTCTATTAATTAGCCAATCCTCTATCCATGCTACTACTTTACCCTTAATGCCATGCGTCATTATATTATGCAGCAACCTTTTGTGTGGCACCTTGTCAAAAGCTTTCTGGAAATCCAGATATACCACATGGTATTTGAGGTGATCGTTGCCAGTGTGGGGTGGCGAGAATGTAACTTGCCACTTGTCAGCCCAAGTCTGGATATCATCCGGGTCTTGCTGCATTTGGACATGGACTGCTTCATTATCTGAGGAGTCACGAATGTTGCTGAACATTGTGCAGTCATCTGCAAACATCCCCACTTCTGATCTTATGATGTAAGGGAGGTCATTGATGAAGCAGTTGAAGGTGGTTGGGCCGAGGAAACTACCCTGAGGAACTCCTGCAGTGATGTCCTGGAGTTGAGATGATTGAACTCCACCCACCACAACCATCTTCCTTTGTGCCAGGTATGACTCCAATCAATGGAGATTTTCACCCTGATTCCCATTGACTCCAGTTTAGCTCGGGCTCCTTGATGCCAAACCCAGTCAAATGCTGCCTTGATGTCAAGAGCAGTCACTCACCTCACCTCTGGCCTTCAGCTCTTTGGTCTATGTGTGAACCAAGGCTGTAATGAGGTCAGGAGCTAAGTGGTCCTGACGGAACCCAAACTGAGCTACCGTGAGCAGATTATTGCTGAGTAAGTGCCACTTAATAGCACTGTCAATGACTCCTTCCATCACTTTGCTGATGTTGGAGAGGTAACTGATAGGGCGGTAACTAGCTGGGTTGGATTTGCCCTGTTTCATCTGTACAGGACATACCTGGGCAATTTTCCACATTGCAGGGCAGATGCCAGTGTTGTAGCTGTACTGGAACAGCATGGCTAGGCTGCGGCACATTCTGGAGCACAAGTCTTCAGTACTATTGCCAGAATATTGTCAGGGGCTATAGTCTTTGCAGTGTCCAGTATCTTCAGCCATTTCCATCATGTGGAATGAATCATATTGCCTGAAGACTGACATCTGTGATGGACCAGCCACTCGGCACTTCTGGCTAAAGATTGTTGCGAATGCCTCAGCCTTGTCTTTTGCACATATGTGCTGGACTCCTCCATCATTGAGGATGGGACTATTTGTGGAGCAACTCCTCCAGTGAGTTGTTTAATTGTCCATTCACAGCTGGATGTGGCAGGACTGCAGTGCTGAGATCTGATGCGTTGGTTGTGGAATCGCTTAGCTCTGTCTGTTACTTGCTGCTTATGCTGTTTGGCATACAAGTAGTCCTGTGTTGTAGCTTCACCGGGTTGACACAAACAGAAGTCGTGGAGACTGATTATAAAAGCAATTTAAGAACATTTTAAACGTATTTAAATGGAGGAGTGTGATAGGGGTGGTGGAATATAGGGTTAGATTCCCCGATTCTGCGGCTATTTTCGCAGGGCATGTGTGGTCTCCGATGCTTCGTCCGGTGGGGGGGGGGGGGGGGGGGGGGGGCTTGCAGCCGCTCCACATAAAACCCCCGGCTGTACCTGCCAATATGGACACAGAACTGCCGGGTCAGTGGCCGCGCATGCGCATGGTGGCGGCCAGCGACGGCCGCGCCATACAACATGGCACCGACCCCACGCGGACCCGGTCTGCAGAAAGCTGCCCCCTTGGAACCCCCCCTCACCACACCTGCCCACCCTCCCCAGACACCTCGCCCCACGGAAGCCCCACTGCCAGCGGAATGGCTCCCCCACCCCCATAGTCCGTAGCTGCCATGCCTGGTCCCCAAAAAGTAAGAGGATGCGCGAGTGATGCCGTCGGGGACTCGGCCCATTGGGGGCGGAGCTTCGGGGAAGGGCCTCTGGTGACATCATGGCTCGAGGAGTACGCCATTTTTGAGGGGGCGGAGCATCAGAAAAATGACACCGCCCCCGATTCCGGTGTAAAAATGGATTCTCCGGCCAACCACCGAACACGATTTTGGTGTCGCCGATTAGAGAATCCCACCCATAGTGACTCCTGGATGGGGACAAGATTTCTAGGCCAAATCTTGTTCCCATATAATTTGTCATGTTAGTTTTGAAAAACAACAGTACCCTTGTACAACCTCAGCAAAATCGACTAAATACCTGTGACCTTGTAACCTCTGCCTTGTGAATATCAGTATTTTTCAGCACAGCTATTTAACCAGAAACCTGATTGGTAGTTAAAAATGGCCAACTGCCATATGTTAACAAAGATAAATCTGCGGATTCTGCTAATAGATCCATGTGACTTATAATCCAATGAACCTTAACACCCTATGAAGTTTAACATCAAAGCTTGAGACGGTGCTGAGCAGAACATTCTTCGTTCAGGAACTGAGATAAGGCATTCCTCATGCTATTTTATTGAAGACCTCTACAGTATTCTTAAGACAAGAGCAAAGGTTAATATAGTCACAAAGGCTAAACGAGGAGGTTAACTACTCTCCTTGTTGAAACATACACATTAATTTGCTAAAGTATTCCTCACTATTAATGGTAAACTTGCAAAAACGATTTAGCATTCCCAGTTATTCTGTCCCTTATGCAGCCACACTATTGGCAGCTCTTATGCAGACATGTTATCTTGCCTTGACATCATTTTGTTCAGCGCTATTGTGCAGACACGGGGAGGGATTCTTCGACCCCCTGCCGGATCGGACAATCTCCGGGGGCGGCATGAATCCCGCCCCGCCGCTCCGACGCCGGCTGCCATATTCTACGGCAGCGGTTTGCAGGCGGGGACGGGGATCACGCCACGCCAACCGGGGACCGTTGGCAGCAGTCCCCTCGGAAATTCTCCAGGCCCCGATGGGCCAAGCTGCCGTCGGTTTCTGGCCAGTCCCACCGGCGTGGATTGGACATGGATTGGGGGGGGGGGGGGGGGGGGGGGGGCCACCGTGGCCTGGCCCTCGATCGGGGCCCACCGATCTGCAGGCGGGTCTGTGCCGTGGGGGTACACCTTCATTCCGCGCCGGGCCCTGCAGGGCTCTGCCATGGCCGGCACGGAGAAGAGAACCCCCTTGCTCATACGCCAGCCGGACAGTCCCTTCGGCGCCATCCTAGCCCCTGGAAGTGCGGAAAATTCCACAACTTCCAGTCGTCCCGTCGCCAGAGTGGTTTGCACCATTTTTTCCGGCGGCATCAAGCCAACGCGCCGATTTGGGACAATCCCGCCTAGGTTATTTTTTTGCTTAAGTGGATCCCCCTGAGCTGCATTAATTATATTAATTGTCCAAAAATGTATCTCTCTAAAGAACGTAACTCATTTGCACATAAGCATTCACAAGTTGTCTTTGAACTATTCTCCTATGATATCTTGACCAGGGATGTCAAAAGTGCTCTTGGTAAGCTGAATTTTACAATGAGGTGAGGAAGCCCAATGTTGTACTGGTATGCTTAAGCAATTGTACATGTAAATATGTTTGACCCCCGACCACTAGTTGTGTTTGTGATTGTTCCAGTTTTTAGCATTAGTTTCCAACCCACGGTTTGTTATACAATAATAAATTTAACTTGTCTAGAACTAGGGGCAGGATTCTCCAACACCCCGCCGATTATCCACGCCATGATTGGCCGAGCGGTCATCCATTTTTGGCCAGTCCGGCCGACGTGAACCACTCAACTCAGCACCAGCGGGAACCTGGCAGATGAGTATGCGTGGGCGGTCCTCGTGGGGGGGGGCGTGGGGGGATACGACCCTGGGGGGGGCCTCACGGTGGCCTGGACCGCAATTGGGGCCCACCGATTTGCGGGCGGGCTTGTTCCGTGGGGGGCACTTCTTTCTTCCGCGCTGGGTGCCTGTAGGGCTCCGCCAGACTGCCCGGTAGCCAGCACGGAGAATAGAATCCCCCATGCATGCACGAAAATATGCCAGCCGATCTGCGCATGCGCGGAAATACGCCGGCCGTTCCGCACATGCACAAACTCGCACCAGTCCTTCGGCACCAGCTGGAGCGCCGCCAATCCCTCCGCCGTCCACCTAGCCCCCGAAAATACGAAGAATTCTGCACTTTCGGGGGCCGTTGACGCCGGAATGGTTAGCGCCGGTTTTCCCGCCGGCGTGGGGACTTAGTCCCCAGAAGGGAGAATCCTGGTGCAGGTGTTTTTTGGTGTGCTGACTCAATCATTGTCCATACCCGAGAATATAACAAATGTTGGGGCAGTTTTTGCATCCATAAACCTGCCCAGGGTGGCAGCATGCCACCTGGCTTAGTTTTATGCCCAGAAGCCAATTAGTAGGCTGCCTCTGCATTCGCTGTCCAGTCAGGGACAGCGAATGGGTTCTGGAGGTGGGAGCTGTAGCCAGTATGGTTCATTGCTAGTGAGACTGGCAACACTAGTAACCAATTATCAGTTATATCTGTCACTTTTAGCGCTAGCCAGAATTTTCAGGAATAAAATGAACCACTACAAATCGATGGAGGCTCGCACACACATCGGCAACAAAACAGAATTCCATTTACATGGTGCCATTAAAGCAATAAAGCATCCAAGGCACTTCATAATCAGACAGAATCAAACTAAGGAAGGAAATAAAAGGACAGGTGACTAAATGCTTGGTCAATGAGGCTGAGAGGAGAGAGAAATACAGAGGTTGAAGGAGGAGAGAGGTATAATGGCTGAGAGGTTGGAAGAGAAGATAGTGGTATAAAGGAAGAGAGAGAGCTATAGAGGCAGAGAGGTTCAAGGAGGATACAGAGGTATTGTGGTGAATATATTCACCAGGGGATGTGGTGCCTGTGTAACCTTTAACCTTTAAGGATTGAGCTGGAACCCCAGTTGGCTCCGCCTCTAGCTCCGCCCCCCCTGGGGCGGTATATAGTTCTGCGCCCAGTGGGTGGCACTCATTTGTACAGAAGACACTAGCAGGCTAGTTCTTTGTGTAATAAAGCGTTCGTTCACTTGTTCATATGGCCTCACTGTGAATTGATGGTATATCAATTTATTCCACGAACAACGTCACTATGGACGCCGCTCTCAAGCCAGAAAAATGCGACTTAGACACCCGTTCCCCAGAAGCCAAGGGGATCTTCTCTCACTGGTTCCACTGCTTTGAGGCCTACCTCGAAGCTGCACCTCCTTCACGCCCGGGTGAGCAATCGAATTTCAATTTTGATCGAAAAGACGGCCACATACGAGGCAGCGGTTGCAATTCTGAAGAAGCGCTTCATCAAGCCTGTAAACGAGGCATTCGCGCGGCATCTGCTCACTACCCACCGGCAGCATGGAGGAGAATCTCTGGACGAATATCTGGAATACCTCACCCTACTCGCCAGAGACTGTAATTATCAAGACGTGACGGCTGAGGAGCACATGAAGCTGCAGATCCGGGACACCTATGTGGCTGGGGTCCGCTCAAATTACGTCAGGCAGCGACTGCTGGAAAACGGACCTACCGACCTGCAGGACACAGTAAAACTAGTCAACTCATTCGAGGTGGCCTACCAGAGCCTCAACGCATTCCCCGTGGACCCAGCGAACCCCACATGGGGCCCCGCCGACGCGGATGTCACCAGACCTGGCCATGCCACAGGCCTGTGTTGAGGGGCTGCCCGCCGAGACTGGGGGACCGTCGTGCAACTTCTGTGACCAGGGCCAACACCCACGGCAGCGTTGCCCAGCCCGCTCCGCGACATGCAGCGACTGCGGCAAAATGGGTCACTTCGCCAGAGTCTGTCTGGCCAGATCGAAAGCCCAGAAGCCGAAAGCTCCTCAGGCCCGACACATGGACTCACAGGCCCACAGACCCCGTAATGCGGCGGTGTGCCTGCCGGAAACGCCCCCTTCAGACGCATCATCAGCCACGTGCAACTCGTGGGGGCAGCCATCTTCAGCTCAATCCGACACGTGCGACTCGTGGGGGCCGCCATTTTATGACCCAGATTCCTCCAACTACATTGATTAAACTCAGTCGCGGCCGATGCACCTGAGGAGTTCCATGATGGTTGTCTGAGTCAACAGGCAAGAGACTCCCTGTGTCTTCAACTCCGGGAGCACGGAGAGCTTCGTGCATCCCGAAACAGTAAGACACTGCTCCCTGTGCATCTACCCTGCATCTCAAACGATCTCCCTCGCCTCCGGATCCCATTCGGTCCAGATCCGGGGGTACTGTGTCGCGAACCTCGCGATACAAGGCGCTGAGTATGCCCTTTTTAAGCTGTATTTCCTCCCTCACCTCTGCGCTCCCCTACTGCTTGGACTGGACTTCCAATGCAATCACCGAAGCTTGACCCTGAAGCTCGACAGACCCTTACCGACCCTCATGGTATGTAGCCTCGCGACCCTTAAGGTCACCCCCCCCCCCCCCCCCCCCCCCCCCCCCTTGCTCTTCACGAACCTCACCCACGACTGTAAGCCCCTCACCACCAGGAGCAGGTGGTACAGTGCACAAGATATGACTTTCATCAAGTCAGAGGTCCAGCGACTCTTTTGAGAGGGGGTCATCGAGGCCTGCAGCAGCCCCTGGAGAGCTCAAGTGGTGGTTGTCAGGAATGTGGAAAAGAACCGGATGGTGGTGGACTACAGCCAGACCATTAACCAGTTCATGCAACTGCATGCATACCCCCTCCCCCGCATTGCGGAGATGGTCAACCAGATCGCGCAATACCAGGTTTTCTATACGGTGGATCTTAAGTCTGCCTACCACCAGCTCCTGATTCACCCGGAAGATAACCACTACACGGCTTTTGAAGCAGCCGGCCCACTCTTCCACTTCCTCAGGGTCCCGTTTGGCATCATTAATGGGATCTCGGTCTTCCAGAAAACGATGGATCGAATGGTGGACCAGTACGGGCTGCGGGTTACATACCCGTACTTGGACAATGTCACCATCTGCGGCCATGACCAGCAGGACCACAACGCCAACCTTCAGAAGTTCCTCCAAACCACCCAATCCCTCAACCTCACATATAATAGGGAGAAGTGCGTTTTCCGCACAACACAGCTAGCCATACTCGGTTATGTCGTGGAAAAAGGAGTCCTGGGGCCCAACCACGACCGCATGCACTCCCTCATGGAACTTCCCCTTCCCCACAGCCTCAAGGCCCTCAAACGGTGCCTGGGGCTTTTCTCATACTACGCCAGTGGGTCCCCAACTACGCGGACAAAGCCCGCCCACTTATTAAGACCACTACGTTTCCCCTGACGGCAGAGGCCCGCTCGGCCTTCAGCCGCATCAAGGCCGATATCACTAAGGCCGAGATGCACGCGGTGGACTAGTTCATCCCTTTTCAGGTAGAGAGTGATGCGTCAGACGTTTCCCTGGCTGCTGCCCTCAACCAGGCGGGCAGGCCCGTAGCCTTCTTCTCTAGAACCATCAATGCTTCCGAGATTCAACACACCTCTGTCGAGAAGGGGCGCAAGCCATTGTGGAAGTTGTGCGGGATTGGAGGCACTACCGAGCTGGTGATGTGTTGGGTAAGCTGGGTCTATGAGGACTGCGTTTGCTGCAGTAGTGAGAGAGACAGGCTTCCAACACTTGAAGAAATGCAACTTGATTTTATTGAACACTTAACTATAATACATGCTTTAACTGTGGGTTCACACTATGCTGAGTTGACTGGAGACCTGAGGCTAACCTGACCAGACTATCTTACTACCACATGGGGTTTGTTCTAGTTGCTACTCACGAGCTCTGACTGTCTCAGAGGCTGGATCCCGAGAGAGCAGGAAAACTAGTGCCCTCTGGCTTTATAGGGGTTGTGTCCTGTCTGGTGATTGGCTGCTGTGTTCTGTGTGTTCACTGGTCATCCTGTGTGTCAATCACTGCCTGTCTGCACACCATCATGTAGCTGGATGTATATTATGACATCTCCCCCCCCTTTTGTTTAAATGTGTTCAGGTCAATAAATAGTGAGTATGTGTACAGGAGCCTGACTACATACAGAATATGCTAACTTATTTACATGGGAAGGGGTCTAGTGCAGATAGATGGCAGATAACACATGAGAAAAAAAACGATATGTACATATATGTAAACGATGAGATAACAAGGTAATGCAACATTCAGTCTATAAATTCAGTCTCTGTGGCGGGCAATGAATTCTGGTTGACCGAACGAGCATTTGGCTCTGTTGAGTCGGAAGCCATGTGCGTGGATCCTGTGGAACACCCGCTTGAGGCGATCGATGTGCTGTTGAGGAGTTGTGGACCAGATAATGATATCATCAACATACACTCGCACCCCCTCGATGCCCTCCATCATTTGTTCCATTATGCGGTGGAACACCTCTGAGGCGGAGATGATGCCAAAGGGCATTCGGTTGTAACAGTAGCGATCGAACGGGGTGTTGAATGTGCACAGCTTTCAACTGGACACTTCCAGCTCTATTTGCCAAAACCCCTTGGAGGCATCCAGCTTCGTGAAGAATTTGGCATGAGCCATCTCGCTGGTTAGCTCTTCTCGTTTAGGTACTGGGTAGAGTTCCCTCATGATGTTACGGTTCAAATCTTTGGGGTCAATACAGATTCATAGTTCTCCTGACGGCTTTTTGACACATACCATGGAGCTAACACAGTCCGTGGGTTCCGTGACCTTAGAAATGACGCCCTGGTCCTGGAGGTATTGCAGCTCTGCTTGAGGCAGTCCTTAAGGGGTGCCAGCACCCAACGCAGTGCGTGAACCACAGGGGTGGCATTTGGCTTCAACAGGATTTTGTATCGGTAAGGGAGTGTACCCATACCTTCGAACACGCCATGATATTGCGCTATGATGTCATCAAGTTGAGCCTGGAAGTTAACATCTGGCGAGGCCGTTGCCTCTGCGGACGAGATGGTGTGAACTCGCTGCACAAGGTTCAGGAGTTTGCAGGCCCGAGCACCGAGCAGGGAAGCTCTGTTGGATCCTACAATTTCAAAACGCAGCATTGCTTTTGAAGAACGATGGGATACCACAAGCTGGCATCAGCCACTGGCAGCAATGGCATTGCCATTGTAGTCAAGGAGCTGACACGCTGGTGGAAGAATGCTTGGCTTGACGCGGATGGTGCCAAGGTCAGACTTTGAAATGAGGTTTCTGAAGCGCCGGTGTCCAGCTTGAAGCATATGCGAGCCTTCTTAACCATAAGGGTGGCACACCACTCATCGTCCGGATCAATGCTCAGAATTGGGAGTGATTTCACCATCGTTGAGAAAGGCAGCATATGCTTGGTGATGATGCCCACCCGGAATAGGGATGTGAGGCCCTCAGTGTCGGGATCTGGTAGACTGTCGGGGTCGGAGTCTGTGACGGGTTGCTGTACTGACCGGACGCTCCTGTGCTGTGGCTGGTATCGCTCTGTGTTGGGCAGTGGAGCAGATCTGCAAAGGGCTGCATAGTGGCCAAGCTTGCCACACTGGACACAGCGTCGAGATTTTGCGGGACATTGCTGCTTTAAATGGGCAGAGCCACAGTTGGAACACGTCATGGAGCCGACGTCAGGACGTTCCGTGCACCACCGCGCATGGGCAGTGCGGTCGAACGACGTGCGCAGTCTGGTCGTCGGTCTCGCCATCCCCTCGGTCGTGGCGCGCATGCCCTGGAGCCCGGGAAAAGTGCGTAAAATGGCCACCCTCATCCAGACTCAGGCCCTGCATTTGTTTGATGGCCTGCACCCGTTCAGCATCGTGGGGACCTTGCCGTGCCGTTTCTGCCGCCCTGATATGGGAGTACCGGTTGTTAGCGTGCTCGTGGAGGACGCAGGTCTCGATGGTGATGGTAAGGGTGAGCTGCTTAACTTTTAGGAGCTGTTGGCGAAGGGGATCGGAGTGGACCCTGAAAACAATCCGGATCATGGAATCAGTAGTCGAGCCATAGTTGCATCACTGCGCAAGAATGCTGAAATGGGTTAAAAAGGACTGAAAAAGGTTCATCCTTATCCTGGAGCCTCTGCTGGAAAACATACCGTTCAAAGCTCTCATTGATCTCGATGTCACAGTAGCTGTCGAACTTCAGTAGGACTGTTTTAAACTTTGTCAGCAAAGGTGAGGGAGTTGAAGATGTGGATGGCGTGGTTCCTGGCTGTAGAAAGGAAGAGAGCGATCTTCCTGGCATCTGATGCGGCCTCGAGGTTGGTGGCTTCAAGATATAGCTGGAACTTCTGCTTGAAAATCTTCCAGTTTGCACCGAGGTTGCCGGCGATGCGGAGCTGCGGAGGAGGGCAGACGCTGTCCACGTTACCGGATGGCTGATCGCTGGTCAAAGCCAGATTATCTCAAGGTAGGTCCGTCAAACGCGAGCATAACTCACTGGTACCATGATGTGTTGAGTAAGCTGGGTCTACATGGACTGCGTTTACTGCAGCAGTGAGAGAAACAGGCTTCCAACACTTGAAGAAATGCAACTTGATTTTATTGAACACTTAACTATAACACATGCTTTAACTGTGGGTTGACACTATGCTGACTTGACTGGAGACCTGAGGCTAGCCTGACCAGACTAACTGACTACCACAAAGTGTTTGTTCTAGTTGCTGCTCACGAGCTCTGACCGCCTCAGAGGCTGGATCCCGAGAGAGTAGGAAAACTAGTGCCCTCTGGCTTTATAGTGGCCGTGTCCTGTCTGGTGATTGGCTGCTGTGTTCTGTGTGTTCACTGGTCATCCTGTGTGTCAATCACTGCCTGTCTGCACACCATCATATACCTGGATGTATATTATGACAGCTGGTAGGAGGTTCACCCTCGTCACCGACCAATGGTCGGTAGCCTTTATGTTTGACAATGCACAGCGGGGCAAGATTAAAAATGATAAGATCTTGAGTGGATATTAAGCATCGTCCTGGGGAACTCAACGAGCCTTCAGATGCCCTGTCCTGCGGTACTTGCGCCAGCACGCAGGAGGACCGACTGCGGGCTCTCCACAACGACCTCTGCCACCCAGGGCTCACTCGGCTTGTCCATTTTATAAAGTCCCGCAACCTGCCCTACTCCCCCGAGGAGGTCAGAGCCATGACCAAGTCTGCGCGGAGTGCAAACCGCACTTCTATCGGCCAAACAAGGCCAATCTGGTAAAGGCCTCCCGGCCCTTTGAGCGCCTCAGTATCGATTTCAAGGGGCCACTCCCGTCCACCAACTGCAATCTGTACTTCCTGAACGTCATTGACGAATACTCCCGCTTCCCTTTCGCTGTCCCTTGCACCGACCTGACCTCGGCCACAGTAATAAAGGCACTGCACAACATCTTCACACTGTTCGGTTTCGCTGCATACATCCACAGTGACCGGGGCACAGCGTTCATGAGCGATGAGCTGCATCAGTAGCTGCTCAGTAAGGGCATCGCCTCAAGCAGGACTACCAGCTACAACCCGCAAGGCAACGGGCAGGTGGAGAGGGAGAACATGACGGTATGGAAGGCCATCCTTCTTCCCCCCGGTCTAGAAAACCCCTGGTTCCCCACTGGCAGGAGGTTCTCCCCGACACGCTCCACTCCATTAGGTCGCTCCTCTGCACAGCCATGAATGAGGCCCCTCACAACCGCTTGTTTGTCTTCCCCAGGACGTCCATCTCCGGGGTCTCGCTTACATCCTGGCTGACAACTCTGGGGCCTGTCCTTCTCCGGAGGCATGTGAGGAGCCATAAGACTGACCCCCTAGTCGAGATCGTCCAGCTACTGCCCACAAACACCCATTACGCCTACGTCGCGCACCCAGACGGACGGAAAGGTACAGTCTCCCTACGGGACCTGGCGCCCGCTGGTTCCCCTGCCAACGTGCCCCCCCCCCCCCCGCATCCCAGCGTCGCCTACCGCCACAAATCGTGTCTCTTTCGCCCCCTGGGGCTCCTATGTCCTCCCGTGCGAACTTCCAACCCCCGTGCCTGCACTGCCCCCTGCGCCTTCACAGCAGCCACCCACCTGCCGACCACTACCCCGCAACCATCTCCGACATGCCAGGCGGAATTCTCTGAACAACGCCCTCTCGGAGTCACCATCATCTACGACGCCCGTGCCCGCCGCACCGCCAGAGCCGAGGAGGTCAAAAAGGACGATCCGGTCTCCGGATAGACTGGACATTTGACCCACGTCACCCCCGCCGGACTTTGTGTTTTTTTAAACAGGGGGTGAATGTGGTGAATGTATTCACCAGGAGATGTGGTGCCTGTGTAACCTTTAACCTTTAAAGATTGAGCAGGAACCCCGGTGGGCTCCACCTCTGGCTCACCCGCCCCCCACCCCCACCCACCCCCCCCCCCACCCCCCCAGGACGGTATATAGTCCTGCGCCCAGTGGGAGGCACTCATTTGTACAGAAGACACTGGCAGGCTAGTTCTTTGTGTAATAAAGCCTTCATTCTCTTGTTCATATGGTCTCACTGTGAATTGATGGTATATCAGGTATACAGGAGGACAGAAAAGTATAGAGGGCAAGAGGTTGAAGGACGTAATTCTAGAATTTAGGGCAATGACTCCTGAAGGTACATCTGCTAATGTTGTGGGACACACTGTTGGGATTCTATGATTCTATACATCAGATTTGGTGGAATATGTTACGTCACTCAAATTCCAGGCAATAACCATGTCTCCACTAACAGAGAATTCTACCACCTTGGCATTCAATGGCATTACCATTGCTGAATCCCCCACAATTAACATCTTCATCGTTACCATTGACCAGAAACTGAACTGGACCAGCCATATAAATAATGTGGCTGCAATACTGGTCAGAGACTCAGACATTTCCAGAGAGTAACCCACTTCTTGTCTCCCCAAAGTCTGGCTACCATCTACAAGATAAAAATCAGGGCCAATTCACTCACCTGCAGGGGGCTAGCAGGCACCCAGTGTGATTCACGCAGCTTTAGCTGCAGAGATCGGCCCCCACACTTCTGGTTTTGAGTCCGCGCATGCGCATGGCGATGGCCTCCAGCGGCCGCGCCAACGCCACGGAGGCAGATGAATAATGTAGGCACCACCCGATCGGCCGCGCGCCCGAAGGTCTGTCCCCCGCCCCCCCACCTGGGTGGCACACTGTGAGTTTGATAGGTGGTTAGAAACACGCCGTCGGGAACTCAGCCGGTCGGGAGCAGAGGATCACTGAGCGGGCCTCTAGCAATGGCTCCTCAGCCGCATGGAGTAGTCCGCGATCACGCCGATTCTCAGGTCCCAGGGAATCGCTGGACCGGCGCCGGACCCGATTTCGGAGTGAAATTGGATTCTCCACTCCCACGCCAAATGCGATTTTGGCGCGGGGCTGCGGAGAATCCAGTCCCAGGAGTGTCATGGAATCCCCTCCACTTGCTTGTGTAAGTGCAGCTCCAACAACATTCATAAGTTCCACACCATCCAGGACCAGCCCCGTTTGATTGGCACCCCATCCACCACCTTCAGCATTCACTCGCTCCACCACCGATGCAAAGTGGTATCTTGGAGATGCACTGCAGCGACTCACCAAGGCTCCATCAACAGCAACTTCCAAACCTGAAACCTAAACTGCCTAGAGAGGACAAGGGCAGCAGACACATGGGAACACCACCACCTGGAAGTTCCCCTCCAAGCCACACACACCATCCTGGTTTGGAAATCTATCGCTGTTCCTTCACTGTCGCTGTCAAGAGAAATGAGAGATGAGCAATAGATGCTGGCCTAACCAGCGACACCCACATCCTATATATATTTTAGTAAGAAGTCTTACAACACCAGGTTAAAGTCCAACAGGTTTGATTCAAACTTGTGAACGGGCATCGTGCAACAATCACCAGGCAGGAATGTTCCCTTCCAGTCGGGGAACACTTCAGCAGTCAAGGGCATTCAGCCTCTGATCTCCGGGTAAGCGTTCTCCAAGGCGGTCTTCAGGACACGCGACAACGCAGAATTGCCGAGCAAAAACTTATAGCTAAGTTCCGTACGCATGAGTGCGGCCTCAACAGGGATCTTGGATTCATGTCGCATTACATCCACCCCCCACCATCAGGCCTGGACTTGCAAAACCCTACCAACTGTTCGGGCTTGAGACAATTTACACCTCTTTAACCTGTGATTATCCCTCTCCCTGGATCTGTAATGATTTGATTACCTGCAAATGCCTTCATTCCAAGCATTGTCCAGCATCTCTGACTTTGTCTATGTTTCTGGAACATACCTCGCCATTCACCTGAGGAAGGAGCTGCGCTCCGAAAGCTCGTGTTTGAATCAAACCTGTTGGACTTTAACCTGGTGTTGTAAGACTTCTTACTGTGCTCACCCCAGTCCAACGCCGGCATCTCCACATCATATATATATTTTGAAAGTGTTCTCAGAGTGTCTAGAGCTGGAGGAGATTACCGAGATAGGAAACGCAAGGCCATGGAGGGATTAACACATCATGGTGTGCACTGTAAATCTGAGGCATTACAGGACCAGAACCAATTAAGGTCCAAAAGCTCAAGGGTGATTGACGAACTGGACTCAACCCCAAAATCGCACAATGTATTTTAACTTTGTTGTGTTGCAATTTTTGCATTCAGAGATGTGAAATAACAGATAAAGAGTGACAATAGATTCCAGGATATTGGAGGAGCCAGTAATTGTTAATTGTATATCAATTGAGGAGCATAAGGCATTAACTGGTGATTTACTTGTGCTTCTATCAAATCAAATGTAAGTGTGGTTATAGGGTTTGGAAATGTATGTTTATAAGATCTGGAAATTAAAAACTTGACAGTAGTTTGTAAAGATTAAGGTCTATTTCTATCCTTCACTGTCAAAGAGGTGTCTTTCAAGGGACATCCTAAATGAGAAGAGGGTAGAGAGTTTTAGCAAGTTCAACCTAGACTTCTAAAAGCATGAACTTAATCCCACGTGGCACGTAACTATTTGCTACTGAGCCAGATGATCAACTCAGTAACATGGAGCCTTTGTCAACATGTCTTTCACTGAGCAGGCGTGTCACAGATTAGAATTGCAAAGTTTAATTAGCTTGACAAATACCAGACCCATCCCCCCTCACTCCACCACCCCCCCCCCCCCCCCCCCCCCCATCTCCTCTGTTTTGAATAGCCACACTTTGTGGTGGTTATCCCTTTAAGGGCAACACAGCAGAGTAACGGTCTACTGGCCTGGGTGACCAATCTGTAGTGCAGTGTGGGACCTACTCCCCACTCTTTTTTCAACATTGCTTTTGGAAGTTGCAAATCCATCTGAGCAAGCAAGCTGGGTCTCAGTTTAATTCTTCAACCCAAAAGACAGCGTTTCTGACACATGCAACGCTCCCTCAGGGTCCGAGTAATTTACATGCTCAGGATTCCGGTGTCCTGAAGCTGAGACTGGCTGACTCTCACAGTGTTACCACTGAGGCTGGCACCATTACTCTGCCAGTCTATGCCCTCGTCAGCTGCTTTCGGAGCCTTTTACCAGGGATGCCTGCTGTACTGGGACTGTCCCTGCTCAGGATATCCGAAAATTCAAGGACTAACCTTTTAATGTGTACCCAGCAGGGCTTATCTTCCTGAACAATGAAGCTTTCTGCTTCTCTTCCCTTGCATAAAATCTCCATCAAAGGCCAAGAGATCTAAAGCTCGTCAATGTTTTTCAATAATGTAATAAAATTCAACTTTATAAAAACTAATTGAACAAAGAACACGATGAAACATCTGAAAATCAATTGTTAAGCAAGTGCCTGTTCTGCCATCCAACACCTATTTCCTCCATTCAATGTAATGCTTAAATGTCATATTATTGGTAACTCTACCTTTCAGTATCAGTCAGGCAAAGATTTCTCTTGTGCAACAATATTTCAACATCAACATAATAGTACAAAACTGCAACCTTGAATTCAATGCCAGATTAGTGCAAATTAGAATACGGCCTTTGACAGAAACCATTTTGTTAAATACTTCAGGAAACATTTGCAGCAAATCAGTTTTGCTGAGGCCTCATGGAAGCAGAGAATCCTGAATTTTGAGAGCCGAGATTTTCTTCCCGCTCTGAACCGGGTTCAGTACAAAGGCATGTTATTTTAATTCAACTCCAACATTAAAACGTCTGGGGAGGGCAGGGAGCAGTCGTGTGGAGCAGTTGGTAACATTCCTGCATTTGGACTAGATAAAATCCGGGTTCTAGGCCCACTTCAGGGCTTGATGGTAAAGAAGGGGTGTTCATATTTTTATGAAAAAAACCCAGAACAGAATATCAAAAAGGATAGCAAAAGCTTCTACAGGTACATAAAAGGGAAGAGAGTCGCTGAGGTGAATGTTGGCCCCTTGGAAGATGAAACTGGTGAGTTAATAGTGGGGAACACAGAAATGGCAGAGATGTTAAATCAATATTTTGCCTCAGTTTTCATGGTGGATGACATTAGTGCCATACCTATAGGAATGGGCAAATCAGAGGTAATAAAAGGGTGGAACTTGGAACAATCAGCATCAATAGGGAAACTCTACTCAACAAACTCTTGGGATTGAGGGCAGACAAGTCCCCAGGGCCTGATGGCCTACATCCTAGAGTGTTAAAGGATCTGGCAGCAGAGATAGTGGATACCTTGGTTATAATATTCCAAAATTCCATGGACATGGGAGAGGTTCCAGTGGATTGGAACAATGCTAACGTAACGCACTTATTCACAAAGGGAGGGAGGCAGAATGTTTGAAATTACAGACCAGTTAGTTTAACGTCTGTTGGTGGAAAATTGTTAGAATCAATTATCAAGGACATAATATCAGGACATTTGCAAAGCCAAAGTGCTTTCCATCAGAGTCAGCAAGGTTTACCAAGGGCAAATCATATTTGACTAATTTACTTGAGTTCTTTGAAGATGGAACAAGCAAAGTGGATAATGGGGATCCTGTAGATGTAGTGTATCTGGACTTCCGGAAGGCATTTCTTAAAGTGCTGCACGGAAGGTTAATTCACAGGGTGAGATCACATGGGATTAGGGGTAATTTATTAGCTTAGGTAGAAGGGAGGGCAGCACGGTGGCCTAGTGGTTAGCACAACCGCCTCACGGCGCTGAGGTCCCAGGTTCGATCCCGGCTCTGGGTCACTGTCCGTGTGGAGTTTGCACATTCTCCCCGTATCTGCGTGGGTTTCACCCCCACAACCCAAAAATGTGCAGAGTAGGTGGATTGGCCACACTAAATTGCCCCTTAATTGGAAAATATTAATTGGGTAATCTAAATTTATTTAAAAAAAAGCTTAGATAGAAGGCTGGCTGACGGACAGGAGAGAGAGAGTCGTGTTAAATGGGTCTTTTTCTCGATGGCAAGTTGCAACTAGAGGGGTGCCACAGGGTTGAGTCCTTGGGCCCCAGCTACGTAGAATCTATATTAATGACTTGGATACAGGGATAGAAGATTCTATGGCCAAATTCGCAGATGACATAAAAATAGGTAGGACAGTAAGTTGCATTGAGGAAATAAGAACCTTACAAATGGATATAGGTAGGTTAGGAGAGTGGGCCAAAATGTGGTAGATGGAGTTAATGTGGATAAGTGTGAGGTCATGCATTTTGGTCAAAAAAATGGAAAGACAACTTATTATCTAAATGGGGAGAGACTTCGGGGTGCTCCATTGCAGAGGAATCTACTCCCTCAGACAGACGGGGCATACTGGGAAAAACAGGTGCACACAGGTCTCCCTGACGTCCTGGTGGGTACATTCCAAAACAACCTAATTGAAAACCAAACATTTCCTGGTTATTACCACGTTGCTGCTAACGGGGTCTTGCTATATGAAAATTGGCTGCCACATTCCTCACAGTAATAAGGGATTATACTCCCAAATTTTATCATTGGGATAAAGTGCTTTCGGGAGGCCTTGAGGGCATGACACATGCTATATAAATAAGGGATTTTCCCCACATTCGGCAAAGGTCGTTTGGGGATGGAAACACTGGTGTTAAAGTCGCTGGCACCAAGGACCACTTTCTCTGCCGTACCATTTGGGATATAGGCTCAGAAACTGCAAGGGGTGGATCCCACAATGTCACGCTCATAGGGCAGTGCCAGGGGTAGTGTCAGGGGGTAGTGCCCGGGGCTGTGCCAGAGGACAGTGTCCAGACATGACCCTCCCACTACCAAGTGAGTCACTTGTCTGAGCTCCTCTGGAAGGTCTGCTCACTGGGTGCATGCATGGGAGGCCAGTTGGGTTTCACGCCAGTCTGCCGTCACATCAATATTAATATATTTTCTTTTACAGGGGGCATGATTCAGGGGTAGAGTCTTGATAATTATAGGCTGATATATGGAAACGCTGCTCCCGATGATGAATTTAGGGAAACGCACAATGTCATCGATCGGGGGAGGGGATAATCACGTCACGTTTTACGTCGGCGTGAAACGCAAGTTGAACATCTCACGAGATTTTCCGTTCCGATCGCCAAACTCGGACGAAGGAAACGAGAGTGGGAAAGCGTCACCATACTCTTTCTTTCTGCCAGTTAATGCCTCTTGAAAAATAAGTTGAACAACTTGTCGTCAGTTCCTCCTCATCAATCATCGCCAAGTGCATTCATCTTCATTCTACATTTGTTTCTGATCCTTCTTGATGGATGTACCAGCCAGTGAGAAACAACTATCTCCCCCCCTCCCAAAGCAGGCTGATGTATCATACAGAGAACAAAAACAAAGTCAAATAAAAGCAGGTAAAAATAATTTTAAAAACCAAAATGCACAGCACAAATATTTAGCTCAAACATCAAAGCAGCTTCACTGAAACAACATAAGTGCTGCAGACTCATTGATAGTTAAGTGTTCTCATTGGGTCAGTCTTTGGCAGGGTCATTTGGACAGTGATTAGCACTGCTGCCTCACAGCGCCAGGGATTAAATTATTCTTAAAATAGATGCCTTCTTTCTGGAGAGTTAACTTTGGAGTTGGAAATAATAACACTGTGCTCTTAACTACCTTTATACCTGGGATTCAGTCAGTCAATATGGGCTCATTCACCATTGCATTTAGACAGTCACACCAGAGGTTTGGTCTGTAATAACCTCCACGAGGGCCACAGGGAAACCAATGTCAATCTCCTCATGGGAGTCATGGAGTACGAACCTCCCAGGTAGGGGGCGGAGGCCACCCAGCTGGAACTCGTTAGACCTGCATATGAAGCCGGCCACCCCGCCCCATGTCACCCAGTGATCGGTCCAGCTGGTCCACACTTTACCATTTATTACATGTTTTCTAAAAAAGCATAAATTCAAATTGCAGGTGATTGCAGTATTGTTGTACCATAATCAACTCAACACTATAGTTTATTTGTATCCTTCAATATATAAATCAGGCTTCAGGTTGAAACATGGACTTGCTTGTTCTCTTTGTAGAACATGACCTTCCAGCTTTGACAGATACTCGACAATTCAGACAGTAGATTTGGAAATAAGGAGAGCACACATAAATATCTGAATTAAAAACTAAGCTTTATTTGATCAAACATAGAATACGCAAATTTTATTCCAAGAGGGACTATGGAATCACCTAAAATAAATTATTCCAAGCAGACTCAACGACCACCTCTTTATACCAAAGGACTCACTCACACATAAATTCACACACACACACATGCACAGATTTCTGCTCCCGGGTTGTATAGAAACATAGAAAATCGGGCAAGAAGAGGCCTTTCGGCCCTTTGAGCCTGCTTCGCCATTCATTATGATCATGGCTGATCATCCAACTCAATAGCCTAATCACGCTTTCCCCCCATACCCTTTGATCCGCTTCGTCCAAAGTGCTATTTCTTTTTTTAAATTTAGAGTACCCAATTAATTTTTTCCAATTAAGGGGCAATTTAGCCTGGCCAATCCACCTAAACTGCACATCTTTGGGTTGTGGTGCGAAACCCACGCAAATACGGGGAGAAGGTGCAAACTCCACACAGACAGTGACCCAGAGCCGTGATCGAATCTGTGACCTCGGCGCCGTGAGGCAGCTGTGCTAACCACTGCCCTCTAAGTGCTATTTCTAACTGTTTCTTGAAAACATGCAATATTTTGGCCTCAACTTCTTTCTGTGGCAAAAAATTCCACATGCGTAGAAATGGGAGAATTCTTGGCACTGTGAAGCCAACCTTTAAATTTGGCCACCTGCAGTTCTGAAATGCATCGCAAGGGGAGTCAATATGGATTAGAAATTGGGTTTTAAGCCCTCGTAATGAATGCGCGGCTGCCAGGTGCAGAGAGGGGGCTCGGCGAAATGCCTGTCTGTGTGCGCTGGCATTGTGTTGAATGGGTGGCCCAGTAGCACAGTGGGTAGCACTGTTACTTCACAGCGCCAGAGTCCCAGGTTCGATTCCCGGCTTGGGTCACTATCTGTGCAGAGTCTGCACATTCTCCCCGTGTCTGCGTAGGTTTCCTCCGGGTGCTCTGGTTTCCTCTCACAAGTCCCGAAAGACGTACTTGTTAGGTGAATTGGACATTCTGAATTCTCCCTCTGTGTACCCGAACAGACGCCGGAAAATGTCAACTAGGGGATTTTCACAGTAACTTCATTGCAGTGCTAATTTAAGCCGACTTATGACAATAAACTTTTTAAAAGATCAAATTAAAAACAGCCCTCCAGACTTCAACCCTAACACCCTTGCACCACCTTGTCCACTGACGATGCCCCACCCATGCCAACTTATACCACCTCATACCTTCATCCACTCCCTTGGACTGTCATTCCCGGATGCCAGCCGTGGCCCCACCCACCCCTTATTGTCCCTCTTATTCCATGCCAACCCATGCCCCAACCCACTGCCTACCAGCCATTGTCCTTTGCTATGGGGCAGGATTTAGAGAACCCCAAAGTATATCATGGAGTTCACCTGACCAATAACTTTTAATAGATTGTGGTATGGGGAGCACATGGCCCAGGTGTGGTATAGCAGAAATGGAAAAGTATTTTTTAAAAGCAAAACAATGTTAATTCTATGAACTCAAGTTAACCCTTTAAAACATCTTAGCAACCATCAATTCAAATACAACCCCCAAAGAATACAACACTAAGTAATGATTAAGCTGTCCTTTTAACATCCATAAGGCTTAAAAAACCTTGAAAAACAGAAAGACATAAGGCTGAACTTCACTACTGAGAACATTTATAATTCAGAATTCACCAAATGATCAAGAGATAGTCTTCTGATGGCACAGAGAACAGCTCTCCACCTGCTTGGTCTGGCTTCAGCTCCAACACTGAAAACAAAACTAAAACACACCCTGCAGCCTGCTCAAGAACTAAAGTAAAAAGCTAACAGACAGCCCAGCTCCACCCACTCTCTGACATCACTGCAGTAGTAAACACCCATTTCTTAAAGGTACTCTCACTACAGATATTTATAAACACACCCATTGATAAGCCCCCATTTCTTCAAGGTACTCTCAAATGACACCTCCCCCAAGAAAAAATAAACTATCAACTTCAAGATGGTTTCATTTTTCACCTTTTCACTATGCTTTAAGAAGCACACAGTAAATATACTTTCTTGTTACAAAAAACAACACACGCAAACAGGTATAATAATATAGTCCATTTTTTTCCGTTCTTCTCCCTCCAACTGAAATTCTTCTCAATTGACAGTCTCTTTGAACAAGAAGATCTCTGCACTATCCGTCCATTTCTCTACGCCTCGGCATTTCTCTTTAAAGTCAGATACTTTAGTTCAATCTGATCACAGAGTCCCTTGTAATTCTCCAACAATGGAGCATTGGATATCACAGCTTTCAGGCAGTCAAATGCCTGTTGAAAGTCTGCTGTCCACCAGAATTTGTTACGCTTCTTCAGCAAGTCCGTCAGTGGAGAAATCACGCTACAAAGCTTTTGCACAAATGTTCGATCAAATCCACTCATGCCAAGAAATCGCATTATTTTCCTTTGTTTCTAGGGTGTTGAAAACTCATCAATAATTGTTGGTTTCACATCCCGTGTGACCATTCGACCCTGTCCGATTGTAAGGCCAAGGAAAGTGACTTGGGCTTTTCCAAATTCACTTTTGGCTTGGTTTACCACCAAACCCGCCTCCTGACGTCGATCGAATAACTCAGATGTTTTAAATGTTGTTTCCATGTCTGAAAATTACCAGCTCGTCGATGTATACCACACAATTTGGTAATCCTGAAACAACTTTGTTAGTTAACCGGTGAAATGTGGCTGGTGCATTTTTCATGCCAAATGACATAACTTTGAATCAGTATATACCATCTGGAGTCACAAAAGCTGAAATTTCCTTTGCCCTTTAGGATAAAGGTACCTACCAGTAACCTTTGAGTAAATCCAGTTTGGAAATAAAAGCTGGTTGTCCCACTTTCTCAATGCAATCCTCCAAACGTGGGATAGGAAAAGAGTCCATTCTTGTAACTGCAGTAACCTTTCTATAGTCCACACATAACCATTGGGTACCATCTGGTTTAGGTACCGTCACTATGGGTGAGCTCCATTGGCTGCAACCCACTTCAGTTATGCCATTTTTAAGCATACTCTCAATCTCATTGTTAACCTGTGCCAATTTTAAAGGGTTAAGTCTGTATGGATGTTGTTTGATTGGAACAGCATTTCCCACATCTACATCATGTATAACCATTTTAGTACTTCCTAATTTATCTCTACAAACTTGCCCATCTGATATGAATAACTCTTTCATGTCAGTCCGTTTTTCCTCCGGAAGGTAACTCAGCAATTTATTCCAATTTTTAAGAACATCCTCATTTTCCAATTTAATTTGAGGTATGTCAAATTCGCAGTCATCTGGATTTGGTTCATTACTTTGAGTTAGAATCATTAAAATCTCCTCCTTTTTCTCTCCGTCCCTTTCAAAGTACCTTTTAAGCATATTCATATGACACACTCGGTGAGTTTTCCTTCTATCCAGAGTTCGTACTACATAATTTACCCCACTTAATTTCCTTTCAATCTGATAAGGTCCACAAAACCTTGCTTTTAAAGGTTCACCTACCACTGGTAACAATACTAAAAGTTTATCTCCACTGGCAAAACTACGAACTTTGGATTTCTTGTCTGCTACACCTTTCATCAGATTTTGTGCAACTTTCAAATGTTGTCTCCTCAATTCACCTGCTCTATTTAATCGTTCTCTAAAATTTGACACATAATCCAATAATGTAATTTCCGATTTCTCACTCACCAATTTTTCCTTAATCAATTTAAGTGGTCCTCTTACCTCATGACCAAAAATTAGTTCAAATGGACTAAATTTGGTTGACTCATTAGGTGCATCCCTAATTGCAAGCAGTATGAATGGAATTCCTTTATCCCAATCCTCTGAATAATTTTGACAATAAGCCCTCAACATTGTCTTTAATGTCTGATGTCTTTGTAACGCTCCCTGCGATTCTGGATGGTACGCAGTTGATTTAAATTGTTTTATTCCTGAGCTATCCATAACTTCTTTGAATAACCTTGAGGTAAAATTTGATCCTTGATCATCATAGAATCATCATAGAATTTACAGTTCAGAAGGAGGCCATTCGGCCCATCGAGTCTGCACCTGCTCTTTGAAAGAGCACCCTACCCAAGGCCACACCTCCACCCTATCCCCATAACCCAGTAACCCCACCCAACTCTAAGGGCAATTTTGGACACTGAGGGCAATTTAGCATGGCCAATTCACCTAACCTGCACATCTTTGGGCTGTGGAAGGAAACCGGAGCACATGGAGGAAACCCGTGCACACACGGGGAGAACGTGCAGACTCCGCACAGACAGTGACCCAAGCCGGGAATTGAACCTGGGACCCTGGAGCTGTGAAGTAATTGTGCTAACAACTGCGCTACCATGCTGCCCATTGTAGAAATCTGATTGTATTTCTGTGGGTAGTCCATGTCTAGTAAAGAATTTAAGTAACTCCTCCACAATATTTTTAGCTGTAATATTACATACTGGAATGGCCTCTGGAAACCTAGGAGACACAACAATTATCGTCAAAAGATATTGATCCCCACTTTCTGTTTTAGGAAGCGGTCCTACGTAATCAATTAGGACCCTTGTAAAAGGTTCCTCAAATGCTGGAATGGGTATTAAGGGAACTGGTTTTATCACTGCTTGAGGTTTCCCTATCACTTGACATGTATGACATGGTTGACAAAATTTAATTACATCTTTATGTAGTCCAGGCCAATTAAAATGTTTCAGGATTTTAGCTTGAGTTTTCCTTATTCCCAAATGACCTCCCACTGGTACCTCATGTGCAATTTGCAACATCTCCTTTCTATACCCTACCGGCAATACTACTTGATGAACATCAGCCCACTTTTCATCCGCCTGCATATAAAAAGGTCTCCATTTTCTCATCAAGACATCACTTTTACGATAATAACACTCTGGTATACACGCAGATTCCTCTTCCATGTCTGCTTTCTGATACATCCGTTTTATTTCTATATCTTTCTGTTGTAACTCCACCAGCTTTCCTGAACTAAAAATATCCGCTTCATCCTCCATCTGTTCTTGTTCTTTTTCAACCATCTGATCAAAAATCGATTCTGATAATTGCACTTCTACTTCTACGCCATCACCCTGGCCCAACACTCATCCCTCGAGCATCTCGACAACAAGGACACCTACATTATACTCCTATTTATTGACTACAGTTCCGCCTTCTACACCATAATCCCAGCCAAGGTTATATCAAAGCTCCAAAACCTAGGACTTGGCTCCTCACTCTGCAACTGGATCCTCGACTTTCTAACCCACGGGCCACAATCAGTAAGAATAAACAACAACACCTCCTTCACAATAGTATTCAATACCGGGGCCCTGCAAGGCTGCACACTTAGCCCACTACTATACTGCCTGCACACACACAACACCTCCAGCGTGGCAAAATTTGGTTGCAACTCCTTCTACAAGTTTGCTGATGGTACTACTATAGTAGGCCAGATCTCGAAGAATGACTAGTCAGAATACAGGAGGGAGATTGAGAACCTAGTGAGGTGGTGTAGCGACAACAATCTATCCATCAATGCCAACAAAACTAAAGAGCTGGTCATTAACTTCAGAAAGCAAAGTACTATACACACCCCTGTCAGCATCAACGGGGCCGAAGTGGAGGTGGTTAGCAGTTTCAAATTCCTAGGGGTACACATCTCCAAAAATCTGTCCTAGTCCACCCACGTCGACGCTAAGACCAAACAAGCACAACAGTGCCTATACTTCCTCAGGAAACTAAAGAAATTCGGCATGTCCACATTAACGCTTACCAACTTTTACAGATGCACTATAGAAAGCATCCTATCTGGCTGCATCACAGCCTGGTATGGCAACTGCTCGGCCCAAGACCGCAAGAAACTTCAGAGAGCCGTGAACACAGCCCAGTCCATCACGCAAACCTGCCTCCCATCCATTAACTCCACCTACACCTTCCGCTGCCTGAGGAAAGCGGGCAGCATAATCAAGGACCTCTTCCACCCGACCTACTCACTTTTCCAACTTAGTCCATCGGGCAGGAGATACAAAAGTCTGAGAGCACGCACGAACAGACTCAAAAACAGACTCCTAAACAACCCTCTTATGGACTGAGCGCATTAACACTACTCCCCTGTGTGCTTCACCCGATGCCGGTGTTATCTCGTTACATTGTGTACCTTGTGTTGCCCTAGTATGTATTTTCTTTTGTTTCCTTTTCTTTCATGTACATAATGATCTGTTGAGCTGCTCGCAGAAGAATACTGTACCTTGGTACACGTGGCAATAAACAAATCCAATGCAATCCAATCCAAATAGGCTTACATTAGCACTGCAATGAAGTTACTGTAAAAACGTAAGGATAAACATTGGAAGTGGTTCACTGGGCTATTTCCCGGGACGGCAGGATTGTTTTATGAACTATTTTTAAACAGGTTGGTACTCGTTGAGGAGCACGGGCTGGAAAAACGCCATGGGAAGTAGGGACGAGGGGCCCATGGCAAGGAGATACGTCATGCCGACGGGGGGGTGGGGAGGGGCGAGGCAAAGCCAGCCCCCTCCCCCCTGGCAGGAGCACCCAGGAAAAACAACCCAATGCCCAAGGGCCCGCTCCAGGTGGGAGGCCAGGCCCCGGCACGAGGGAACGGGAGTACTGGAGAGGGGAGAGGGGAAGGGGGACAGCAACCTCCGAGCGGGGAGCCACCGTGCTAGCAGGAAAGCTAGCGAAGGGGGCGCGCAACAGAGCAGGGCCGCAGCGCACCCCCAACAGGGGGGAAGGCGCCAGGCAGGGGAGGGGGGGGATCACCCATCAAAGGTGGGAGAGCAAATGGGGACAGGAATGGGGGAGAGAGGGGCAATGGAGGGGTACACAGGGGTATCCCCGAAAGGGATAGAGCAGGGGGGGGGGGCACTCGGGGGGCGAGAGACCAGGGAGGGGAAATGCAGGGACGAAGGGACAAAAGAGGCCAGAAAGGGAATAGGGCCACAAAGTGCCACAGACAAGGGCTCGAAACAGGGAACTGCTGCAAACACCCACCCAGTACGGTCTGTGGGTGAAGGGGCCCCCCGGAGTGCAGGGGGCTACCCGCGTGGCGGACACACAGTGGACGGCCATGGCGGGTGTCCCCGGGACAAGGGGGAACCCCGGAGCGCAGGGACCCGACCGCATGGGGAGAGCAGTGATAGTGGACATCCTGGACGGCCCCCTAACAAAGGGAAACCCCAGAGGACAGGGGCGCGTCCACCGGACAAATATGGTTAACCCCACAGGAGCAAGGGGGCAGAAGCCCCCCACCAGAATAGTCACCTGGAACGTAAGGGGACTTAATGGCCCAGTGAAGAGATCTAGAGTCCTCACCCACCTTAGAAACATGAGGGCCGACATAGTCTTCCTCCAAGAGACGCACTTGAGGGAGCAGGACCAACTGCGGGTAAGAAAGGGCTGGGTGGGACAAACCTATCATTCCTGTTATGGGGCAAGGGCCAGGGGGGTGGCGATCCTGATTGGCAAGAGGACAATGTTTAGGGCGACAAAGACGGTTACGGACCCAGGGGGACGGTATGTCATGGTCAGCGGGGCCCTGGATGGGGCGCCGGTAGTCCTAGTTAACGTGTATGCGCCCAACTGGGACGACACGAGCTTCATCCAAAAGACCATGGCAGAAATCCCGGACATAGCGACGCACCGACTAATCATGGGGGGGGACTTCAACTGTGTACAGGACCCAACGACGGACAGATCAAACCCCAGAACGGGGAAAACCTCAAACATGGCAAGGGAACTCAGTCACTATATGGAGCAGATGGGAGCAGTAGACCCCTGGAGATTCGCCCACCCGGGGGAGAAAGAATTCTCTTTCTTCTCCCCAGTACACAACGTGTACACCAGAATTGACTTCTTTGTGGTGGGGAAAACGGTGCTTCCAGAGATAGACAAGGTGGAATACTCCGCAATTGTGATATCAGACCACGCCCCACACTACATGGATGTGCGGCTAGAGACGGGAAGGGCCCAGCGCCCCAAATGGAGGTTGGACGGTGCCTTACTAGCTGACAAGGCCTTCAGCGAAAGGATAGCGCGGGCCATAGCGGAGTACACTGAGATCAACCAAAACGGGGAGGTCTCACCCTCCACGTTCTGGGAAGCGCTTAAGGCCGTACTAAGAGGGAAAATCATAGCCTACAAAGCGCAAAGAGATAGGGAGGAAAGGGTGGCTAGGCAGAAGCTGGTCGACTCCATACTGGAGGTAGACCATAAATACTCCGAGGCCCCGACCGTAGAACTCCTGGCGGAGAGGAAAGAATTACAAAGGAACTTTGACCTGCTCTCCACCAGGAAAGCAGTACACCAACTCCGCCAGGCACGCGGGGCCCTATACGAACACGGAGACAAAGCCAGCCGCCTGTTGGCCCACCAGCTGAGAAAGCAGGCAGCCAGCCGAGAAATTGCGCAAATCAGAGATACCAGAGGCACGTTGGAAACAGAACCAGAGAGGATTAACAAAACCTTCAAGGCCTTCTACCAAGAGCTGTACACCTCAGAGCCCCCAACGGGGAAGGCTGGGATGAACCGGTTTCTTGACGGACTGGACATACCAGTTGTGGGAGAGGGCAGAAAACGGGATCTGGAAGCACCACTAGCACTGGGAGAGATCATGGACAGCATTAGCTCCATGCAGGCGGGGAAGGCGCCGGGACCGGACGGATTCCCGGCGGACTTCTACAAAAAATTTGCGACAGCGCTGGCCCCGCACCTGCGGGAGATGTTCACAGACTCGCTAGCTAGGGGCACATTGCCACCCACGTTAGCACAGGCCTCAATCTCGCTGATACCTAAGAAAGACAAAGACCCAACGGAATGTGGGTCATACAGACCCATATCTCTGCTGAATGCAGACGCCAAAATACTGGCCAAAATCCTAGCCAAGAGGCTAGAAGACTGTGTACCTGAGGTGGTCACAGAGGACCAGACGGGCTTTGTCAAAGGTAGACAGCTTACCGCGAACATCAGGCGCCTGCTGAACGTGATAATGACCCCCTCCGGGGAGAGAACACAAGAGGTGATCGTCTCCCTGGACGCAGAAAAGGCCTTCGACAGAGTCGAGTGGAAATACCTCATAGAGGTACTGGAGCGGTTCGGGCTTGGAACAGGGTTCACCGCTTGGGTAAAGCTCCTGTACAACGCTCCCATGGCGAGTGTACAGACCAACAATACCAACTCCCAATACTTCCAGCTGCACAGGGGCACCAGACAAGGATGCCCACTGTCCCCGCTGCTGTTCGCACTAGCAATTGAACCGCTAGCAATCGCGCTCAGGGCAGCAAAAAATTGGAGGGGGATCCGAAGGGGAGGTAGAGAGCACAGAGTCTCACTCTATGCGGATGATCTGCTCCTCTATATCTCGGACCCACAAAGCAGCATGGACGGAATCATCGCGCTCCTGAAAGAGTTTGGAGCCTTCTCGGGCTACAAACTCAACATGAGCAAAAGTGAGATCTTCCCAGTACACCCGCAAGGGGGGGGGGGGGGGCAGCACTAAAGGGGCTGCCGTTCAATCAAGCCCGACATAAATTCCGCTACCTGGGGATCCAAATAGCCCATGACTGGAAAGGGATCCACAAATGGAACCTCACCAGCCTGACGGAGGAAGTTAAAAAGGACCTGCAAAGATGGAACACACTCCCGCTCTCCCTCGCGGGGAGAGTTCAGACGATCAAAATGAACGTACTGCCCAGGTTCCTCTTCCTGTTTAGATCCATTCCGATCTACATCCCCAAGGCCTTTTTCAAAGCGCTGGACAAACTCATCATGGCGTTCGTATGGGGGGGTAAAAATGCTAGGATCCCAAAGAAGGTCTTACAAAAAACAAAACCAGGGGAGGGCTAGCCCTCCCGAATCTACAATTCTACCACTGGGCAGCAACAGCCGAGCGAGTAAGGGGATGGATCCAGGAGCCAGAGGCTGAGTGGGTGCGTGCGGAGGAGGCCTCCTGCATGGGAACCTCCCTCCGGGCCCTCGCCACGGCAGCACTCCCATCCCCACCCAAAAACACTCCAGCAGCCCAGTGGTGACAGCCACCCTCCAATCCTGGAACCAACTGCGGCAGCAACTTGGCCTGACCAAATGTCGAACAGGGCTCCCATCTGCAACAACCATAGGTTCACACCAGCACTGACTGACGCCACCTTCAAAAGGTGGAGGCAGGACGGGGGGACACTGACAGTCAGGGACCTATACACGGACGACAGGATCGCAACACTGGACGAACTGACAGAGAAGTTTCAGCTAGCTGGGGGGAACGAGCTACGGTACCTGCAGCTCAAAAACTTCCTACGAAAGGAGACAAGGACGTACCCACAACCGCCACGACAGACACTACTGGAAGACCTACTGGACGCAAGTATCCTAGAGAAAGGGAACTGTAGTGACATGTATGACCGACTGGTAGATAGGGACGACACCGTACTGGACGCAACAAGAAGGAAATGGGAGGACGACCTGGGGATGGAGATAGGGTGGGGACTCTGGAGCGAAGCACTGCATAGGGTCAACTCCACCTCCACGTGCGCAAGGCTCAGCCTGACGCAACTAAAAGTGGTACATAGAGCCCACTTAACAAGAACCCGTATGAGTAGGTTCTTCCCGGAGGTGGAAGACAGATGTGAACGGTGCCAAAGAGGCCCGGCCAACCACGCCCACATGTTCTGGTCTTGCCCCAGACTCGTGGAGTACTGGACAGCCTTCTTCGAGGTTATGTCCAAAGTGGTGGGAGTGAGGGTGGAGCCATGCCCGATAGTGGCGGTCTTCGGGGTTTCAGAACAGCCAGATCTATTCCTGGGGAGGAGGGCGGACGCCCTTGCCTTTGCCTCCCTGATCGCCCGCCGTAGAATCCTGTTTGGCTGGCGGTCAGCAGCACCGCCCAGAGCTGCGGACTGGCTGTCCGACCTCTCGGAATCTCTCCAAATGGAGAAAATCAAATTTGCCATCCGAGGGTCGGACGACGGCTTCCACAGAACGTGGGAGCCATTCATGCAACTGTTCCGGGACCTATTTGTGGCCAATGTACAAGAGGAAGAATAGTCGGGGGAAGGTAGCGGGAGGGGGGGGGGGGGGCTACAGGTTCGGTACGGGGGTTCGATGGCTAGCTAAGGCCCAAAACCAAACTAAATAAACATGTTGAGGGGGGGGGGGGGGGGGGGGGGCGGGCGCAGTTACTACTACGAAGATGCTTACCTGTAAATATGTATGTTAATTTTTGCGTGTTTGTTTGTTGTTTTTTTTTTGTTCTTTTTCTCTCCTAACAATTTGTAATTTGTTCAATATAAAATATGAAAACTGAATAAAAACATTTATAAAAAAAAAAAAAAATAAAAAAAAAACAGGTTGGTACTCTACTCATTGGAATTTAGAAGAATGAGAGATGATCTCATTGAGACATATTCTCGGGGGGGGGGGTGGGGGCGTGGGGAGATCCAACCCCGGGGAAGGCCCCCACGGTGGCCTGGCCCATGATCGGGGCGCACTGATCTGCGGGCGGGCCTGTTCTGTGGGGGCACTCCTTCCTTCCGCGCTGGCCCCTGTCCTGTTCCGCCACGGCCGGTGTGGAGAAGACAACCCCCTGCTCATGCGACAGAATACGCCGGCCGGTCTGTGCATGCGCGGAACCACACCGATGGTTCCTCACGTGCGCGAGATCACGCCGGCCCTTCGGCGCATGCGCTAATTCGCGCAGTCCCTTCGCCGCTGGCTGGCGCGGCACCAACCCCTCCGCCATCCACCTAGCCCCCGGAAATGCGGAGAATTCCGCACTTCCGGGGGCTGTTGACGCCAAAATTGTTTGCGCTGGTTTTCCCGCCAGCATGGGGACTTAGTCCCGCAAAAGGAGAATCCCGCCCTTAATCTCAGGAACGGAGAATCCAGTCCCTTGTGTATATTTTAGGCTGAGATAGACAGATTCTTGATCAGTCAGGGATTCAAGGGTTACAGGGAAAGGGCAGGAAAGTGGACGTGAGGAACGCCGGATCAGCCATGATCCTATTGAATAGTGGAGCAGGCTCAAGAGGCCTACTCCTGTTCCTATGACTTATGGTTCAAATTGTACCTGGCAATAAAATGCCCTTAGCAATGATGAAGCATCAGTAGAATGTCAAAATATGGGTTAAGTAAATGATCCTAACTACTACAATAATGGCTAAACCCTTTAATCATAAGTAGCAATCCCTTCAATATTTTTCCAACAATGAGTAGGGCTTCTCTAATTACTCTTTCAATGATGAGTTGAGCTCCCTTTAGCTTCTGAAGGTGAGTACAATTCCCCCTTTGACTGCCATTCTCCTCCCAATGATCGATTCCCTTGGTCACAACTCTCCTTCCATGATTGGCCCGTGCTCCTTCCTTTCCTGCAGCCTCGACAACCTTTTTTATACCATTTCCCCTTCAACAGTGGACAGGATGCTACATCACCAAGATAATCATGTGTTGCTTCTTGATAGCACCGTATGTTTTATTCTGCTTTTCAACAGCCCAACATATGTCCTTGTTAAAGTGAGTTTTTTCTCCGCCAACGCAGTTCTGGTTGAATTTGCAGCTTGAAAATTGTGTCAAAAATAGAACTTCTCTTCCTTACACAGATGAGAAGGGGTTTGTTACTTGAATGACAGTGAGTCCAAATGATTAGCATCAGCCGAATGAGCATTTGCCAATCCTGATGCAGTGCTGCATTAATATTCATTCCTGTGAAGCTGACTAAAAATAAAAAGAATTTCTGATACAAAAGGCTTCTGACATTCATAGAATCTCTACAGTGCAGAAGGAGGCCATTCAGCCCATCGAGACTGAACCGACCCTCCGAAAGAGCACTCTATCCAGGTCCGCTCCCTCACCCACCCCACCCTATCTCCGGAACACATCCCTGGAAACTAAGGGGCAATTTAGCGTGGCCAGTCCACCTAATGGATTCTGGGAGGAAACTGGAGTACCCGAAGCAAACCCACGCAGACATGGGGAGAAAGTACAAACTCCACACAGACAGTCACCCGAGGCCGGAATTGAACCCGAGTCCCTGGCACTGTGGGGCAGTAGTGCTCACCACTGTGCCACCATGCCACATTCCTAAGATTTTTTTCCACAACTGCAGCATAAGTGTTGCTCCATTTATTTCAGAGGAAACAATGGATTTTCAGCAGCTTTAAGCTGAAACATGACCGTATTGCTCAACCATTTGGGACATCAAACATAGAACATACAGTGCAGAAGGAGGCCATTCGGCCCATAGAGTCTGCACCGCCACACTTAAGCCCTCACTTCCACCCTATCCCCGTAACCCAATAACCCCTCCTAACCTTTTTGGACACTAAGGGCAATTTAGCAAGGCCAATTCACCTAACCTGCACATCTTTGGACTGTGGGAGGAAACCCGAGCACCCGGAGGAAACCCATGCAGACACGGGCAGACTCCGCACAGACAGTGACCCAGCGGGGAATCGAAACTGGGACCCTGGCGCTGTGAAGCCACAGTGCTAGCCACTTGTGCTACCATGCTGCCCACTTCTGAGTTGAGTCTGCTGGTACCTCATTTATCTCATTAACATGACCACTCTGCAAGTAGCAGATCTCCAGCTTCTGTCCATTAACACCTGCTCTGAACAAGGAACAAAGAACAATACAGCACAGGAACAGGCCCTTCGGCCCTCCATGCATGTGCCGATCACGTGTCCTATCTAGACCAACTACCTATATCTTTCTATACCCCGTCTGTTTATGTGCCTATCCAGAAAAGTTTTAAAAGTTGCTAACGTATCTACCTCAACCACCTCACTTGGCAGTGCATTCCAGGCCACCAACACCCTCTGTGTAAAAAACTTACCCCGCACATCTCCACTGAACCTTTCCCCCCTCACGTTGAACTTGTGCCCCTTTGTAATTTTCAATTCCACCCTGGGGAAAAGCCTCCAACTGTTCACCCTATCTATACCCCTAATAATTTTATAAACTTCTATCAGGTCGCCTCTCAGCATCCGTCTCTCCAGGGAGAACAATCCCAGTTTATTCAATCTCTCCTCATAGCTAATACCCTCCATACCAGGCAACATCCTGGTAAACCTTTTCTGTACTGTCTTCAAAGCCTCCACATCCTCCTGGAAGTGCAGTGACCAGAATTGGACATAGTATTCCAAATGTGGCCTAACTAACGTTCTATACAGTATAACTGTAACATAACTTTCGAGCTTTTATACTCGATACCCCATCCTAAGAAGGCAAGCATGCTTTCTTTACCACCATTTCCACCTGTGCTGCTTAAGGATCTGTGGACCTGCACGCCCAGATCTCTCTGTGTCTCTATGCTCCTGATGGTTCTGCCATTTATTTTATAGCTCCTACCTGAATTGGGAGCTACAAAATAAGATGCAAACTTATGCCCAGATTCTTATGCACTATCACCAAAGGTCATTATTTCACAAAATTAATGGTAACTTTGTTTTTATTTCCTCCTTATAAAGAATTGCAGTGTATTTTTTCACATCTTAATGTTCCCTGGGGCTGGTTTAGCTCACTCAGCTAAATCGCTGGCTTTTAAAGCAGACAAGCAGGCCAGCAGCACGGTTCGATTCCTGTACCAGCCTCCCCGGATAGGCGCCGGAATGTGGCGACTAGGGGCTTTTCACAGTAACTTCATTGAAGCCTACTCGTGACAATAAGCGATTTTCATTTCATTTCATAATGGCATCATAATCTTACAGTAACACTATTCTTCAATAATCATTTGATGGCTCCCAAGATTCACTCCTCCAGCATTAGTAAAGCAAAGAGGGTCTTAAAGGTAGACCGTCCATATTCCATGCTTCATTGCGGATGTCGATTGGTTACTCTGATTTTTACTTATTTAGCATAGTTTTTGATGTTCCTGCGTATGCGGATCCTAATCTGAGGCGGAAATTTAAGCTTAAATTCATGTTTGCAACATGCAGACAGAAAGCTAGCGTGATCTCTCCATGTCCAATCTCAAAAATTCTAGACGGAATTTGGATGAAAAAAGAACTTCAAACTACTCTAAGGGACTGCCGGTAGCACGGATGTGCGAAGTAGTTGCAGGAAAGGTGCCTCTCCTCTTGAAAACTGCAAATTAGAGGCTTTTGACCCGAAAATTGGTCACAAAGCCAACTAATCCCCCCTGCCCACCCTGCGTCCCCGTGTCGGACCTGATCGCAGGTCTGAGGCCACATTCTCCGCCGAGCGCCATTTCGGCGCAGAGGCTCGGAGAATCACAGCCCATGTACCCAAAGATGTGCCCACAAACCTGTAATGAGGCCGAAAAGATAATAAGCAGCAAGAGCCAAGAAAGGTAGGATGAAGGTGTGGACAGGAGAAGCGAGGAAGCGCAAGATATGGCAGTGAGGGAACCGCCGATGCAAACGCCGGCCTATCGACCAATAGAACAAGGATAGACATCCTAACACAGGAGCTCCTAAAACATAGAGACTACATAAAAACAGAAATTATGGCAATGGTAAAGTCAGCAGTCGCAGACGCCCTGGCCCCCTGACAAAGAGGGGCTGGAGAGGGCAGAGCGACTACTGGAGGCGCCGTTGCAGGAGCTTGAAAACGCAGCCACCGACCAAAGAGACCAAATCGCCTCACTGGAAGCAGAGGTGGCAACTTGGATGGTGGCCCAGGGAGCACTCTGGGCCAAAACAACTCTATGTAAGAGCAAAGTCCGGTTCGGGATGCCATACCCAACCAAACTGTGGGTGAAATACCAAAACAAGGAACACTACGCTGGGAGAGGCGGAAGAGTTTGTCCGGAATAACGGGCTGGGAAAGCAGCCAAAGTAATGGTCAGCTGTTCTTATACTTCCTATAGGGGGCGGAGCCCATACATGCTCCACATCTCCCCCTGTGGGTGAAGCCACACAGTGGCCCATAGATGGAGCCCACAGGGTTAATGGCATGACATAATGCAACACAGTATACTGGTGCATTACTAGTTCTTATACATTCACCACACAATGTTAAACATGGCGGCGGCTGGAACAAGGAAATGAACGGTGCCCTTTTTGGATGGTTCCCCAAACAAAGGGAAACCCCAGAGCATAGGGGCACATCCACATGGTGACTGTGGCTAACACTGCAAGATGGGGGGGATAGTCCCATCAGGTTAGTCACCTGGAACTTCAGGGAACTTAATGACCCGGTGAAAAGATCCAATGTCTTTGCCCATCTGAAAAACCTGATGGCCGACATAGTCTTCCTTCAAGAGATGCACCTGAGGAAGAAGGAGCGAATGAGGGAAAGAAAGAGCTGGATAGGATAGATGTACCAAGCGTGCTACGGAACGAGGGCTAGTGGGGTGGCAATACTGTTCAGTAAGAGGATGACTTTCACAGCAACAAAGACTGTGATGGACCCGGGGAAATGTATGCCATGGTTAGCGATGTCCTGGAAGGAGCGCCAGTGGTGCTTGTAAATGCCAACTTTGTAAAAAAGACCATTGCAGAAATCTCCGACATAGGCTCCCTCCTGCTTGTTAAGAGGCGGGGGGACCTTAAGCTGCGCTCAGGACCCAGGACGAACAGATCCAGCCCCAAATCAGGGAAACAATTGGCCATGGCAACAGAACTGAGCACCTTTAAGGAGCAGATGGGGGCAGTGGACCCACACAGCTTCACATACCCAAGGGGGAGGGAGTTCTCCTTCTTTTCCCAGATACCAGAGGCCTACAGCAGAATCAACTTCTTTGCAGTGGGGAAATCAGTGGTAGGGGCTGAATACTCCACAATAGTAATCTTGGACCATGCACCACACTACATGAATGTGAGGTTGGAGATGAGCAGGCCTAAACCACCCCCCCCCCCCACCCCTCATGCAGACTGGACACAGCCCTCCTCGCCGACAAGGTGTTCTGTGAAAGAGTGTCACAAGCATTCGCCGGATATATAACCTGCACCCAAAACGGGAATGCCTCACCCTCCACATTCTGCGAAGCATTGAAGGTGGGGTTCAGGGGGGGAAATAATAGCACACAGGGCACTCAAGGACAGGGAGGAGAGGGCGGCTGGGCAGCAACTGGTTGACTCCATATTGGAGGTGGATTGGTGGTTCTCCTTGGCCCTGACTGTGAGATGACTGGCGGAGGGGGAAAAAAAATTACAAATGGAATTTGACCTGCTTTCTGCTGGGAAAGCAGTGAACCAGCTCCACTGGGCACAGGGGACCTTCTACGAGCATGGAGACAAGGGCAGCCACCTAGTGGCTCACCAGCTGAGAAAGAAGCAGCCACGAGGGAAATACGCAGGTGAAAGATAGGAACGGCAAGCTAGTCGCAGCACCAGATGAAATCAATGGGGCCTTTGCGGTTTTCTGCTGAGAACTGTACACCTCCGAGCCCCCCGGAGGGGGACTAAAAGATGAAGAGTTCCTCGAAGGGCTGTAGATGCCAATCTTGGGGGAGGAAAAGAGTTATGGACTGGAAGCACCCCTAGAACTTGGGGAAGTCATGGAGAGTATTAACCCCATGCAGTCAGGGAAGGCACCGGGTCCAGACGGGTTCTGGGTGGACCTCTATCAAAGTATTTGCGCCAGCACTGCTCCCGCACCTGCGGGAGATGTCGAATGACTCCCTAACGAGAGTGACCCTGCCGCCAATGCTGGCACAGATCTCAATATCACTGATCCCCAAAAAAGACAAGGATCCGACGGAGCGCGGGTCATACAGACCTATCTCACTTCTAAACACTGACACCAAAGTCCTGGAAAAGGACCTGGCAAGGCAACTGGAGAGTTGCGTGCCACAGGTAGTCGTGGAAAATCAGAGGGCTTTGTCAAGAGCAGGCAACCAGCAATGAACATCAGGCACCTACTGAACATGATCATGACCCCACCTGGGCAGGGGACACTCGAATTGATCATCTGCCTAGATGCTGCGAAGGCCTTTGACAGAGTCGAATGGAGGTACTGGAACGGTTTTGGCCCAGGATTCATCTTGAGGGTGAAAATACTGTACAGCGCTCCCATGGCGAGTGTCAGACAACCTCCACCAGCTCTGAATGTTTCCAGTTGCACAGAGGCATGAGGCAGGGATGTCCACTGTCATCGCTGCTATTTGCTCCCGCAATCAAGCCTCTGGCCATCGCTTTCAGATCAGGAAGGGGCGGAGATGCATCCTAAAGGGGAGACAGAGAGCATAGAGTCTCACTCTACGTGAACATAGAACATACAGTGCAGAAGGAGGCCATTCGCCCCATCAAGTCTGCACCGACGCATTAAGCCCTCACTTCCACCCTATCCCCCTAACCCAATAACCCCTCCTAACCTTTTTGTACACTAAGGGCAATTTAGCATGGCCAATCCACCTAACCTGCATGTCTTTGGACAGTGGGAGGAAACCAGAGCACCCGGAGGAAACCCACGCAGACACGGGGACAACGTGCAGACTCCGCAAAGACAGTGACCCAACAGGGTATCGAACCTGGGACCCTGGAGCTGTGATGCAATTGTGCTAACCACTATGCTACCCCCTACGTGGATGGCCTACTCCCCTACGCCTTTAACCCGCTGGAATAATGGAACTCCTACGGGAGTTTGGAGCCTTCTCAGGTTACAAACATCACCTGGGCAAGAGAAAAACCTTCCCTCTGAACCTACAGGGGCAGGGAGCAGAGCTGGGGAAATTGCCGTTCAAGCTAGCCCAAACCAAATTCCGATACCTGGGGATCCAAATAGCCTACAACTGGACACGGATCCACAAATGGGACCTGACGAGTCTGGTGGAGGAGGTAAAAGGTTACCTACAGAGCTGGGACTCGGTCCCGCTCTACCTGGCTGGGAGGGTGCAGGCCATCAAGGTGAATGAGCAGCTCAGATCCCTCCCGATCTTAATTCCCAAGGCCTTCTTTATCAAAGTTGTCAATCTAATCATGGCATTGTATTAGGGGGGAAGAGCCTGAGGATCAGGAAAAAGGTTCTACAAAGAAGGAGAAAAATGGGGGGCCTGGCACTCCCAAACCTCCAATTCTACCACTGGACAGCTGCTGCAGAAAGGGCATGGGGATGGGTCAAGGAGCCGGGGGCTGAATGGTTTAAGATGTAGTAGAGTTGCTGTAGGGACACATCCCTTCAAGTGCTGGCCATGGACTCGCTCCCATTCCTCTACCTAGATACTCAGAAAACCCAGTGGTCGTGGCCATACTTAGTATGTGGAACCAACTGTGGCACCACATTGGTATAACCACAATGTCCGTCATAGCCCTCATCTGCAAGAACACAAATTCACCCCAGCGACGATGAATGCCTCCTCCCGATAGTGGAGACACTGACAGTAGGGGACCCATATCTGGACAGCAGAATGGCGACACTGGGGGACGCCACAGACAAGCTACAACTCTCGAAAGGGAACGAGCTAAGATACACATAAATTAGAAACTCCCTCCAAAAGCATACGCCGACCTTCCTCCAGATAACAGGACACTCACTATTGGACAGACTCCCGATCATGGGCGAACTAGGGAACGGTAACTGCGCTGATATGTCCGGACGACTACAAGAGGAGGAACGTTCACCCCTTGACGAGACACGGGAGGAATGGGAGGAGCAACTGGGTATGGAGATAGGGGGAGGAGTCTGGAGCGACGCCCTGAAGAGGGCGAACTCCATCTTCACACCGCTCAATAGCAGCACGGGTGGCACTGTGGGTCTCATTGGAACGGGTCTCCGCTTCTGTCTCATGCCTCCACAACGGTGTCATTAGTCATGTGTTCAATGGGTAAGCCTTTCCCCAAAGGCCAACCCGTCATCCTGGGTGGTCCTTGAAGACACCAGGCATCTCCGAGTGCCCCAGGATGTAACTGTCATACACGCTCACAGGGTAGCAGGCACAGACATGCTTGATTCTGAGGTGGTGGTCGCATACGATCCAAACATTCAGGGATTGGAACCCCTTCTTGTTAACATAAGGGATTCCCTGATGGCCCAGTGCTTGCCAGGCAGCATGCATGCCATCGATCATCCCTGGATCGGGGCATCTACGTGATGGCAATGAATCCTGCACTTACCCTTTGGCCGCGTGAGGATCCTCAGTGCTGAAGCCCTGCTTGATTGTTGGCAGCCGCCTCAATGGTGCTTATGCTCCTTGAGTTCAGGCAAACAGTTCAGGCATTAAAGGTTGCTGGGCATGCAGTGCACTAATCATCCTCTCAGACATGGCACCTGTGCCTCGAAGAGGCACTTGAGAGCTGAGAATAGTTTTCTTTATTCAACGGTCAATAGTAGCAAAGATTTTAAAATCAACTGCCCAACATTCCACATATCACATGGACTGTTAAACAACAAGAAAATGTCACCGTTCCATATTGCTACCAATACTAATCTGTATCAGCTCACTTTGACAAAAAAGCAAACAGAGGGAATCACCCCCACAGGTTCCTCAACAGAAACACAAGATAAGCCTGAGAATGTGTTATCATGTCCAGAACTTTGTCGTAGAAATGATCTGCCTATCAATGTGTTAATTGTTCCATGTATCAGTGCCATTCTCCGTCCAGGAGCCGCAGCTATGCAGGCCCTCCCACACAGCCCAATCTCACCGGAGGCAAATCCTGGCATCCACATATTCCACCGGTGCTCAAGGTGCAGTTGAACATCCTTGACTTCCAGCGTGTTTGACCCACAGCGACGTGCCTATTACATGCAGCACTCACCACACCAGCAACAAAATCATCAGCAATCTGCAAAAGCATTTCTTCAATGGTGTTAGCAGGTGGCCCATTAGGAACAATATCGTGCACCAGGTCCCGCAGCGTCTTCTTGGGTCAAACCGGATTGCCTTCTGAGCTCATACATCCCCCTGAGCCCAGTGTTCCAGCACCAAGATATCTTGGAAACAATTGTCCTTCTTTCCGGCTACAGAAAAGAAAGGAAACAGCAACAGCAGCCTCCAGGCATCTGCAGCCACCAGCAGGAGCAAGCAGCAAACACAACCTGCAGCTGTGAATCACTCGGTCACTGTCTGTGTGGAGTCTGCACATTCTCCCCGTGTCTACATTGTGAGGGCACTCCGGTTTCATCATAGAATTTACAGTGCAGAAGGAGGCCATTCGGCCCATCGAGTCTGCACCGGCTCTTGGAAAGAGCACCCTAGCCAAGGTCAACACCTCCACCCTATCCCCATAACCCAGTAACCCCACCCAACACTAAGGGCAATTTTGGACACTAAGGGCAATTTATCATGGCCAATCCACCTAACCTGCACATCTTTGGACTGTGGGAGGAAACCGGAGCATCCGGAGGAAACCCACGCACACACGGGGAGGATGTGCAGACTCCGCACAGACAGTGACCCAAGCCGGAATCGAACCTGGGACCCTGGAGCTGTGAAGCAATTGTGCTATGCACAATGCTACCACATTTCTCCCACAAGTCCGGAAAGACGTGCTTGTTAGGTGAATTGGGCATTCTGAATTCTCCCTCTGTATACCCGAACAGGCACCGTAGTGTGGCGATTAGGACATTTTCACAGTAACTTCATTGTATCGCTATTTACCATACCACCAATGGGACAGGACACTGCTAAATCTGCCTGGCACAACTTTCAGGCATTCAAAATAATTGCCCTACGACTCCCTCCCCCACCCCCATGCCCCGCCGGACCCACCATCTCCGCGTGTCAGTTACCCAGAGGATACAGATTAAAGACAAGTTGTAAAATAGCCAGGGGGCGTGATGAGATTATTTTTATATACAGTGAGTTGTTCTGATCTGTAATTCACTGTCTGAAAAGGTGGTGGAAGAAGATTCGACAGGAACATTTTCCGTTCTCAAAATAAATAAATAAATGCAGGGATCTGGGGAAAGAGCAAAGTAATGGGATGGTCTGGATTGACTTTTCAAAAGAGCCAACACTGCTCCAACGCTGTGTAGCTCTAAATATGCTGCTGAAATGCAGTTATTTAAAATAATCTATTCCTTTTCCTCAAAAGAACTTTCTGGGACAGTTGCCTACGTTTTCGTCGATTTCCTTCAAGATGGATCGTAGCCATTCTTGAGCTCAGGAAGGATGTTCCCTGGTGTGATTTTTTTTAATTGGCTTTGCTGAAGGATTCTTCTCACTGTATGTTTTAAAATTGCCAGCTTTTGGAAGCTAAATGATGAGGAGGATTGGAGAAGTTGCACGATTAATTTATTTTTAAAAAGTGATTTGCATTTGGAATTACAGTCGGCGCCAATCTTAATACGTTCAGAGGGAGGAAAGCCCACTCACACCCTTCAAAAAGATAATTCTCGTGCTTACAGCATTCATTCTCCCTTCAGTAATGCTTAAATCTGCCAACTGTTACGGAAGCACAGAAACATAGAAAATCAGAGGAGTAGGCCATTCAGCCCTTTTAGTCTGCTCCTTATTCAACGTGACCTTGGCTGGTCTTCGACCTCAACTCCATACACCAGCACTCTCCACATATCCCTTGACCCCTTGTTCTCCCCCCAGCCAGAGGAAACAACACCCTACACCCAGTTGGTCCATCCCTGTGAGAATTCTATACGTTTCAATTAGATCCCCTCTTGTTCTTCTAAATTGTATTTTACTGGCCTAGTCAACCCAATCTCTAGTCATACAACAATACTGCCAACCCAGGAATCAGTCTGATGAATCTTTGCATTCCCTTTATGGCAAGTCGTTGTAAAGGAGACCTAACCTGCATATAATGCTCCAGGGCAGCATGGTAGCGTTGTGGATAGCATAATTGCTTCACAGCTCCAGGGTCCCAGGTTCGATTCTGGCTTGGGTCACTGTCTGTGCGGAGTCTGCACATCCTCCCCGTGTGTGCGTGGGTTTCCTCCGGGTGCTCCGGTTTCCTCCCACAGTCCAAAGATGTGCAGGTTAGGTGCATTGGCCATGATAAATTGCCCTTAGTGTTCACAATTGCTCTTAGTGGGGTTACTGGGTTATGGGGATAGGGTGGAGGTGTTGACCTTGGGTAGGGTGCTCTTTCCAAGAGCCGGTGCTGACTCAATGGGCCGAATGGCTTCCTTCTGCACTGTAAATTCTATCTATGTGTGGTCTCACCAAGGTCCTGTACAGCTGAAGTAAGACATCCTTGCTCCTGTACACAAGTCCTCGTAAAATGCAGGCAACACAATATTTGCCTTCCTAATTGTTTTATGTACCTGCATGCTTGCTTTCAGTGACTGTTGTACGGGGACTCCTAGGTCCCATTGTCAACATTTCACAATCTATCACAATTTAAATAATACTCTGCTATTCTCTTTCTCCAGCCGAAGTTGGTAACTTCACATTGATCCATGTTATACTGCATCTGCCATATACTTGCCCACTCACTGAACTTGTCTAAACCACTTGGAACTCTCTCACTATTCTCCTCACCATTCACATTCCCACCAAGTTACGTTACCAGAGGAAGTAGTTGAGGCATTGTATATTTTCAAGAAATAGTTAGATATAGCACTTGGGTTGAAGGGGATCAAAGGATATGGGGAGGGGGAGGCGGGTTTAGGCTATTAAATTGATCCGCCATAATCATAATGAATGGCAGAGGAGGCTCATAGGACCAAATGGCTTCCTCCCGCTCCTATTTTCTATGTGTCTGTCTGCTGCTCTTGCCCTTTTGGTGGTCATGGTTTTGGAAGGTGCTGTCAAAGGAACTTTGGTAAGTTTCTGCAGTGCATATTGTAGATGGTACACACGGCTGCTACAGTGCCTCAGTGGAGGGGTCCAGCAACACTCCCCTTGGTCTTCCCTCTGCCAAACACTGCCTTTCCCCTTCATCTATCTCCTTGCTTCTCTGCCTGCCATCATGAGCCGTCACCCTACCACACCCACCTGCTTTGCACAGCCCTTTTTCCACATTACCCCCTTGCCTTCGTCAGGCCATTAATCCCCAGGCAACAATGCACTCCACACCCAGTTAAACTTCAGGGGCACTATTCGGCGGTCCAAAGTTAAAGTCCGATTGTGGGCGCGTTTGGCAGGGGCTTTCATGACAGCCACGTTGGTGAGATTGTGCCCCACCTTCAACACCAATTAGTGCAAAAAGTGAGGCTCATGAGGATCTTGACATTACTGGCTGCCTCACCATCTGATTCGCCCGACTCGTGCCTCGGCAGTGTAACCACCTGGGGTGGCCACGTCCCGATTCCAAAATGGACACTCGCAAAGAGTGCAGGGAAGAACGGACAACACTAGAGAAAACAAGCAGGTGCAAGGTTTCCTATGTATTAAGATTGGCAGAACCCAGACAGAACTGAAACCAATAGCCATTAGCATATTAATGAGCTATCTCCGGGGACAAAAAGAAACATTGAAACAATCGAGACCAGGGCAGACTCCCCGGCGCCAGTGGAGCTAAAACAAAGGCAGGCAAACGGTAACATAGAGCCTGCCCAATGATTAGGGAACAACTCCGGTATTGGAGAAAATCAATACGAACGATTGGGACATGGTCCAATTAATTGGGACCAAGTCCGGGGCCCGCCCAGAAGGGCTTGAAACCCTGGGGACTGTAAAACAGAGCCCCCAAGTTCAGTTCGCTCTCTTGGAAGCCCCGGGGAGCTCTTGGAAGAACTCCCACCTTGGCCTTTGGCTCTCAGCGACGAGAGGCCCGCCAAGCATCAACCAAGTAAGTCTAAGGTCAACGCACACTACGAGCTAGGCACTACTAGCTACTATTCCGTACCAGTTCGAAGCCAGCAGTACCAGAACCGGACAACGGCCATTGTTCCTCTGACTGAGTGGGCCACTCGAAGCTAAGTATAGGCTTTTAGTAGCAGTTGTAGTTTAGCGAGTAGAGTTTATGCATGAGCAATAATTGACTGTGAGTGTAAATAAACGTGTATTGATTTCAAACTTACTAGCTGTTGTATCGAGTCATTGATCAGTACTTGGTTTTGAACCCTGTGGTGGTATCAGAAAGTACCTGGCGACTCTTGAGCAAAGGTAATTAAAACAGAGCAAATTAAGGGAAAGCATAACGAGCAACAGAAGCTCACCGCTAACAAGGGGGAGCTGCTTTTAAACGCTCCCTCACCACTCTCTCCCAGTCAACGCACAAGCATGGCAGCGAGCAGACCTGCTCTTCGCTTTGCGGATGTCGACCTCACAAGGCTTCTCGACGTTGTGGATGAGTGGTCGTCCTCCCCAGTCCGCCGAGGGGGGTCAGAGGGCCAGTAGCAGCATGAGCAATGCTGCCTGGGAGACAGTAGCAACAGCTGTCAGTGCAGACAGCATGACCAGGAGGAGCACCGTCCAATGTCGCAAGAAGATCAACGACCTTCAACGAGTTGTAAGGGTAAGTTACCATCTCTCTCCTGGCATCAGTTTCGCCTACCACCCCACAAATTCCCAAACCACCTCCTCCCCCCCACCCCACCAATCCATTGACTGACACTTCACACCCTCCTCACACCCGATCTTCAAGCTTATTCTTCAGAACCCTCTGGCACCCACCAGCATAACCCCTTCATGTCCAGTGGTGCCCACACATGCCACCGACTATAGACTCCTCTGACCAATCAAGTGTGCGGCTCAAAATTCCCTCTCTTTGTCCCCACAGGAGAAGATAGCCGATAATAAATGGGAAACGACTAAGACAGGGGGACGATAAATCCCAGAGATTTGAGTCCTCACCCACTATGGGGAAAAGACTCTAGAAATCATGGGGTTGCTTGAGGAGAGAGCAGTAATCGACAGCGAGGTTGGCCTGCACCAGAGATGTGAGGATACACTGCCCTTTCATCTAGATGAGTGTCTCAAGTGAGTTGTTCATGCCTCACAAATGATCCTTCTCTCTCAATGACCACATGTCCATTGTTTCATCGTTTCTCATCGTTTGATGAGGCCGGGCCATCCGGAGTAGCCCATCCTCTGCCACCCAAGATAACACCTCAGAGGAGAGCTCACCCTAACTGTTCGGGTGGCGACCGCAGTGGAAAACCTGGAGCACAATATGAGTGTCCTGAATGGTGGTGTCCAAGTCATGGCTCAGTCAGTGACGACCATGGCTGAGGGCCTCAACATCATATCCCAGTCGCTGAGGAATGTGTCCCAGGTGAAGCTGGACAATGCGGAGGCACCATAGAGCATGGTCTTGTCACTGAAGACCATCACTGGGGGCGTTGACACCATGGTGCAGACAATGGGAAGCCTCCAGGACTGGCATTGCCAAATGACTTAGAGGCCTCTGGAGCTCACACCAGCTGCCCCTCCATCCCATGGACTCCCCCAGGGGCCTATGGGCATATCAGGGAGGAGGAGGTGATGGAGGCCAACCCAGGTCCTGCCACCAAGGAGACAACAGCAGTCACCAGTTCTTCGGAACCGCGCCCCCTCCTGATACCGACACATCTCAAAGGCAGCAGGCACTTGCCCTTGACACACCTGTGACACCAGTAAGTCAGCCAGAACCCTCCTCCTCCAGGCCCTCCAGAGTGCGTCCGCCAAGGGCATCAAAGGCCATGGAGCACTGAAAGCAGCAGTCTGACTCCACCTTGTCATAATAATATACACACAAGTATATGATGGTGCACAGACAGACATTGATTGACACACAGGGTGACCAATGAACACATAGAACACAGCAGCCAATCACCAGACAGGACACAGCCATTATAAAGCCAGACACTAGTTTCCCGCTCTCTGGGGATGCAGCCTCTGAGACAGCCAGAGCCTGTGAGCAACAACTCGAACATCCACCATGTGGTGGTAAGATAGTCTGGTCAGGTTAGCCTCAGGTCTCCAGTCAACTCAGCATAGTGTCAACCCACAGTTAAAGTATGTTTAATAGTTAAGAGTTTAATAAAATAAAGTTGCATTTCTCCAAGTGTTGGCAGCCTGTCTCTCTCACTGCTATAGTAAATGCAGTCCTCGCAGACCCAGCATATCCAACACATCACACCTCTGATGTGCATCTTGGAAACACACCTGGACATAGCACTAGAGCTGGGAAGTTCAAGAAGAGTGAGGAGCATTGAGTGGGCACTGATGAGGTCACTATCCGTAGCAAGGGGAATGGAAATCTGTCACAGCAAAATGTTCATTATTTAAACATGTCATACCTGATACATGTGACGCCTCTGTCACGGTAATCGTCACAGGGGGCCTGCCCGCACCCTCACCGTTACACTCCCTCCACCCTCCGCCCCCTGTTCACAGTGGTCCAAGATCTAAAGTCCCCCTCCGTCATGAGGATGGGTGTGAGCGCGCTGTCAGCAGAAAGACAGCAGTCAGATTTTGGTAGAAACTAAGGAGCAGCAGAGCTTTCCTCACTGTGATTCATCATCACTCTCTTGCCTTGTGTAGTGACCCGCTGACAGTGCCAACACAGGCCCATCACCCTAGAGTGATGTTACCCAGCCCCTTGGAGGGGGGAACATGGTGGTCAAGGAGGGGCAATGTTAAGGAGGGTATGGGAGGGAAAGGGGGTGAAGGGGCGGGAGCTGGGGGCGGGAAAGGGGGTGGGCTGTTGAACTCACGGTCACAGCCACGTCCTAGAAGAATCTGGAGACGATGAGGGACTTTCTGGTTCTCTTGGACCCTAGCCACAGCCTACCCTCCATCCTCCAGCTCCTCTACGGGCTCATCCTCCAGCCCCTCCTGGACTGCCTCATCCTCCTCCTCAGGTGCCACACATTCTTCTGCGGCATCTGCTGTCCATCAGCGTATTGAATGACCAACAATGCCTGTACACCTTGGGCCATCACTGGCCTCCTCTTCTGGGTCATTCCTCATCGTGAAGGGCAGCGGGTCTTCAGAAAATGTGGTGACCCCCTGCACATAGTACCAGCCTCCCACCAAACCTACCAAGCGAGCAGCAAAACAGATCATTAAGTACATGAAGAGAAAAGGAAATAAAAGAAAATACATAATAGTACAACACAAGGTACACAATGTAACTACATAAACACCGGTATCGGGTGAAGCATACAAGGATGTAGTGTTAATGAGGTCAGTCCATAAGAGGGTCGTTTAGGAGTCTGGTAACAGCAAGGAAGAAGCTGTTTTTGAGTCGTGCGTGTTCTCAGACTTTTGTATCTCCTGCCTGATAGAAGAAGTTGGAAGACTGAGTAAGCCGGGTGGTATGGATCTTTGATTATGCTGCCTGCTTTTCCCAGGCAGCGGGAGGTGTAGATGGAGTCAATGGGTGGGAAGCAGATTTGTGTGATGGACTGGGCTGTGTTCACGACTCTCTGAAGTTTCTTGCGGTCTTGGACCGAGCAGTTGCCGTAACAGGCTGTGATGCCGCGAGATAAGATGCTTTTATGGTGCATCTGTAAAAGTTGGTAAGACTTAATGTGGACAGGCCAAATTTCCTTTGTTTCCTGAGTTCACATTTGACGAACCTGTTGGAGCTTTTTGAGGATGTTGTCATAATATGGGTTCTTTATACTGCAGTACTGATGTCTCATTCATAAGATCATGAGATTTGTGTGTTTAAAAATAAATACCTTTATTGGTAGGCTTTAACCATTTAAAATTCCAAGTATGGTCTTGCATGGTGCTACTCCCAATCCGCAGGCTAGGCTGTTACAGAATGTACTTATAGATTCTTCTCTGACCATGTGACCACATGCATCACACTGTGGGTGGTGCCACACTCCAGTCCTACATTAACCCTTACTCTGCTGAGCACATTTACATTATAATGCATGCAGTCACAAGTCATCACATCCCTCTTTCTTTTTCAAAGACATTTCTCCTTTCCAATAGAGAATACAATACAATGTTTACTTCCAATCACAATACAACATAGTCACTGTTCTTTCACATCTTAGTCTGTCGCATGTGAAAGAACAGTAATAGCACTCAGTGTTTCGGGTACTTAGGTTGTGTGATAAAGTTTCTTCACTGCCAACAGGATATTGTAATAATTGAATCAGTAATAATTTTGAAGATAGCTTTTCATGCCTTTCTCTTCTTTAATTAATTTTTCAAAGACTTGTCTAGATAGTCCATTGCTTTAGTTTGCCTGCCAAAAGAGTTTATTTTCCTTACTTTCTTAAGTTTCGGTTTTATAACTGAGAGCTTATTCCTGACAGACAATTGCTCAACTTCCAAAGACATTCTTTTGATAAGTTAATATTTGGTTCTTTTCCTTTCCAGCATTTCAATTCAGTTTTTTCTTCGTCAACCAATTTATCGCATTGGTGTCTGTGCATTGGTGTGACCACTTCAGCAATCTTGTTCCGGCATGCAATCTCAGTTTCCTTGTGTGCGCAAATTGCTGATTCCACTGTCAATTTAACCACATTGGTTAATTTTTCATTGTCAAGGCTCCTTACTCCAATTTGTTTCTGAAGGTTATGAATAGTTTCCTCGGATTGCGTTTTGAGACTTGACAGTTCCAAATTCTATGCCACTTTTATAAGCACTGCTCAGCTTAGTCTCTTCATTAAACATCTTCTTCTTCAATTCTTTCCTGGGCTTTTAAAACATTTTCTATGGAGTTTTCTATGCTTTTTTATCGAGTTTTGTTTATTCTCCTTTGTGTTCATTGATTTCTCCTTAGCTTAATTTTGTAAATTTTTGCAACTTCTTTTTTCTCCAAGTTTGCTGTCAGTCATTTCATCTTGTTTTAATGTCTTCTCAAGAGCTTTACTTCTCTTTACTGATTCCTCTTCATGTTCAATAATTGCCAGTTTCTTTTAGACGTCTTTCGGTGCACTTCCTCTGGGCTATTTCATTTCCCTCCTTCCGTTCAGATAGCTGCCCTTCAATTCTCTTTTTTTTTTAATCTTATTTTACCCCAATTTCATTTTTTTTAATCTCAATTTTCCCCAATTTTTAACAGCATTGCTCGGAGGAATAGATGTTCAGAATATTTCTTAAATGGTAAGACATTAGAAAACCGAGATGCGCAAACAGACCTAGGTGTCCTTGTCAATGAGTCACGGAAGGCGAACTTGCAGGTGCAGCAAGCAATTAGGATGTTTAATGATATGTTAGCCTTGAACGCAAAATACTTGAGTAGCAAAGTCTTGCTTCAATTGTATAAAACCTTGGTAGGTCACACCTGGAGTAATATGAGGAATTTTTGCACCCTTACCTTAGTAATGATATATTGCCATAGAGGGAGTGCAATCAATGTTCACCAGACTTGTTCCGGGGGTGGCCTTATGAAAAGAGTTTGAGGAAACTGGGCCTGTCGTCTCTAGCGCTTCAAAGAATGAGAGGTGATCTCATTGAAACCTACAAAATACTTAGAGGGATGGATGGGAGAGATGCAGGTAAGATATTCCCCATGGTGGGTGCCACTTAAAACCAAAATGTGTTTTGCTTTACTCAGAGGGTTTTGGATCTTTGGAATTCTCTGTCCCAAAGGGCTGTGGAATCTCAGTCAGTGGGGCAGCACGGTAGCATGGTGGTTAGCATAAATGCTTCACAGCTCCAGGGTCTCAGGTTCGATTCCCGGCTGGGTCACTGTCTGTGTGGAGTCTGCACGTCCTCCCCGTGTGTGCGTGGGTTTCCTCCGGGTGCTCCGGTTTCCTCCCACAGTCCAAAGATGTGCGGGTTAGGTGGATTGGCCATGCTAAATTGCCCGTAGTGTCCTAAAAAAAAGTAAGGTTAAGGGGGGGGGGGGTTGTTGGGTTACGGGTATAGGGTGGATACGTGGGTTTGAGTAGGGTGATCATTGCTCGGCACAACATCGAGGGCCGAAGGGCCTGTTCTGTGCTGTACTGTTCTATATCTAAGTAGGTCTAAAACAGAGATGCTCAGATTTCCAAATACCAATGACATAAGGGATGAAAGCCATTGAAGTGCATGATATTGATGACAGAGCAGGCTGAATGGCCTAGACCTGCTCTTATGTTCCCGTATTGTTATTGCTTCTTATTGATGCCCTTTTGGAGTTGTGCATGGCCAATGTGCTTTAGAGACAGTGCGCATACACTGCCAGCCGTGCTACCTGCTAGAGTTGTACTTCTTAGCACTGCCATTCAATGGCAGTCAGTTCACTCCAGCCTGCTTCCCAAGGCAGGATTAATCTCATCCACACATGCCAACTCAAATTGGACTTGGCTGTACTCTTCCCTACAACAGCATAATCCATCAACGCTATCTCCCACCCATGAGCCTTCCGATCCATTTCATTGCCTCTTTGAAATCCAACCAAAACAGAAATGGCTGCTTTCCCATTCATCAGCTGCTTGGCTCCCTCACAATAATCAAATAAAGAAATAAGAAGATTTCTGTTTGAGGTACAATACCCGAGAAATAGCATTTTACTGTCTGTCTCTGCAATCAAATTCATTGAGTTGTATGAAATTCCTGTAGAATACGTAAGGAATAAATGCATTGCAAAATGTTATACCTTGCTACTTCAAGTATAAGCAGCTGTTTGACTGGATATTAAATTTTAAACACTGCCAGTTAACCTCTCTGAAACTGAAAATATACTATTAAAAATGTGGGCCCGATTTTCCGTTTCAGAGACAGGGGGCGGGATTCTCCGACCCCCCACCGGGTTGAAGAATCGGCAGGGGGCGGCGTGAATCCCGACCCGCCGCTCCGATGCGGATGCCGAATTCTCCGGTTGTCGGGTGGGGGCGGGGATCACGCTACGCCGGTCGGGGGCCGTTGGCAGCGCCCCCCCCCCCCCGGCAATTCTCCGGGCCCCAATGAGCCGAGCGGCCGCCCGTTTTTGGCCAGTCCTGCCGGCGTGAAATGGACATGGTCTCACGCGGCGGGACCGGGCTTGGAGGCCGTCTAGTTGAGTCCTCGGTGAGTGCGGGGGGATCAGGTCCCGGGGGGGCCGCCACGCTGGCCAGGCCCGCGATCGAGGCCCACCGATCTGCAAGCGGGCCTGTGACGTGGGGGCACTCATTCCTTCCGCGCCGGCCTCTGTAGGGCTCCGCCGTGGCCAGCGCGGAGAAGAAACCCGCTGTGCATGCGCAAGAACGCACCGGCGGTCCTGCGTATGCGGCAGAACATGCCAGCAGTTCTGCACATGTGCTGGAACATGGCGACCCTTGGCACAGCGCCAACCCCTCCGGCGCCGGCCTAGCCCCCGGAAGAGCGGAGGATTCTCTCTGGCCCGGCGCCGGAGTGGTTCGCACCGTTCTTGGTGTTGGCATTGGGCCATCGCGCCAAGTGCGGGAGAATCCCGCCCTAAGTGTTGACACCAGGACTCATCCCAATCAACAAGTTGGCAGCATGGAGAGCGGCACCGGTTCATGGATGCTAAACCTGAGACCCTGCTAGACGCTGTGGAGGAGAGACGGCCACCCTGTACAATGGGTTGGGAAGGATGTTGCCACCCACCACCATACATCGGGCCTGGGTACAGGTGGCAGACACCGTTAATGCCGTGGGCCCCACCGCCAGGACCAGCCAGCAGTACCGCAAAAAAACAGTACAACCTCCTCAGGGGGGCCAGGCTGAGTAGGCGGTACTGTGCCCCTGGCACTAACCCACATCCAACACACCTCTACCCTTGCTAACTCCACACACAGAGGTCGAGTGCACCCTATCCTGCAACCCATGCCAGCACCAATACTGGCCGCCGTGGCTGGATTCCCTGGCCATGAAGGCCACCAGTTACCCACCCCCTGTGCTGCATGCATCCAATTGCCTGACACTGTGTTTTCTATCTCTACCCCCCCCCCCCCCCCCCACCCCAGAAGCAGGCAGTCCACAACCACCAGGAGAGGGAAAAGACTGGAGGGGGACCGTCGGACCTCCGGCCCCTCACCGCAGCGAAGCAGCAGACACTGGACTTGGTTGGTTAGCTTGGAGAGAGAGGGAAATCGCAAAGGTGGCGGGCGGCATTGGGAGAGCAAGTGAGACCACATTAAATTGCAGTTACCTATGACATGTGTGCCATCATCTTTGAGGCCGGTGCCTCTGGGAACGTGATGATCCCCATTAACGTATAAGTTTGGGGTGCATAGATTGTTAGAAGTATCAGCTTCTGCTTGTTTTCCCCCGTGATCTCACTCACAGTGAAGAAATAGTTGAACCATTCGCTGTACTAGCTCCATTGGTCAAATGGGATTAGGTTACTGATATTAGGCATTTTCACTCACGTTTTGATGGTTCCTGTCTCTCTTTGGTTCTTCTTTCTTTTTCTAATTGTTCCTTCCTTCCCCTTCTGATTCACAAAGTACTCCGGCTGTGATTGAATCTTTTACCTCATCGCCAATGTGGTGGCTCGAGAAATACTCTGGAGGCTTTCTGTAGTAACAAAGGGGTTTAGTAACAAAAGGCAAAGGCTGGGATTATGCAGGTACAGTACACAATGGTATGGCTCTTTTCTCTTCAGCTCCCGGATCCACACTGCCCTGGTCCCTTCTTCCAGGGCTCCGCGCTAACTCGCTATTGGCCAGGGTTTGTACGCTCCCGCGCAATTGGTCCCGAGCCGGTCACGTGGGCCGCCAGGTCCATCCCTTTAAGGGTGCCATGCTACCACAGTTGTCCTGTTCACTCAGGTCACAAATGCCCTGTAGAAGGTGCTATTTCCATCTCCAACTAACAAGAACTTGGTACACAAAGTCTCATGGACACTGTGAGTATGAGTCCAAATAACAGCAGAAATAGCAAATTAGTTCCAAGTCAAAATGGTGTGTGGCTTGGAGTGGAACTTTCAAGTCCTGCATCTGCGGCTCTTGATCTTCTAGGTGGTCCAGATAATAGATTTGGAGGATGCTGTCGACGGAGTCTTGGTGAGTTCCTGCAGTGCATCTTGTATGCGGTGCACACTGTCGCCACTATTTGGTGGTGGGAGTGAATGCTTAAGTTGGTGGATGGCGGGCCAATGAAATGTTCCAGTTTACAGCCAGCTGATTAACCAGTTCAAGAGTATTTTGCCTATTGTGTTTCAAAAATACTTTGATAAAAAGAAGTGCGGAAATTCAGAGAGATTGCTTCTAAAACCAGCAGGTGATTGGAAAAAAAATCTTTTCGGCAGCAACAACACTCAACAAGCTCGACACCATCCAGAGCTAGGAGCAGACAATTTGTTTGGCATCCCATCTGGTTTAGCACACTGGGCTAAATCGCTGGCTTTTAAAGCAGACCAAGGCAGGCCAGCAGCACGGTTCAATTCCCGTACCAGCCTCCCCGAACAGGCGCCGGAATGTGGCGACTAGGGGCTTTTCACAGTAACTTCATTTGAAGCCTACTTGTGACAGTAAGCGATTTTCATTTCACTTCATTTCATCGACCATCTTAAACATTCACTCCCTCCATCACCAACACACAGTGACATCCGTGTGGCCCATATAAAGCGTTTTTTTTTTCAAACTTCTTTTCCGGGACCCATTTTTACCAACCAGCCAGCCTTCGGCACCCACGCTGGCCGACCTTCGTGACCCACGCAGGCTGACCTTCGCGACCCATATTGGCCGACCTTCGCAACCCACGCCGGCCGACATTCGCAAACCACCATTTTCTCTTACCTTTACTGCGAGAGGTGAACCTGCTTGGTCCTCATTTACTTGTTTGCTGCTGACAAAATGAAGGATTCGCAATCGTGCCCAAAGCACGTGATGTCAGCGTTCAGGGCACATGACCTGCTCTGCCTCGCTTCAGGCAAGAAGATTGCATTGAAATTTTTTTTTAAATCTTCTCCTGGGTCAGCACGCTGACGTCAAGAAGAGACAGTGCTTTTCACTGGGTTCTGTGCATGCGCAGTGCGCCCACTATTCTGCATTTTTTAGCTGGTCATGGCCATCATTTTTAAAGCCGCTCGTAGCCGGTTTTGTGTCTGCGACCCTCCCGACACCCACCCGCGGGTCACGGCCCCCACTTTGAAAATGCCTGATATAAAGGATACACTGCAGCAACTCGTCAAACCTCCTCCAACAGCATCCTCCAAATCCCCCGTCTCTACCACCTAGAAGGACAAGGGCAGCAGATGCATGGGAACCCCACCAGCTGAATTTCCCCTGCAAGTCACACGCCATCCTGACTTGGGAATAATTTGTTGTTCCTTTGCGGAACTCTTTTTCTAGCAGTACTTTGAGTGTACCTACGATTAAAAAGGCGGTGCACAACAATCATCTCAGGAGTAATTAAGAATGGACATTAAAAACTGACCTTGCCCGTGATCCTGAGATGGAATAAATAGAACAAAACATAATAACTAGCGCTTAGAGAAAGCATTTTTCACCCCAAGTGCTGTAGTCAGACAGAAATAGTGAATGTACATCTTTCCTGCACGTTGACAAGATAAAATGGTCACGCAGCCTGTTATTCTAAAGATTTAACTTCACGTAATAATTGATTGTCAAGCTGAGAAGAGGGGGAACTGTAGCCAAGTTCCTCTTCAGGAATCTTCAAAGATTTCCTTGCTTCAAGCGCCAAAGTGTAAAATCTATATTCTCAGAACACTAAGTAGCTTGCCAAGTAAATAATGGTTGTCAGACTTTAAGCAGAGCTCATTCACCCTACCTCTCAATCTTACAGTGTTAACATCTTGCATATCTCACAAATGCATTCTTGTCACTCACAAATGCCTGTTTCATTCAAAATATAAAATGAACAAAACACCTCGAGACATCTAACTCATAATTATTTGGCACAAATAGCGCTCCCCTGAGGAATAGGTAGAAATAAATTGGAGGAAAAAACCCCTAACTCGAGGTGAGTGGGCCATTAAAATGTTTGAGTGAGGGTGTCTGCATTTTTCAATAGGGGAGGAAGGGCTGCATAGTGTCCTATCATTATTGTGTTCTTAGATCAGAAGTTAGGGCTAGGCTATCAAAGGCTTTGAGTCAAAGATGATTAAATAGAGTCTGAAACCAAAAAAGAAAATGCTGGAAAATCGCAGCAGGTCTGACAGCATCTGTAGAGAGAGAAAAGAGCTAACATTTTGCCACACTGAAGTCCTTGGGAAATAACTGTTTTCCGTATTTAAAACTGTTCATTAAACAGGCAGCAAGAAAACCTGTCTATAGCTGGCAGGGTCCTTCTTTACCCAGGGATATGGGTCTTGATGATGTAATCTGATGAATGCCACGGCAGCATTTCTGCCAATTGAAGATGAAAATGAAAATGAAAATCGCTTATTGTCACGAGTAGGCTTCAAATGAAGTTACTGTGAAAAGCCCCTACTCGCCACATTCCGGCGCCTGTTCGGGGAGGTTGTTACGGGATGGCTGGAGTGGTGGTAAGGGGGGTGGTATTCATGGCCAGAAGTACTTCATTAAACTTTCCTTGCAGGGTCAGGAGGAGCAGGAATCTTTCACTGGGTCCCACAAGGAAGGCTCAACCCTCTCCTGTTGGAGGTTCACCTCCCCGCACTCCTGTTTCCCAATCATGCGATTCCAAGGGGATGGTCCCAGCAGCCAATCATAACATCTACTTTGTGCCAGTAGGAACATCTCCACTGTACAACTTTCCTTCACTTCCTGCCCAATATGGATAGGATTTACGCAAAACTATTTTGCATTTTTGTTATAACCCCAATGGAGGTCCCAGGATCAGGACCATACAGTTTCCATGACCTCCCGGAATATGAACTGCTCATTTAAGGGGCCAGAGCTTCCCCTTAACAGGGAGAGAGCCCCAACTCACATAAAAACCCCAGAATGCGTTCAGGTCGGGAAAGGATTTCTTCGTGGAGTGGAGGAGATTTGAATTTGTATCATAACAAACCTTGTTAATTTCTACCTACCATCTCTGCGTCTTGCTTACCGCGGATTCAACAATTTATGGGAGGGGTGGTTTGGTGCATTGGCATTTCTTAGTGTAGTTGCACTTGAACAGGAAGCAGCACAGGTCAAAGCATTGAGGCACATTGTCTAGTTTTGCTTTCTGCAGGGAATCCTTGTGGGAGTCATTGGCAAGTACATAATTTATTGTCTGCCTATAGTTGCCTTGAGAAGGTGGGGCCCGTGGATGGAAGAAAGAGCTGAAAAATGCTGGTTCCGTGGGCAACCATCAATAGTCTTCATAGTGAGTTAGGTATTGGACTGAGGCCAGGTTATGCGAGTTCAATTTGAGCTGAATAGCCTCAAAGAATGGGACCAGGTTGACTGGAATTTCCCCAGCATGAGTAGAGGTCAAATGTCACTCTTTACAATTAGCGTATGTCTCACGTGTTTGAGTGAGGGTGTCTGCGTTTTCCAATAGGGGAGGAAGGGCTGCATAGTGTCCTATCATTATCGTGTTCTTAGGTCAGAAGTTAGGGCTAGGCTATCAAAGGCTTTGGGTCAAAGATGATTAAATAGAGTTTGAAACCAAAAGAGAAAATGCTGGAAAATCTCAGCAGGTCTGGCAGCATCTGTAGAGAGAGAAAAGAGCTAACGTTTTGAGTCCAGATGACCCGTTGTCAAAGCGCTAAGTAGAGTCTGTTCAGGCATGATTCAATTGAATGTTAGAAAAACACGATGAAGCTCAATGGCTCCTCCTAATCCTATTTAACAGGCTCGAGGGACTCAATGATCTCCTTTTATTTATTCTTTCAGCACGGTAGCACAGTGGTTAGCACTGTTGCTTTGAAGCACCAGGGTCCCATAATCGATTCCAGGCTTGGGTCACTGTGCAGAGTCTGCACGTTTTCCCTGTGTCTGCATGGGTTTCCTCCGGGTGCTCCGATTTCCTCCCACAAGTCCCGAAAGGCGTGCTGTTAGGTGAACTGGACATTCTGAATTCTCCTTCTATATCACTGTAACAGGCGCCGGAATGAGGCAACTCGGGGCTTTTCACAGTAACGTTATTGTAGTGTTAATAAAGATTATTATTATTATGTGGGCATTGCTGGAGGGTCAATATTTGTTGGCCCTTTGTAACTAACCTTAAGGAGGTGGTGATGAGCTATTTTCTTGAACCACTGTAGATGCACCCACAGTGCTGTTAGGGAGGGAGTACCAGGTTTTTGACCCAGTGACAGTGAAGAACAACTTTTGCATGGCCAATCCACCGAACCTGCACATCTTTGGTCTGTGGGAGGAAACTAGAGCACCCAAAGGAAACCCATGCAGACACGGGGAGAACGTGCAAACTCCACACAGACACTCACCCAAGGCCAGAATTGAAACTGGGTCCCTGGCGCTGTGAGGCAGCAGTGCTAACCGCTGTGGCACCATTGCCGTAATGATGAGCTGTTGGCTGTTAGATGTGGCCACTCGCCTGTCCCGTCTAGGGAAACAGGCAGGCTTACTGACACCCTATAGGCTTCAGGATGATGTCCTTGGATGCACAGTCTGCTTGTCAATTCCCCAAACCTCTTTGCCGCCCCCCTCTTTGATTTCTGACATGCTGGGTTGCAGGTGGGGAGGGGAGGGGTTGAAAGAGGCAGGGGGCGTGGTGCCCTGTCAATTATATGGGGGGGGGGGGGGGTGTGATGCCCTATCAATAATATAAAGTGGGGGCTGGGTCCCTCATCATTGATATAAGGTGGGGGGGCAGGGTTCCCTGTCAATTATATAAATTGGGGGCGGGGTCACCCGTCAATGATATAAGATGTTGATTTTCTGCATGCATTTACCCAAAGCCAGGTTGTAAATATAACATCTCAAACTCCTTGAAGGCTTAAGCCGGAGGATTTGGACCTGGCAGCAATTATTCTTTTAAGGTGACCTTGTGCATTATCAAAATTCCAATGAGTGCCAGCAAACAAAAGTGTCCCTTCTGTGCACTTCCCTGTGATTTGTTTTATACCGTGAATGATAGGGATTTCTGTGTCTCTATGTATTCTCTCCTCCTCCCAGGGATAAGCAAGTTTGATTTAACTCTTCATTACTGTACTCAGTGAAACATCAAACATTCAGGACCCATAAAGAATCTGAAGAGTTTGTCACCTGTCAGGAGGCCATGCGCCTGAATATAAATCGGGAGTTATGGATTTGGAAAGAAATTAAATTGTATCCATAAACATTTTGATATAGAGATGGACATTCTAACCGTTTCCATCGACGGGGCCTTCTGGCCCTACCGACGGACACTTCCTGTCATGGGTCAACGGCGGTGGAGGGTGATAACTTCAGGAAACCCCATTGACAGCTGGACCAGCAGATCCCACCACTGGTCAATAATGGCCATCTATGCCAAAGTGAAACATGCCACGGGGGGGGGGAAAGTCCCGCCCTATAGAGTTTTAAAATGTGGATACATAATTTCTTATTTTTCCAATTAAGAGGCAATTTAGCGTGGCCAATCTACCTACCCTGCACATCGTTGGGTTGTGGGGGTGAGACCCACACAGTCATGGGGAGAATGTTCAAACTCCACACAGACAGTGACCTGGGGCTGAGATCAAACCTAGAACCTTGGCGCGGTGAGGCAGCAGTGCTAACCACTGCACCACCATGCCACCCAATATGGATATATTTTTATTAGGCTTCAAGATGTTTTAGCAATGGTGTCTTATCTGGAAGGACTGTTTCACATTTTGTTTCATACTACATAGTTGGGAATTTCAATCTTTCATTAAACATTGCATCCCTCTAAGAGGATGAGGTCATTCAGTCCAGGACCTGTTATATGATCATTCCAGATGACCCCACAACCAAAAGATCAGATCTAAGCTCTGCAGTCCTGACACATACAGTCATGAATGGTGGAGGACAATTAAAAAAACTCACTGGAGGAGGAAACTCCACAAATATCCCCATCTCCAATGATGGGGGAACCCAGCACATCATGTAAGAGACAAGGCTGAAGCATTTGCAACCATCTTCAGCCAGAAGTGCCAAGGCAATGTTCCATCTCGGCCCCCACCTGAATTCACCAGATGTCAGTCTTTGGCCAATTCAATTCATTTAACGTGACATCCAGAAATGGTTGAAGGCACTCGATACTGCAAAGGCTATGGATCCTGACATCATCACTGCAACAGTGCTGAATTTGTGCTCCATAACTAGCCGCGACCCTACCTGAGCTGGTACAGTACAGCTACAACACTGGCCTAGCTACCCTGCAATGTGGAAAATGATCCAAGTATGTCCCTTCCACAAACGCTGGGCAAATCACATCCAGCCAGTTACCTTCCCATCAGTGTACTCTGAAACGTCAGTAAAGTGATAGAAAGTGTTTTCAACATTTGTCTGTGGTGATAAGCCTGTGAATAATATTGTACACACTGAGTGATGCAACCTCCAACCAGCAGATGGCATCAGACATCAGTGATGTGACATCCGGCTCTCGGGAAAAGGTTGCAAGGCATACACCAGGTCAGTCGCACGTAAGGGTAGTTCCAGGAGAGTCTATGTAACTCAAATAGTAACTTAGTGTGTATAGCATGCTGATTGTTACCTTGCCACGTCTAAATCTATAAATCATCATTCTAGTTAAGTCACCAGCAGTTTTGTGTGATCATTGCAAAGACCAGGGGCGGGATTCTCTGACCCCCCCCCCGTTGGAGAATCGCCGGGGGCCGGCGTGAATCCCGCCTTCGCCTTCTCCCGAAGTCACCGGCACCAGAGATTCGGCGGGGGGGGGGGGGAGGGGGAATCGCACTGCGCCTGTCAGCGACCCCCCTCCCTCCCCCCGGCGATGGGCCGAAGTCCCGCCGCTGTCATGCCGGTCTCGCCGTCGTGAATCAAACCACCTACCTTACCGGCGGGACCAGGCGGTGCAGGCGGGCTCCAGGGTCCGGGGAGGGGGGGGCGGGGGTGCGGGGCGATCTGGCCCCGGGGGGTGCCTCCAAGGTGGCCTGGCCCGGGATCGGAGCCCACCGATCGGCGGGCGGGCCTGTGCCCTGGGGGCTCTCTGTTCCTTCCTTGTTCGCCATAGTCTTCACAATGGCGGAGGCGGAAGTGACCCCCTCCCCTGCGCATGCGCGGGGATGACGTCAGTAGCTGCTGACGCCCCGGCGCATGCGGGGACTTCCGCCGGCTGGCAAAGTCCCTTCAGCCCCAGCTGGCATGGCGCCAAAGGCCGTTCCCGCCGGCCGTCAGGGCGCTAACCACTCTGGCGTGGGCCTTGGCCCCAAAGGGGCGGAAGCCGGGGCGGCCCGACGTCGGAGTGGTTCACGCCACTCCATCCCGCCGGGACCCCCAGCCCCGCCGGGTAGGGGAGAATCCCGTCCCACATCACAGAACACAACATGGTACCAGGTCTGTTGAAAATTTGAAGGTAACAGTAGAAAAGATGAAGTGAAACTGGCTGAAGTACGAAAAGGAGAAGATTCTTCCACTGACCTGGTGAACTGCGATCATTGGCGACTCAACGCAACAAACAACATTGAAGTTTGAGATGGAAGGTTTAAAGGCACCCCACCAGATTCAAGTCTTGGGAACGTAGAAGAAAACGGATTCATTTTCAAACAGCAGTTTAAACTCTGTATCTCAGCCCTTGGCCTACAGGCACAGCCTGACAAAAGGTGAATTGCGTTGTTGCTCACGGTGGCATGTCCACAAGCAATTGAAATCAACAATACATTTGCTTTTGTTAGCAAAGAGGAGAGCAAGAGATATGATGAAGTAATTAAGTACGTCAATCGGCATCGCTCTCCGAAAAAAAAATTAACATTTGAAAGATACATTTTTTGTACGCGTACCCAGAAACCAGGCGAATCTTTCAATAGTTTTGTAACTGACTTGAGTCTAAAGGCCCAATCCTGCAATTTCAGTGATCTAAAATCATCAATGATTTATGACCAAATGGCATTTGGTATATCGAATTATAAGCTCCGTGAAAAGTTGTTACGCGAGGAAGACCTGAAATTGGAAAACCGCGATTAAGAATAATCATGGAGCGAGTTGGCTGCTCAGCAGATCAGCACGCTTATTCTGAAACGTTTTGGCGCCAACATGGAAGATGATGCCAGCGCCATCACCACTGTGACACAAGTCAATACGAAACGTGGTCTCAGTGTAGGTGGCCATTTTAAGCGGCTGACTGGAGCTGCCACCTAATGCCAGAAATGTGGCAACCGACATGGCCCACAGCAATGTCCAGCATATGGAAAAGTATGTTCCAGGTGTGGCTGGATAAATCATTTTGCGAGGGCGGCACGGTAACACAGTGGTTAGCACTGCTGCCTACGGCGCTGAGGACCCGGGTTCTGTCACGGCCCTGGGTCACTGTCCGTGTGGAGTTTGCACATTCTCACGTGTCTTCGTGGGTTCCACCCCTACAACCCAAAGATGTGCAGGTAGATTGATTGGCTACGTGAAATTGCCCCCCTAATTCGAAGAAAGAAATAATTGGGTACTCTAAATTTATTTTTTTTAATCAATTTTGCAAAACAATGTTTTTTGCGTCCTATAGTGGACCAAATGTGGTCAATCAATGCAGTTGATGAGGTGACCCTTGATGAATTATTTTTCATTGATCTAATCTCAACCAAGGACACGATGAGCCCGAACACAAAAGAGGAAGAAGTTTTAATGACCAATTGGAACAACAGTACTATTCCAGCTGATACCGTCAAAAACAGATGGACAATTCCAGTGATGCTAAACGACACACTGATAAAATGCAAACTCGACACGGGAGCCAAGGCAAACCTCCTCAGTGTAGGTGATCTGCACGGCCTGCGATTGCTGCCGAAAGTCGTAACCCAACCAAAAATGCTGTCCAACTACAGTGGGAATGAGTTTAAGACGTTGGGGGAATGTGACCTCGAAGCATTGGTACACAACAGGAGACACAACGTACCATTCTCCAGTTTGGACACAAAACATGAGCCTATCCTAGGGGCTGATGCGTGAGAGGCCCTGAACCAAGTGGAGCGGCTGTATGTTCCAGTCAGCGAGCCAACAAAAGATTACAGCGATTCGCAGCTGAATACAGTGGCGCAATTATGCGATGAGTGCGAACGATAGTGAAAGTGGAGGAAGATCAACCAAAGATAGAGATGGAGGATCCGAAGGACACTGCAGAGGTCTGGTTAGTGGTCTTCAAAAATGAGGATATGCTCAGTCATATGATACAGGAGCAGGATGAGCCCATATTAAAGCATCTACAAGACGTTGCCATAAACCTCTCAGATCCCGGACAGCCAATGAGCTTCACTCTGGAATTCAAGTTTGAATCGAATGAGTACTTCACGACTGAGGTGCCGTCCATGAGGCTCCCACCGGTGACTGATCCCCCCACCAGGGGGTCCACGGACTGTCAGCAGCCGCCACCGGCCGTTCCCGACGGTTGATAGGTGATTAGAACCACGCCATCAGGAACTCGGCCAGTTTTCCTCGGAGAATCGCGGGGGGTGGGGGCGGGGGGGGGGGCTTCTGTCAATGGCCCCCTGCCTACGCATAACAATTCACGCGCGAGAGACCCCCGAGGAGGGGACCGGAGAATCGCGGGAGCGGCGTCGGACCGGGTTTCGACGTAAATGCCCAATCTCCACCCCCGTGCCAATCGCGATTTCGCCGCCACGGCTCGGAGAATCCAGCCCAAGGTCACAGAACACGGCATTGTCAAGTGCCACCTTAACACCAACAGCCTTATTACAGCCTTGGTCCAAACAGGGATTAAAGAGCTGAACTCAAGTGGTGACATGGCAACAGATGCAGTGCAGTCCAAGGTTCCTTGGATAGCACCTACCACCTAGAAGGACAAGGGTACAAGATGAATGGGAACGCCACCACCTGCAAGTTCCCCCCCCTCCCCCACCCACTCCAAACCACGCACCACTGTAACTTGAAAATATATCGCCTTGTTGCTCTGTTTACTTGCTATAAATATGGCGGTTAATAAGGTCGCCTTTCTCAATCCTAATTATGAGTACACTTTCAGAGTCACCAGGTATCTCTCAATACCGCCACAAGGTTCAACCCAAATATTGATCAAAGAGCCAATACACCAGTTAGTTAGTTCAAAGTCAATACTATTTATTTACACACAGTAAGATCTACTCATGCACGATAATACTACAAACTAAACTATCTCTATCACTAACACCTATACTTAACTTCGGGTGCCCACTTAGGTCAGAGGAACAATGGCCGTTGTTCAGATCTGAGGCTGTTGGGTTCGAAGAAGTAACAGGAGAACAGCAAAGGTCGTCCGTCTGGTAGCGAGCGTTGACCTTGAACTTACTTGCTTCTGGTGGTGCTGGTGGATGGGTCTCTCCGCTTTAGAACCGAATCCAAGAGGATGAATCTTTGGTGGGGATTCCTTCTTATACTTGGAGGGGCTTTGCGCGCTTTTAGGCAGGCCTTAAACTTGGTCCCAATTAATTGGGCCGCTTCACGATCATCGTCATCGATCTAAACCAATAAAGGGGTGGGTGCCCTGATGGCTGGGCGTGTCCTAGGTGGCCGTTGGCCTTGCTTTGTTTGTGTCTTTTGGTTGGGGTAGTGGCACTGGGATGTCTGAGACAGTATCGGCTACTTGAGTATTAGTCCTTTGTTCCTCGGAGATGGGCCCTCAATATGTAATTCGACCCAGAGTTTCGATTCCGTCTGCTGACTGCTTTCCAAATATACATTCAGGCTCTGTGCCTGCTTGTTGCCTAGTATTGTCCATATTTCCTTAAAGTCTCTGTGAGCGTCCATTTTGTATACCGAAAGTGGCCATCCCAGATGGCTACGGCCTTTCCTTCACTGTCGCTGGGTCAAGATCCTGGAATTCCCTCCCTGACAGCACTATGGGTGTACCTACAACTCAGGGACTACTGCCGTTCAAAGCTCACCACCATCTTCTCAAGGGCAGTTAGGGATGGGCAATGAATGCTGACCTGGCCAGCGATACTCAAATCCTCTGAACAAATAGTATTGTGGGTGGCACGGTAGCACATTGGTTAACACAGTTGCTTCACATCTCCATGGTCCTAGGTATGATTCCCTGCTTGTGTCACTGTCTGTGCAGAATCTGTATATTCTCCCTATGTCTGCTCTCGCCAATGCTGACCCTCCCCTATTTTTGTACAAATGGCTATCCCATGACATGATGATGTGTGATTTACGTGAATATCATTTTTGGAAGGTACAGATGATTGAGGACTTTGTTGTCATGACTTATGAACACATCTGCTCCTTCGTGTTAACAGCGTTCCAGTGTTTGACTCTGCCATTGGCGTACTTCCAATTTTAAATATGAATCCCTGTCCCACTAAATAGCTTTTGAACATGTCAAGCCTGACCAAGGTGGCAATTTTACTCACAATATAAAATGTAACAAGATAATTTCAAGTAGGAACTCCACAACCATCAAATACAACCAAGGAAAGACTTGCATTCATGTAGCACCTTTCAAAACCTCAAGGCATCTAAAGCCCTTTACACTCACTGAAGTATAAAAATAACATCCCAGATGACTGTAGGCTTCCCTCCCCTTTGAGGGGCACGGGAGAGCTGAGTGGTGGCAATTTAACCTGAGGATCACCACACCTCAGGCAATGTTGAGAATGCAGGGCCTTCATGAATAACCTCAGTTGGTACAGGAATTGAACCCATGCTGTTGGCCTCACTCGGTATCATGAACCAGCTGTCCGGCCAACCGAACTAAACCAGCTCCCATCCCAAGCTCAATCGCTGTTGTAACACAAAACCTTTTTTTTTAAATTTAGAGTACCCAATCATTTTTTTTCAATTAAGAGCTAATTTAGCATGGCCAATCCATCTAACCTGCACATCTTTGGGTTGTAGGGGTGAAACCCACACAGCTCGATAGCACAGTGGCTAGCACAGTTGCTTCACAGCTCCAGGGTCCCAGGTTCAATTCCCTGCTTGGGTCACTGTCTGTGCAGAGTCTACATGTTCTCCCCGTGTCTGCGTGGGTTTCCTCCGGGTGCTCCGGTTTCCTCCCACAGTCCAAAGATGTGCAGGTTAGGTGGATTGGCCATGATAAATTGCCCTTTGTGTCCAAAACGGTTAGCTGGGTTATGGGGATAAAGGGGATGGGGTGGAGGCGTGGGGCTTAAGTGGGGTGCTCTTTCCAAGGGCTGGTGCAGACTCAATGGGCTGAATGACCTCCTTTTGCACTGCAAATGCTATGACTCTAGGACACAGGGAGAATGTGCAAACGCCACACGGATAGTGACCCAGGGCCAAGATTCGAGCCTGGGTCCTCAGCGCTGAAGTCCCAGTGATAACCACTGCGCCACATGCCACCCCCTGTCACACAAAACCTGACAATATATTTGTAAAATCAGCTTCTGAGAATTTGCTCTGCTCAAGTATGTTTGTTGTCAGGATTGTCAAGATGTTTTGTAGCTGTACAATTTATGAGGTACACTACTTGGAACTTTGATATATCACACATGGGCCCATAACTCAGGGTGGCAATCTCGGTGGACACCCACTCTCAACAGACTTACCCACATTGGCATTCAAAGCCCTTGTCTCGCTCAATCTTCCTCACTCAGGCTGGTCGAGGCAGGAGCAACAAAACTCCGGCTGCTTCAGCGTACAGTAATTGGGGTGCAGAGAGGTAAGAATCGCCCCCTTTTTATGGCACAAGCTGCTTTAAAGGAAATTTTTAATGAGACAATTAAAAGGTAAGTGGTTCCAAAAAATGGGGGGATTGGGAGGGGGGACAGGGGTTGAACCGGAGATGGGGGGGGGGGGGGGCAGGTTGGAAAGGCGGGAAGGGGGTGTTATAAATTGAAAGGTGGGTGAATGTACCCCGACTAACCATGACCGGTTTGCAGTAACCATCTTCAAATCAGACACGTTACACTATGAGGTAGACAAAGGGGACAAGCGTCAGGTGAAGGTCCAACGCATGTTTATTGAACACTTTATCAAGGAAAAATAATATTTATCAGACTCTACTATCGTACTTTAATTAAACTCTAACAAACACCATCAATCTCTTCACAGGACTCTTCAGTAAACAGTCTTAAATCTCAAAGTAAACAGTCTCAAATCTGCACTAGTTATCGACTTCTGACACCCGCTTCCGAGGATTGGCTACACCCTATCCGCACGTCCCTATCACTGCGTTTGAACTGTTTATCTGGAAAGACTGGTAATAGCCGTTCAATAAGGCTGGAGGAGGCTGTTCCTCAGTCTTTGAGAGTTGGCTGGTGATTCAGGATCTGTCGTTATCGATTTAGGCTTCCCATCCCGTCTAGGGTCTGGTTCTGGTCTTTGGGTCGTCTCACCAGGGTGGTCTTCTGGGTCTGGTCAATCTGATGCAGCACTCCCCCAGCAGGACTGGGTGTGTTAGCGTTAATTTGTCATTTGGTGACGGAATTTGGAGGGTTGACTGACAGCTCAGTGAATCAATGGGAAGCAAGAATCAATTGGGGCAGCACGGTAGCACAAGTGATTAGCACTGTGGCTTCACAGCACCAGGGTCCCAGATTCGATTCCCTGCTGGGTCACTGTCTGTGCGGAGTCTGCACGTTCTCCCCGTGTCTGCGTGGGTTTCCTCCGGGTGCTCCGGTTTCCTCCCACAGTCCAAAGATGTGCAGGTTAGGTGGATTGGCCATGCTAAATTGCCCTTAGTGACCAAAAAAGGTTAGGAGGGGGTCACTGGGTTACGCGAATAGGGTGGAAGTGAGGGCTTAAATGGGTCGGTGCAGACTCGATGGGCCGAATGGCCTCCTTCTGCACTGCATGTTCTATAAAAATAAAAATAAAAGTCTGGCAAGTGGATATTTCCACTCTTGACACTGGAGCAATGTTGTTATTCTTAACATTTTCTTTAATTTATTTACAGAATATGAACATCACTGACAAGGCCAGAACTTATTCCACATCTCTCCTTTCTTTCTCCACCAATAGCTTTTTAATCACTTTTGTTGAATTCCTCTCCTCCCAGGTTTCCCTTTTCCATGCAGTTCTGTCCAGTTTGATCTCACCTCCCATTTTAATTGAGAGTGCCTCAATTTAATAAGCAGTGAACAATGGCAGCCTCCATGAGAAGTATTGTTCCCCAGGGGGCATAGCCAGAGGCGGAGTCCCCCAGGGTTCCAAGCCTCTTAAAGAGGCTTGTGATGATCGGAATACATTGTCCCTTTAAGAGGCTTGGAACCCTGGGGGACTCTGCCTCTGGCTATGCCCTCTGGGAAACAGTACTTAAGATGAGACGCCATTTTGCGAGCACACTTCTCATGGAGGCTGCCATTGTTCACTGCTTATTAAAGCCTTTGATTACTGACCTAACTTTCGTGTCGTAATTGAGAGTGCCTCACTGAGTCTTTAGTTTAGTTCTTTTTGGCAGTAAGCATTTATCTACTACACTGACCGGGAGGCGGTGTTTAAAATTCTTTTGAGAGAAAAAAAACTTGCCGTGTGAGGAATGGTTGACGACTCTGGGTCTGTACTCATTGGAGTTTAAAAGAATGAGGGGGGAGATCTTATTGAAACTTACAGGATACCGCGAGGCCTGGACAGAGTGGACGTGGAGAGGATGTCGCCACTTGTAGGAAAAACTAGAAGCAGAGGACACAAGAGTTATGGGGAGAAGGCAGGAGAACGGGGGTGAGAGAAAAACATCAGCCATGATTGAATGGCAGAGCAGACTTGATGGGTCGAGTGGCCTAATTCTGCTCCTATGTCTTATGGTCTTATGACTGATGCTCGCCACAAGGTACAAGAAGCTGGAGCTGCTGTGCTGCATGGCTGCCAGATGAATGTGCTCGCTGGAGATGCTGTTGAAGAAGGTGAAAAGGTAGAGAGCGCTGGGGCTCCAGGTTGTCCTTCTTCACCCTTTTAAAAAAATATATATTTTTATTGAACTTTAACATTTTCATGGAATCATAGAATTTACAGTGCAGACGAAGGCCATTCGGCCCATCGGGTCTGCACCGGCCCTTACAAAGAGCACCTACAGAAGCCCACGTATCTACCCTATTCCCGTAACCCAGTAACCTCCACTTAACATTTTTTGGACACTAAGGGCAATTTAGTATGGCCAATCCACCTAACCCACACATCTTTGGACTGTGGGAGGAAACCGGAGCACCTGGAGAAAACCCACGCAGACACGGGAAGAATGTGCAAACTCCGCACAGACAGTGATCCTGCCGGGAATCGAGCCTGGGATCCTGGAGCTGTGAAGCAACTGTGCTAACCACTATGCTAACGTGCTGCCCACGGTGAATCAAAAATGTACAAAGCAAAACAAAACCAACGCATTTATCAAAAAATTAGAAACAACAGTTACAGTAACCCTAGTAATAGAAATACAACCCAAACAATCCGCCACCACTTACTAACCTCCCTTCCCCAATCCTCCCTCACCTCCCCACTCTAACAGCTAACAGTTACTAATTCCTTAAAGTGCAATATGAAAGGCCGCCACCTACAGTAGAACCCTTTGACTGACTGTAAACTTAATCTTCTCAAAGGTACAGAAACTCCAACTCACCTAGCCATTCTGAGGCACTAGGTGGCACTGCCTGTCTCCAGCTCAGCAGAATTTGCCTCTGAGCAATCAACTAGGAGAATGCCAGGGCGTCCACCACCGCACCCGTCCTCAACTCCGGCTGGTCAGACACCCTAAAGATAGCCAATAACGGGTAGGGCTCTAAATCAACATTTAGGATTGCCGATATGGTGCTGAAGGAGGACACCCAAAATCCCACCAATTTGGGACAGGACCAGAACATGCGCGTGTGGTTCGTGGCGCTTGTTCACGAACGCCGCTCGCATCTATCTTCAACCCTCGCAAAAAATGGACTCAATCTGGCCTTGGTGAGATGCGCCTTAAACGCCATCTTGAGCTGGATCAAGCTCAAACTTGCACAGGGTGACGCAGCATTCACCCTGCAGAGGGACTCACTCCACACCTCCTCCTCAAATATGAGTCCCTTCACCTCTTCTACTGAGATCTACTCCTCCCCGAGATCTCTCCATATATCTCGGATGTACTGTCCTCTTCTTTCCCCACGTAGAAGAGTATCCACTCCAATAAAGTGGGCGGCAGTGCTACCAGAAATGTAGGCCGAACAAAATCCCGTACCTGGAAGTGCCTGAGCGTATCCCCTCCCCCAAGTCCTGCTTTTTCCTTCAACTCCTCCAAGCTGGAAAACTGCCCCTCCAAAAACAAACCCTCACCCTCTCCGACTCCTTACCTTTCAAACCCCCCCCCCCCCCCAAATGTGGCATCCAATTTTGCCGGCTCAAACAAATGATTCCTACAGATAGGGAGTGGCCCACCTTGACACTGCCCCACCTTAAAATTGCTGACGGAGTTGCTGCCATATTTTCAAAGTGGAGACAACTACCAGATTCGAAGAACATTTCGCCGGAGCAAAAGGGAGCGAAGCCGTCGCCAGCGTCTCCAAGCTAAACACTTTGCACCCAGGTAGCTTCCTGCTCACCACACCACCCCAGCGCCTTCTGAGCATTGGCCACCCAATAATTATTCGGGAGCGCCAGACCCCCCCCCCACCCACACGCCTATCCCTCTGTAGGACCCCCCTCCGAAACCGAGGAGTTCTCCCTGCCTATATGAAACCCGCTATGATTCATTCCAATCCCCGGAAGAACAACTTGGGAAGAAATACTGGGAGGCATTGAAATCAAAACGAGAATTGCAGCAAGATGTTCATCTTAATGGATTGAACCTGTCCCGCCAGCAACAATGGAAGGCTTCCCTCCTCTGTAGATCCACCCTGACCCTGCTCGCCAGGCGGGTGGAATTCAATTTACAAAGTCGTGCCTAATCCCACACCACCTGGACCCCCAGATATCGGGCGTGTGGGCATGTGGGCGTGGTTGGCTGGATCCCCCTGACACTGCTCGCATTTATGTTCCACCTCCGGAAAGAACCTGCTTATGCATGTTTTAGTAAGGTGCACTCTGTGCAACACCTTGAGCTGCTTCAGGCTTAGCCCAGTGCTGTAGGAGGTGGAGTTGATCCAGTGATCCAAAATTTCTTATAACATTCTACCGGGAAACCATCTGGCCCCAGCGTCGTCCCGATCCTTTTTTTTCCTAAAGCCATGTGAACTTCCTCCAGTCCCAACAGCCCTTCCAGCTCCGCCAGATCAGGGGTTGGGGTGGTGTTGTGGCTCCCCTCAGGGGTCGTGTATTTAGGCGTTGTCCTATGCGAGGTTGCTTTGGGTGTTTAAATAATTACTCTGGAGTTAGAAGTGATTTTTTTTCCTCTAATTCTTTCAGAGCAAAACTTGCAGAACCATCCGAAGTTAACGATTTAAATCGCTTCTGTGGAATGGTTCCCAGCACAGCACAATTGGCCAGTGGGAGTTATTTCTTCTGGGCAATTGCTGGGACAACACATATGGGAACTTCCAAGAGGGATTCCCCAGTGCATCATTGGGGTGCCCCCTAAATGCAACGCTGGGGAATCAGTAAGTTATGGGCCATGGTCTTGTCACCCTTAACAAGTTGGGATGGAAGGAAAATTTTTGAAAACATAAAAATGGCTGTATCAGAACCTTCCATCAAATAAATTAGTCCAGAACTCTGTGTCATTGTTGTGCTTTTAGATTCTCAGGTCTGGCCTTGACCTACTCGAAAGGCATGAACCTATAAATCAGGCCATTGTAATCCTGCAAGGGCTGCTGCCCTTTGGAGGTTCCGTCTTCTGGATAAGATGATAAATTGAGGCCCTGTCTCCCCTCTCGAGCGGGCATATAAGATCTCATTGCATTATTCCGATGTGGAACAGGAGAGATCTCCCTGTCACTCTTTGGCTTTTAACCAATACTTGGGGAAAAAAAACTTATCTGGTCTTACTTGTCTTACTATTTATCAGAGCTTACCATGCTTCAATTGGCTGCCAGGTTTTACTAACATTACAGAAGGGGTTCACACTTTCTAAATACTCAATTGGTTGTCAAGTTTTTAGGTGCACTGAGGTAAGCACAATCAACTCCTTCTGTCTAATGTAGGGATATGATCAGCTTTTAGTGCTTTCGCGATTGTGACAGCATTTATGAGAGATACTTGGTTTGTGAGGCCTCTTGTCTTAGCCAATGATATAAAGGCCCCTCCTCTTCCCCAATCCCTATAAATTCTTAATGGAATGCAAAGTCCAAACTTCAGCAAAAGTGAATAAGTGTCAAGTGAAGAAATCCTTTTATATTAAATTGGGATACACATTTCATTGAAGGCCCGAAGTAAACCTCTTCCTGTTATAACATTGTGCACATTTCTGTAATCCTTGTCACGTGTCTCATCTAGGCTGCCTTGTTGCATTCAGTATTTTGCAACGTGTTGACATCAATTTTCTTTTCACTTATTTACAGGTTGTGGGCATCGCTGGTTAGGCCAGCATTTATTGCCCATCACTAGTTGCCCTTCAGAAGGTGATGGTGAGTTGCCTTCTTGCACCTCTGCAGTCCCTCGGGTGTAGATACGGCCACAGTGCTGTTGGGGAGGGAGTCCCAGGATTTTGACTCATCGACAGTGAAGGAACCTTGGAGAGTTCCTGCAGTGCACCTTGTGGATGGGACACATGACTGCCACTGTTCGCCGGTGGAGGAGGGATTGAATGTTTGTGGAAGGCAAAGCACCTCCAAATCACTAAAGAAATGACACACTGCAAGAGTTTTCCATCTGCAATTTTTTTCTCAGCTACTCAAAACTCTAATCCAAATCAGGGTGCAAAATGTTTTTTAATGGTACATGTCTCAGCAGCAGAATGGTGCTTTTCTTGGCCTGTGAGAGCTTGTTGTTGTTTTCATTTCCCACACCTAGTAGGCACAAGGCAGACTTTCATCTGTTCCCACCGTGAGGCATTTCCTTGGAAGAGGTGTACAGCTTGAGGGACACCACTCCCTGTCAAACATGGCTGACTGGGAGTCTCCCCCACTCTTACAGCCAGCCATTGTAATGTGTCAGAAGGATTTGCAAGTTGACACTCAAACTGTTGGTCCGCGTTATGAAAGCACCTTCCTTGGCCATCAAGACCTGGCATGCGACTCGATTCCGGAACTTACTGCTGCGCCACACGACCTCCTCTGAAATTATTTGAAGAAATCCAAGAAAGCAAATTATGAAAATTTTTATTCGAACAGGATTCAGCCAGGGGGCCCTACTGTCATTTTAACCCAGATCAAGACCATTCCCTCACTGCGCCTGATACCCAAGAGCCCAAAGCAGCATGGTGGCACAGTGATTAGCACTGCTGGCTCACAGCCCCAGGGACCGGGTTTAGTTCTTGGGTGGCTGTGTGGAGTTGTATGTTCTCCCCATGTCTGCATGGGTTTCCTCCGGGTGCTCCGGTTTCCTCCCACAGCCAAAGATGTACAGCTTAGGTGGATTGACCGTGATAAATTGCCCTTAGCGTCCAAAAGGTTAGGCAGGGTTACTGGGTTGTGGGGTTACGGGGATTGCATAGGGAACTTGATGGGGCAAATTGCCTCCTTCTGTACTGGAGGGATTCTATAAAAAGCCAGAGCAGTCTCCAAATTTAGTTCTACACCATACACCACCACCCCACAGATCATCCCCCCATCTCACCCTCACCCCTTCTCAATACTGCTAAGTACTAAACACTGGCATTCAATTGATGCATCTTGTGATCCAACTTCCTGCAAATTCCCATCCCTCAAAATTGTAAAGGGTAGAAGTTAACTACGTATCTAACAGATTATAAATTAAGCATAAAGGCCATTCATTTGCAGTTATTACAAAGTAATGGGAAGCGCTTTGGGATTCAATCCCAAAGCATCAGTGAGAAAAAAACAATTGCAGAATTCATTTAAATAAAAATGAACCTTGACTCATTTTATTGCTGCAATTCATGGTTCTGTTGTTATTCTCTAAGTCCATCAACACCCTGATTGTATCAAAACCAGCATGTTCTCTGACTCACCATTAACAACCTCACAGCAGATTGACTAGTTAAGTCAATAAATAGCAGCGCTGTTTTACATTCCTTAATTTAAATCTAAATGAATCATTTATTAGCTTCTAATTCTTTTCAACAACAAAATATTTTGTAAAGTAATGAGCTTGGATTTGATAAGCAATGAATACCAGATCAACACTTGTTGCTGTTCTCTCCACAAATCATCACCACCTTCTCAAGGGCAATTAGACGTAGCAACCAATGCTGGCCTTACCAGAGATGCTCACATCCCATGAACAAATAAAATATTCTAATCTATTTTAGGGAGCCAATAAATAAACAAAAGGGCATGTTTAATTAGCACAAAGTACAATAGAGGCAGAACTGCTGGCAGACTGATAGTACGCACTGACTAAGTGCAAATTCTCCAAAGGTACACCGCACTTACTTCATTACAGAAGAGTTATTTTATTATCCCTTGTGAACACCAACTTTATATTACTATTGGTTACTTGTTACTTCAAAACGCATTTATATGCAAAGAAAATTACAATAATTATTTGCATGTGAAGCAATAGCCTCAGTTGTCTAATTGTAGTGCTCTGTTTCCCCCTCTGCTAATGCTCATTTATTTATATGTAAATAGCTTAATCCCAGTGTAATGTCTGGTGAGATATTGGGGAAAATGTCTTGTGCAAATTGCTCTGCTGTCCATCAGATATTAACTGCAATTAGGTTAGTAGTTTCACTCTCCCCTCCAAGCCTTAAAGCTCATGGACAAGATCTTCCAGCTGTTCAGGCTGGTGGAATCGATGGCAGACCCCCGCTAGGGATTTCCTGGCGGCATGGGGTGGATTCAATAGGAAATCCCATTGACCGCGGCAGTGCCAGAAGATCCTGCTACTGTCCAACTGCGGGCCGCCTCCTGCTGCCAAAGAAACACGCTGAAAAATCTCACTCATTGAGTTCAACCCCAGTCCAGAGCACATAATCTGTGCTAACATTTCAATGCAGTGCTGACTTGGAGCTGTACGGTGGGAGAAGATGCTTTTCGGATGATGTTAAATTGAGCGCCTTGTCTATCCTCTCACGTGGAAAATCCCATCGCTCTATTTTGAATAGGGGAATTCTCATTGTTGTTCGTGGCAGCTTGCTGTGCAGAAATTGACTGCTGTCTTTCATCGAACCTTTGAATGGTTACAACGCAGGAGAAGGCCACTGGCCAGTTGGGTTTGTGCCAGACCTCCACAAGAGTAGCTTAGCCAGCCCCACTCCACTGTCTTTATCCCATAGCCCTACAATTCATTTTTCAATTCAGTGCTCCTTCAATTCACTGTTAAAACCCACAATCGAATCTGTCTTCGACTCAATCACTGGCAACGCATTCCTGATCCTCACCACTCACTCAATATAATTGTGTTTGCTCCTGTTGCTGTTGTTTAAGGTCCTCTGGTTCTCGATCCTTCTGCCAATGGACACATTTTGTCCATGTCCAATCTGTCCAGACCCTGCATGCTTTTAAGTACCCCTGTGAAGACATCTTTTAATCTTCTCCGAGAACAACCCCAGTTTCTCTAATCCATCCAGATAACTGAAGTCTATCATCACTGGAACCATTCTCATAAATCATTCCTGCACCTTCTCTAATTCCTAATTCACATCCTTCCTGAAGTGCCGCGCCCAGAGTTGGACATAGTACTCCACCTGAGGCAAAATATTTTAAAGATTCATCATAACTTGAGTGGGTTTGTATTCTACACCTCAACCAATAAAGCTCTGGATTCTATACTCCTTTCCAAGTACTCTCCCAACCTGCCCTGCCACCTTGTATGGTTTGTGCACGTGGATCCTACATAGGTCTCTCGATTTTTGCACCCCCTTTAGAATTGTATCCTGCATTTTATATCCCTCCAATCAAAATGAATCCCTCAGCAATTCTTTCATGAGGCCTCCCATTCCACCAACCTTTCTGTGACCTCCTGAAGTCTGCTCCTCACCTTTCACAATACCTCCGAGCCGAATGTTATCTGCAAACTTTGAAATTGTCCCCAGTACACTCAAGTCGAAGATGTTACTTTTAATCAGTCGCCTTGTACCGGCCCCCAGGAACCATTACTCTCCTGTCACTCAGCCAACTATGTATCAATGCTGCCAATCTTTCTTTTATTCCAAGGGTTTCAACTTTGTTTGCAAGCCTGCTTTAGAAATGGAGCGTGTAACTGGCTGTAAGGATCTTGGGGACGTCACAAGGTCATGAAAGCTACTTGAGAAATGCAAGGCCTTTCGTTAACACATAATTATGCGAGCACGAACACACATACCAAATGTGGTTGTGTTGAGTGGCACAGCAAATAGTTGGCGATGGGAACAAAAACCTGTATTGGGATATTGGTAAAGTGAGTTGACAAAACTGTAGCAGTTGGAGTTCAATATGGGGAGTGTCACATCAACCACGTTTGAACCTAAGAAAGACAGATAAAGATATTTTCTGAATGGTGAAAAGTTGGATAACTGAACAGGAGCAAAGTGATTTTGGAATCCATGCAGAGAAATCATTATGTAATATTGGACAGGTACAAAAAACAATTAAAATGGCTGGTGGAATGGTGGCCCTTATCCTGAGGGGACTGGAATATAAATCTATGTTACAGTTCTAGAAACCTATGGTTAGACCTAGTCTAATATTGTGTTCAGTTCTGACCACCACGCATCAAAGTTACATTGGCTTTAGACGGTGCAGCACAGATTTAGCAGAATAACACCGGAGACAATGGGGTGGCATGGTGACACAATGGTTAGCACTGCTGCCTCAGAGCACCAGGGGACCTGGGTTCAATTCTGGCCTTGGGTGACTGTGTCGAGTTTGCACTTTCTCCCCATGCCTGTGTGGGTTTTCTCCGGGTGATCCGGTTTCCACCCACCGTCCAAAGATGTGCAGTTGAGATGGATTGGCCATGTGCCCCTTAGTGTCCAAAGGTTAGGTGAGGTTACTGGGTTACGGAGATAGGGTTGGGGCGTGGGCCTAGGTAAGGTACTCTTTCCGAGGGTCGATGCAGACTCAATGGGCCGAATGGCCTCCTTCTGCACTAGAGATTCTATGATTCTAGGTAAGATGGTTAAGTTATGAGGAAGGGTTGGATAGACTAGGGCTGTAGTCCCTTGAGTATAGAAGATCAATGGGTGTCCTAATTGAGGGGTGTACGATGATTCCAGGATTGGCATGGAGTAGGTGGATAGAGAGAAACTATTTCTCCTGGTGGGGGGGAAGGGGGGGGGGGGTGACGTCTAGGACAAGGCAATATAACTTCGCATTTGGAGTTAGGGATAATGAAAGGAAGTACTTCTTCACACTAAGAAACCTGGAATAATTTCTGGACATTGGAATAGTTTCTGGATTTACACCCTTTACATGGATTAGTCTCGTCGCAGCCATTTAGGAGTGGCATTTCTGATTGATGTTAATTGTCCTGACTGGAATAACCTGAAACTAGCTATCCCCAAAAAGCTGCTAAGGATCCCAACACAGGCTGTTCGCTTGATGTTAGGCAAGCTTTGATGGTTACAGAGACCATAGAACATAGAACATAGAACATAGAACAGTACAGCACAGAACAGGCCCTTCAGCCCTCGATGTTGTGCCGAGCAATGATCACCCTACTTAACCCCACGTAACCCGTATACCCGTAACCCAACAATCCCCCCATTAACCTTACACTACGGGCAATTTAGCATGGCCAATCCATGTGGGTAGGTAGAGTTAAGATACAGATAAGAAGTGATCTAATTGAATGGAAAATACTTTTTTTATTTGTTCAGTGAATATAGGCCTCACTGGCTGAGCCAGCATTTGTTGCTCAGCCTGAATTACCCTTGAACTGAGTAGTTTGTTCGGCCATTTCAGAGGGCTCTTGAGAGTCAACCACACCACTGTAGGTCTGGAGGCACATATAGGCAGATTTCCTTCCCTAAAGGGCATTAGTGAAACATGACATGGTGGCACAATGTTTAGTACTGCTGCCTCGCAGCTCCAGGGACCCGGTTCAATTCCGGCCTTGGGTCACTGTCTGTGTGGAGTTTACATGTTCTCCCCCTTTCTGTGTGGTTTTCCTCCGGGTGCTCCGGTTTATTCCCAGAGTACAAAGATGTGCAGGTTAGGTGGATTGGCCACGATCAATGCATGGGTTTAGAAGGATAGGGTGGGGGAGTGAACCTAGGTGTAGTGCTCTTTCGGAGGTTCGATGCAGACCCTTTGGGCCAAATGATCTTCTTCTGCACTGTAGGGATTGCGACGTTCGACATCATTAGCCTTTTATTTTATTGAATTCAAATTTCCCCATCTGTTGTAGTTTTATTCAAACCCTGTCACCAAAGCATTACCCTGGATCTCTGGATTACCAGCCCAGCGCGAGTATGCCACTACCTAAACATGATGGGGCTGAAAAGCCTACTCCTGTAACCATTATTCCTAACATTATGAAACCCGGGTTCGATCATGGCCCTGGTCACTGTCTTCATAGAATTTACAGTGCAGAAGGAGGCCATTCGGCCCATCGAGTCTGCACCGGCTCTTGGAAAGAGCACCCTACCCAAGGTCAACACCTCCACCCTCTCCCCATAACCCAGTAAGCCCACCCAACACTAAGGGCAATTTTGGACACTAAGGGCAATTTATCATGGCCAATCCACCTAACCTGCACATCTTTGGACTGCGGGAGGAAACCGGAGCACCCGGAGGAAACCCACGCACACACGGGGAGGGCAGACTCCGCACAGACAGTGACCCAAGCCGGAATTGAACCTGGGAACCTGGAGCTGTGAAGCAACTGTGCTATCCACAGTGCTACCTGTGCTGTCTTTGTGGAGTTAGCACATTCTCCCCGTGTCTGCGTTAGTTTCACCCCCACAACTCAAAGATGTGCAGGGTAGGTGGATTGGCCACAGTAAATTGCCCCTTAATTGGAAAAAAATTATCGAGTACTTTAAATTTATTTAAAAAAAAGAAACATAGCATTCAATATAGAGTGGACAACAAAGACAAGGAAACACGGCTAAGACAATTTTCTCCTTAATTGATCAAGTCAGTCGTTAACATTATAACTCTTTCCTAACACTAAAATTCACTGTTATGCTGACAGCAATTTGACAATCTCATCCGTGACCTGAATCCTAATGACACATCTGCCACACAGTATAATGAATCTGTTGGTTATGATCGCGACGAATGGTAATGCACTCTAACTGAAAAGCAATTGCAGGTTTTATTTTTTTTAAATCACTGTGCTTGGTGGCATTTTATTCCAGACAAGTTTATGGCTTTATGAGGAACCTTGCTGAGTTCTAAATTACATTTGCATGCCGGCTACCTAAAATTATGCTTAAATTATGTCCTCTTTTTGAAGAATAATTGAAAAGAAAGCTCAGACAAACAAAAAGGATCATTGTGCTATTGGCCATGAGATTGCTGGAAAAATAATAGCCCATTCCCAGCCCTCGGCATTATTATTTCACAAACCGAGCCCCCCAGCCCCCCCACCCCCCCCGGCCCGGAAATTTGAGGAAGAGTGGAATTCAGATACTCCATATCATACTAGACAATTAGCCTAAATAAAACCTCACAAAATTGTAGCCACACAGCATGTTGTGACATTTCTGGATTTGCATCTTTTGTTGTTGATTAATCTCACCATAGCCATTGAGGGATGTTGTTTCAAATTGATGTCCTGACTGAAACTCAACCTTATACTCAGACTTAAAAAGCTTTCTGCGTCCAGAGGGGCTTGAGGCAGACAAAGCACATGCTCACATCTTTTTCCATCGCTCGTATTTCCTGAAACAAGTCTCCAACCTATCAGCAGACACAGTGGGCTAAACAGCTGGCTTGTAACGCAGAACAAGGCCAGCAGCGCGGGTTCAATTCCCGTACTGGCCTCCCCGAACAGGCACCAGAATGTGGCAACTAGGGGCTTTTCACAGTAATTTCATTTGAAGCCTACTTGTGACAATAAGCGATTTTCATTTAATTTTTCCATTTCATTCCAGAAGCTATGGGCGGAATTTTCCCCTTGCGCCTATTATGGGAAATTACTTCCAGAGTTCAAGGGATCTTTAAATGGTCCGCCAAATTTTACGTCCCACTCACCAGGATTGCTGTGGTCGACGGGAGCGGAAACTTTACCCCTATCGCTTGAGAGGTACCACTCTGCTTCAAGCAAAACTGACAGTTCGTCATTGGCGTATTGGAAGAATTGAAGGTTTACAGCTCCAGGGTTCCAGGTTCGATTCCCGGCTTGGGTCAGTGTCTGTGCGGAGTCTGCACATTCTCCCCGTGTCTGCGTGGGTTTCCTCCAGTTGCTCCAGTTTCCTCCCACAGTCCAAAGATCTGCAGTTTAGGTGGATTGGCATACTAAATTGCCCATAGTGTTCAAAAAGGAGAGGTGGGGTTACTGGGATGTGGGGATAGGTTGGAGGTGTGGGCTTAGGTGGGTTGGCCTTTCCGGTGCGGACTTGATGGGCCCAATGGCCTCCTTCTGCACTATAAATACTATGAAACTATGAGTACAGTGTCCTCAACCGTTCCTCATACAACAAGCTCCTCATTCCAGGGATCATTCTTGTGAACCACCTCTGGACCCTTTCCAAGGCCAGCACATCCTTCCTAGATACGGGGCCTAATCGTGAACAAGGACTCATGAGTCCCTTTGTCCTTCTGATTTCCTAAGCATTTCCCCATTTAGAAAATAGCCTATGGGCGCGATTCTCCGCTCCTCAAGCCGGGTGGGGATTTTTTTTTTCACGGCGACCGCCGATTCTCCGACCCGGATGGGCGGAGCAGCCTGCCGCTCGCGAACGGTTCACGACAGCGGCAACCACACCTGGTCGCTGCCATCCTGAACATGGTGCCAAACGCTGGTTTGATGCTTGTGGGGGGCGGAAACGGGAGTGAACACCACGGCGTCTCAAAGTGATGGACTCTTTCCCCTCTGCCGCCCCGCCGCGCCAGCGACAAGGCCCGGCGGCCGAGAATAACGGAGCGTCACTCCTAGCCCCCTGGGTGGGAGTGAATAAGGTGAGAGGAGCGGCCTCTGAGGCCATCGTGAAACTTGGCTGAGTTCACGACGGCCTTCTCGATTTTCCATGGGAACGGAGAATTCCGCCCTATGCCTCCATTCCTCCTTCCAAAGTGCATAACCTCACACTTTTCCACATTGTATTCCATCTGCCACTTCATTGCCCACTCTCCTAACCTGTCCAAATCCTTCTGCAGACCCCCTGCTTCCTCAGTACTACTGTCCCTCTACAGATCTTTGTATCATCTGCAAATTTGGCAACAGTGCCTTCAGTTCCTTCTTCCAGATCATTAATGTATACAGTCCAAAGATGTGCGGGTTAGGTGGATTGGCCATGCTAAATTGCCCGTAGTGTAAGGTTAATGGGGGGATTGTTGGGTTACGGGTATACGGGTTACGTGGGTTTAAGTAGGGTGATCATTGCTCGGCACAACATCGAGGGCCGAAGGGCCTGTTCTGTGCTGTACTGTTCTATGTTCTATTGTGAAAAGTTGTGGTCCCAGCATAGATCCCTGAGGCACATCACTAGTCACCGGCTGCCATCCTGAAAAAGACCCCTTTATCCCCACTCTCTGTCTTCTGACAGTCAGCCAAACCTCTATCCACGTCAGGATCTTAGCCGTAACACCATGGGCTCTTAACTTATTGAACAGTCTCCTATGCGGCAACTTGTCAAAGACCTTCTGGAAATCTAAATAAATCACGTCCACTGGTTCTCCATTTTAATCCTGCTATGAATGGACCTTCCATGACTAGTTAGCCCTGGGGTAGGGCTCGAAACCTATATATTCAGAAAAGAAGCAACTGAAACTGTGGAGTTTCACTCCCGCAGGTAAAGTACATTGTTTCCAGCAGTTTCTTACGCATTAAATTATTTTACCTTACTGTTCCTTTTTATCTTTCCCTTTCCCTCAAACCAATCTTTCTTTCCCTCAATTGATTTCTCTTTCCATGAATAATTTGATTCTAATCTAATTCACCCAAATTATTTTCCCCTCATGCACTGACCCAATGTTCAGATGGCCCAGATGCTTCGTTAATCTCACCGTATCACTGTCACTTCCATTAACAAGGAACAGTGTGGGATCTGTTTGAGTGCGATCTATTAGTGATGACTGAGTGTGGTTTCCACTAATTTGTGGGACAAATATAGAGCGCTCTGTAGGGTGAGGGCCAAAATTTTCAATTCCAGCGCTCACTGCAAGATGCACCTTGTCCAGCAGGTATGGGCCTATATTGCCTTTGTGGAAGTTTGAGATATTGTGGGCTGAATTCTCCGATCTCTGATCTCCGGCAATTGACCGGAGAATGCCCATTTACGCCGGAATCAGGGGCAGTGCCGTTTTTGCGATGCTCCACCCCCTCAAAAACGGCATACTCAGCAAGCATGCCATATGGAGGGCCTCAGGGCGTTACCTGAGGCCCTCCCCTGGTGTTCCACCCCCGATGGGCCGAGACCCGGGCGGAGTGGAATATTTGTGCTCACACCGTTCGGGAACCTTGCGTGGCGGCTGCGGACTGAGTCCAGCGCCGCAACAGTTGGAGGGGGGGGAGCCGTTCTGCTGGCAGGGGGGCCTTCATCGGGGGCTGGGTACAGGGTGGTGAGGCTGGTTACAGGGTGGCAGATTTTGCATGCCTGGTCCGTGTGTGGCACAGCCGCCACAGGCCACTGCCATGCGCATGCGTGACCACGGACCCGGTCATTCTCCGGCTGTATCTGCAGGTAAAGCCGGCTTCACGCAGCACAGCTGTAAGCCCCCCACCAAATGGAGGATCGGTGCCGGGGGCGGCGCCAACTTTCTGGACGTAACACCAGACAGATCCTATGGACATAGCCGCAGGATCGGAGAATCTAGCCCTGTATGGTTGGTGTGAATTCACAATGGAACGGAGCATAAATGCAAGTGATTCTTATATCTCAACAAAAAGTTTATCATATGTGTGATTTACAATGTTGTTGAAACTGAAAACATCAGGCAGTTAAAAAGAGCAGAACAGTCAACGATACACTTTGCTTGCGATTGATGTGCCCAGACTCGCACTGAGCACAAATGAATTGGAATCTTGGTCACGTTCATCCTACATTGAAAATCAGAATTATTAGTTGGCTCCATGAGGCAATAGATAGAAAAAAACCAAAGATAGATATCAAAAGTCTTGTAGCAAATAGCAATGTTAGCGGGCGATGAATTAGTTTGAACTTGCATTGACAGCTGCAAAGGCTTCAGACACTCGAAGGATAGGAAAGTTCAGTCCTATAGACTGAGTTGGGGGTGTGGGTAGACAATGTAAGACTGAGTGAAGCTCTTTCGCACTGTGCATTTTCTAGGTGCCTGCAGAAATCTGCTCAAGTTGAGTGATGCAATTGACAACATGCTAATACACAGCAATGCTCAGTTGAAAAACCAGATGACGGCTGTGTAACATGACCTGTCTGCAATATTGCTTCCCCTCAATATCAGGAAAAGAACATCATGTTTGTGTGCAGGTTATGAGGTAGTTTCAGTTATGGGCTTTCACTTTGATTTCATGCGTGGAATATTTTTACAGCACAGGTTAACCAACCATCCAAGGTTTTCCTGATGTCTCCAGGATACTACAAAGGCTAACACATGAGAAAAATCAGAGAGGACAAAAAGATAAATTAATGTGATTTTCCTTCTCTTTTATCTGTTTCATCTGGGAAAACGACCCGTAGTCCAGAAGCCAGTGTTGAGAGTAGTGAGGTACTGAGGAGGGTATCAAGGTCGCAGGAGTATATCGGCAGACAGAAAGGTGGGCTGAAGTGTGTCTACTTCAATGCAAGGAGCATCCGGAATAAGGTAGATGACCTTGGAGCGTGGATTGAAAATTGGGACTATGATGTTGTGGCCATTACGGAGACATGGTTAGAACAGGGACAGGAATGGTTGTTGGAAGTTCCGGGGTATAGATGTTTCAGTAAGAGTAGGGAAGGTGGTAAAAGAGGTGGAGGAGTAGCATTGTTAATCAAGGATAGTATAATAGCTGCAGAAAGGCAGTTCAAAGTGGATCTGCCTACTGAGGTAATATGGGCCGAAGTTAGAAATAGGAAAGGAGCGGTCACGTTGTTAGGAGTTTTCTATAGGCCACCAAATAGTAATAGAGATGTGGAGGAAGAAATTGCAAAACAGATTATGGATAGGTGTGGAGGTCTCAGGGTAGTTGTCATGGGTGACTTTAACTTTCCAAATATTGATTGGAACCTCTATAGGTCGAACAGTTCGGATGGGGCAGTTTTTGTACAGTGTGTGCAGGAGGGTTTCCTGACACAATATGTGGATAGGCCGACAAGATGGGGGGCCACATTGGATTTAGTACTGGGCAATGAACTGGGCCAAGTGTTAGATTTGTTTGTGGGAGAGCACTTTGGAGATAGTGACCACAATTTGGTGTCTTTCACTATTGCAATGGAGAGGGATAGGGCCATACGGCAGGGCAAGGTTTATAATTGGGGGAGCGGTAATTATGATGCAATTAGGCAAGAATTAGGGAGCATAAGATGGGAACAGAAACTGTCAGGGAAAGGCACAAATGAAAAGTGGAGCTTGTTTAAGGAACAAATACAGTGTGTCCTTGATAGGTATGTCCCTGTCAGGCAGGGAGGAAATGGCCGTGTGAGGGAACCATGGTTCACAAAAGAGGTTGAATGTCTTGTCAAGAGGAAAAAGGAAGAGTATGTAAGGATGGGAAAACAAGGTTCAGTTGGGTCGTTTGAGGGTTACAAGGTAGCAAGGAATCAGCTAAAAGAAAGGGCTGAGGAGAGCTAGAAGGGGGCATGAGAAGTCATTGGCGGGTCGGATCAAGGAAAACCCTAAGGCTTTTTACTCTTACGTGAGAAATAAAAGAATGACCAGGGTGAGGGTAGGGCCGGTCAAGGACAGTAGTGGGAACTTGTGCATGGAGTCAGAAGAAATAGGAGAGGTGTTGAATGAATACTTTTCTTCAGTGTTCACCAAGGAGAGGGGCCATGTTTTTGAGGATGAGAATATGATACAGGTGGGTAGACTGGAGGAGGTAGATGTTCTGAGGAAGGATGTATCAGCAATTTTGAAAAACCTGAGGGTCGACAAGTCCCCTGGGCCAGATGGGACATATCCAAGGATTCTTTGGGAGGCAAGGGATGAGATTGCAGAGCCTTTGGCTTTGATCTTTGGGTCCTCACTGTCCACGGGGATAGTGCCAGAGGACTAGAGAGTGGTGAATGGTGTTCCTCTGTTCAAGAAAGGGAATAGGAATGACCCTGGTAATTATAGGCCAGTTAGTCTTAATTCGGTGGTTGGTAAGTTAATGGAAAAGGTCCTGAAGGATAGGATTTATGAATATTTGGAAAGATGCAGCTTAATCCGGGATAGTCAACACGGATTCGTGAAGGGTAAGTCTTGCCTCACAAATTTGATTAAATTCTTTGAGGAGGTAACTAAGTGTGTAGATGAAGGTCGAGCAGTTGATTTCGTATACATGGATTTTAGTAAGGCGTTTGATAAGGTTCCCCATGGTCGGCTCATAAAGAAAGTAAGGAGGTGTGGGATTGAGGGAAATTTAGCCAATTGAATAAGTAACTGGCTATCACATAGAAGACAGAGGGTGGTGGTGGATGGAAAATTTTCAGTCTGGAAACCAGTTACCAGCGGTGTACCACAGGGATCAGTGCCGGGTCCTCTGCTATTTGTGATTTTTAATCAATGACTTGGAGGAGGGGCTGAAGGGTGGGTCAGTAAATTTGCTGATGGCACCAAGATTGGTGGAGCAGTGGATGAGGTGGAGGGCTGCTGTAGGCTGCAAAGAGACATTGATAGGATGCAGAGCTGGGTCGAAAAATGGTAGATGCAGTTTAACCCTGATAAGTGCGAGGTGATTCATTTTGGGAGGAAAAATTTGAATGTGGATTACAGGGTCAATGGCAGGGTTCTGAGGAATGTGGAGGAACAGAGAGATCTTGGGATTCATGTCCACAGATCTCTGAAGGTTGCCACTCAAGTGGATAGAGCCATGAAGAAGGCCAATAGTGTGTTAGGGGGCTTGAGTTTAAGAGCCGCAGGGTTATGCTGCAACTATACATGACCCTGGTGAGACCACATTTGGAGTATTGTGTGCAGTTCTGGTCACTTCATTATAGGAAGGATGTGGAAGCAATGGAAAGGGTGCAAAGGAGATTTACCAGGATGCTGCCTGGTTTGCAGGATAGGTCTTATGAGGAAAGGTTGAGGGAGCTAGGGCTTTTCTCTTTGGAGCGGAGGAGGATGAGAGACGATTTAATAGAGGTTTATAAGATGATGAGGGGGATAGATAGAATGGATGTTCAGAGACTATTTCCTCGGGTGGATGTAGCTGTTACAAGGGAGCATAAATATAAGATTCATGGTGGGAGATATAGGACGGATATCCGAGGTAGGTTCTTTACTCAGAGAGTGGTTAGGGTGTGGAATGGACTGCCTGCTGTGATAGTGGAGTTGGACACTTTAGGAACTTTGAAGCGGCTATTGGATAGGCACATGGAGCACACCAGAATGACAGGGAGTGGGATAGCTTCATCTTGGTTTCGGACAATGCTCGGCACAACATCAAGGGCCGAAGGGCCTGTTCTGTGCTTACTGTTCTATGTTCTATGTTTCATTTATTACTTTAGAAAAATACTAGGGACAATACCATGTTTGGTTCAAACATGGACAAAAGTGTTGAACTCCAGAGGTGAGGTGAGAGTGACTGCCCTAGACATCAATGCAGCATTTGACCTAGTATGGCATCAAGGGGCCCAAGCAAATCTGGAGTCAGGGGGGAAAATCTCTGCTGGTTGGAGACATACCTCGCATAAAGGAAGATGGTGTGGTGGTTGGAAGTCTGTCATCTGAGTCCCAAAACATACTGCAGGAGTTCCTCAACCATTTTCAGCTTCTTCATCAATGATCTTCATCCATCATAAGGTCAGATGTGGGGATGTTCACTGATGACTCCTCAAATGCTGAAAACTTTCATGTTCAAATGCAACAAGACCTGGACAATATCCAGGCTTGGGCTGAGAATTGGTGAGTAACATTCATGCCACACAAGTGCCAGGCAATGACAAACTGCAACAAGAGAGGATCTATACATCGGCCCTTGTCATTCACGGCATTACCATCACTGAATACCCCACTATCAACATCCTGAGGTTATCATTAACCAGAAACTGAACTGGACTAGACAAATAAATAATATGGTTACCAGAGCATCTCAAATAGAAGGACTCTTGTGGTAATTGACTCACCTCCTGTCTCCCCAAAGCCTGTCCGTAAGTCAGAAGTGTGATGGAATACTCTCCACTTGCCTGGATGAATGCAGCTCCAACAACGCTCAAGAAACTCACACCATTCAGGACAAAGCAGTCCGTTTGCTTGCTACCCCTTCCACAAACATTCAGTCCCTCCACTATTGATGAACAGAGGCAGCCATGTGTACCATCTACAAGGGAAACTGCTGGAACTCACCAAGTTTCCTTAGGCAGCACCTTCCAAACTCTCAACCACTGCCATCTAGAAGGATGAAAGCAACTGATATCTGGGAACATCACCACCTGGAGGTTCCCCTCCAAGTCACTCACCATCCTGACTTAGAAGTCTATCGCCGTTCCTTCACTGTAGTTGGGACAAAAGCCTGGAATTCCCTCCCTGACAGCATTGTGAGTGTATCTACACCTCAGGGACTGCAGTGGTTCAAGAAGGCTGCTCACCACCACTTTAGGGATGGACAACAAATGCCAGCAACGCCCACATCCCGTAAATTATTTTTTTTATGCTTGATTGAGTTGGGTGGTTGGAGGCTGGAGCCAATGAGATTTTATCTCCAGGGATACATCCAGGGACACCTAGTGAGGCATTATCACTTCACTATTAGATTCAGAACTTCCCTAACATAACAACCTGGAAATTCTTGGTTTGGATCAGACAGCAAACTGGCAATAGACATCTACATTAATCCTATTAAATGTATATGCAGAAGTGGGCATATTGTAAAGATCTGGCAGCTCTCCTGAAAAGTGGACAGCCACCATTCTCATTCCTTTTTTCCACTCAATATGGATTAATTGATGTAACTTTCCCAACGACCAAGAGGGATTTTAATAAATACTTTAAGGGGAAAAGAATTGCAGGGATGTGAGAAATTAGTTGGACAGTGGAACTAACTGGATTGCTCCTCGAAAGAGCCAGTAGAACTGAATAGACCGAATGGTCTCCTCCTGTGCTGCACTACTCTACAATGCTGTCTTTTGGGAGGCAGGGGAAGACTTCAAATATTGGAGTCTGTTGAGGGCTCCAGGTCTGAATTCTCTGATGAATTCAACATTGCTTTGCCTGCAGCTTCGAAAATGTTGATCCCATTTAGCACAATCGATTTGATGAGAAGCTGGATTTTCTAGTACATATAGCTGGTACATAATTGAAAATAAAAGCAGCAAGTCAGGATGGACATTGACGAGGACATACGCTTGTAAAAGATATTTTAATGCCTTGAAGCAAGTGTTGTCGAGAAACGAATAAGAATGCATCAGCTTAATTCTCAAACTATTTTTTAGATAGAAAACATGTTTGTGTTATGTTACAGAGGCCCATGAAATCTTTGAGCAGACATGGCCCCTGAAGCAACAGGTTGAGAACTTCACTTATATCTGCAATATTTAACAGTCGGCCCTTTTCTTTATGTCGTCATGTTTCAGTTATCCCAATCACATGTGCCTGCTTGCTATGAATCCTTCTCTTCAGTTTCCCCTGCTCTTTCTCAGATGCTGTGCACATCACTGTATAGCTAACTGAGGGCCGGTTTAGCTCAGTTCGCTGGACAGCTGGCTCGTGATGCAGAGCAAGGCCAACAGCGTGGGTTCAATCCCTGTACTGGCTGAGATTATTCATGAAGGCCCAGCCTTCTCAACCTTGCCCCTTGCCTGAGCTGTGGTGATCCTCAGGTTAAATCACCACCAGTCAGCTGCCCCCCTCAAAGGGAAAAGTAGCCTATGGTCATCTGAGACTCTGGCAACTTTACCATGTATGCTATTTAATTTGTTTTATTAATTGTTCCCCTCATGTTATTTTACCAGTCAATTTATACTTCCGCATTATGTTTACATCACCCTTATTCGTTTCCCTGGTCTGGCCTTTATCTCCCATTTCTTTTATCTTAAGGTTTTTGCTATTTTTAGTAGATTCCTTTTCACCATGATTTTTAAGGTATTCTGGGGGTGCAGATATATAAGCTTGTGTTGGCAACAACAAAGTTATGGCATTAGTGACAATGAACATTCAATCATAAAGAACTGGTATCAAACTAATCCTGAACTTTAAAAGAAAACTGCACAGCCAGCAATAAATCATGGATTCTAGTTGATTTGTACTGAATTTCTGATTGCTTCTGCTCCTCATTCCATCCTTTATATTGTGTTGCTCCTCAAAAATTGGGTCAACTACCGTTCCGGACAAAACATTCAAACTCTCCCCAAAAATATCAAAACACCACTATAAAGGATATCAAAACTCACAGTTTGGACCAAAATACCACCTGTTAAGAGGCAAGGTGACCAGACTCCCTCTTGGTGGATCCCGATGTCCTCTCTAGATACCGGATCCAGGCCATGACTTCTTACGATGGTTATTCCTGCAATTTATCCCTTCAGAAGTCTCTTTGTCTCTCCCTTCCATACAGACCTTGCTCATGCTTCCAGTCACGCACACACAGGGCAGCACTAATCAATCAATGTCCTTGAGTCACGAATTTTCAAAGAGTCGTGACTCACTCAAGGGTTGTAATTCTCTCAGGAACGACACACAAGGGGTCTGTGTTTAGTTACTGTCTGTCTGAGGCATAGCATCAGCCATTGTCCTGTGCTGCACATGCTGTTCTTCACTGCACACCCCCCACACGTTGCTTCTGCTGATACAGAGTTAGCCTTTTTACCCATCAGGCTTTGCTGCTACCTTCACTTTGCTGGTGCCTTTACGAATAGCCATCAAGCTATAATTTAGTCCATTTTTATTGACTCGAGATGATTGACCAATGACATTCACAAATTCCCTACCAATCACTGTTGTGTAGCCAAACAGGATGGCATGAAGAGAATTTGACGTTTTATTTTCCCTCCATCCCATTCACTTTATGGTCTATATTAATGTCATCTGAAGAAGGTCTAACAGAATTACATCACCTTACCAGTGCGTGAAAGTCTCACCTAGATCTTGCAAAGGGAAGTGGAAAAAGATAATGGTTCAGGTTAATAAAATCTTGGAGAGTAGAACGACAATAGCCCAATAAAATAACAGAAATTAGTAGTATAATTTGGTATGTCTGATCCCAATCCCCTTTTATTCAACCACCTCTCTGACCTATTTTTGCAGCTGCTTCAGCCAGGGCACAATCTTCTGCCCTTTCTAGTGGTGAGTTTGGAGATGGGGGCGGGTATTAATTGAGCAGGAGGCTGGTGGGTGAGCGTCCTGCCCCTTTCCCTCCGCCGTCCCTAATTACGTCCAGCATGGGACGGCCTGTGGTTGACCTTTCTGACCCACTGTCAACTGAGCCACTGAAGTGAACATTTAATGACCACTTAAGCGCCTCATCACATCACTGCTGGTATCAATCCAGCTGCGAGCAGACCTTTTGTAATACAACATGCGCAGCAAGTAAACCTGTGTGGGCTGCCTTGTCATCTCCTGGGGGGACAAGAGGGAGGGGGGAAAGAGGAAAGGGGGCACCTCCTTCAATGGCATTCAGTGCCTGATCGAGGGCTCAGGCATTGGGAAGGGGGGGAGGGGTGTAGAGGCATGGAAAACCACCCTCCACCTCTTGCTGTCCCCTCACCCGACCCTGTGAAACCCCTCATGCCATTACTTACCTGTGGCCTGGAGCACTCCACAATCCTGGGCCTCAGGGTGTCTTCCCTACAGCAGCCACCACTTTGTGGTGCTGCTGAGCAAAAGAGCTGCCCAACTCGGATTGTCCAACAGCTCTCGGTAGGTGAGACCTCTTCTCCTGGGGTCTGATCCCAGGGAGAGGCCTCTTCATTGTCTGATTGGCTTGTGGTTTGGCCACCCTTCCCCAAAGGGGACAACACAGGTCTCTTGCTGGCTCTCCAGCAGCCAGGCGAGACCGCCATCACCACCACAAGATTCTGCCCTCGATGTGCATTCTACAGCTTCACACATCAAAACAAAACTGGCCCCAAATTTCCTGCATCATATTTTCTATCTTTGTCCCCTTGTCCTCGACCTATCAATAAATGGGGACAATCTGTTTCTAGCCACTCTGTCCCAATCCTTCTTAATTTTAACCACCTCACCCATATCTCAAACAGATGGAAATGTGGCCTAGTTTGATGTTTCTTCTTTGGGCACTATTTGTTAGCTTTGAAAAGGGATTATATTCCTCCCACGTAGCACAACAACGCATTTGCACATCACCAAGCGTAAAGTGTGCCAGGAACATTTGGGCAGCATTTTAGAATGTAACTTTAAATAAAAGTTGCTTTAAAAAAAAACATGGTATGTTTAAGAGTCATGATGTGGAGATGCTGGCGTTGGACTGGGGTGGGCACAGTAAAATGTCTGACAACACCGGGCTAAGGTCCAATAGGTTTATTTGGCATCACGATCTTTCGGAATGTAGCTTCTTCTTCAGGTGAGTGAGCTTTTAAGAGTTGTAACTTGGTGCAGTTTGAATTAAACAGCTGAAATATGGATTTATTGAAAGAAAATAAACATTTTTGATCAGAGTATCTAGTCAGAGGTATCTAATCTACCACCTGTAAATAATGCCCATTTAAATTGCTGAAAATACCTTCCCAAAACTACACACAACCATTTGACAGTTCTGTTGAGGCATAGTAGCCTGTTTATTTAGTAAATTAAAACAGAAATGCTAATTTTTAAAAAAAATGCTTACTCCAATAAGATGGGGGGCGGGGGGGGAGTGGCCTAGTGGTATTGTCACTGGACGGGTCATCCAGAGACCCAGGGTAATGATCTGGGGTCCTGCATTCAAATCCCACCGTGGCAGATGGTGAAATTTAAATTCAAAAGGAAAATCTGGAGGTTTAATGTTGACCTCATTGCTGCGTTAAAATTCATCTGGTTCACAAAGGAAATCTGCCATCCTTACCTGCTCTTGTGACTCCAGATCCAAAGAAATGTGGTTGACTCTTAGCTGCTCCCTCAAAGGCAATTACAGATGGACAATAAATGTCCAGCTGGTGATGCCCATGTACTATTAAAGAAAAAGAACAAGCCTAGTTTTTATAGCCTCTGCAAAAGGGCAAAATTATCAAAAAATTGCCAACGATGATTGATTCACCCTAGGAGGTGGTGAATATTGTGAGTAAGCCCAATCCTCACCTAATGTTAATTACAGGTCACAGAGAATGAACATGCACGGGATATAATTTGTGCTCGAAATTCCTCAATCCTTTATGCTAATTTCCGGTGGACCATGCTTGATAATAAAAAGTGCAAATCAGTAGAAATTCCTGCCTGGCAACCATAGTAGGCCACTCAGGCATTCTAGCTTGTTCCATTATTCAATTCAATCCTAGCTGATCTACTTCATTCTAAAAACTCGCCAGAAGTGTGAGGTGATGCATTTTGATATGAAGAACACGGAGAGACCATGTAGAATAAGGGACAAAAATCTTAAAGGTGTGTAGGTGCAGAAAGACCTGGGTGTATATGTACACAGATCATTGAAAGTGGCAGGACAGGTGGAGAGAGCAGTTATTAAAGCATATTGTATTCTGGGCTTTATTAATAAGGGCATAGAATACAAGAGCAAGGAGGTTATACTGAATGTATACAAGACACGAGTTAGACCTCAGCTGGAATGTTGTGTACAATTCTGGACAGCACAATATAGGAAGGATGTGAACATATAGGAAGAGATTTACAAAAATGGTTCCTGAGCTGAGAAAGTTCAATAGATTTGAAAGGTTGGGACTGCTCTTCTCAAGAGATAAGAAGACTAAGAGGAGATTTGATAGAGATGTTCAAAATGTTGAGGGGCTGGACAGAGTAGATAGGGAGAAAATGCTCCTGCTCATAAAAGAATCAAGAATGGAAGTGTGGTGGAGGCAGGTTCAATCGAGGCATTCAAGAGGGTATTTGATGATTATTTAAATAGAAATAAGGGCCAGAATTCTCCCCTACCTGGCGGGGCAGAGGGTCCCGGCGTTTTGGAGAGGCGTGAACCACTCCGGCGTCGGGCATCCCCAAAGGTGCGGAAGTCTCCACACCTTTAGGGGCCAAGCCCTCAGATTGAGGGGCTAGGCCCATGCCGGAGTAGTTGGCGCTCCGCCGGCTGGCGTGAACGGCCTTTGGCGCCGCGCCAGCCGGGGCCGAAAGGACTTCGCCGGCTGGCGTAAGTCCACGCATGCGCCGGAGCGCCAGCGGATGCTGACGTCATAGTGAAGACAATGGCGAAGGTGGAAGAAAGAGTGTCCCCATGGCACAGGCCCGCCCGCCAATTGGTGGGCCCCGATCGCGGGCCAGGCCACCGTGGGGGAATCCCCCGGGGTCAGATCACCCCGCATCCCCCCCAGGACCCCGGCGCCCTCCCGCGTCACCAATCCCACCGGTCAGGTAGGTGTTTTGATTCCCGCTGGCAGGAGAGGCTTGACAGCGGCGGGACTTCGGCACATCGCGGGCCGGCGAATCGCCAGGGGGGTGCCCACCGCCCGGCGCGGCGCGATTCCCGCCCCCGCTGAATCTTCGGTGCCGGAGAATTCGGGACATGACGGGGGCGGGATTGACGCCGGCCCCCTGTGATTCTCCGACCCGGCGGGGGGTCGGAGAATCCGGCCCAATGTGTAGGGACAGGGGGAAAAGACAGGGGAATGGCACTAAGTCATGATGTTTGTTTGGAGAGCTGGTACAGACACGATGGGCCAAACGGACTCCCTTCTGCGCTGTAACAATTCTGAGATTCGGTGATTTATGATTCGGCGTTTTGGGTTTCGGTAACTAACACCGGGTGACGATTCTCCAAAACTCAGGCTCGCAATATTTTGAGTGATAATCAAACTCTGTCAGCGTAAAAGCTCTGAATATTAGGCCCAATTTTTAAAAAAAATCTTAATTTGATTATAAATTGACTATCAATTTGGATACATCTGCTCGCTGGAGTATTTATCGTTGATTATAAGATAAACAACATTGAATATACTGAACTAACAACATGGTAGTATTTTAGATTTTCCTTTGCTTCACATTATTTCTCCTTTTTTCATTCTGTCCATTGCAATTAACAATGCAGCTTGATCAGTTTCTCCTTTGCAGGAGTTTTACTACAATTCCTTTATCAGTCATAAAACCTTCAGCAGACCAATTCTTGCTTCCCCTGGGTTTAATGAAATATAATGTGATCTACAAAAACACAGTTTAGTACACTTTTTAAAGTATTTCCAAACTGCCTCCCTATCCTTTGGTAACCCTTCAGCCTTGCAAGGCTCCCTCCTCCCCACTTTCTTCCCAACCTGGCCTGCTGCACACTGGCAATTTCTTTTGTCTCGCTATTCACGGCCTCGCTTTCAGTTAGCTCCGACATTCTGGAATTTTCTCCCACATACCTCTGCCCCTCAGATATTCCTTCGGACATATTCCTTGGTCAGCTGTCCTAATGCTCCCTTTGTGGCTTCCTTGCCAAATTGTGCTTCATAACAGTCCTTTGGAGTGTCTGGGGGACATTTTTACTATGTTAAAGGCGCTTTAGAAAAAGGTGCTTTAGAAACTTGAGCCATTCTGGTTATTAAAGGCATTTTAAACCATTCTTGTTGCATTGTAACCCCTTTAAACTTAATTTCCCACCACTGTATCGGAATCTCTGGCCTGTCTTAGTCAGCATGAGGACCATGGGAGAAACCTTCATGAATCTCCCTAAGGAGTATATGAGCTCCCCAGATAGGGGAGCCTTCTACCTGGGGCTTGTTTTGTGCAAAGGATAAAAGCAAGGCCAGATCAGGCCTGGTGAGATAAGTCCTCCCAGCGAGGAGTGAGACACTGCGTTATGTAGACGCTTGTAAAAACTTGTAAATAAATCTAGCTTACATTTACCGTCAGCCTCCTCTGCGTCATTACAGGCCCATATATCTATTCAATGTTTAATAGCTTTTATAATTAGAGGGAGACAATGGTGCAGTTGTAATGTCACTGGATGAGTAACCCAGAGGCCCAGACTAATACCCTGGGGACATCGGTTCAAATCCACCATGGCAGATGTCTGGGGGAATTTGCATTCCATTGCTAAATCTGGAATATAAAGCTAGTCTCAGTAATGGTGACTACTATCATTAATTGTTCTAAAAATCCATATCCCTTATGGAATGAAATCTGCTGTCCTTACCTGGTCTGGCCTACATGGGACTCCAGACCAACAGCAAAGTGATTGACTCTTAACTCTGCAATGGCCAGCAAGTCACTTAGTTCAAGGACAATTAGGGATGGGCATCAAATGCTGACCTTGCCAGTAACGCCCACATCACACAAAATAATGGGCTGGATTCTTCCGCCCCACCCACCGCAAGATCGACACGGGTGAGATGCGGACCTTGCAAAGGTCCACTGACCTCAGGCGGGGATTTCCGGTCGCCGGGCGGGCGCGGTTGGAGAATCCTGTCCAATGTTTTTTTTTAAAAGTGTTTTGTTGTTGTTTACAAGGCTGCTTGGAAAGTAGCATCAAATGGCGATGTCCACATGTGCCATTCATTCCCTGACCTTGGGTGACATGAAGCCACGACGTGCTTGGTCAAGGAAGGAGTGAATGATCCACTGTTTGTTAACCTCTAGACAGTCAGACATCCAGCTCTTGTTTTATCTTCCATTTATAAAACTGGTAGTTGCCCTCGACGTTTTGAATTTCTGGCATATTCCGAGTGGTTCATATTTTTCATGGCATTGTGATAATGGGTAAATGATCGGGCCCGGATTCTTGTCCTGCAGATCTCCCAAATCCTCCTCGATTTGGCTTCCAGTGGAAGAGCTGAGATTTCAAGAGCATTAGCAAGGTTGGGCCTTGGATTTAAAGCGTCATCTCGCTTGCACGTCTCCGTCAACAGAAGGGTCTGAGTTGGTGAGAAACTATTCGCATTCTCTAAATCTCCGAATATAATTCATTCTCTAATTATGGTTGCTTCTATTCTGCAAATAGTGGTGACAAGTTGAGAATGTTTCTAAACCCTTCAGATCAAGGAATGGGGGATATTTCAGGAGGTGACACTTTGAGACTTACAAGGCACACTCCGGTACACAAACTATACCAAATAATGAAGGTATGGAGAAGCAGCACAGGAACAAAAGGCATCTTAGAGAGAGATCTGTTTTAGATCTTCGTGGGGTTTCAGAAACAGGATTGCATGTGTTGTCATTTTTGATGAGTGGAATACTATCCCACTAGCGTCACTAATAACTGTTGCCAATTCTGCACCGGAGACGCCAATAATATTGAGTTGTATTGCTTTTCAGAGTCGGCAGGTATCAGATGATACCACCACAAGGTTTAACCGGATATTGATCAAAGACCCAACAACCAGTCAGTTAGTTCAAGTTCAATAATGGTTTATTTACACACAAGATTAACTCACATATGCAACATAAAAACACTAGAAGCTAAATTACACCTAACACTACAACAACCTGTACTTAACTTTCAGGCACCCGGCTTTGGCAGAGGAACAAGGCCTTTGTTCGGATCTGGAGTGGCTGGGTCTGGAGAAGTAATTTCAGTTCTGCTGGGCTCACCCATCTGGTAGCGATCGTTGATCTTGAATTTGCTTCTGGTCGTGGTGCTGCAGTTGGCTTCAGGTATAGGCCGGGCTGAAGAGTGCCGGAATGCCAGGGCCATAAGAGATCGAACACATGGCAGTGTCTCTCTTTATCCTTTGGGGTTTTGCGCTCTTTTGGGCGGTCCTTAGCTTTGGACCCAATAATTCGGCAGGCTTTGATTACTGCCTTCGATTTGAGCCAATAAAGGGGCAGGTGCCTTGATGGCTGGGCGTGTCCTGAGCGGTCATTGACCTTGGCTGTTTGGGCTTCCGGGGTGAAGGGAGTGACGCTGATGTGTCTGGAATTGTATCTGATACCTGATTACCAGTCCTTTGTCCTGGGGAAATGGGTCATTAGAATGCGAATCGGCAGGGGTTTCAATACTGTCTGGTTCTCTGTCAGCAAATATACATTCAGGCTCTGAGTTTGCCTGAATCCTGTATTGGCCATATTTCCCTTGAGTCTTTGCAAGTATCCATGTTTCCTTTGTAAGTTGCCATCCCAGATGGCTACACATGGAGCTGCTGAATATAGACACAAGCTCTGGGAGAAGGAGACAAGATCTCACATTTAAGTGAGAAAATAATCAATGCCACAGTTAGGTTTTCACTTATTCACAGGGAATAATGAGGAAGCAAAACCATCCTGGGCAGTCAGGGAGCGGGAGATGCTGTAAACTATGAGTGTGATCATTCTTTGACAGCCAGTACAGTCAAAGGATATCAGAGAATGAAATGCATGGAGGAGAATTCTCTGCTGATGGAATTCTCTGTTCTGCCGGCAATGCACTCCTGCCTTGAGGATTTTGGTGATGTGATGTGGCTACAATGGGAAATCCCATTGGCCAGCGAAAGGAATGGATAGAAACACGTGGAGGCGGAGAATTCACCCCATGAACTTTGTGATGGGTTGACTAGTTCGACAGATCCTCAGTTCTGAAACAATCCCAATGGTGGAAAGCAGGACAACACTCAAAAGCATTCCACATGCTCAGCAATAATTACCAGAAATACACCTTGACATAAAACAGCAGCGCTGAGATTCACCCTGCTACTCACTGGCACTCTGCTGGTTTTTTGGGCCTCAGGGAGTTTCTCCACGCCTAGGCCACGCTTCAGTTCATAGAATCATAGAATTTACAGTGCAGAAGGCGGCCATTCAGTGCATCGTGTCTGTAGTGGCTCTTGGAAAGAGCACCCTACCCAAGTCCACGCCTCCACCCTATCCCCATAACCCAGTAACCCTACCCAACACTAAGGGCAATTTTGGACACTAAGGGCAATTTAGCATGGCCAATCCACCTAACCTGCACATCTTTGGACTGTGGGAGGAAACCGGAGCACCCGGAGGAAACCCACGCACACATGGGGAGAACGTGTAGACTCTGCACAGTCACCCAAGCCGGGAATCGAACCTGGAGCTGTGAAGCAATTGTGCGAACCACTATGCTACCGTGCTGAATGGAAGTCCCAATCTCTGCATCCTCTTTCAGGACCCTCCACTTTCTGGACCCCCCCACCCCCCTTCACCCCCACCCCAACATTTTTGTGGTCCCTACTCTCCGTTGGTTGAAACCAGTTCAAAACGGTGCCCAGTCGACATTTTGCAGGCACATGCTTTGACTCCAGGCACTGGGTGGAAGTAGCGTCTGAGTAAGCTTAATGTAGATATGCTGATCTGGAGCTCGCCCAACAAGAGCAAGAACCAGATCACGTCGGGGGGAGCAAGTCAGGTGATTCACGAATGGCCCGGCGTCCAGCACCGAGCCAGATTTGAGGCTCATGCGCGATTCACCCGTTGTGCCCCGCTCCGCACTTCAATGCACTCTTGGAATCAAGATATGGGTCAGCCATTGAATGGCAGAATAACTTGAGGGGCTGAATGCCCCCCCCCCCCCCCCCCCCCGGTCCCTATGCTGCTAATCTTCTGTGTGGTAGAGTAGCCCGTTTAAGGGGGCGAGCTCTATTGAGCACCCAACCGTGTGAATACTGGCCAATGAGGAGTTTCGGCAGGACCCTGGAGCAGGACCTCGGGCAGTATGAACTAAGTTGCTAGAGTGTAAAGGCCTGTTGTACAGTGTTCTGAGACAATTTTTTAACTACCTTTGCCTTTCATTAATAAACCCCTTTGTTTAATACTGGAAGCCCCCAATGTATGTCTCGAGCTGCCACACTATGTTTCCTGTAAAGCACAGTTCAGGCGTTGTTGGGGCGAAATAATTTTTGCCTAAAACAAAGCACACGCCACCCACCCCTCCCACACACAGCACCCAACCTGAAGTTACGGCCAGGAATACACCAGTGACGGGCTGACACCAGGGGAACACTCATGCCGCTACACCTCACAGATTGTCAGAGGCCAGGAAGTCAGCCCATCCAGACATCGGGAAGATGGGGGGATGATCCATAAGTGGGTCAGCAATGGGTCGACATCAGGCCCGGAGAAGCAATTGCAGAAAATAAATCACCCCGTGAAGGGCCTGCGTCTTTTCCTGGGAGATCAACATCACAAGGCTGCTGGTTAGGCTACTCACTGCCTGCTTTATGTACAGAATTTACCCACAATGCTCTCCACCCACATGCAGCATAAAATTACAATCTGAGTCCTACAATCAGACTTTACATGTGTAAACAGCCTTGCCACAGATAGAGGTGTGCGGACAGCTTAAGTGTTTCACCCCCAGCTGCAAATTGAATCAGGCATGTCTTGGGTATCACTGAGGGAATGCAACAGTCTGAGGTACCACCTTTAGTATAAAATGTTAAACCATCTCAATAACTCTAAATGATCCTGTGGCATTATTTTGAAGAAGAGCATGGGAGTTCTGCTGATGCTCTGGTCAATACTTATCGCACAACTAGCTTGATTAAAAACAGATTATCTGGTCATTAGTGCATTGCTGTATGGAGGACCCTGCTGTTCTCAAATTAATTGCTGTGTTATCAAACTTACAACAATGACTACTCTTCAAAAGTGGTTCATTGGCTGTGAAGTGCCTTGGGGCCCCCTGAGGTTGTGCAAGGTGCTATATAAATGCAGAAAGCGGTAAAGGACGGGATGCTCTGGTCCCCCAGCCGCTTGTTTCCCTACGACGCACCATTCACTGGCGTGGGATTCTCTGCTCCCGCCGTTTGCCAATGGGATTTCCTATTGAAGACACCCAAACCGCCGGGAAAGTATCCCAACAACTGGAGAATTCCGGCCAAAGTGTTCATTTGAGCAGACCGTGGTTTAGGAAACAAAGTCCTTTGGGGCTGATGTTGAGATGATCTTGGGCAGGATTCTCTTTTGGCTGACACTGAAATCGCGAAATGCAATTGGGCATATGGGCACGCAATGGGTTCTGATGCCAAAAGCACGGCAGCCGCTGATTTGACACCTAATCGCAATTCTCTGTCCCCTGGACAGCAGCGTCAATGTGGTCCAGAATGCACGCACAATAAACACCGTTTGCATATCAGTAGCGGACCTGGCCCAGTGTTCTCTGGGGCCTCTGCGATGCTCTGCCTCTGATGGGCCGAATTCCTGATAGCCCGTGGTTCATTTGTGCTTTGAAAAATTGTGAAACCGACATTGTGGTTGCTGAGGGAGAGAGGGGTTACAGAAAGTGTCCAACATCGCCATAGTTTGCTGACAGTTGTGCTGCTGGATGGGGGGCTTCTGCCAGGGCTGAGGAGAGTAGAGTTGGGTGGCCGCAAGGTGAGCTGTGGGTCAGGGCGGACGGGCATGGAACACCATTGCCGCAGCCGGGGAGGCGGCCATGCAGTTGCGCATGCCGCTGTCAGCCCACTATGGACTGAGGGCGATGGGTTGTATAGGTGTCCCCCATAGGCCACCCCCCCCAGGTGCCCCCTAGCCCAGCCAACCCATCAGCTGCAAGGGGGCGCTACAGCGCAACCAGTGCCACCTTGTTGGCTGGGATAGTGTGTGAGGAGAATGAAGTGTGCATAGACGGCTGCAGCTTATCAGCCTCCCAAGTGTGATTCACGGACCCGGTGAATCCCGCACTGTTTATCATTGGAATCGATTGTGTTCCACGTGGCGCCGGTGCTAGCCCCTCCACAGTCGCTGAATCAGTCCACAAATCCTTAGACTTAGGAACGGAGAACCCGGCCGGTTGTGGCTGTATACCCCATGCTGGAGGTATTGCTTGTTTGAGATTGGATCTCTAAGACCAGTCCCTCTGTCCCCTGGAGCAGCATGTGGCTGAGGAGAAAGCAGCCATAGCTGCTGTTTGCATTGCCCCTGGTGCTGTTGCTTTCACTGTTCCTCTTGTTACCCATCAGTAGTCTGTGCTGTAGCTGCATAATGTACTCCCATACTGCATTGAGAGCTGACAGCGGGAAATCTCAGATCATGGTGAGGAAAGTGAAATTCTTCCATAACGTAAGGCAGTGAAATCAGGATCAGTGCTGTGAGCAAAAGCCTTCCACATAATCATGGCAGCAGCTATACAGTTTCATTAGTTAAAGGCTTTCCGGTATGTTAGCGTCAATGATCAATGACACCCGGTTATGCTCTCACCTTATTGACGCTTATGAATTCTACAGAGCTTGGGGAACATTTGCATTGTGTATTAAAGCCTGAATTTTGTGTTAATTCCTCAATTAATTATCTCTTTAAGTATTTCTTACCCAACAGCTCCATCAGGCAACTTGCTGCAAACCCATGCAAATTAGTGACTGAGAGGCATAGGGTGGGGTGGGGAGGGGGCTGGGTGCCTAGCCCATGCAGGAAAAGCTACTGGGCTACCCATGGGGTAGTCCACACCCTCCTGCTGGTAAAACATCAGCAGAGGCAGAATGAGGGACTTCATGTGGCCCTAATTAGCCACTTGAGGGCCTGAATAGGACAAACAACATGTTTGACACCTTACCTGACACCTTACCCAGCTTAATTGTGAGACAGGCCGGGTGGGGTACAAGAAGAAGGCCACATGCTGCAGTTTACAACCCCCCTCACCACCCCCTCCCCCGGGCCTTTACACAGGGATTGGGAGGAATGGGATGGGGTGGGGGAGTTCTACATTCCACCAGTAGGGGAAACAATCTCTCAGCATCAACCCCGTTAATCTTCCTCAGAATCTTCCATGTTTCATCACCTCTCACTCTTCTCAACTCCCCAGCGTGTAGAGACGCAGTCTACTCAAGCTCTCCGCACAGGACAAACCTCTCATCTCTGGAATCAAAACTTTCATTGCATCCGCTTTGAAGGCAAGTATAACTTTCCTTGAGTAGAGAGGCCCAAACTGGACACAACCAACCTGGTTGACACTTAACCGCCCCCGAACTGGCTTCACAAGCCACACAGTTGTTTTAAATCCCCACTTATGGTTGAAGAAGACTTAAAGGGCTGGTTTAGCACACTGGGCTAAATCGCTGGCTTTAAAGCAGACCAAGCAGGCCAGCAGCACGGTTCGATTCCTGTACCAGCCTCCCCGGACAGGCGCCGGAATGTGGCGACTAGGGGCTTTTCACAGTAACTTCATTGAAGCCTACTCATGGCAATAAGTGATTTTCATTTTCAACACTGCCTCCTCAGGATAAGTAGGGATGGGTAATAAATGGCAGCATCACCCACGGCTGCAGACTGGCTGGCAGACCTGGCGGAATTTCTCCATCTGGAGAAGATCAAGTAGACCATCCGATGGTCGGAAGAAGGTTTCCTCAAAGCATGGGGGCAGTTCGTCGGCCTGTTCCAAGACCTGTTCGAGGCCAACGGGGAAAGTGAGAGACGGGAAAGAGCAGACAGAGATACACAACAAAGGGAAGGGGGAGGAAGAGAGGAGGAAACTCAGTAGAACCACATGAAGAAATGAGTGGGGGGGAATGGAGGCGGGAAGGCCTCCTTCCCCCAAACCCACAAAGCCTGCAACAGAAACCACATATGGAAGGGCAGGGGAGGGGAGAACAGGAGCTCAGGAATAGAACACCCAAAACAAAAGAAGGGGATGTCAAGGGAGGGGAGGGGGCAGGGAGATGGGAAGGCGGGATGGAGAGGAAACATCAAGAACAATTGTGTGTACATAAGAACTGCATAAACTGTAAATATTGCACGCAAAGTTTTATTATGCAAAATTGAAAATGCCAATAAAATATTCCCAAAAAATATATATATTTTTAAAGATTACATTGCTGTTTTTGAACTTTGATGTGTACATGAGGGATAAGGGGGGGGGCAAGCGGGAAAAGGTAATCGGAGCAGGAGATTCTTATGCTGAGTAGAAACACCTACAGGAATTACCTCGGGTGAATGTTTCTATATTGCTAATTCCATGGAATCTTAAGTAACGTGCACAGAGCCTCATGTAACATTCAAGTCAACGTTCTCACAAATGGGTATGTATCTTAGGTTGCCGATGGTGACAGATCTCAGTATTCTAATTTCTGATACATCCTCTAATGAGGTGCCAGCACTGGAACAGCCTTGACCAAGCCTCCAGCTGTCTGTTCCTCTCAACAGTTCACACACAAGGCGTCGAGCAAGTGTAGTCTGGAAATGGCTGTTGGCAACTCTAGCAGAGATTGCTTCAGAGCCTATTATACACATATTGTTATCCTGACACTATTCCTGCTTTTCCGATCTGGGACCCAAGTATTATTTTTGTTTCAGAGGAGAAATCTTTCTCTAAAATCTTTTCTCTGCACACAATCCAAAAACAATGTAAATACCTGAATAATTGCCTCCGAGCTGAACACACATCCACACTTGTAGGTAAAAAAAAAATGTCATCCCAATTCAAGTTAGAATTCACTGAAATCTCAGCTGGCCTGAAAAGTAGGTCAATCTAACCGATTTTGACATTGAATTATATTACCAAGTCTCCAATCTGTATATCATCGTTAATTACACTTCGTGGCAACAGTGAAAAATTCAAAATTAAGGAGGTTTTTTTTTCTATTTCAGTATTCTGCATGTGCCATCGTCGTGGAAACTGAGCGTCTCCAGCCCTTTACTTCCTGCCCATTCATTAAATATCTGAAGAATCGTCTGCTGGAACTGCAGATATTCAGCAGTCAGATATGTTTCTTTTGAGAAGAAGTGTATTTTGTGAAAATAAAAAATGATTATTTCTCAGGATGTAGGTGACATTGACATTCATTGGTTGTCCAGAGCAGTGTTCTTCAAACTTTCTTTCCGGGGACCCATTGTTACCAACCCGGCCGACCTTCGCGACTCACGCCGGCCGACCTTCGTGACCCACGCCGGCCGACCTTCGCGACCCACTCCGGCCGGCCTGCGTGACCCACCATTTTCTCTTACCTTGTTTGCTACTGACAAAAATGGAGGAAATGGTTTTGGGTCCCTTTGGCCCTCGTATACGCTCCTCCAATGGAACCTGTTGGACGAAGGTGAAGCCTTCCGCTGTCGGAAGGTATGGAGTCTCCACCTGTCCAAATGTCTGAATTTTTTCCTGTAAAATTTTATCAAATAACCCCCCCCCCGCCCCCGAACTTGTAAAAAAAAAGAAAATACAATGAGTAAAATAAATGAAAAAAATGAATTAAACCGCCCCGAACTTGTGAAAAAAATAAAACGAATAAAATAAATGAACAAAATAAAAATTAAATGAATAAAAACCACTGCAGAACTTGTAAAACAAAAAGCTGCAACCGTTAAAAAAAATAGCGGCCGCACTGCGCATGCATGTGCCCCGATCATCGCATGCGCAATGCGGCTGAATTTTTTAACATGTTCACGGAATGCGCATGCGCGTTGATCATCATGCGCGCATGCGCATTCCATGAACATGCTCAAAAAAAATTGCCCGCATTGCGCATGCACGCACGATGATCAGCGTGCATGCGCAATGCGGCCAAATTTTTTTTTTACCATGTTCGCGGCCGCTTGCGGACAACGGCTCTGCGACCCTCCCGACACCCGCCCGCTACCCTGTGGGTCGCGCCCCCGACCACTGGTCCAGAGGGGTGATGAGCCTTCGTCATGAACTGCTGCGGTTCAAGCGGGTGAGGCTGCTCCAGAATTCAACCGTCAGGACCAAACCCGGCCAACCTTCGTGACCCACGCCGGCCGACCTTCGCGACCCACTCTGGCCGACCTGCGTGACCCACCATTTTCTCTTACCTTGTCTGCTGCTGACAAAAATAGAGGCGAATCGAAAAATATTGACCCAAAACCAATGAAGAACTGAGAAGAATTAAGGGCCACATTTCACTCTCAGCTGCAAACAAAATGGCCGCTCATCACACTTGCCACTTTGTCCATTGCCTTTCCTCATCTCCCCTTTAATCTTTCCTCATAGCTGCAATTTTCCAGTCCTGGCAATATCCTTGTAAATCTCTTGTGTACCTTCTCGAATGCAATTACACCCTTTCTGTAAGAGATGATTAGAACTGTACACAGTACTAAAATTTTTATAATATTTTATATAGTTCCAACATAACCTCCCTAGATGATGCCTCGTCTAATAAATGCAAGGATTCCTTGTTTTCTTAACCACCTTCTTGGCCTGTCCTGCTACCTTCACGGAACTGTGGGCATTCACTCCAAGGTCCCGCACTTCTTCAACACCTCTCAGCATCCTCCCAATTTCTCTGTAGACCTTTGCTGTGTTTGACCTCCCTAATGACATCACCTCATACTTTGTTGGGCTGAGTTCCATTTGCTGCTTTTCAGCCCATCTGACTAGCCCAGGGCGAGTAATTGAGTCCCCTTATCCAGAGGAGAAAATATGTTGAAACTGATTGAAAAGTGCAACTGCATCCAACTGGTCCCTTAGCGCCTGGTATTTGCTGGAAAGAAGTAGGAAATCCAAATGAAGATCAGTTGATTCTTTCAGCTGTGACTGGTTGTGTTTTACAGGGCAGCACGGTAGCAAGGGCAGCACGGTGGCATAGTGGTTAGCACAATTGCTTCACAGCTCCAGGGTCCCAGGTTCGATTCCCGGCTTGGGTCACTGTCTGTGCGGAGTCTGCACATCCTCCCCGTGTGTGCGTGGGTTTCCTCCGGGTGCTCCGGTTTCCTCCCACAGTCCAAAGACGTGCAGGTTAGGTGGATTGGCCACGTTAAATTGCCCTTAGTGTCTAAAATTGCCCTTAGTGTTGGGTGGGGTTGCTGGGTTATAGGGATAGGGTGGAAGTGTGGGCTTGGGTAGGGTGCTCTTTCCAAGAGCCGGTGCAGACTTGATGGGCCAAATGGCCTCCTTCTGCCCTGTAAATTTTATGAATATTGTGAATCTGAGACTGGCTGACTGAAGTTGATCCCTTGTGCACATTCCAGCTGAGATAAGGTCCCCATTGATGTGTGTCATCAGATGGTCAACTGAGCAGATTGAAGGGCTGCAAAATTCCATTGCACAGCTGGTGGCAGTGCCACGGGTGCCAGGACGCTGAAAACGATGGTCGATCCGCTTCCCGCATTTCCAATGCAGCCAGTCCGAGACGCCATGCTTGTAAGGGTGCGAGCGCGGGCAAGCCATGCATGTGCCAGGAGCAACCAGAATGGTCAGACCACGACTTCATTCAGTGTCGAACAGTGATTTGGCATCTGATTTGGCATTAAAGACTCACATTCAACTGCATGAGGAACAACTATGGTATTTTGGGTTAGGGGGTCATTGCTTATCTTCTCTATAACCTGATAGAAGCAGGAGGAGTGAGCATATATCTATTGCGAGACTGACAGGATTCCCATGGCGCAGACAGGCATCGACTGCAGGCATGTGGTTTTCCAAGCATAGCAGACTAACTTTGGGATGAATCACAAGCAGACAACCTGGGCAGGATTCTCCTTTATGGGGACTAAGTCCCCACGCCCGCCGGAAATTGGGCGAGAGTTACTCCGGAATTTTTCCTCGAAGGTCCGGGGTGATTCTCTGTTTTTCAGGGGGCTAGTAGAGCCCTGGCGTGCATCCCGCAGCTCTAGCTGCCAGCGGGCCCTGCTAGCCAGACTGCATATGCGCACGGCGGCCACAAGCGGGCCTGCACATGCACGCAGCAGCCCACCTCGGCGCGGGCCCTGCCGACATGGCGGAGCTACACAGCGGCCCGAACGGAGGAAGGTAGGTCCCTCCCAGATCGCGATATCCCGCTGATTGGTGGCCCCCCGATCGCGGGCCTGGCCACCGCTGAGGCACCCCCCGGAGTCAAATATCCCCCCCCGACCCCACCGCAGCCGCTGGTCCCAGCTCCCACCACTGCGGGTCCCAGTTCCCGCCAGGTGGTACCACATGTAAACCAGGCCGGCCGGAGTTCAGCCGGTCGACCGCGGAGAATTGCCATGGGGGCCTGTTCCAACTGCCCCCGACCAGCGCCGCATTGACCGCGCGTGTGGGACTGGCGGTTCCACGGAAGCGCTGACGCGCCAGATTTCTGGAATGAATGGCTATTTTTCGAGCCGGGCGTGATTCCGGTGTGGAGGGTCGGAGAATACCGCCCCCTATCTTTCTCTAACTTCACAGAAGGAAAAAGCAACTCTGGTCTGCTTTGGTTTTCTTCCACAGTCCAAAGCTGTGCAGTTAGGCCGCTTAGTGTCCAAAAGTTTAGGTAGGGTTACTGGTTTGCAGGGATAGGGTGGAGGCGTGGGCTGAAGAAAGTGTTCTTTCCATGGGCCGATGCAGACTCGATGGGCAAAATGGCCTCCTTCTGCACTGTAGGGATACTATGATATCTATGAAGACAGGCAAAATATTGGTTCAGTGCCTCCACTGTCTCTGTGTTCCCTATTATTACTTCAGCAGTATCGTCCTCTAAAGCAGTGCATCTCAAACTATCTGATGTGGTGTACCGGCAGTTTTTTTTTAAAATGTGCCTGGGACCGGTAAGCGAAACAAGCCAATCCAGGATTACTGTCTCTTTCTTTTCTGGAAACACTCCAAGTACCGGCAGACGATGACTCGAGTACCGGCACCGGTACGCGTACCACACTTTGAGAAACACTGCTCTAAAGGACCGACATTTACTTTAGCTATTCTCGTCCTCTTTATATACTTATAGAAGGTTTTGGTATCAATGTTTGTGTTTCCTGCTAGTTTCCTTTCATACTTCATCTTCGCTCTTTTGACTTTATTTTTAGTAGGCTTTTACTGAATCTTAAAGTTCTCCCAATCCTCCACCTTACCACTAGCGTTTGCAGTATGGTATGCCTAGTTTTTGCTTTTATGGCTTCCTTGAGTTCCTTATTTAGGCATAGAACATTTTTCTCCATTTTGCAATTCCTCTCAGTAATATACTTTAATTGAGAGGTATTTAGTATCTCCCTGAACATCCACCATTGCTCGTCAACTCTCCCACTATTAATTATATGTGCCCAGTCTACTTTGGCCAACTCTTTCCTCAGTCCCTGAGTAACCTTTCCAGAGTTGGGACCTGACTGCTAATTAGGTTTAATTAGCTGTCCACAGGGTAAAATTGATGATGCTGTTAGGATCTTTCCAATGGTGGTTGGGCGCTCGCTGAGGCAGATGCCTGGAGATAGCCACCCGGTGGAGGGGCATTGTTACAGGCAGGAGAGTGTTTAATCAAAACCTTGATATCTCCTCCACCCTCCGTCCGTAATCAGAAAGGTGTTTTTGATTTTTTCACTTTCCACTTTATGTGCGGCAGTGTCTTTTCCCAACCCCTCCAACCAGCTGTGATCCCTATTAATAACATCGACGACAAACCTGAGATCGGATAAACTGAAAGGGTTAATTTATTTTCATCCACTCATACGTAAGAGGAGAGTTACAACGTGGCCACCCTTTCATTCATACAATGAAGGTGGGATGGAGACTAGAAAGAAGTATGGAAACGAGCACAGACAAAATGAGAATTATTGTTTCAGGTGAGTCCAGAATCAAAGTCCCCAATTGTGTATTCTTTCACAGAGTCAGCAGGTCTGAACTGTTTTTTCCTTCTGGGTTGAATTTGGTGTGTGACCACACACAGAACTTCATGCTGGTGAATGCCTGTTACAATGGCAGCTGAATGAGCAGCAGTCAGCTCTTCCCGCCATATTTGAACCACCACAATGAAGAGGAGGCTGGCTGTTTAATGATACAGCTCTCTGTTCTACATGTCACTAAACAGAAACAGAGAAACATAAACATAAGAGACAGCTTCTCAGCAGCATCTCTCTAAAGCTGTGACTTTTGCCAGCCGCACATACGCCTGGGCCCTGTACCCAGTGCGCAGCCAGCAGCTCGTACAACACTGAGCTCCACCAGTTAGGACCAGATAAGGAAAGGAGCAATGACAGTGGCTGCACGATGGCACCGTTTTTAGCACTGCTGCCTCACAGTGCCAAGGACCTGGGTTCAATTCTGGCCTTGGGTGACTGTCTGTGTGGAGTTTGCACATTCTCCCCGTGTCCATGTGGGTTTCCTCTGGATGCTCCGGTTTTCTCACACAGTCCACAGATGTGCAGGTTAGGTGGATTGGCCACGCTCAATTGCCCCCAAGTGTTCAGAGATGTACAGGTTAAATTACAGGGATTAGATGGGGGAGTGCACCTGGATCGAGTGCTCCTTCTGAGGGTCAGTGCAGACTTGATGGGCCAAAAGGCCTCCTCCTGCATTGTAGGGATTCAATAGGCTAGATTGCATTCGCCAATCGGCTGGAGAATATGTTTTTACGCTGGAATCGAGGGTGGCGCTGTTTTTGCGATGCTCTGCCGCTTCAAAAACGGCGTACTCACTGTACGCCATCGGGGTGGCCTCAGGACGGCACCTGAGGCCCTCCTCCGATGCTCCGCCCCTAATGGACGGAGTCTCCGACAGCACGGGGCGCATGTTCTCACAACCTGGGGCCTCACGGTAGCATGGTGGTTAGCATCAATGCTTCACAGCTCCAGGGTCCCAGGTTCGATTCCCGGCTGGGTCACTGTCTGTGTGGAGTCTGCACGTCCTCCCCGTGTGTGCGTGGGTTTCCTCCGGGTGCTCCGGTTTCCTCCCACAGTCCAAAGATGTGCAGGTTAGGTGGATTGGCCATGCTAAATTGCCCGTAGTGTAAGGTTAATGGGGGGTTTGTTGGGTTACGGGTATACGGGTTACGTGGGTTTAAGTAGGGTGATCATTGCTCGGCACAACATCGAAGGCCGAAGGGCCTGTTCTGTGCTGTACTGTTCTATGTTCTATGTTCTATAACCTTCGGAGACCTCGCGTGGCGGTTGCAGACTGTGGGGTGGGGACCGATCTATTGCCGGGGGGGGGGGGGGGCTGAGGGGGGATTGCAGGGGGGGGGAGATTTTGGCAGGCCGGGTCCGTGCATGGCCGGCGCCATGTTGCACGGCACGGCCGCCGTCGTGCGCACGCACGGCCACGGACCCGTCTTCACCAGGTATCAGCAACCCAGAGGGAAAAGGCTAGCAGCCTCAAAGAGATTTCTTCCTCGATTCAACCATCCTCCCCAGAGCCCATCCCCTGCGAGGCACCCATGCCCCACTTGGACCTCTACCCACCTCATCTGGAGTCCTTGCGCATCCCCTTGCAGTAAATAATGTGTTATCCCTTTGACCTTCTTGTTTGTGAACGTTTCATGGAGCTCGTCAGAGTCCAGCTTCCCTCCCCGTCAATCTTCCCTCTAACTTCCATTGTTCATCTTCTTCATTCTTCTCCTTACACAGCCCTCCTTCTACCTTTCCTCGCTGAGCCATTATTCAAGCCAACGTGATTCATCCTTAATGTTGCAGCAATCAACACCAACACAGTTCGTTCTTCCATTTGGATGAGGTAGGATGGAAGATTTCCAGACTTCCGAGGAGATCATCGTCTCTGTTGGGCTTCCATCGACCCGACACCAACACCACCAACGAATGGTCGGTGGCTACACAGGTGCAAATTGGCCGCCATTTTAAGTCAGTGCCTTTGTGTTCCAGTGAAATGTCTCTTTTAAGAAAGTTTAATGTGTGAAACTAGCTGACGAGATGTTGAATGAATTCTACACTGCACATCTTTGCGATAGACGAAGGGCAGCATGGTAGCACAGTGGGTTGCCTCACGGCGCCGAGGTCCCAGGTTCGATCCGGCCCTGGGTCACTGTCCGTGAGGAGTTTGCACATTCTCCCCGTGTTTGCATGGATTTCACCCCACAACCCAAAGATGTACAGGATAGGTGGATTGGCCACACTAAAATTGCCCCTTAATTGGAAAAAATGAATTGGATACTCTAAGTTTATATTTTAAAAAATCTTTGTGACAGACGCTACAATTATGGCGATGAGCCAGCAGAAAGTAGTATGCATTCTGTTTGCCTCACCTTGATTAGGCCAAGGGTAATTGTAACTTTGTAATCCCCTCACCCCATAATGAGTTTATCAAACGTTTAGCCCTGGGACTATCAATGAATAATCCAGAAGGAATCTTGTGCCCTCCTGCCGGATTTCGTGGCGAGGGGTGTCATTTAATCAGTGGAGTGTAAGGATTCCTCCATCTTTCTGCTTGTCCCTGATTAAGACCATGGGAGGAAAGGTCCTTGGGTGGTCTTCCTGTCCCAAAGCCGATTGAGGCTTTAAGTGGATGCTGAGATGAACCCAGCAGTTGCAGGGGTTAGGTGGCCATTCGTGGAGCACAACATAGAACATAGAACATACAGTGCAGAAGGAGGCCATTCGGCCCATCGAGTCTGCACCGACCAACTTAATCCCTCACTTCCACCCTATCCCCGTAACCCAATAACCTCTCCCAACCTTTTTGGTCACTAAGGGCAATTTATCATGGCCAATCCACCTCACTGCACGTCTTTGGACTGTGGGAGGAAACCGGAGCACCCGGAGGAAACCCACGCAGACACGGGGAGAACGTGCAGACTCCGCACAGACATTGACCCAGTGATGAATCGAACCTGGGACCCTGGCGTTGTGAAGCCACAGTGCTATCCACTTGTGCTTCCGTGCTGCCCAACAAACAAACCTGCAGGTGAATTTTACATTCGCAATGCGCCATCGTTGGCGTTAGTAGTGGGGATGTGAAACTTTCTCCCTCCAGGGATCACAATGATAGTGAGTTGTGATGCTGGGTGCCCAGTTAAGGCCCACCCAGTGAATAAAACGTAAGTTAGTTGGGTCTCCATGCGGGTGGGGTCGTGAATACATCATGCGCCATGACCAATGCAGAGCCAATGTGGGAATTAAAAAGAGAGGAGGCAGCTCCATGAAGGCTGGCTTGAATTTTGGGGGATGTTGTGTGACTGAAGACTGCTCGCTGTGTGGGGTCTGTGTGACTGAAGACTGCTCGCTGTGTGGGGTCTGTGTGACTGAAGACTGCTCGCTGTGTGGGGTCTGTGTGACTGAAGACTGCTCGCTGTGTGGGGTCTGTGTGACTGAAGACTGCTAGCTGTGCGGGGTCTGTGTGACTGAAGACTGCTCGCTGTGTGGGGTCTGTGTGACTGAAGACTGCTTGCTGTGTGGGGTCTGTGTGACTGAAGACTGCTCGCTGTGTGGGGTCTGTGTGACTGAAGACTGCTCGCTGTGTGGGGTCTGTGTGACTGAAGACTGCTCGCTGTGTGGGGTCTGTGTGACTGAAGACTGCTCGCTGTGTGGGTTCTGTGTGACTGAAGACTGTTCGCTGTGTGGGGTCTGTGTGACTGAAGACTGCTCGCTGTGTGGGGGTCTGTGTGACTGAAGACTGCTCGCTGTGTGGGGTCTGTTTGACTGAAGACTGCTCGCTGTGTGGGAGCTGTGTGACTGAAGACTGCTCGCTGTGTGGGGTCTGTGTGACTGAAGACTGCTCGCTGTGTGGGAGCTGTGTGACTGAAGACTGCTCGCTGTGTGGGAGCTGTGTGACTGAAGACTGCTCGCTGTGTGGGAGCTGTGTGATTGAAGACTGCTCGCTGTGTGGGGTCTGTGTGATTGAAGACTGCTCACTGTGTGGGGTCTGTTTGACTGAAGACTGCTCGCTGTGTGGGGTCTGTTTGACTGAAGACTGCTCGCTGTGTGGGGTCTGTGTGACTGAAGACTGCTCGCTGTGTGGGGTCTGTTTGACTGAAGACTGCTCGCTGTGTGGGGTCTGTGTGACTGAAGACTGCTCGCTGTGTGGGAGCTGTGTGACTGAAGACTGCTCGCTGTGTGGGGTCTGTGTGACTGAAGACTGCTCGCTGTGTGGGGTCTGTGTGACTGAAGACTGCTCGCTGTGTGGGGTCTGTGTGACTGAAGACTGCTCGCTGTGTGGGGTCTGTGTGACTGAAGACTGCTCGCTGTGTGGGGTCTGTTTGACTGAAGACTGCTCACTGTGTGGGAGCTATGTGACTGAAGACTGCTCGCTGTGTGGGAGCTATGTGACTGAAGACTGCTCACTGTGTGGGGTCTGTGTGACTGAAGACTGCTCGCTGTGTGGGGTCTGTGTGACTGAAGACTGCTCACTGTGTGGGAGCTATGTGACTGAAGACTGCTCGCTGTGTGGGGTCTGTGTGACTGAAGACTGCTCGCTGTGTGGGGTCTGTGTGACTGAAGACTGCTCGCTGTGTGGGGTCTGTGTGACTGAAGACTGCTCACTGTGTGGGAGCTATGTGACTGAAGACTGCTCGCTGTGTGGGGTCTGTTTGACTGAAGACTGCTCGCTGTGTGGGGTCTGTGTGACTGAAGACTGCTCGCTGTGTGGGGTCTGTGTGACTGAAGACTGCTCGCTGTGTGGGGTCTGTGTGACTGAAGACTGCTCGCTGTGTGGGGTCTGTGTGACTGAAGACTGCTCGCTGTGTGGGAGCTGTGTGACTGAAGACTGCTCGCTGTGTGGGGTCTGTGTGACTGAAGACTGCTCGCTGTGTGGGAGCTGTGTGATTGAAGACTTCCCGTTGTATGGAGTCTGTGTTACTGAACAGTGATGTTTGTATGGGGTCTGTGTGACTGAAGACTGCTCATTGTGTGGGGTCTGTGTGATTGAAGACTTCCCGTTGTATGGAGTCTGTGTTACTGAACAGTGATGTTTGTATGGGATCTGTGTGACTGAAGACTGCTCACTGTGTGGGAGCTGTGTGACTGAAGACTGCTCGCTGTGTGGGGTCTGTGTGATTGAAGACTTCCCGTTGTATGGAGTCTGTGTTACTGAACAGTGATGTTTGTATGGGATCTGTGTAACTGAAGACTGTTCTCTGTAAGGGGTCTGTATGACTGAAGACTGTTCTCTGTATGGGGTCTCTGTGACTGAAGACTGCTCATTGTGTGGGGTCTGCGTGACTGAAAATTGTTCTCTGAGTGGGATCTCTGTGATTGAAGACTGTTCTCAGTCTGGGGTCGTGTGACTGAAGACTGCTCACTGTGTGACTGAAGAACCCTTGCTGTGTGGGAGCTGTGTAACTGAAGACTGCTCTCTGTGACTGAAGATTGCTCTCTTTGTGACTGAAGACTGCTCTCTGTGTGACTGAAGACTCCTTGCTGTGTGGGAGCTGTGTAACTGAAGACTGCTCTCTGTGTAACTGAAGACTGCTCTCTGTGTGACTGATGACTGAAGACCCCTTGTTGTGTGGGAGCTGTGTAACTGAAGACTGCTCTCTGTGTGACTGAAGACTGAAGGCTCCTTGCTGTGTGGGAGCTGTGTAACTGAACACTGCTCTGTGTGTGACTGAAGACTGTTCTCTCTGTGTGAGTGAAGACTACTCACTGTGTGACTGATGACTGCTCTCTGTTTGAAGTCTGTTCTCTGTGTGACTGAGACTGCTCTCTGTGTGGGCTCTGTGTGACTGATGACTGCTCTCTGTGTGACTGAAGACTGCTCTCTGTGTGACTGAAGACTGCTCTCTGTATGACTGAAGACTGCTCTCTATGTGACTGAAGACTGCTCTCTGAATGACTGAAGACTGCTCTCTATGTGACTGAAGACTGCTCTCTGTGTGACTGAAGACTGCTCTCTGTGTGACTGAAGACTGCTCTCTGTGTGACTGAAGACTGCTCTCTGTATGACTGAAGACTGCTCTCTGTGTAGCTGAAGACTGCTCTCTGTGTGAATGAAGGCAGCTCTCTATGTGACTGAAGACTGCTCTCTATGTGAATGAAGGAAGCTCTCTATGTGACTGAAGACTGCTCTCTGAATGACTGAAGACTGCTCTTTGTGTGACTGAAGACTGCTCTCTGATTGACTGAAGACAGCTCTCTGTGTGACTGAAGACAACTCTCCGTGTAACTGAAGACTGCTCTCTATGTGAATGAAGGAAGCTCTCTGTGTGACTGAAGACTGCTCTCTGAATGACTGAAGACTGCTCTCTATGTGAATGAAGGAAGCTCTCTGTGTGACTGAAGACTGCTCTCTGTATGACTGAAGACTGCTCTCTGTGTAGCTGAAGACTGCTCTCTGTGTGAATGAAGGCAGCTCTCTATGTGACTGAAGACTGCTCTCTATGTGAATGAAGGAAGCTCTCTATGTGACTGAAGACTGCTCTCTGAATGACTGAAGACTGCTCTTTGTGTGACTGAAGACTGCTCTCTGATTGACTGAAGACAGCTCTCTGTGTGACTGAAGACAACTCGTGTAACTGAAGACTGCTCTCTGTATGACTGAAGACTGCTCTCTGTGTAACTGAAGTCTGTTCTCTGTGTGACTGAAGACTGTTCTCTGTGTGACTGAAGACTGTTCTCTGTATGACTGAAGACTGCTCTCTGTATGACTGAAGACTGCTCTCTGTATGACTGAAGACTGTTCTCTGTATGACTGAAGACTGTTCTCTGTGTGACTGAAGACTGCTCTCTGTATGACTGAAGACTACTCTCTGTATGACTGAAGACTGTTCTCTTTGTGACTGAAGACTGCTCTCTGTATGACTGAAGACTGTTCTCTTTGTGACTGAAGACTGCTCGCTGTATGACTGAAGACTACTCTCTGTATGACTTGTGGTGAATGTGATTCACACCGGATTATAACCTGTTGTGCCTATATTGTAAGTGCAGTTGCATTACCTGACCTCCAGGGGGAGTAGCTCTGGGAATGCTCGAGAGTTGTACGGGACTTCTCCCTTGGCTCTGCGCAGGACTCCTCCCCCGGGAGCTGCTGTTAAAAAACTGTTGAAAGTTAAAGTCACCCATGACAACTACCATGAGACCTCCACACCGATCCATAATCTGTTTTGCAATTTCTTCCTCCACATCTCTATTACTATTTGGTGGCCTATAGAAAACTCCTAACAACGTGACCGCTCCTTTCCTATTTCTAACTTCGGCCCATATTACCTCAGTCGGCAGATCCCATTCAAACTGCCTTTCTGCAACCGTTAGATTATCCTTGATTAACAATGCTACTCCTCCACCTCTTTCACCACCTTCCCTGCTCTTACTGAAACATCTATACCCCGGAACTTCCAACAACCATTCCTGTCCCTGTTTTAACCATGTCTCCGTAATGGCCACAACGTCGTAGTCCCAAGTACCAATCCACGCTCCAAGTTCACTTACCTTATTCCGGATGCTCCTTGCATTGAAGTAGACACACTTCAACCCACCTTTCTGTCTGCCGATACACTCCTGCAACCCTGATACCCTCTTCAATACCTCACTACTCTCAACTCTCAACACTGGCTTCTGGTCTGCAGCTCATTTTCCCATCCCCCTGACAAATTAGTTTAAAACCCCCCCCCCCCCCCCCCCCCCCCGATGAGCCGTAGCAAATCTCCCTCCCAGGATATTGGTGCCCCCCTGGTTCAGGTGCAAACCGACCTGTCTGTACAGGCCCCACCTTCCCCAGAATGTGCTCCAATTATCCACGTAACTGAAACCCTCCCTCCTACACCATCCGTGCCGCCACGTGTTAATCTGCACTCTCTCCCTGTTCCTCACCTTGCCAGCACATGGCACCGTCAACAAACTAGAGATGACAACATGGTTTGTCCTGGCTCTCAGCTTCCACCCTAGCTCCCTAAATTCTGAAGACTGCTCTGTGTGACTGGCGACTGCTCCCAGTGTGGCTGATGTTTTACGGCTGACTGCTCTCTAAGGGGTTTGCATGATTGAAGACTGCTTTCTGTGTGATTGAAGACTGTTCTCTGTGTGGGGTCTATGTGACTGAAGACTGTTCTCTCTGTGGACTATCACAAAAAGTAGTTGAAGCGAAACAGTTGTGTAATTTCAAGAAGGAATTAGATATAGATGTCGGGGCTAAAGGGATCAAAGGGAAGGCGGGATCAGGGTATTGAACTTGATGATCGGCCATGATCATAATGATCGGAGGAGCAGGCTGGAAGGGCCGAATGGCCACTTACTGCAGGGCAGCACGGCAGCACAGTGGGTAGCACTGTTGCTTCACAGCTACAGAGTCCCAGGTTCGATTTGTGGCTTGGGTCACTGTCTGTGCGGAGTCTGTACACCGTGTCTCCCCGTGTCTTCATCGGCTTCCTCCCACAAGTCCCAAAGACATGGGGCAGGATTCTCCGACCCCCCGCCGAGTCGGAGAATTGCCGAGCAGCTGCATGAATCCCGCCTCGCTGCTCCGACGGCGGCTGCCGAATTCTCCGCGCCGGTTTTTTGGCGGGGGCGGGAATCGCGCCGCGCCAGTCGGGAGCGGTTGGCAGTGGCCCCCCCGCCGATTCTCAGGTCCCCGATGGGCCGAGCAGCCACCCGTTTTCGGCCAGTCTCGTCGGCGTAGATTAGACAAGGTCCGTACTGGCGGGACCTGGCCCTGAGGACGGCGTGCGGAGCCCTCGGGGGGGGCTCAGGGAGATCCGGCACCGGGAGGGGCAGGGGGGGCGGGCACGGTGGCCTGGCCGGAGATCAGGGCTCACCGATCTGCGGGCGGGCCTGTGCCGTGGGGGCACTCTTTCCTTCCGCGCCGGCCTATGCAAAGCTCCGCCATGGCTGACGTGGAGAAGAAACCCCCTGCGCATGCTCAGGAAGCACACCAGCGGTTTTGGGAACATGTTGACGCTCCTGCACATGCGCCAACTCGCACCGGCCGGCAGAGGCCCTTTGGCGCTGGTTAGCGCGGTGCCAATCACTCCAGCGCCGGCCTAGCCCCCGAAGGTGCGGAAGATTCCGCAGCTTCCGGGTGGCCCGACGCCGGAGTGGTTCACGCCACTCCTTGGCGCCATTATGGCCAACCGCTCCGGATACCAGACAATCCCGGCCATGCTGTTAGGTAATTTGGACATTCTGAATTCTCCCTCTGTGTACTCGAACAGGCACCAGAATGTGGCGACTGGGGACTTTTCACAGTAACTTCATTGCAGTGTTAATTTCAGCCTACTTGTGACAATAAAGATTTTTTTTTACTGCATCTATTTTCTATTTATGTTTCTATGTAGAATCAAAATAAAGAGAGGGAGAGATGGATGGGATCAATAGAGAGAGAGAGAGAGATTTAAAAAAGAGCAACACTGAAGTAAAGGTATTTCCATTATTTTGTTAAAGTTCCACAATAATTAAAATCGGAAAGAATGAGACCCCACGTTTGTGAAGGTTAATTTTCAGTGTCAGAGAAGTTGTGTGACAGAAATTGAGATTTATCTTGGCATTTAAAGGGCCTACACTGGGATTGCCAAGGCCTAATTTTCTCTGGGGAGTCGAATGTGTCATCCCAGGTATTTGAATGTCAAGTTTCTCTTGTGACAGACTGTTGAAGCAACGGAGGTGCAAAGCATTTCAGAGAGCAGCTTCCTGATTTATACATTTAACTGCACATGTGTGGTTGCTGGAAGTTGCTGTCAGATTAACATGTACACTAACAGGGAGAGCTGTTCAAATCACCATTAACTTCACTACAAAATCCGACTGTGTAGTCAAAAGAGGATATGACATGGAGCAGACAACCGGAGTTTATTCTCTTCAGGCCTTGGTTGCACGTACAGAAAATGATGGGCAAGACGTTTTAATATTATTCCTTCATGAATCATTTGCAGACAATAATTAATAAATGGGATCGTACATCTCTCTTACCAGCAATAGTACTTTCTGAGCAATTCATTTACTGTGAAATGTAAAACCTTGAATTAGTAATCAACTCGTCCAAACATTCAATTAAAACTGTTTCTTTTTAACCTCTGGAAAGTTAATTATAGTAATTATAACAGACTTATGAATTTCTTATTTGTGCTGAATTTCATTTAATAAAAAATATACCTTGTAATCTAACAAAGCCTCTTATTAGTTCAGTTGGAAAGTGGGGGCCTTAATGAGGTTTCTGACCCTGTATCTTATATTGGAAGCCTAAATTTCACTGATTTTGGAAGGATTTTGGGTTCAGTGGTACACACGGTAGGTTGTGGGATTTAATGATAAGAATCTTTATTATTGTCACAAGTAGGTTTACATTAACACTGCAATGAAGTTACTGTGGAAAGCCCCTAGTCGCCACGTTCGGCGTCTGTTGGGGTACACAGAGGGAGAATTCAGAATATCCAATTTACCTAACAAGCATGTCTTTCTGGACTTGTGGGAGGAAACCAGAGCACCTGGAGGAAACCCACACAGACACGGGGAGAATGTGCAGACGCTGCGCAGACAGTGAACCAAGCAGGAATCGAACCAGGAACCTGGCGCTGTGAAGTGATAACCACTGTGCTACCGTGCCGCCCATTTCACAAGGAAGTGTCAATAATGGCCGGTAGACAGTGCAGTCATCCAATTTAGGGTGGTGGGTGGGTCATAGCGAGTTACAGCACTCTTTGAGGCTCCATTTGTATTGGTGCATATACAGCATTCAGGCAGGCTGAGGAATCAAACTACAAGGGGAAGAGTTTATAACAATAGAGGGAATGGAGAATGGCCATCATCATGAGGAAGGGTCATTCTGCAAGGTATTTCAGCCAGCAGCAAGGCCAAAAGCCCTGTTTCCAGCAGACCAGAGGAAGAGACCTGCGAGCATCACGATGGAAGCTTGGCTGGAAGCGGCAGAGATGGTCAATGGCTGAGGGATGGTTGCAAGAGCCTGGATCCAGTCGAGGAAGGGTTTTGATGATCAGCTGCACTCTGGAATGGTGAGAATTGTGCACTGGAAGCCCAGCATGAATCAAAAGAAGAGGCCAAATGATAGGCCGCGTTCATCCAGCGACAAGGTAGCATAGTGGTTAGCACAATTGCTTCACAGCTCCAGGGTCCCAGGTTCGATTCCCGGCTTGGGTCACTGTCTGTGCGGAGTCTGCGCGTTCTCCCCGTGTGTGCGTGGATTTCCTCCGGGTGCTCCGGTTTCCTCCCACAGTCCAAAGATGTGCAGTTAGGTGGATTGGCCATGCTAAATTGCCCTTAGTGTCCAAAATTGCCCTTAGTGTTGGGTGGGGTTACTGGGTTATGGGGATAGGGAGGAGGTGTGCGCTTGGGTAGGGTGCTCTTTCCAAGAGGCAGTGAAGACTCGATGGGCTGAATGGCCTCCTTCTACACTGTACATTCTATGAACTATGAACTACGCCAGGCACCAACAACAACATTGAGTGCCCATCTTCCAAATACCTAATCCCCACCCCATGATGGGAAAACACTGTGTTGAGATGGCTGAAAGGCTAGCAGCATATTGCTTCATGTTTACAGTGCTTCACAATTTGGCCAGCACAGATGGACCATGGGACAGGAGGAACACTGTATATCCCTATGATTGCAGAAGAAACATACACAACCCAGGGAGCATCAATGCAGCGAAGATGGAGTGCCGTTCATTGCCATGGTTACACTGTTGGAGTAGCAGGCCATGACGATTGGATGGATCACAGAGGAGCACCCTGTCTCTGAATGAGGGGCAGGTGTGAGAGCTATGGAGAATGCATAAAGCGATAATTGAGTTCATCGCTCCCTCGAGCCTGCGTGGCCTATCGAACCTGTGTTGGCCTCTAATACCCCTGGAAACTCCTGACCAATGGGCAGCACCAGAGGTTGGTTGGCGGAGCAGCTGTTTTAATTACGTCATATCTCTCCAGTAGATCCAGCAGCAGAGTAGGAAGAGGCTTCTGCTCCACTGGAGCACTCAGAAGGTGGCAATACCAATTTGGGACAGCATGGGCTGGATTCTCCGATTTTAAGGCTATGTCCCCACGCCGGCGTGGGAACGGTGGCATTTTACACCTGGAAAAATGGCGTAAAACGGCTACTGATCCTCCTTTTGGCTGGGGGGGGGGAGCATCACCCGGCTCTAGCTGCCATTACAGTCCGGATAATTGCCCAAGAAATAGTGACCACACTTTGGCCGGCTCACGCGTATCGGACCACGCCCCCACAGTGCCCCCAGCCCCTGATAAAGTCCCACCTGCCCGCGGATTGGCCCTCCCCCCACTGAGGCGATGCTGGACTGAGTCTGCAGTTCCCAACGGATAGGACCAAGAGAGACCCAGGCCACCGGGAACTCTGCCGGTCGGAGACGGAGCATCAGGTGTCGGGCCTGAGGCAACGTCCTGAGGCCGCCGATACGTCGCAGAATACTAGCAGAATACGCCACGTTTTTTAAAATTTAGAGTACCCAATTCATTTTTTCCAATTAAGGGGCAATTTTGCGAGTTCAATCCACCTACCTTGCACATCATTGGGTTGTGGGGGCGAAACCCATGCAAACACGGGGAGAACGTGCAAACTCAACACGAACAGTGACCCAGAGCCGGGATCGCACCTGGGACCTCGGCGCCGTGAGGCAACAGGGCTGACCCACTGCGCCACCGTTCTGCCCTACATGCCGCGTTTGAGGGAGCGGAGCATCATAAAAGCGGTGCCGTCCCCCAATTTGCTCGGGAACTGTGATTCTCCAGCCGATCGCCGAACGCAACTTCAGTGTCGGTGACCATAGAATCCAGCCCCATATCTTCCCCCGGCACAGATACGCCCAAATCGATTTGTTGCACATGCGGACTGGGTGGCATAATCTGGTGAACATGGCACAGGCCCACTGGACAAGGTAACTGAAGCAGTTACAGCTGTGGCTCCTCCCCACTGAGAGGAGTGAGGAGAGACCGACTAATGTTCAGCTTCGTGCAAATGGTGAACCTTGGCTGTCAGCAGTAAAGCAGTCGGAGCTTCAACAGCAGCGTCAAAATGGGTGGGCATCTGTCAAAGTTACCAAAGGTCCTGTGTGCATACAAAGGAAGATCCTGACCAATGGGCAGCACCAGAGGTTGGTTGGCGGAGCAGCTGTTTTAATTACGTCATGTCTCTCCAGTTGATCCAGCAGCAGAGTAGGAAGAGGCTTCTGCTCCACTAGAGCACTCAGAAGGTGGCAATACCAATTTGGGATAGCATGGGCTGGATTCTCCGATTTTGAGGCTATGTCCCCACGCCGGGGTGGGAAAGGTGGCATTTTTGGGCCTGGAAAAATGGCGTAAAATGGCTACTGATCGTTCTTTTGGCTGGGGGTAGCATGCCGGCAGCGTAGAGCACCTGGCTCTAGCTGCCATTGCGGTCCTCAGTCATGCCATTTCTCTAGTATGTGATCACACAAATTATTCAATCGTAGAATGGCTGTCTGTAAGAGCAACTCACTTTGCTCCACATCCCCGTCTTTTCCTCATGGCCTTGCATTTATCTTTCTTTTCACATAACTATTCAATTCCCTTTCGAAAGTTATGATTGAATCTTTTTTCCACCTCACCCTCAGGCCATGCGTTGTTAAGTAAAATCATTTTTTCTCATGTTGGTGCTTATTTTGCCAAGCACCTTAAATCAATATCCCCTCATTCTTGACCTTCGTACCAATGCAAACAGTTTCTCCTCATCTGCCATGTCCAAACTCCTCATGCTTTTGAACACCACAATGAAATCTCTTCACCGTCTCTTCACTAATTCTTTGTTGAGAGAGGGCAACCCTCATGGAGTGACACATGGAGCATAGCACCGCATCGACACAGGGAGTGCGCACAAACCTCCACAGCAAGGTCTCATCCACGTGACATATGGAACATTGACTGGGCAAAATAGGGCAGCCAAAAATACCCTCACGGTCAGGAGGCGATAGAGTGCAAGTAATCACAGGAGTGTATGTGAAACTTGAGGGGGTTGAGTGGAAGCAGGCTGAAGACAGTGCAGGATCCTACCGAGACACTTTAATTGATGAAGGCAAATTTCAGCCCCTTTGACTGACATTAAATCTGCCTGGTGACTGAGAAGGCTCCTGCGTAGATTATAGATGGTCGTGAATGTGGTGGGTCTCAGTAGGGCTCAGGCACCTGGAGATCACACACCAAGACTATTTATCTCTGGACTTGATTATTCCAATGCATACCTGGTTGACCTCTCATTTTCTACCCTCCATAGACCTGAGTTCAGTCAAAGCTCAGCTGCCTATGTCCTAACTCATACCAAAACCCTGTTCAGCTATTATCCCTGGGCTCTCTTGTTTATGTTCGGCCCCGGTCCAGCAACAACTCATCTTTAAAATTCTCACCCTGGTTTTCAAATCCATCCATGGCCAAGCCCCTCCCTAGCCCTGTAATCTCCTTCAGCCCCACAACCCTCTGAGATATCTGCACTCCTCAAATTCTAGCCTCTCGTGCATCCCTCATTTTAAGGACTCCACCAGTGATGGTCTTACTTTGAATTGCCCTTGTCCTAGGCTCTGGAATTCCCTTTCTACACATCTTTGCCTCTCCATTTCTCTTTCCTCCTCACAGATACTCCTAAAAGACTATGGCCGGAATATTCTAGCCCCACCGAGGCAGGATCCACCATGGGGGATGAGTGCAGGCCAGAGAAAAGTCCATTGACTTTCGGCAGGACTAGAAGATCACTGCGTAAGCTGGGCCGGAAAATCAAATTCAGTGTCTGCTTGGTCACCTGTTTTAATATCCCCTTATGTGTTTTTCTGTCACCATTGTTTGATTACGTTGATGTAAAGTGGCTTCAGAAGTTCTAATAAATGCAAGTTGTTGTTATTAAAGGTGATATATAAATGCAAGTTGTTATCATTTGATACATTCAGGTGGGGCAGAGTCAAGCAATGTTATGAGTTTGGGAATTAGGCAATTAAGAGATAAATTATAAAGATTGGTTGCAAAAATTTGGCTTGTACTCTTTTGAAATTAGCTTGCAGGAGACGGTGTAATTGTGATGCTTAAAATGATCAAGGGATTCGATAGCATTTATAGAGAGAAACTGGCTGGAATATAGTCGTGTCAATATGACTCAAAATGGAGGCGTGCAATCCTGTGTCAGCAGTCAGTGGGATCCAGGGGCCTATCTTGTCAGCAGCAGCCAAGCTTCCCCCCCACCCCCCAGCATGGCTGTCCCGACTAAGGACAGCCATCCACCCATAAGAGCTGCTGGCCAAAGTGAGGATTGGCATGTCTGCAGTGCCGCTGGGAGAGGTGGCCAATGCTGGGACTGCAGCTGCAGGAAGAATGCACATCATTGCACATGTGCTCCCAAAACCAGCCAAGTGAGGTTTGGGAATGCCAGAGCCAGTCAGGCAGGCCCCGGTGAATGGTTGTGGGAGAGCAAGCGGCGCCGTTGCCACCGGAGCAGCCATTGCCACTGGGTGGCTCCCCTTTGGGTGTTCAAATAGGAAGGTTCTCCCAAACGGCTGGGCGACCAGCAGGGTTTACCAGGTGGCATCCCCGTGCGGCTGAGGACCTGTAAATGCCTGCCCACCACTTTTACCACTACTGGCAAGGTGGCTGGGTGACAGAAAGGTGATTTACATAGATATAGATAGAATTTACAGTGCAGAAGGAGGCCATTCGGCCTGCCGAGTCTGCACCAGCTCCTGGAAAGAGCACCCTACCCAAGGTAAACACCTCCACCCTATCCCCATAACCCAGTAACCCCACCCAACACTAAGGGCAATTTTGGACACTAAGGGCAATTTATCATGGCCAATCCACCTAACCTGCACATCTTTGGACTGTGGGAGGAAACCGGAGTACCCGGAGGAAACCCACGCACACACGGGGAGGATGTGCAGACTCCCCACATACAGTGACCCAAGCCGGAATCGAACCTGGGACCCTGGAGCTGTGAAGCGATTGTGCTATCCACAATGCTACCGTGCTGCCCTAACACGGGAAGAATGTGCAAACTCCACACGGACAGTGACCCAAAGCCGGGATCGAACCTGGGACCTCGGCACCGTGAGGCAGCAGGGCGAACCCACTGCGAATGGGCATGCCACGCATCTGCGCATCATCTCCTTCAATTTCATGGGACCTTCCTGCCTCCCCAGCCTTTCCTTGAGGGGTGGTAAAATCCAGCCCTATTTATATAGTGTAAGAAGGCAGAACAAGGATTAAGATAAAATTCTAGCTCGGTCATTTAGGAATGAAATCAGGAAGAATTTTCCAACACAAAGGGTACTAGAAATCTGTAACGCTCTCTCTCTCTCTCTCTCAAAAGGTTGTGGGTATTGGGTCTATAACGGCAAAAAACAATTTTTGTCAGAAGGAAATAGAGTTGCGATACAAACCAGCCCCAGTACTCCCCAGGCGAGAGGGATTGAATGACCTCTCCTGTCCCTATGTTCCTTTTCAAATGGAATGTTGCTGGGAGAACAGGAATGGAATTGGGAGAGACAACACGTCGAGGTACCTTTGTGGGAAGAGGGGAGGTTAATTAGTCGTGGGGCAGTCGTTTGCAAGGGCAGAGTGTTTGGCGAGGGAATGACAGCTTAGTTTACTGAGTGAGAGTGACCACAAACATGGGCACCAGGGAGTGAGACTGGGTGGCTTCCAGTTTCGGGGAGTCTAAACCAGCATTAAACATTTATGAGCCGTATACATTCGATAACAATCGGTGACCGACATGTGTTGAAGGCTTTTTCGCTATGATTAAGACTAGCTCAACAAAAAACTGCTGAGTGAATGGAGATTTTAATAAGAATAATCACAGTACATGCACTGCAAATCTTCGAGCTGCATGATGTTTCATAAAGGTCAGTTATGACGAAGATTGGGAAAGCAATTATTATAAAAGATTAATTATGCTAATTAGATATCTTGTTCCCTTTGCTAAATTCTCTGCGCTGCATTATTTAAATATCAGATAATTAATCTGGAATCCTGAATGAAGGGCTCTGCTTCCTCCTCCGATAATCTATTTTATATTTACATAGTATTTATAGCACTAAACAGGTCATGAGGCCCAACTGGTCTGTGTCGGTATTGGTGCACTGCATCAACTCCCTCCCAGACCACTTCAACCTAACCCTCTCAGTCTTTTTTCCTGTTCCTTTGTCTCTCCTGTATTTGTCAACTTCCCCTTAAATATTCACCTCAATCACTCCTCGAGATTCTATGTCCCAGATTCGCCTCATTGTCTGGATAAAGACATCTCTCCACTTCTCCATATTGAATATTTTTATTGATCTCTTTTGTTTTTGGCCTCTTGTTTTTATGTTAGTGTATCCGATTTGTCCAATCACAACCTTCTAATTGCCAAATCTATAGACTCCTTATTAATTCTCAATGATGAAATGAAATGAAAATCGCTTATTGTCACAAGTAGGCTACAAATGAAGTTACTGTGAAAAGCCCCTAGTCACCACATTCCGGCGCCTGTACGGGGAGGCCGGTACGGGAATTGAACCGCGCTGCTGGCCTGCCTTGGTCTGCTTTCAAAGCCAGCGATTTAGCCCTGTTAGGTGGATTGACCATGATAAATTGCCCTTAGTGTCCAAAAAAGAAAGTTAGCTGGGGTTACGGGGATAGGGTGGAGGTGTGGGCTTATGTAGGGTGCTCTTTCCAAGAGCCGGTGCATACTCGATGGGCCGAATGGCCTCCTTCTGCACTGTAAATTCTATAACTTTATGGCTGATATGTTGCTCATCCCCATTCTCCTGCCTTCTCTCCATAAGCCCTGATCCCCTTATTAATCAAGGACCTATCTATCTCTGTCTTAAAGAGACTCAGTGATATTGCCTCCACAGCCTTCTGCGGCAAAGAGTTCCACAGATTCACCACCCTCTGGCTGAAGGAATTCCTCTTCATTTCACTTTTAAAACATTGTCCCTTCAGTCGGAGGCTCTGGTTCTAATCTCTCCAACTAGAAAGGAAGTTGGGGCCTGTAAAATCACTATCCATAGCTCCAGACTGCAAGGTGCATGTAAAAAAATCACATTGCCACAGCCACTTGGACTCCCGGTGTTAACTATAACGCCGCATAATGTCCATTACAATTAATCAGCCAGCTTGGGCTGGTATTTGAGCATGTTCTAATAATATAGAGATAGTGGGTTAAAAATTCCATGGGGCTCGATGGTGCATGCAAAGATCACAGCGTGGGATTGTCCTGTGTCCAACGTCATGATGCAAGCATTGTGCAAAGTCATGCTGCCTTCCCATCACCACAATTGGCAAAAGAAGCGATGGTAACACATTTTTTCATACAGTGGGAGGTTAGAATCTGGAATGCACTGTCTGAGAGTGCGGCGGAGGCAGGCTCTGTCGACAGAGCCAAAGGGAAAATGGCACTCGGTGAATTGTTCCTTCATAAGGGCCAGAATAGACACAATGGGCCAAATGGCTTCCTTCTGTGCTGTAACCAGTCTGGGATTGTTGCGTGCAGCTCAGTGTCAAATGTACTGCTAACTGACTGCACTCTCGTCAGGGGGCCCAGGTGCGTTTGTGACCAGCCCGAGTTAAAACTAGCCTGCACTTTTTAAAGCCAGCTTGCATCTCTTAAAGGGGAGGTGCATCCATGTGTTAGAACTATCTCAAAGTGTTTCTCATGAGGAATAAAGCATACCATTGTAGCAGCAGGTGAGGGAGAAGATTGTCAGTAATTCTGATGCACGGTTGGAGACCTTAATTGGTGGGTGCCCCCAAGGAGTGGCTCCATTGGCTCCATTAGCTCTGTGTTGCACTAACCTGCTGTTCTCTATCAGGATTCGTGCTCCCACCATTTCCATTCAGCCACATCCCCAGCTGTTGTTTGCTCACCAGTTCAGATTGCTGCCCCCCCCCCCCCCCCCCCCCCCCCCTTGCTGGGCAGTCCGATGCCGGACCTCCTCGGCTGATGGCTGCTTGAAGTTGTCTGAAAGGCCAGCTGCACTCTGCACCATTGAAAGTCAGCAGCCTTCCCCTGGCCATGATGCAGCCACTGGGCTAGCTACAGGAGGAAGACCAAAGGCACAGGGAGGACAGGCAGTTGGATGATCAGACATGATCATCAGAAATGGAACTTCAGAATCGAAGGACCAAATGACCTTCTCCTGCTCCTTTTTCAATGTTTCTAATGCATAAAGGCAATTAGTTCAGTTCAATACTATTGGAAGCGCTTAATTAAATATTTGAATCATTTTTTTAAATTTAGCCGACCCAATTCTTTTTCTTCCAATTGAGGGGCAATTTAGGGTGGCCAATCCCCTTAGATCGCATATCTTAGGGTTGTGCGGGTGAGACCCACGCAAACAAGAGGAGAATGTGCAAACTCCACACGGACAATGACCCGGGGCCAGGATCGAACCCGGGTTCTCAGTGCCGTGAGGCAGCAGTGCGAACCATTGTGCCACCGTGCTGACCTTGATAAAGTTACTGTGGATTTTTTTTTTGTGGTGTTTTATAATTCAGGATTTTGGCCAACAGGATGGTGTGATTGTCAGGGGGAGGGAAAGGTGTGGAATTGTGAAGCAGTGGTGATGTGGGGATGGTGTTATGGTGAGCAGAGTCTGATAAATCGCTCATAAACAGCTTGCCTGGATCGACTATGTCCCAGCTCTCTCCTCATGCTCCCTTTCCCTGGTGTGCTATGCAATCTGTGATTCTATGAATATTGTCTATCTCCAGGTTTTATTTTAGAAACACACATCGTGGTGGCTCTAGTGCATGTTGTGTTTGGCATATTAGATTCAGACGCTGAACAATACCACCTCCTGCATGTACAGCTGAGGAGGATAAGCATTCGGGCAGAATTTCTGGCAGCAATTGTAAGATTTCAAATTGTGAATATGGATTTACAAAATGTCATGCATCATAATGATTCAATGTGGTAAATACAAAGAGAGGCGACACTGATTGGCTGGGAGTGAATTGTGGAAAGATGCTGTCGGGTGAGTTTCTCGAACTAATATATTTCAGGCAGTGGCTAAACCCGAGACACTACACAGGTAGTTTCTCCCATCCATCCTCCTCCTCTAACCCAAAAAAAAGACTGTGTGGTGAGTTGGTGAGGTAAGCTTTGCTCTCCTTTTCCTCTCTCCACCCTTCCACCACCTCTAACCTGCGGGGAGTGCGAAAATCAGGTCAGCCTTTTTTCTCTCTGTAATTGTCAAGTGGATAAATGGAAGGGATGGCAGTGCAATGTTCCTCCTGCAGGATGGTCGAGGTGAGGGACACTGTCAGTGGCCCTGCTGAGTTCACCTGCGGGAAGTGCACCCATCTCCAGCTCCTCAAAGACCGTGTTAGGGAACTGGAGCTGGAGCTGGATGAACTGAGGATCATTCGGGAGGCAGAGTCGGTTATAGATAGAAGCTACAGCAATGTAGTTACTCCTAAGAGTAAAGGTAGCTGGGTGACGTTTATAAGGAGGGAAGAATCAGTCAGTGCAGAGATGCCCTGCGGTTGTTCCCCTCAATAACAGGTATACCGTTTTGGATACTGTTGAGGGGGTCTCTGGCACTGAGTCTGTCCCTGTGGCTCAGAAGAGAAGGGGGGAGAGCAGAGGAGCATTAGTTATTGGAGACTCTATAGTTAGAGGTACAGATAGGCGGTTCTGTGGCAACGATAGAGGCTCACGGTTGGTGTGTTGCCTCCCGGGAGCCAAGGTCCATGACGTCTCTGATCGTGTTTTCAGGATCCTTAAGTGGGAGGGGGAGCAGCCACAAGTTGGGGGCCTCACGGTAGCATGGTGGTTAGCATCAATGCTTCACAGCTCCAGGGTCCCAGGTTCGATTCCCGGCTGGGTCACTGTCTGTGTGGAGTCTGCACGTCCTCCCTGTGTGTGCGTGGGTTTCTTCCGGGTGCTCCGGTTTCCTCCCACAGTCCAAAGATGTGCGGGTTAGGTGGATTGGCCATGCTAAATTGCCCGTAGTGTAAGGTTAATGGGGTATACGGGTTACGTGGGTTTAAGTAGGGTGATCATTGCTCGGCACAACATCGAGGGCCGAAGGGCCTGTTCTGTGCTGTACTGTTCTATAAAAAAAGTTGTGGTACACATCGGTACCAACGACATAGGTAGGAAAAGGGACGGGGATGTAAAACAGGAATTCAGGGAGCTCGGGTGGAAGCTGAGAGCCAGGACAGATTGTGTTGTCATCTCTGGTTTGCTGCCAGTGCCACGTGCTAGCGAGGTGATGAACAGGGAGAGACTGCAGTTAAACATGTGGCTACAGGGATGGTGTAGGAGGGAGGGTTTCAGTTACTTGGATAATTGGAGCACATTCTGGGGAAGATGGGACCTTTACAAACAGGACGGGTTACACCTGAACCAGAGGGGCACCAATATCCTGGGAGGGAAATTTGTCATAGCTCTTCGGGGGGCGGGGGTTTAAACTAATTTGGGATGAGAAACTGATTTATAGTCCAGGAGATAACATTCCTGGAGTTCAGGAAGTTGAGAGTAGTGCAGTACCGAGGAAGTACCAAGGTAACAAGAGTGGACCTGCAGGCATGAAGGTGGTTTGAAGTGTGTCTACTTCAATGCGAGGAACATCAGGAATCAGGTTGGTGAGCTTGAAGCATGGATTGGTACCTGGGACTACGATGTTGTGGCCATTACACAGACGTGGATAGAACAGGGGCAGGAATGGTTGTTGGAGGTTCTGGGATTTAGATGTATCAGTAAGATTAGGGAAAGTGGTAAAAGAGGTGGAGGAGTAGCATTGTTAATCAAGGATAGTATAATGGCTGAAGAAAGACAGTTTGAGGAGGATCTGTCTATTGAGGTAGTATGGGCTGAGGTTAGAAATAGGAAAGGAGCGGTCGCTTTGTTAGGAGTTTTCTATAGGCCCCCAAATAGTAACAGAGATGTGGAGGAAAAGATTGCAATGCAGATTTTGGATAGGTGCGTTAGTCATAGGCTAGTTGTCATGGGTGACTTTAACTTTCCAAATATTGATTGGAACCACTATAATTCAAATAGTTTGGATGGGGCTGTTTTTATCCAGTGTGTGCAGGAGGGTTTCCTCACACAACAAGAGGATGGGCCACATTGGATTTGGTACTGGGTAATGAACCGGGCGAAGTGTTAGATTTGGTTGTGGGAGAGCAATTTCATTTTCATTTTCATTTCATTTCATTTCAATGGAGAGGAATAGGAACATACAGCAGGGCAAGGTTTATAACTAGGGGAAGGGTAATTACAATGCGATTAGGCAGGAATTGGGGAGCAGGAAAGATGGAAACAGGAACTGTCAGGGTTAGGCACAATTGAGATGTGGAGCTTGTTCAAGGAGCAAATACTGCGTGTCCTTCAGATGTATGTCCCTGTCAGGCAGGGAGGAAATGGTCGAGTGAGGGAACCATGGTTTACAAAAGAGGTTGAATGTCTTCTCAAGAAGAAGAAGGGGGCTTATGTAAGGATGAGAAAACAAGGTTCAGTTAGGGCACTTATACAAGATAGCTAGGAAGGAGCTCAAGAAAGGGCTTAGGAGAGCTGGGAGGGGGCATGAGAAGTCCTTGGCGGGAAGGATCAAGGAAAACCCCAAGGCTTTTTACACTTGTGAGAGGAATAAAAGAATGACCAAGGTGAAGTTAAGGTCGGTCAAGGACAGTAGTGGGAATCTGTGCATGGAGTCTGAAGACATAGGAGAGGCCCTAAATGAATACTTTTCTTCAGTGTTCACAAAGGAGAGGGGCCATGTTGTTGAGGAGGATAGTGCGATACAGGCTGGCAGGCTGGAGGAGGTAGATATTCGGAAGGAAGATGTGTTAGAAATTTTGAGAAGCCTGAGGATAGATAAGTCCCCTGGGCCTGATGGGACATATCTTAGGATTCTTTGGGAGGCGAGGGATGAGATTGCAGATCCTTTGGCTTTGATCTTTATGTCCTCACTGTCCACAGGAACTGTGCCAGAAGACTGGAGAGAGAGGCGAATGTTGTCCCCTTGTTCAAGAAAGGGAATAGGTGTAACCCTGGGAATTATAGGCCAGTTAGTCTCACTTCGGTCATAGGTAAATTATTGGAAAGGGACCTGAGGGATAGGATTTATGATCATTTGGAAAGATACAGCTTAATCCAGGAGAGTCAGCACGGATTTCTGAGGGTTAAGTCTTGCCTCACAAGTTTGATTGGATTCTTTGAGGAGGTAACTAAGTACATAGATGAAGGTAGAGCAGTTGATGTTGTATACATGGATTTTAGTAAGGCGTTTGCTAACGTGCCCCATGGTCAGCTCATGCAGAATGTAAGGAGGCATGGCATAGAGGGAAATTTGGCCAATTGGATAAGTAACTGGCTATCACATAGAAGACAGAGGATGGTGGTAGATGGTAAATTTTCATCCTGGAGCCCAGTCACCAGCGGTGTACCACAGGGATCAGTGCTGGGTCCTCTGCTATTTGTGATTTTTATCAATGACTTGGATGATGGAGGTGAAGGTTGGGTCAGTAAATTTGCTGATGACATAGCATTGGTGGATGTAGTGGATAATGTGGAGGGCTGTTGTAGGCTGCAAAGAAACATTGATAGGATGCAGAGCTGGGCTGAAAAGTGGCAGATGGAGTTTAACCCTGATAAGTGCGAGGTGATTAATTTTGGTAGAAAAAAATTGAATGCGGATTACAGGGTCAACGGCAGGGTTCTGAGGAATGTGGAGGAACAGAGAGATCTCAGGGTTCATGTCCACAGATCTCTGAAGGTTGCCACTCAAGTGGATAGAGCCGTAAAGAAGGCCTATAGTGCGTTAGCATTTATCAACAGGGGGATTGAGTTTAAGAGCCAGGAGGTTATGCTGCAACTGTACAAGACCTTGGTTAGACCACATTTGGAGTATTGTGTGCAGATCTGGTCACCTCATTATAGGAAGGATGTGGAAGCATTGGAAAGGGTGCAAAGGAGATTTACCAGGATGCTGCCTGGATTGGAGGGTAGGTCTTATGAGGAAAGCTAGGGCTTTTCTCATTGGAGCGAAGGAGGATGAGAGGTGACTTAATTGAGGTGTATAAGATGATGAGAAGGATAGATAGAGGGGACATTCAGCGACTTTTTCCTCTGGTGGATGTAGCTGTTACAAGGGGGCATAACTATAAGGTTCATGGTGGAAGATATAGGAGGGATGTCAGAGGTAGGTTCTTTACTCAGAGAGTGGTTGGGGCGTGGGGCGCACTCGCAGCAATGGTAGTGGAGTCGGACACTTTAGGAACTTTCAAGCGGTTATTGGATACGCATATAGAGTGCACTAGAATGATTGGGAGAAGGTTGATTTGATCTTCGTGTCAGACTACTTCGGCACAACATCGTGGGCCGAAGGGCCTGTACTGTGCTGTCCAGTTCTATGTTCTATGTTCAATTATTGTCAGATAATAGCTTTGCTGTGCAATTACTCAAACATATTCCTTTAATTGTTGTACGTTTTTGCTATGCATCAGAGGAAAAGTGACCACATTTTGAATTTCCCGAGCTCCATACCAATAAATCTCAAAATGTGATTCAATTGACGCCCACCTTAATTTCATTTCACATATTAAGTAGGCTCATCAATTGTGAATACTCATTTCAATGACTATCCCTATTAAAAGCATTAATATCTTCTATGTCTTGCCACTAAAGTGATATTTACAGAGAAATAGATTTCTTCAGCTGAAGAACTCAAGCATTGGAGAATGCTTGATAAACCTCAAAGGATAATAATTGCCTGGAAAGTGTTTGTGTTTATGGACACTACATTCTGAGTAAGTGACGGCAATAATCCATGCAAGGAATTAGTGTTAATGAGGTCTGCGCAATTTATCTAGTGCACTCTTCATGGTCTAATGTCAAAGTGGGTTATGGTATAGATGCCTTAAAGGTTTCTCTGTGTGTCAAGGCTGCAGATTGCATTGAAAGCAGAACTAATTGAATAAATTAATAGGAAGGTCTCCTATGAAACAAAAAGCAAGTATTGAGCTTTCTTAGTCCCACAGCAGCAGACTTTGTTAATACTCACTGAGCAGATGCAAGGATGGATTCTTTTGCCTTTACTCAGTAGATGTGAACGGTATTTACATTGTTCAGCTGAGGGATAACTCTTAGTGCTAAATGATAGGGCAAAAGTGGTAATTATTTCATCTCATGCTCAAACACTCTGTCCCAGACTTCAGAATCAGATCGCATGGACAAGATTGGGTAGATACGTTGCAAGTAACACTCATTTGTTTTTCAAATTTAAAGTACCCAATTCATTTTTCCCAATTCATTTTTTCCAATTCAGGGCAATTTAGTGTGGCCAATCCACCTACACTGCATATCTTTGGGTTGTGGAGGCAAAACCCACGCAGACACGCAAAATCCACACGGACAATGACCCAGAGCCGGGATTGAACCTCGGACCTCGGCGCCATGAGGCAGCAGGGCTAACCCACTGCGCCACTGTGCTGCCCCCACAAGTAACACTCATGTCACACAAGTGTCAGACAGTGACCATCTCCAGCAAGAGAAAATCTAGTTACCTCTTGTAGTAGCATGGCTCCTTTAAGGGGCAATCCTTCACAGGACACATGACCGTCCGAAGCCTATGGGGAAAGAGCGCATAAACATTAGCCTATCGGGTGTTTAGGCACAGACCTAGCTGTTGAGATTTGGGTAGAGTTAGCTTGGGAGTCGAGGAGATTAGATCTGTATTGTAGTTGCATTTTTTTGAATAGAGAGTTCTTCTTAGTAAAATAAATCACCTTTGTGTTTTAACACTGCCTCGTGGCTTGCCTCATAATACAACATTGGCAATGAGGATGGAATCAAGCCAGTCGAAGGAAACTCGTTGAAAATTGGAAGTTGGGGAAGAGTGGTCTCTCAGAACCCGGAAAAGATAAAAGATCATCAGCAGTTGAATAACTATGTCTCCATTTTGGAAAATTGATCCGTTTGATATGGAGGTCAAAAGTTGGGTCTAATATGTTGAATGTTTTGATACTTTTTTGCTGTCAATGAAATCACAGTAGAAGGAAAATAGAAAGTAATATTACGCAGCAAGGAGAGTCAGGAAAGTGACAGGCAGAGAAACCAAGGGCCTGTATCAGATAATGACACTGTATACTCATATGTCTCCGGGAGTAACCACAGACCCTGGCGGACGTAATCGGATGAATCACTCGATCCTCTTTGGACATCATTAAAAACACACTTCACTCTGCGGAAACAGATAAGCCCTGTTCAAAAGGCGAGAGGACTTCAGCCAGTTTTCCAGATGTCAGCCAGCTTCTCCAGATGTTCTTTGTCCGAGGCCCTATGATGAGTATGTCATCTAGGCATGCGGCCACCCTGGGTAGGCCCCACAGGATGTTTTCCATCACATGCTGGAAAATTGCTCAGGCCATTGGAACCCCAAATGGCAGCCGGGTGTATTGGTACAACCCTCTTTGGGTGTTGACTGTGACGAACCTCCGAGACCCTGGATCTAGGACCAGTTGTAGATATGCATGGCTCATGTCGAGTATTGTGAACATTTTTTTCCCCGCTGGGTTTTGCTTTCAAGTCCTCAATGCGAGGTACCGGGTAACGGTCGAGGTGAGAAACTTGGTTCACTCTCATCTTGTAGCCCCCGGACAATTGCACAAACCTGTAGGGTTTTAACACCAAGACCACTTGCGCAGCTGAATCAGTGAAGTGGATGGGATGGATGATGCCCAAAAATAGAACATACAATGCAGAAGGAGGCCATTCGGCCCATCAAGTCTGCACCAATCCACTTAAGCCCTCACTTCCACCCTATCCCCGTAACCCAATAACCCCTCCTAACCTAAGGGCAATTTATCATGGCCAATCCACCTCACCTGCACGTCTTTGGACTGTGGGACGAAACCGGAGCTCCCTGCAGACACAGGGAGAACGTGCAGACACCGCACAGAGAGTGGCCCAGCAGGGAATCGAACCTGGGACCCTGGCGCTGTGAAGCCACAGTGCTAATCACTTGTGCTGCTGTGCTGCCCAAACGTTCCAAGCAATCAACTCTGCATCGACCTTGGGGCGTAGTGCATTTGGTACTGAGTGGGTGCGGAAATTGCGGGGTTGTGCGTTTCCACCCACGCTGATATTGGCCACAGTGCCAAGGCCTTCGGCGAAGACTCCAAGAGGGTTCGCCAGCACCCCTTCTGGGCCGTGGGAGTACATGCGGCAGACACGTTGCCAATCCAATTGTAAATGGCGCAACAAATTGTAGCCCAGTTAGAGCTGGGTTGTCCACCATGGACCACCAGCAAGGGCAAACATGCCGACTGGTCTCCATATGTCACGGCCGCATAGGTAGTGCCCTCAGTGGCTGAAGGCTCTCCAGTTTAAGTAGCTAACCGGGCATTCATGTCCTGAATGTCCAAGGTCTGGAGACCGGGCCGGATCATGAACGTCTGGTGGCTGATCACCACGACTGTCACTCCGTTGTTGAGCTCCATGTCAATGGGATGTCCATTCACCTTCAATGCAATCTGGATGGGTGCAACCTTGCGGGCTGTAACACAATGCAACTGCCGTAAGAAGAGAGACTAATTCAGTAAGGATTATATTCATTGGAATATAAGAGCGAGAGGGGATCTCATTGAAACTTACAAAATTTTAACAGGATTAGACAGGATAAATTCTAACAGGATTAGACAGGATACATTCAGAAAGAGTATTCGCAATGTGAGGGAGTCCAGAACTAGGGGGCATAGTTTGAGGATAAGGGGCAAACATTTTAGGACTGAGGTGAGGAGAAATTTCTTCACCCAGGGAGTGGTGAATCTGTGGAATGCACTACCACAGAAAGTAGTTGAGGCCAAAACATTATGTAATTTCAAGACGGAATGAGATATAGCTCTTGGGGTTAAAGGAATCAAGGGATATGGGGGAAGGCTGGGTCAGAGTATTGAACTTGACCAGCCAAGATGATAATGAATGGCGGAGCAGGCTCAAAAGGCAGAATGGCCTCCTCCTGTGTCTATTTTCTATGTATGTTTCTTTGTATTCGGAACAGATTGCAGCCCACAAGTATGCAACCTTGTGCAAAGCTTAACATCTCCAGAGACTCCGGAATCCAAGTCCTTTGATCAATTGGGGCAACTAGTGAGCGACGATTACAATCCCGACCCTCCAATATTATGCGCCGCTATAAATTTCATACAGCCATTAGCAGTCCTGGAGAAATGGTATCCAATTTTGCAGCCTTACTTTGACAAACATCTGAACATTGTGAATTTGGTACTTCTCTCAGTGACATGCTGCGTGACCGGTTCGCCTGTGGGATCAACAACTTAAATATTCAGAAGAAATTGCTCGCAGAAACAAAGATATCCTTGGACAAAGCGGTTAAGTTGGCCTGAAAAGGGCAGCACGGTGGCACAGTGGTTAGCATTGCTGCCTACGGCGCTGAGGACCCGGGTTCGAATCCCGGCCCTGGGTCACTGTCCGTGTGGTGTTTGCACATTCTCCCCGTGTCTGCGTGGGTTTCACCCCCACAACCCAAAGATGTGCAGGGTGGGTAGATTGGCCACGCTAAATTGCCCCTTAATTGGAAAAAATAATTGGGTACTCTAAATTTATTTAAAAAAAGAAAAAAGTTGGCCTGAAAGCACTGAACAAAGTGCTTTTGAATTACAAAGCGTGCAGAATGACGTGAACCAGTTATGGCAGGAAGCAACGGTTGCTAGAGGTTCCTGGAGTGGGGGAGCAGTGGAGCCTGAAAAGCAGAAAGGTGACAGGCAATCACAAGGCTTTATTGTGGGGGAGATTATTCTGAAGACAGATGCAAGTGTTAGGAATTCAGCCCTTTCAGATGCAATAAGAAAGGCCATCTACAAGCCAGATGTGAGTCCGTCTCCTCCAAGTTCCCAAAACAAATGTCGGCGACAGCAGTGAGCAAGGTTGAAGAAGACCCTGGAGAAAAATCAGAAGTGTACAAGGTAAGCATGGTGGGACGAAGCAAAACACATCCCATTGGAATGGTCCTTGTTGGCAATGATCATCCACTCAAAATGAAGTTAGGTACAGGGCCAGCAGCCACATAAGTGAGTGAGCAAATATTTAAGTCTCCACAGGGAGGGCTGCAGCCTGTTAATCTCAGCAGTACAGCGGCCACCTTAGCCACCTACACTGGAGAGGCACTGAAGATATTGGGGATGGCATCCGTACCAGTATCACACCAACAGCAGTCAGCCCAGCTGCCATTAATCATAGTGATGGGACAATGGCCAACCCTCAAGGGACAGGGTAGGCTGAAGAAAATCAAAGTTAAAGCGATTAGAAATATTCAGTGGGGTTTTCCAGGAGTTCTATAGAAATACCAGAAGGTCTTCCAGAGATGCATCAAAGGAGTGAAAGGAAAGATCTATGTAGTCCCCGAAACAACACAAACATTTTTTAATACCAAACCAGTGCCTTATGCTATACGCCAAAACATGGTGGAGTCTGAAGTTGCAACTCTTCATTCTATCCAATGGGATCCAGCACGTAAGGACAGCCCCCTACCATCCCGCATCAAGCAGGCTGGCCAAAAGAGCTGTTCAAACTTTCAAAGCTTCAATGAAAAAAATAAGTTCATTGACCATTACTGCTTTGTTTAGTGGACTTCTTGCTCTCGTACAATACAACCCCACACACCACCATTGGGATCACCCCCGGTTGAGTTGTTAATGGGTAAGTGCGTCAGGACCCGGTTTGACCTCATTATTCCAAATTTGTCAGGGAGGGTGGAGGCTACGCAAGTCTCACAGAAAGGCCACCATGATACAGCCAAGAGGGACAGGTCATTTCAGACAGAAGATTTAGTGTACGGGCAGAACTTTGGACCAGAATGGTTAGCTGGGAGAATTGTTGCCTGGACTAGGCCAGTGTCCCATGTCATAGAGCTACAGGGCCGTGAGGCTAGAAACCATTTTGATCATTTTAAAAGGAGAAAAACAGTCGTCCCCGCAAAGGGGCGGGTGGACACCATCCCAGCTATTAGTTTACCACTTGCTGAGTAGTGGTGTTAGAACTGAGATCCTCTCAAGGGAAATCATCAGGGATCACAGAAGGAGTTGAAGAGGTAGTCAGTACTGCCTCTACTACAGACGCTACCGATTTGCCTGCCCTTGCTGTAGACTTGGATGCCTCCAGTCTGGTAAAGCCATTTGCTAAGTTGAGACATTCAGCAAGAGTTAAGAAGTTACCTGATAGGCTTTAAACTCCCTACTGTAACTCTCTTAACATAGAATTTATAGTGCAGAAGGAGGCCATTCAGCCTATCGAGTCTGAACCGGCCCTTTTTTGGAAAGAGCGCCCCGTTTAAGCACCACATCTCCACCCTACCCCATAACCCAGTAACCCCACCAAATCTTTTTGGACACTAAGGCCAATTTAGCATGGCCAATCCATCTAACCTGCACATCTTTGGATCGTGGGAGGAAACCGGAGCACCTGCAGGAAACCGACGCAGACACGTGGAGAATGTGCAGACTCCGCACAGATAGTGACCCAAGCCGGAATTGAACCTGGAGCCTTGGTGCTGTGAAGCAACTGTGCTAACCACTGTGCTACTGTGCTGCAAATATGTGTAAATAATAGTTTTCCTGTTTTTGTATTTCAGGGATCTGTACGGGAACTTAAGGGGGAGGAATGTGGTGGTGTGGCTCCTTTAAGGGGCAAAACCCCACGGCCACATGACCAGCTTGGAGCCTATGGGCCGGAGCCTGCGAACGTTAGCCTATCAGGTGATTAGGTGTGGATCTAGCTGTTGGGTTTGGATAGAGTTAGCCTGGGAGTCGAGGGGACCAGATCTGTCTTGCGGAGGATTCCGCACCTTTGGAGCGGCTCGACGCCGGAGTGGTTCCCGCCACTCCACTGCGCCATTTCTGCCCGCCCCGCCAATTCCTGGAGAATCCCGCCCAGTGTCAGAGGACTGGCGAATTGCAGAAATGACACCCTTTTTCTGAAAAGGTTGCAAGGATAAGCTCAACAATTCCAGATCAGGCAGTTTCACCTTGGTGGTGGGGAAACGTCTGGAAACAATTATTCTAGATAGAATTATTAGCCACATGGAAAAAAAGTGGGTCAATTAGTGGTGGCACAGTGGTTAGCACGGCTGCCTCATAGTTCCAGAATGGATTTCTAAAGGGAAAATCAGATTTAACAAACTTCAGGGGTGGGATTCTCCATTTCAGAACTTGTTGATTGGTGGATATTTATGACAGCAAAATAACGCCGGACCCAGAGAAATTCCGTAAACGTTAATGGGTTAGCATCAGCGCCATGTGAAACAAGAGCACTTCCAATGAAAAATGTTGACGTATTCATCGGGGTCGGATTGGCACTCGAGAGGCTGACAAGCTGCAGCCACATATTAGCACTCCCCCCCACAGACACTCATACCAGCCAACAAGATGGCACTGGTTGCGCTAGAGTGCACCCATCCCATTGATGGGTTGGTTGGGGCCAGAGAGTACATAAAGGGGTGGCCTGGGGTACACCCATATGACCCATGGCACGAAGTTCCCAGTGGGCAGTCAGTGGCTGCTTTGCAGACTGCGGCAATGGTGCTCCGTGCCCATTCACCCCAATCCCGCGGCCCACCTCCTGGCGACCCCCCACTACTCCCGGCCAGCGGCACAACTGTCAGCACACTGTAGTGATGTTGGGCACTTTTCATACCCCCTCTTTGTCCCTCAGCAGCCATGCCGCCTGTTTCCCGATTTTTACAACCACAAGTGAAATTCACCATTGGTAATTCCCCCTGGTGGAGGCGGAGGATCACCGAGACCCCAGAAAATACCAGGTCAGGTCCGTTAATGATCTGTCAACGGTGTTTATTGTACGTTTGGACTAGAATGCATTGACAATGGCATTCTGTCAGGCGCCTGGCACCGGCCACGATTTTCACCTCACGCGCGATTCTCCGCCCAATTGCGTTTCCCGATTCCAGCGTCAGCCAACGGAGGTATCAGAAAGGGTCGATGAGGGTAATGCTATTGATGTGGTATACATGGATATTCAGAAGTGCTACACAACAGACTTGTGAGTCATGGAATAAAAAGGACAGTAGCAATGTGGAGACAAAATTGGTTGAATAATAGAAAACAGAGAGTAATGGTTAATGGATATTTTTCAGGGTGGAGGAAATTTTGTAGTGGTTTTCCACAGGGGTCAGTGAAATGAAATGAAATGAAAATCGCTTATTGTCACAAGCAGGCTTCAATGAAGTTACCGTGAAAAGCCCCTAGTCGCCACATTCCAGCGCCTGTTCAGGGAGGCTGCTACGGGAATTGAACCGTGCTGCTGGCCTGCCTTGGTCTGCTTTAAAAGCCAGCGATTTAGCCCAGTGTGCTAAACCAGGCCCAGGTCAGTGTTGGGGCTGTTGCTTTAATGACCTAGATCAGTGGTTTTCAAGCTTTTTTTCCAGGGACCGATTTTTACAAACGGCCAACCTTCGCGACCCACGCCAGCCGACACTCGCATCCTTCCATTTTCACTTACTTTTAATGCGAGTGGTGAGCCTTCTTGGTCCTCATTAACTTGTTTGCTGCTAACAAAATGGAGGAATCGCAATTGCGCCCAAAGCATGTGACATCGACGTTCGGGGGGCCGTGACCTGCCCTCTGCCTCCCTTCAGGCAGGAAGATTACATTGAATTTTTAAAAAAATCTCTTTGCATCTCCGAATGCGCAAATTTGCGTGCAACAGCAGCAGCAGGCGGCTTTTAACAATGCCGGGTGTGAGCGGCCTTCAAAATGACGGCCGCGACCATATAATAAAATGTGTGCGCACTGCACATGTGTGCCGCTCATCGGTGCGCATACCCAGATCCACGAGGAATTTCTCCTTATTCCTGCCTTAAAATTTAAAAAAATGTTTTATTCATTTACGGGATGTGGCAGTCACTTGTTCGCCCAGCACTTATTGCCCATCACTGGTTGCCCTTGAGAAGGTGGTGGTGAGCTGCCTTCTTGAACTGCTGCAGTCCATGTTGTGTAAATACTCCCACTGTGCTGTTAGGGAGGGAATTCCAGGATTTTGCCCCAGTGGCAGTGAAGGAACAGTGATATATTTCCAAGTCTGGGTGGTGAGTGACTTGGAGGGGAATCTCCAAGTAATGGTGTTCCCAAGTATTTGCTGCTCTTCTCCATCTAGATGGTAGTGGTCGTGAGTTTGGAAGGTGCTGTCTAAGGCACCTTAGCGAGTTCTGCAGTGCATCGTGTAGATAGTACACTGCCACTGTTCGCCGGTGGTGTAGGGTTTGAATGTTTGTGGAAGGTGGAGCAATTGAGCGGGCCGCTATGACCTGGATGTTGTCCAGCTTCTCGAATGTTGTTGGAGCTACACGCATCCAGGAAAGTGGAGAGGATTCCATTACACTCCTGACTTGAGCATTGTTGATGGTGGACAGGTTTTGGGGGTTCAGGAGGTGTGTTACTCACCGTAATATTACTAGCCTTTGACCTGCCCTGGTAGCCACAGTATTAATATGGGTACTCCAGTTTAGTTTCTGATCAATGGTAATCCCCAGGATGTTGATTGTGGGCGATTCACTATGGTGATGCCATTGAATGTCAAAGGTGATGGTTAGATCCTCTCTTGTAGAAAATGTGGCACTTGTGTGGCACAAATGTAATTTGCCACTTGTCAGCCCAAGCCTGGATATTGTCCAAGTCTTGCTACATTTGGAGATGGACTGTTTCATTATCTGAAGCTGATTTAGCTCAGTGGGCTAGACAGCTGGTTTGTGATGCAGAACAAGGCCGGCAGTGCGGGTTCAATTCCCGTACCAGCTGAGAATGCGGAATTCCGAACAGGTGTGTTGGAGTGTGCCGACTAGGGGCTTTTCACAGTAACTTCATTGCAGTGATAATGTAAGCCTACTTGTGACAATACAGATTATTTATTTGCTTATTTATATCTGTGGAGTCACGAATGGTGCTGAACATGTGTAGTCATCTGCGAACATCCCCAATTCTGACCTTATGGTGGATGAGAGGTCATTGATGAAGCAACTGGAGATGGTTGGACCAAGGGCATTACCCTGAGGAACTCCTGCAGTGATATTCTTGAGCTTGGATGATTGACCTCCAACCACCACAACCATTTTCCTTTGTGCCATGTATGACTCCAACGAGTGGAGACTTTTCCCCCTGATTTCCATTGACTCCAGTTTAGCTAGGCCTCCCTAATGCTACACTCAGTCAAATGCAGCCTCCCCGGACAGGCGCCGGAATGTGGCGACTAGGGGCTTTTCACAGTAACTTCATTGAAGCCTACTTGTGACAATAAGCGATTTTCATTTCATTTCATTTTCAAGGGCAGTCACTCTCACTTCACCTCTGCATTCAGCTCTTTTTGTCCATGTTGGAACCAAGGCTGTAATGAGGTCAGGAGCTGAATGACCCTGGCGGAACCCAAACTGAGCGTCCGTGAGCAGGTTACTGCTGAGTAAATGGGATGAAATAGTCACACTTAAAGGTGTCACTCTCAGCTTTAACATTGCAATGTGTAGATCTTTCTTGTTGTGTTTACATTTGAGGATTAGGGACTTCATTGTGAAAATCATTCACTTAGCGGGCTGTTAGATCCAGGATAATCAGGAGAAGAAGCAGTGTGGTTAATATTCAACTTCTCACCTATACCCTGAAATGGCTCACCAATAATTTGTTGACTATGATCTGTAATAGTCTGGGCACACCAAATAAATTGAAAATAGCACTTGGAATGTACATATCAGTTGCAATTGTGCAATTGTTGAATAATGAGGTACTTGGTAAAATAGTCAGCAGTGACGATGAAGTCAGTGCCATGGACAGATAGAGTTTGGATATGATTTTGGATCATGGATGGGTAGGAACCTCACGGAGAATCAATGGTGCTTTGTGCTGACTTGGCACATGCTTTCGACATGCCTCGCACTTTTTAATGACAAAATGCAAATGATCGAGAATTGAATTAACTAAACCTGACAAGAAATGATCAATGGACTTTAATACAAAACACAGAGTGTAGTAGACTTTTCACGTTTTATTCTGTAAATTAATGACACCTGCATTTGGCAATGTATTGTAATTATTTGTATTGTCAAATGTTTATAGCTTCTGCAATTCTTTTATTATTTTAATTTATTTTCATTTTAATGATTGTCTATAACTATGTTGTGAATTATGATTACTCGTTTTATTTGTATCGTCATCACAATCCTGCACCTGCCGCCATGATGATTTTTCAATAAACCAATTATCTAATCACATAGGTTCTGTGAGAGCAGCAGTTCTTTTCCTTGTTTTGTAATCACTCAGTGATTGCAGGGGCTGTTTTTGTTGATCGATTTAGATCTCTAGACTTTTAGCACCTTCGTGGTGACATTGTGGTTGCTAAGAGATTAGTTATTTTTAGCACACAATTTTTGAAGTGAATTGATCAGAGTGGGAAATATTTTTCCGGGGAGATAAGTGAATGGAAATAAACAAGTGTGAAAACCAACAGGTTTCACTAAGCCACATTCTCACAAAGCCAGAATGTCAACATCCTGATTGGCCAGCGGTTGCCTGGCGGGAGGTCATTCTTAATATGGTGGCTCCTTCAAACTGGCTGCCACTCATAAGATTCAGTCCACAGTCCTGCGATCCACCAAAGCAGGGTTGTTCCTCTTCCCCACTCAGTTGAAGATCTCATCCAAAAATACATGGCGCCTCCCCTGAGTGCTGCACTGAGGCGTCAGCCTAGATTTTGTGCTCAAGTGTCTGGAGCAGGGTTTAAGCCCTGTTACAACCTTTGAACTCTGAAGTGAGTGTGCCATCACCGAATCACAGCTGAAACCTGAATCGGGCCTACTCCATCCCACAAGCGAAGCTCCTGAATCCACGGTGGGTATCAAAGCCTAGAAACTCTATCCTCGCAGATATCCACGGACCTCTTCCTGACCCCTTCATCCAGGAATTGATGCTTCACAGATGCCAGTAACCTCGATACTTCACTCCTAATGCCAAATGACATCAAGCCTGGATTTGATGTTCCCCCCTGGGAGTAATGGTTAAGTTTTGGATGTGAGTTGCATGTCATAAATAACATATAAACTCACAATATAATTAATGCTTTTCCCTGTTTCTGCATAAACTCTCTCTTGCTGGGATGCTGGGATTCAGTATATTCATGTCAGATGGAAAATGGAGACAGGTGGTAAAATATGTCATAAATTGCAGCGAAGGCTGCAAGTCCTGTCCAACAGATAGGATTCCAGCAAACAGGGGAATGAAATCCTATCCCATCTGTTTGAAAGCCTAATTAAATTGAAGAACATGAAGTCAGAGCCACTCGATCTTACAGCTCTGGACCCAGGTCAAATGTGTGGCTAATAGGCTCTCCACTGCAGCTTACGTCATTGGCTGCAATTAATTTTTTCAACTTTCAGGCCAGGCATGAAGTGCATGTACACAGAATGAGAAGGAATAAACATGCAATACGCTTGTCTTTGAATCAAAAGAGACAGTGCTGGAAAAACCCAGCAGTCCTGGCCGCATCTGGAGTGAGAAAGAAAATGAACGGACGGAATTTTCCGATATTTTTTCAAAGTGTCGATGCCGGCGAGGAAACTGGAGAGAATCCCGCTCGCACCGGCGATGAGAAAACTCCTCGTGTATTCAGCCTCGTATATTCGGCTTCTTTAACCAACAAATGTTTCTTCGCAACTTTCACCTCGCGCCCGTGGCGCCCTGCCTCTGATTTGCTCACCCCCACCACAATTTTATCTCTGTAGTCAGTGGAGTGCACCATTTAAATGCCTCCCCAGCACTTGTTCCAAGGCCAATCTGCGCCGGGGGGAGGGGGGGGGGGGAGGAGGGGGGCAGCTATGTTAAAGAGACTGCACCACACTTCACACAGTGAGCCCTCAGCAAGCTTCTGGAATGGATCCAGCAGAAGTGGAACACCCACTTCCCTCGATCAGGCAGATGCCCTTCCAGCAAGGTGGTCAACCCCGCCTGGGAGGCTGTGGCCATGATTGTGAGCGCCAACTCATTCCATAAGGGGATGGGGCTGCTGTGCCATAAGACGATGATTGACTTAGCACGGCTGTCTCACGCCGCTGAGGTCCTGGGTTCGATCCTGACCCCGGGTCCACTGTGTGGGGTTTGCACATTCTCCTCGTGTCTGTGTGGGTTTCACCCCCACAGCCCAAAAAGATGTGCAATTAGGTGGATTGGACACGCTAAATTGCCCCAATTGGGAAAAAATTGGGTACTCTAAATTTATTTTTTTTAAAGATGATGATTAACCTTCTTCATGCTGCCAAGGTACATCTGCCTCCTCACGTGTCCCGCAGCACACCCTAACACACTCCTCACACCTCCACGGTGATCTTACTCCCTCTCGCGGGGTCACAACACTTGCTATGCCGATTCCCCCACCCCATAATTCTTCAATATCTCCTCAGCTCCTCACATTCCCACTCCCACACATGCCAGAGTGAATTGCCAGCTGACCTGACACAACTCCCGCTTACACCTTCGCCTTCTGTCTCATTGCAGGACAAACGTGAGAACAACCCGTGTAAGCGGGCACAGCCGAGCACAAGATCCTTAGTCCCATCAAGGAACGAGCCCTTGAGCTCAATGGCGATCAGCAGGACAGCACATGAGCAGAGGCCAAGATGGGGGCTAAAGACACAAGTGAGAAGCCTAAACGCATCCAGCCATGACGCAAGACGCACGTGAGTGACCTTTATCCTATCAGTGTTTCCATGTCCCACATTAATGCATCTCCCTTCCATTGCAACATACCAGCCTGGACCTCCTCACGGCCCTTGGTGACCACAGACCTGAGCAGCTCCGAGGGAGACATCTCAGAGACCAGCATTGAGGAGGCATCACACCTGTCACCCGCACTCCCCACCAGTGTAGATATTCACACCTCGGTGGGGTTATGTAATATGCAGGCTACTGGATCATTCACTGGTAAGCACCTCACAGCTAATGATCCATATCAGTCGGAGGCAGGGACGCCCCAGGAATTCGGCATTCAGAGGAATGCCAGAGCCCAGAACACTGCTGATCCCCAGTCAGATGACGTGTCCCTGGGTCCGGCCATCCCAGAACTGCTGAAGCTGGAAAGGCAGAGTCATGAGCATCCGAAAGGGCTCCCACTTCCCACTTCCCTCCCTGGACTGCAAGGCTGACTCAAGGCGTCCCATTACCTTCTGTCCGAGGAAATGGTGCTGTCACTCCAATGCAATGGGGCCAACATTACAAAGGTGGCAGCCGCAGGGGAGATCTGGGCACAGGAGGTATAATCTCTGGCAAGGGATAACCATGGCTGAGGACATGAGTTCCATGGTGCAGGGCTTCAACTGCATGGTGCAGGCACAAATGGGAATCCATGAGTACCCTATTCCAGAGGCTGGCCAGGCTCCTGAATCTCACTGCAATTGCCTCTCTTTCCCATGGAGGTGCACAGGGGCCCCTGGGAACCCAAAGAGAAGAGGGTCGACAAGAGCGCAGTCTGTGTAGATTTTGCACTGCAGGGATTCTATGGATTCAATCAACATTGCAGCAGATCGAAGACAGAAATGTGAGTGTGAGAGCAAACTGGTGAATTAGAATGGCAACTGACCATAAGCTTGAGGGGTCAAGCTTGCAATCTGAATGGATGTGTTCTGCAAAGCAGTCACCCAATTTATATTTGGTCCGCCCAACGTAGAGGAGACCACATTGAACAGCAAATTCAATTGAAGTAAGTGAATGTAAATCGCTACTTCACCTGGAAGGAATGATTGGGGCCTTGAAAGGTGTGGAGAGAGGAGGTAAAAGGGCATGCATTACACCTCTTCCGATTGCTGTCAAGAGGGTCGTCTTGAGTAATTCTGGAACAAGGAATGTTCCACACACCCCACAAAAAGACAGGCGTAAGTGGATCCATGAAGATACCCATAGCAACAGCTTTTACTTGGAGGAAGTAAGACAAGTTAAAGAAAAATTTGTTCAACGAGAGAATAAGTTCAGCCAGGCAGAGAAGAGTGGTGGTGAATGGGAAGTGGTTGGGCTGCTGTACAAGGAAGAAGATAGACCTTAGACTATCCTGAGAGGGGGATGGAGCTGTAGATAGATGTGACAATGGAATTTCATCTCCACAAGGACTGAGCAGTTGTCACTCATAACAATAGTGTCTGTGACAGGTAGAGTGCTGAGGGTGAGATCAAGTAGGTTTTTTTCCTCTTGATGATTCTCTCACCATCTGTTGCAGGCCCAGTCTGGCGGATATGTCCTTCAGAACTTGGCCAGCTACATCAGTAGTGCTGCTACCAAGCCATTTTTGGTGATGGCCATTGAAACACTCCACCCAGAATGCATTCTGTGCCCTTGCCATCCTCAGTACTCAAAGTGGTGTTCAACATGGAGAAGCACTGATCCATCAGCTGGAGGGTGGTAGGTGATCATCAGCAGGTTTCATTGTCCAACTCTGACTGGGTTTAATGGGACCTCACAGGTGTTCACAGGGTGACTCCCTTTCTACTGCATTTCACTGAGCCACTCCTGGTGGATCTGTCCTGCTGGGGGGACAGGACATACGCAGAGATGGTGATGGCGGTGTCTGGGATATTGTCTATAAGGTATGATTCTGTGAACCAATTCAAAACCAATTCAAATTCAAATTGGAGCAAGGTGAAACAGTGTTCAAAGTCATTCACAAAGTTAATTACCTGTTGATTGAGAGCGGAGGCAGTTGCTTTGCAGAGTGGCAGCTGCTCGGAAATTTCTGGCTCCATGCTGGAAGGAATTAAGGTGAAATAATTGATTGAAGCCCCTTAAATTGACACTTGAAATGTGGGACAGAAGTATGATAGAAAAGGGACAAGGTGCAAAGCCATTATTAAACGTATAATATGCACTGAGAATTCTGCTACGTGACTGTTACAACAGCAACATCAGAAATTCAACGCTGGGCAAACAATACACTCACACTCCTTGCACTAAATCAAACTGATATACTTTGACAGGTCAATTGTTGCATACGGCAACAGCATTCGGAACAGTGTTTGCACTGCTGCGTCACACAATCAGCAACCTATGAAATATACACTGGAGTTTTGAGTATATTCCCAAGCCTAACCACTATGAACTGGTTTTCATATATTCAGGAACAGAGGAAAGAATCACAGAGAAGGAAATAAATATCGCTTATTGTCACAAGTAGGCTTCAAATGAAGTTACTGTGAAAAGCCCCTAGTCGCCACATTCCGGTGCCTGTTTGGGGAGGCTGGTACAGGAATTGAACCGTGCTGCTGGCCTGCCTTTGTCTGCTTTAAAAGCCAGCTATTTAGCCCAGTGTGCTAAACCAGAAGGCAAAGGAAGGAATGACCTGGCTACAGAAAAACTCAACACAGTAAGCACATCAAAATAAACAATGCCACTTCTGGTGGCGGCTATGAAGGAGTAGGTCGCACATTTGGTGGCTCCCGCTCGGGTCGGACCTTTGGACCTTTTCCCCCGATTTTTTTATCGGACTTGATTTGGTAAATTGATGGTAGAGGCAATTGTGGAGTGGATTCCTACATTGGTGCATGGAGAGGCGGACTAGAAGTGCTCGCAAAGGAAGAAATAGACAAACCGAGAAGGCTTGGGCTGAAGCTGCAGCGGGGGAAAGCATGGCGGATGACCGGAGTTCTGGCTTGTCGACCCAGCGATCAATGGAGCAGCTGATGCAGTTTATTCAGGAAGGCTTCGTCAAGCAGAAGCAGAAATGCTTGGACCCGATTAAAGAACCGATTGCGCGGCTGGAACGTAGATTGGATGCCCAAGATCGGGCGATCCAGCAGGTAGAGAAGGCGCTGGCTGAGCAGGAGGAACATCAAACTGCGGTGGAGTTGGAGGTGGGGATGCTGAGAGACCAGCAGAAAAGGCTCCTAGAGAAGGTGGAGGACCTAGAGAATAGGTCCCGCCGGCAGTACTTGAGAATCGTTGGTCTCCCGGATGGGTCCGAAGGAACGGACGCTGGGGCATACATCGCAGACATGTTTGAGAAGCTGCTGGGGGATGGGGCATTCTCCCGGCCCTTGGAGGTGAACAGGGCTCACAGAGCGATTGCAAGGAAGTCAGCGAGTGGGGGAACCCCGGAGGGCAATGGTGGTGAGATTCCACAGGTACTTGGACAAGGAGCATATTTTACGATGGGCCAGGCAGACACGGAGTTGTAAATGGGAGAACAATATCCTGCGGATCTATCTGGACCTGAGTGCGGAGGTGGCCAGGAGAAGAGCAGGGTTCAATCAGATAAAGTCGACCCTTTTTAAGAAAAATGTGAAATTTGGATTGCTGTATCCGGCCCGTTTCTGGGTCACGTATGAGGAGCAATATTTTTATTTTGAGTTGCCCGAGGAAGCGATGGACTTCGCTAGAGGAAAGGACTGGTGGCGGACTGAGAACTTCGAACTTTGCTGCAGTGCTCACATTCAAAAAGTTTCTTATTTTTCTTTTTTGGGTTGTTATTTGTATTGCCTTCGGTATTGATTTGGGGCCTGTTGCAGAGCTGAGTGAGTTGAAGTTTAAATTTGCACTCATGGGGGATGGAGTTGTGTTTGTCAGATGCTGGATCTTCTGTTTGATCTTATCTTTGTTTATCGTGTTTTATCTTGGGCCGATTGTGTTGGGACTGCTTTTCTTCCGAATATGTATGTCCGAGCGGGGGGAAGGGTGGGGAGGGAACAATAGGTGGGGAAATGTCTGGCTCCGTGGGCGGGGGTCACCAAGCTAGCTGGGCGGGCTAGCTCACAGAAGCGCAGTGGGGGGTGTGAGCAGATGTTATGTTTGTCAAAAGGGGTCAGTTTACATAGTGCTGTTACTGAGGGGGGGGGGGGGATGCTCTGACGGGGGAGTACTTTTGCTGTGTGTCAGAAAGGAGGGCAGGGGTGGAGGCTGCATGGGAGCGGATTGGCGGATGCGTGGGGCATGGGCTGGAGACTAACCCAAGAAATGTGATGGCTGATCGGCGCAGGGGGGGGCGGTGGCGATAAGCTGCCCAACTAGGCTGATCACATAGAATGTGAGAGGGCTAACTGGGCCAGTTAAGAGGGCACGCGTGTTCGCGCATTTGGGAGGACTGAAGGCGGACGTGTAAATGTTACAGGAGATGCACCTTAGAGTAACTGATCAGATCAGATTAAGGAAGGGATGGGTCGGACAGGTCTTTCACTCGGGGCTGGACTTGAAGACTAGAGGGGTCGCAATCCTGATTAATAAGCGAGTGGTATTTGAGGTGGGAAGAATAGTTGCAGATGTGGGAGGCCGGTACATTATGTTCAGTGGGAAACTGGAGGAGTTGCAGGTGGCACTCGTAAATGTGTACGCACCAAATTGGGATGATGTGGAGTTTATAAAGAGGATGCTGGTGAAGATCCCAGACCTGGATTCGCATACGTTGGTCATGAGAGAGTACTTTAACACAGTTATTGATCCTGGGCTAGACCGGTCTAGCTCAAGGACGGGCAGGGTGCCAGCAATGTCAAAGGAGCTAAAGGGGTTTATGGAGCAGATGGGGGAGTGGACCCATGGAGATTTGGGCAGCCGAGAGTGAAGGAGTTCTCCTTCTACTCACGCATGCATAAAGTGTACTCCCGGATAGATTTTTAAATTTTGAACAGGGCTCTACTGACGGTGGTAGTGGACACGGGGTATTCGGCGATCATAATCTCAGATCATAAGAACATAAGAACATAAGAACTAGGAGCATGAGTAGGCCATCTGGCCCCTCGAGCCTGCTCCGCCATTCAATGAGATCATGGCTGATCTTTTGTGGACTCAGCTCCACTTTCCGGCCCGAACACCATAACCCTTAATCTCTTTTTTCTTCAAAAAACTATCTATCTTTACCTTAAAAACATTTAATGAAGGAGCCTCAACTGCTTCACTGGGCAAGGAATTCCATAGATTCACAACCCTTTGGGTGAAGAAGTTCCTCCTAAACTCAGTCCTAAATCTACTTCCCCTTATTTTGAGACTATGCCCCTAGTTATGCTTTCACCCGCCAGTGGAAACAACCTGCCCGCATCTATCCTATCTATTCCCTTCATAATTTTAAATGTTTCGATAAGATCTCCCCTCATCCTTCTAAATTCCAACGAGTACAGTCCCAGTCTACTCAACCTCTCCTCGTAATCCAACCTCTGCATACCCTCCAGTGCCAGTACGTCCTTTCTCAAGTAAGGAGACCAAAACTGAACACAATACTCCAGGTGTGGCCTCACTAACACCTTATACAATTGCAGCATAACCTCCCTAGTCTAAAACCTCCATCCCTCTAGCAATGAAGAACAAAATTCCATTTGCCTTCTGAATCACCTGTTCCACCTGTAAACCAACTTTCTGTGACTCATGCACCAGCACACCCAGGTCTCTCTGCACAGCAGCATGCTTTAATATTTTATTGTTTAAATAATAATCCCGCTTGCTGTTATTCCTACCAAAATGGATAACCTCACATTTGTCAACATTGTATTCCATCTGCCAGACCCTAGCCCATTCACTTAACCTATCCAAATCCCTCTGCAGACTTCCAGTATCCTCTGCACTTTTCGCTTTACCACTCATCTTAGTGTCATCTGCAAACGTGGACACATTGCCCTTGGTCCCCAACTCCATCTATGTAGATTGTGAACAATTGTGGGCCCAACACGGATCCCTGAGGGACACTACTAGCTACTGATTACCAACCAGAGAAGCACCCATTAATCCCCACTCTTTGCGTTCTATTAATTAACCAATCCTCTATCCATGCTACTACTTTACCCTTAATGCCATGCATCTTTATCTTATGCAGCAGCCTTTTGTGTGGCACCTTGTCAAAAGCTTTCTGGAAGTCCAGATATACCACATCCATTGGCTCCCCATTATCCACTGCACTGGTAATGTCCTCAAAACATTCCACTAAATTAGTTAGGCATGACCTGCCCTTTATGAACCCATGCTGCGTCTGCCCAATGGGACAATTTCTATCCAGATGTCTCACTATTTCTTCCTTGATGATAGATTACAGCATCTTCCCTACTACCGACGTTAAGCTCACTGGCCTATAATTTCCTGCTCTCTGCCTACCATGACCCGCACTGGGCTGACCTACGGGTTAGCAAGGAGAGTAGCCAGCGCCCGGACTGGAGGCTGGACGTGGGACTTTTAGCTGATGAAAATGTGTGCGGGCGGCTGAGGAAATGTATTCAGAACTACCTGGAAGTCAACAACACGGGCGAAGTTTCGGCGGCGGTGGTCTGGGAGGCATTGAAGGCGGTGGTTGGAGGGGAGCTGATCTCGATACAGGCCCACAGGGAGAAGGTAGACAGGGCAGAGACGGACTGACTGATAAAGGAGATATTGCAGGTCGACAGGAGGTATGCGGAGACCCCAGAGGCAGGGCTTTTAAGGGAAATGGCAGAGGCTACAGGCGGAGTTTGGCTTGTTAACTGCAGGTAGGGCGGTAGAGCAGCTGAGGAAGGTGAGGGGGTGATCTATGAGCATGGAGAGTGGCATCAGAATGCTTGCACAGCAGCTTAGAAAGAGGGAGGCAGCCAGGGAAATTGGGAAAGTAAAGGACCTGGACTGTCACTTGGTTGGAGACTCAGCATGGATGAATAAGGCGTTCAAGGAGTTTTACATTAGGCTGTATGGGTCGGAACCCCCAGCTGGGCCGGAGGAGATGAAGCACTTGTCAGAGGGGTTGAATTTCCCAAAGGTGGACAGGGGGTTGGTAAAAGGGCTGGGGGCCCCGATCGGGTTGGAAGAGATAGTGGAGGGTCTGAAGGCCATGCAGTCGGGTAAAACCCCAGGACCAGACGGGGACCCAGTGAAGTTTTATAAAAAGTTCTCTGGGATATTGGGGCCGCTGTTGATGAGGACATTCAATGAGGCAAGGGAGCGTGGGGTGCTTCCCCTGACGATGTCACAGGCTACGATCATATTGATCCTGAAGCAGGACAAGGACCCGGAGCTATGTGGGTCCTGCAGGCTGATATCCCTATTGAATGTGGATGCCAAACTGCTGGCCAAAATCTTTTCCTCTATGATTGAAGACTATGTTCCAGACGTGATTGGGGAGGACCAGACGGGGTTCGTCAAGGGTAGGCAGTTGGTGGCCAATGTCAGAAGGTTGTTGAGATTCCCTCAGTCACGACACAGGAGAGAAGATAGGTGATTCAAAGGCTTTAATTACCTGAGAACTGTACAGCAGCCGAGAAGTGTGCTCATCACATGCTGCCGAGTGAGCCCCATCTTATATACCGTTTCCTGGGGGCGGAGCCAGAGGCGGAGTCCCCCAGGGTTCCAAGCTCGGTCTTAAAGGGCCAATGCATTAAAGGTAAGGTACCGTTATAGCAGCTACTGATAACATTCATCACAGTTGTTAAACGTTGTCATGATGCTCCCAGAAAGTAGGGATGTGGAGGTAGTGTTCGCAATGGACACCGAGAGGCTTTTGATCGGGTGGAATGGAAATATGTGTGGGAGTTACTGGGAAGGTTCGGATTTGGGTCGGGCTTTATTGACTGGGTTCGGTTGTGGTATCAGGCTCCTATTGCAAGCGTACGGACAAATAGGACAACATCGGACTATTTTAGGCTGCATCGGGGGACAAGACAGGGATGCCCCCTCTCCCCACTGTTGTTAGCCATAGAGCCGCTGACAATTGCGCTTAGAGCCTCAAGGGGCTGGAAGGGGCTGGTCCAGGGGGGAGTGGAACACAGAGTCTCGCTTTAAGCAGACGACCTGCTCCTGTATGTATCGGACCCACTAGAGGGGATGGAAGAAATTATGAGGAATCTGGGGGAATTTGGCCGGTTTTCGGGGTATAAACTAAATATGGGGAAAAGTGAGGTGTTTGCGATCCAGGCAAGAGGGCAGGAGAGGCGATTGGGGAAACTGCCATTTAGGGTGGTAGGGGGAAGCTTTCGGTGTCTAGGCATCCAGTTGGCACGGGAATGGGAACAGCTACACAAGTTAAATTTGGCCCGATTAGTAGACCAAATGAAGAACGATTTTCGGAGGTGGGACGCGCTCTCGTTGTCACTAGCTGGGAGGGTGCAGACAGTGAAAATGACGGTCCTCCCGAGATTCCTGTTTGTGTTTTAGTGTCTCCATATCTTAATTCCACGGCCCTTATTTAAACGGGTCAATAAGGTGATCACTGGCTTTGTATGGGCGGGTAAGACCCCGCGAGTAAAAAAGGGGATGCTTGAGCGGAGCGGGGGAAGGGCGCGCTGGCGCTTCCAAACTTTAGTAATTATTATTGGGCGGAAAATATAGCCATGATCAGGAAGTGGGTGGTGGGGGGAGGGTCGGTATGGGAGCGTGTGGAGGCGGCTTCATGCAAGGGCACCAGTTTGGGGGCGATGGTAACGGCACCTCTGCCGCTCCTGCCGGCACGGTACTCCACCAGCCCTGTGGTGGTGATGGCCCGGAGGGTCTGGCGGCCATGGAGGAGGCATGTGGGAGGGGACGGAGCATCGGTGTGGTCTCCAATCTGTAATAATCACCGGTTCGCCCGGAAAGGATGGATGGAGGGTTTCAGAGATGGTAGGGAGCAGGGATTGAGAGGATGAGGGATATGTTTATAGATGGGAGCTTTTCTAGCCTGAGGGAGCTGGCAGAGAAATTTGGATTGGCGAGGGGAAATGAATTTAGGTACCTGCAGGTGTGGGACGTCCTACGCAGGCTTCCCGCTCCTACCACCAAGAGGGACAGGGTAGTTTCCAGAGTGTGGGTGGGAGAAGGGAGGATCTCTGACATTTGCAAGGAACTCATGGGATCAGAGGAGACGCAGACAGAGGAGCTGAAGTGCAAGTGGGAAGAGGAGTTGGGAGGAGAGATAGAGGATGGCGGACACATTGAGTAGAGTTCACAAAATGTGCCAGGCTCAGCCTGATACAATTCAAGATCATTCACCGGGTCCACATGACAGTGGCCTGGATGAGCAGGTTCTTTGGGGTAGAAGATAGGTGCGCAAGGTGTGCGGGAGAGCCAGCGAACCATGTCCATATGTTCTCGGCATGCCCGAAGGTTAGGGGATTCTGGCAGGGGTTTGTGGAGGTCATGTCCAAGGTGTTAATAACAAGGGTGGCATCAAGTCCAGATGTGGCGATTTTCGGAGTGTCGAAAGACCCGGGAATCTAGGAGGAGAAAGAGGCAGACGTTCTGGCCTTTGCTTCCCTGGTAGCCTGGAAACATAGAACATAGAACAGTACAGCACAGAACAGGCCCTTCGGCCCTCAATGTTGTGCCGAGCCATGATCACCCTACTCAAACCCACGTATCCACCCTATACCCGTAACCCAACAACCCCCCCCCTTAACCTTACTTTTTTAGGACACTACGGGCAATTTAGCATGGCCAATCCACTTAACCCGCACATCTTTGGACTGTGGGAGGAAACCGGAGCACCCGGAGGAAACCCACGCACACAGGGGGAGGACGTGCAGACTCCACACAGACAGTGACCCAGCCGGGAATCGAACCTGGGACCCTGGAGCTGTGAAGCATTTATGCTAACCACCATGCTACCCTGCTGCCCGAAACGGATACTATTAGCTTGGAGGGACCCAAAGCCCCCGACGACGGAGACCTGGCTAACTGACATGGCTAGCTTTCTCTGTCTGGAGAAAATAAAGTTCGCCTTGAGAGGGTCAATGTTTGGGTTCGCCCAGAGGTGGCAGCCGTTCGTCGACTTCTTTGCGGAAGATTAATCGTCAGCAGAAGGCGGGCGGGGGATGGGCTGGGGGTTAGATTAGTTTAGAGTAGGGGGTTAGTAAAGGTGAGACCTGTAAGGGAGGAAGATGGCTTTTGTTTATTTTGTTGTTGTAAAACCATAAATACCTCAATAAAGTGTTTATAAAAATAAAGTGAACAATGCCAATCCATTACTACTCGGCACAGTAATCACTAAGGGGGGCAGCCCGGTGGCACAGTGGTTAGTACAGTTGCTTCACAGCTCCAGGGTCCCAAGTTCGATTCCCGGCTTGGGTCATTGGCTGTGCGGAGTGCTATGGGCCAGGGTTAAGAGAACCCCAAAGTGTAGCATGGAGTTCACCTGACCCACAACTTTGAATAGATTGTGGTATGGGGAGCACACGGCCCGCTCTACAGGTGTGGTACAGCAGAAATGGAAAAGCATTTTTTGAAGCAAAACAATGTTTATTCTATGAACTCAAGTTAACCTTTTTAAAACAAACAGAGAACATCTTAGCAACCATTAATTCAAATACAACCCCCAAAGAATACAACACTAAGTAATCCTTAATAACATCCTAAACAACATCCAGCAGACAAAAGAAACACCTTTCAACAGAAGCACATTAGGTTTACATTCACTTCCGAGAACATTTATAATTCTGAATTCACCAAATGATCAAGAGATTGTCTTTTGATGGCAGAGAGAAGAGCAGTACACCTGATTGGTCTGGCTTCAGCTCCAACACTGAAAACGAAACTAAAACACACCCTGCAGCAAACATCCCAATACAAAAGTAAAAAGCTGACAGAGAGCCCAGCTCCACACACAGTCTGACATCACTGCAGTAATATGAGCAGCCAAACATTTCTTAAAGCGACATTCTCATGACAGGAGTCTGCAAGATCTCCCCGTGTCTGCGTGGGTTTCCTCCGGGTGCTCCGGTTTCCTCTCAGAGTCCAAAGATGGCAGGTGAGGTGGATTGGCCATGCTAAATTGCCCTTAGTGTCCAAAAAGCTTAGCTGGGGGTTACTGAACTACAGGGATAGGGTGGATTTGTGGGCTTAAGTAGTGTGTTCTTTCCAAGAGCCTGTGCAGACTCAATGGGCCGAATGGCCTCCGTGCAGGAAATTCTATGATTCTATGACTCCAGAATAACCTCTCCAGGTGCAATTCTCCCATGCCCCTGCCGGCGGCTTCAATGTATGGCGATTGGAGAAGAATCGACGGGAGACTCCAAACTCTGTTTGACGGCAGCGTGAATTTCCTGCGGGGTCTCCCCCTGCTGCCTCCCCCGCCCAGCGGATCAGGAAACCCACTGGTGGCCAGTGTGAAAATGACTTGGATTCCACTAATGTGATACAGGGGAAATGCTGATTGGAATCTTCCTCCCCATGCCAGATTTACCACGACGAGAGTGGGAAAACACGTCGGTCTAGAACGGACCAACGTGGCATGCAGAAGTTGGGACTTACTGAAGAATGCCTGGGACACTGGGATGGAGGACATCAGTGATCCTGGACCCTGAGAAAAACACACCAGTGGGTGGGGGAAGCATCCGTTCCGTAACAGTGGCCTATTACGCCTGGTCAGCCTGAGAGGTACCGGCGCATGATGGCCCATTCTTCACAAACCGAAAGGGGTTCAACTCCATGAACGTGCAGCTGCTGTGTGACCATGAGATGCAAATCATGCACGTCTGCGCCCGATACCCAGGCAGTGTGCACAACCCCCTCAGCCTGGCACACTCAATAGTTCCTGACACCTTTGTGGTGCTCCCCCAGATCGGGGGTTGGCTCTTGGGCGACAGGGGGTATCTGCTGCGGTCATGGCTGATGAGACCGATCTGGAGGTCACTGACTGACACTGGACTGCACTCTTCCTGAGCCCACCCACCAGGTCCAGTGGCTTGCACTCTGTGCCAATGAGAGATCACAGCTCCGGTAGGCCCCCTCCAGTCTACTCTCTCTCCCTGTGGTTATGCGCCACCTTCTCCTGGTGGGAGGGGAAACAGAAAATGCAGAGCGTTAGGCAGTCGGATGCAGGTAACATAGGGAGTGGGTGCTGGTGGCCTTTGTGAACAGGGAACCCGGCTATGCAGACTGTATTGGTGCTGACATGTGGCACATGGTGGGGTGGAGGCAGACTGCTGGTGGGTGGGGGTTGAGGGTGTGTGGGATGAGGATTGCTGCCAGGGGCATGGTCCTGGCTACTCACACTGGCTGCCCTGAGGAGGTTGTGCAGCTCTTTGCAGCATTGCTGGCCATTCCTGGCGATGGGGCGCATGGCGTTCAAGGCCTCTGGTACCTGTGCCCTGGCCCGGTGTGTGGCGGCGGGTGGCAGCCTCCTTCCCACACCGAAGAACAGGGTAGCCTCCCCCTCACCTCCACTGCGTCCAGCAGGGTCTCCGGCTCTGTATCTGTGAACCGCGGTGCCGCTCTCCGAGCTGGCATCTTGTTGGCTGGAATGAGAGTGTGTGTGGGAGTGAAGGACTAAAACACAGCTGCAGCTTGTCAGCCTCTCAAGTGCCAATTCCCTCCACGGCGAATCGGACACCGCTTTTCATTGGAATCGCTCTAGTTCCACGTTGGGGCCGGTGCCAGCCGCATTCACAGATCCTGAACCGTCAGTCACCGGCGCCGATTCCATGATCATAGAACAACACCAATTCTGTCCCAACGTCAGCACTTAGTCTCTGAAACAGAGAATCCAGCCCGCGGTGTGTTTTGGCTTTCTATGAAGCCTAGGACACCTGTAACAGCTGCTGCTTTCCACACGTCCATCTGAGACAGCAGGTATAAGGGACTGGTAAGTGATAAAGCAGGGATGTTTCACTGTTGCTGTATCGACTATTCATTTGTTTCCAGGCAGGGGTGACTGATGGCGAGGGGGGTCTCAGATATGGGTGATCTCTAATCGGGGGGTGGTCTCTGATATGGTGGTCTCTGATGTGGGGGTCCCTGATGTGAGAGTCTCTGATGGGGGGTCCCCGAATGGGGGGATCTCTGATATGGTGATCTCTGATCGGGTAGGTCCCTGATGAGGGTCTCTGTTATTAGGCTCTCTGATATGGGGCTCTCTAATATGGGGTTCTCTGAAGGGAATCTCTGGTGGAAGGTCTCTGGTATAGGGGTCTGTGATATGGGGGTCTCTGAAATGGGGATCTTTGTTGGGAGTCTGATGGGGGGGGTCTTATGGGGGATTTTGATGGAGGGTCTGGGGGTGGGGCGGGCAGGATTTACTTTGTGGTGGGAGGGGCCCCTCTGATGGACTTTGGGAGCAGCTCAGCTACATACTTTCCCACTTGACCCGTTGCAGAGTCCACTGCATCAGGGCCACGTCTGAGAATAGTTGCACCAATCCACACCTGCGTGAATTACGGCCAAGAGCGGCGGAGCATCATGGGGGCCTGGAGAATCGGATTTCCAGCCCATTAATTGGATGCAAATGGGTTCAACTGACCCATTCACATCCTCCTCCCATTTTTAGCCCGACTCTCGATTCTCCGCCGGATCTGAATCCTCTCTTTTGGCGGCGGGCGGAGAAAACACCCCGCTGACTATCGTTGATTAATCTTTGACTACGCAAGTGGAGTAAGGAAGAAAGTGTAAGGCAGAGAAGCCATAGTCAAAAATCAAACAGGGCCACAGTATATGGTACAGTGCCTGAGGGGAGCTCAGTGAATAGGCCCAGTAACACTAAAAGGAATAAAACGGCAAGCAAAAACATAAATAGAAAGCGACATAGCAGGTTATTACATGAAGATGGGTTCTACGATAAGGAAAATTAGGAGAATAGTAAAAAGGTAAATAGAAACTTAGGAGAGGTTACTGATAGAGGCATTAAGATTCAAAATGGAGGTATAAAAGCCAGTATAAGGGTACTTTACCTGAATGCTCGTAGTATTCGGAATAAGGTAAATGAGTTGATGGCGCAAATCATCGTGAATGACTATGATTTAGTGGCCATTACTAAAACATGGTTAAAGGATGGTCACGACTGGGAGTTAAATATCCAAGGGTATCAAACTATTTGGAAGGACAGAGTAAATGGTAAGGGGGGTGGTGTAGCTCTGTTATTTAAGAATGACATCCGGGCAATAGTAAGGGATGACACGGTGTCAGGAAGAATAAGGTTGAATCCATTTGGGTGGAAATCAGGAATAGTAAGGCGAAAAAGTCACCGATAGGAGTAGTCTCTTAGCCACCAAATAGTAATGTTATGGTGGGGCAGGCAATAAACAAAGAAATAACTGATGCATGTAGAAATGGTACAGCAGTTATCATAGGGGATTTTAATCTACATGTCGATTGGTTGAACCAGATTGGTCAAGGCTGCTTTGAGGAGGAATTTATAGAATGTATCCGCGATAGTTTCCTAGAACAGTATGTAATGGAACCTACAAGGGAACAAGCGGTCCTAGATCTGGTCCTGTGTAATGAGACAAGATTGATTAATGATTTCATAGTTACGGATCCTCTCAGAAGGTGCAAGCACAATATGGTGGAATTTAAAATACAGATGGAGGGTGAGAAGGTGAAATCAAACACTAGTGTTTTGTGCTTAAACAAAGGAGATTACAATGGGATGATGGAAGAGCTGGCTAAGGTAGACTGGGAGCAAAGACTTTATGGTGAAACAGTTGAGGAACAGTGGACAACCTTCCCAGCGATTTCTCACAGTGCTCAGCAAAAGTTTATACCAACAAAAAGGAACAACGGTAGAAAGAGGGAAGATCGACCGTGGATATCTAAGGAAATAAGGAGAGTATCAAATTGAAGGAAAAAGCATACAAAGTGACAAAGATTAGTGGGAGACTAGAGGATTGGGAAATCTTTAGTGGGCAACAGAAAGCTACTAAAAAGCTATAAATAAGAGTAAAATAGATTATGAGTGTAAACTTGCTCAAAATATAAAAACAGATAGGAAACGTGTCTACAAATATATAAAACAAAAAGAGTGGCTAAGGTAAATATTGGTCCTTTAGAGGATGAAAAGGGATATTTAATAATGGGAGATGAGGAAATGGCTGAGGAACTGAACATGTTTTTTTGAACAGTCTTCACGGTGGAAGACACAAATAACATGCCAGTGACTGATGGAAATGAAGCTATGACAGGTGAGGACCTTGAGATGATTTTTATCACTAAGGAGGTAGTGATGGGCAAGCTGATGGGACTAAAGGTAGACAACTTTCTTGACTCTGATGGAATGCATCCCAGAGTGCTAAAAGAGATGGCCAGAGAAATTGCAAATGCACTAGTGATAATTTACCAAAATTCACTAGATTCTGGGGTGGTCCCGGCAGATTGGAAAAAGCAAACTTGACACCATTGTTTATTAAAGGAGGTAGGCAGAAATCGGGTAATTATAGGCCAGTTAGCTTAACTTCGGTAGTAGGGAAGATGCTCGAATCTATCATCAAGGAAGAAATAACGAGGCATCTGGGTGGAAATTGTCCTATTGGACAGACGTAGCATGGGTTCATAAGCCGTGAGAGGGCCAATCAGCGGGCGGGGGGGGGGGGGGGGGGGGGGGGGGCTTCATTTGGAGCTGGGGGCAATTTAGGCGGGCCGTCCGGGGTGCGCGAGCAACCGATGCAGGGCACTACTTTGGCCATCCAGGTCTGTGGGCTGAGTCCGCCATGGAGCATGGTGAGGCCGCTGCAGGCTGCTGCCATGCACATGCTTGGCCTCTGACCCGGAAGTGCTGGGGCCGTATCGACAGCTAGAGCTGCTAGCTCCCTCCCACCAAAAGAGGGAATCGGTGGCCTTTTGACGCCAGCTTTCCTGGCCTAAAAGACCACAGTTTTCACGACGGCGTGGGGACTTAGTCTCAAAATCGGAGAATCCAGCCCCATTTCACTGTTGTACACAGGTTGGACACTCAGCGGGGGAATTCTAGAGTAAAACAGATGTGTGCAAGAACTGTGCAAGAAGAATCACATTGCTCAGCATTTTAGGCTCAGAAAATCTCTCCTACAGCAAGAAGATGCAAGAAGAAAAACACAGTTAAACAATCTAGTCATGTCTACCAGTTAGTGGATGTAGCTCACGATCACTCCAAATGACAGCGAAACCGAATTACACAAGAGTTAAATCTACGTGTTTTGCAGGGTGATCAACAACTTTTTTGGGCATGCCCAAAATTTGAAGGTCATAAAAATAAAATGGAGATCGATATGGGCGTAGCAGTATCAATAATACATGAGACAATTCACCATCAAATGCTGAAACATCTGCCTTTAAAACCGTCAAATGTGATCCTAAGGACGTACACTGAAGAGGTCGTATCATTAAAAGGATGCTTACGGTGAAAGTAGAAGCAATTGGACAGATGGGAAGTTACTTCTTCATGTTGTGGTTGGAAACTTTCCTGCTCTTTTTTGAAATGGAATAGAAATTGCTCATTGTCACAAGTAGGCTTCAAGTGGCAGAGCATGGTTGGCTAAAATTAGGCTGAACGGCAGCACAGTGGCACAGTGGTACCACGGCTGCCTCATGGCGCCGAGGTCCCAGGTTCAATCCCGGGCTCTGGGTCACTGTCCGTGTGGAGTTTGCATATTCTCCCCGTGTTTGCGTGGGTTTCGCCCCCACAACCCAAAGACGTGCAAAGTAGGTGGATTGAACACGCTAAATTGCCTCTTAATTGGAAAAAATTAATTGGGTACTCTAAATTTATAGAAAAAAAAATTAGGCTTAACTGGGAAACAGACAATCAATTAGTGGATTCAAAGAGCAATTTGCAACAAATTCTGAAATAGTACGAGGTGTTCGAAGATTCACTAGACTCTAGGACTGGCATTCAGCTACATCTAAAAATTAAGCCAGTCAGCACACCCAAATGTCTCAAAGCTGAAACCGTACCATACACCATTAAGCCTAAGGTTGAAGACGAACTGCACAGATTATAAGGACAGGAGTCATTGAACCCCGTTGCTACAAGTGATTAAGGAATACCAATCATTCCTGTATTAAAACGGGATGGATCAGTGAGAATTTGTGGAGATCTTAAAAGTACTATTAATTTAGTTTTGTGCAGAGATCATTATCCACTGCCGCAGAATGAAGACATGTTTGCTGGACTTTCTGGATGATAGAAATTCAGTAAAATTGATCATTCACAGACATATCTACAGATGAATGTGGCTGTTGAATCACAGCCACTACTCAACATAGTGATGTAGAAAGGCTTGTTTCTTACAGAAGACTTCCTTTAGGAATAACATCTGCACCTGCTCTCTTTCAAAGGTCCATGGATCGAATTCTAAGTGGGTTGAATGGAGCACAATGTTATTTAAATGACATGCTCATCACCGGTTCAAGTGAATAGGAACATGTGGCGAATTTGGGAGCCACCCTGAAGATTTACAGAGCCACACCTGAGAGTTAACGAATAACGATGAGTCAGGATACAGGAAGGAGATAGAGAACCTAATGGAGTGGTGCAGCGACAACAATCTATCCCTCAATGCCAGCAAAACTAAAGAGCTGGTCATTGACTTCAGGAAGCAAAGTACTGTACACACCCCTGTCAGCATCAACGGGGCCGAGTTGGAGATGGTTTTATAGTTTCAAATTACCAGGGGTACATATTTCCAAAAATCTGTCCTGGTCCATCCACGTCGACGCTACCACCAAGAAAGCACAACAGCGCCTATACTTCCTCAGGAAACTAAGGAAATTCGGCATGTCCACATTAACTCTTACCAACTTTTACAGATGCACCATAGAAAGCATCCTATCGGGCTGCATCACAGCCTGGTATGGTAACTGCTCGGCCCAGGACCGCAAGAAACTTCAGAGAATCGTGAACACAGCCCAGTCCATCACACAAACCTGCCTTCCATCCATTGACTCCAACTACACCTCCTGCTGCCTGGGAAAAGCAGGCAGAATAATTAAAGACCCCTCCCACCCGGCTTACTCATTCTTCCAACTTCTTCCGTCGGGCAAGAGATACAGAAGTCTGAGAACATGCACGAACAGACTCGAAAACAGCTTCTTCCCTACAATTACTAGACTCCTAAACAACCCTCTTATCATAGAATTCACAGTGCAGAAGGAGGCCATTCGGCCCATCGAGTCTGCACCAGCTCCTGGAAAGAGCACCCTACCCAAGGTTAACACCTCCACCCTATCCCCAAAACCCAGTAACCCCACCCAACACTAAGGGCAATTTTGGACACTAAGGGCAATTTATCATGTCCAATCCACCTAACTTGCATATCTTTGGACTGTGGGAGGAAACCGGAGCACCCGGAGGAAACCCACGCACACACGGGGAGAATGTGCAGACTCCGCACAGACAGTGACCCAAGCCGGAATCGAACCTGGGACCCTGGAACTGTGAAGCGATTGTGCTATCCACAATGCTACCGTGCTACCGTATAGCGATTGTGCTATCCACAATGCTACTGTACACCCTTGTGTACTTCATCCGATGCCGGTGCTTATGTAGTTGCATTGTGTGCCTTGTGTTGCCCTATTATGTATTTTCTTTAATTTCCTTTTCTCGTCATGCACTGAATGATCTGTTGAGCAGAAAAATATGTTTCAATGTACCACGGTACACGTGACAATAAACAAATCCATTCCAATCCTTCTTTTACAGCTATTAGATTTGAAAGATGGACTTTGATATTGTCGGCGCACACTTATGATACCCAGCATCGCAAGTCAGAGCAGCATGGTTACGGACGCCAGGCCAGATCCTCACAGTGTCTAAGATACTGGTCCACAACCGCAACATTTTTGTATTTTTAAGATTATGCGTAAAAATCGATTTGATTCAAGAGAAAGTGGATGAGAAATAGGGCTTGGTTATTTTTACAATCAAAACTTTATTATAACAAAAGTCAAATAATATCTAAAATTTTAAATTTAAATAATAACAAGAACAGCTTACATGTATCTCTTTTTTTTTATAAATTTAGAGTACCCAATTATTTTTTCCAATTAAGGGGCAATTTAGCGTGGCCAATTCACCTAACATGCACATCTTTGGGTTGTGGGGGCGAAACCCACGCATACACGGGGAGAATGTGCAAACTCCACACGGACAGTGACCCAGGGCCGGGATTCGAACCCGGGTCCTCAGCGCCGTAGGCAGCAATGCTAACCACTGTGCCACCGTGCTGCCCCTACATGTATCTCTTAACCCTATTACACGATTTCCTATTCAACAGCACCTAAAATATATATACAGCTCTCATAGAATTTCAAGGAATTTACAGTGCAGAAGGAGGCCATTCAGCCCATCGAGTCTGCACCAGCTCTTGTAAAGAGCACCCTACCCAAGGTTAACAACTCCACCCTATCCCCATAACCCAGTAACCCCACCCAACACTAAGGGCAATTTTGGACACTAAGGGCAATTTATCCTGGCCAATTCACCTAACCTGCACATCTTTGGACTGTGGGAGAAAACCGGAGCACCCGGAGGAAACCCACGCACACACGGGGAGGATATGCAGACTCCGCACAGTGACCCAAGCCGGAATCGAACCTGGGACCCTGGAGCTGTGAAGCGATTGTGCTATCCACAATGCTAGATACCAGTGGAAACAACCTGCCCGCATCTATCCTATCTATTCTCTTCATAATTTTATATGTTTCTATGAGGTCCCCCCGCATCCTTCTATATTCCAACGAGTGCAGTCCCAGTCTACTCAACTTCTACTCGTAATCCAACCCCCTCAACTCTGGGATTAACCTCGTGAATCTCCTCTGCACACCCTCCAGTGCCAGTACGTCCTTTCTCAGGTAAGGAGACCAAAACTGAACACAATACTCCAGGTGTGGCCTCACTAACACCTTATACAATTGCAGCATAACCTCCCTAGTCTTAAACTCCATCCCTCTAGCAATGAAGGACAAAATTCCATTTGCCTTCTTAATCACCAAACTTTTTGCGACTCGTGCACTAGCACACCTAGGTCTCTCCGCACAACAGCATGTTTTAATATTTTATAATTTAAATAATGATCCCTTTTGCTGTTATTCCTACCAAAATGGATAACCTCACACTTGTCAACATTGTATTCCATCTGCCAGACCCTAGCCCATTCACTTAACCTATCCAAATCCCTCTGCAGACTTCCAGTATCCTCTGCACTTTTCGCTTTACCACTCACCTTAGTGTCATCTGCAAACTTGGACACATTGCCCTTGGTCCCCAACTCCAAATCATCTATGTAAATTGTGAACAATTGTGGGCCCAACACTGATCCCTGAGGGACACCACAAGCTACTGATTGCCAACCATAGAAGCACCCATTAATCCACATTCTTTGCTTTCTATTAATTAACCAATCCTCTATCCATGCTATTCCTTTACCCTTAATGGCATGCATCTTTATCTTATGCAGGAACCTTTGTGTGGCACCTTGTCAAAGGCTTTCTGAAAATCCAGATATACCACATCCATTGGCTCCCCGTTATCTACCGCACTGGTAATGTCCTCACAAAATTGCACGATATTAGTTAGGCACGACCTGCCCTTTATGAACCCATGCTACGTCTCTCCAATAGGACAATTCCCACCCAGATGCCTCGTTATTTCTTCCTTGATGATAGATTCAAGCATCTTCCCTACTACCGAAGTTAAGCTCACTGGCCTATAATTACCCGCTTTCTGCCTACCTCCTTTTTTAAACAGTGGTGTCACGTTTGCTAATTTCAAACCCGCCGGGACCACCCCAGAGTCTAGTGAATTTTGGTAAATCATCATTAGTGCATCTGCAATTTCCCTAGCCATCTCCTTTTGCACTCTGGGATGCATCCCATCAGGGCCAGGAGAATTGTCTACCTTTAGCCCCATTAGCTTTCCCATCACTATCTCCTTAGTGATAACAATAATCTCAAAGTCCTCACCTGTCATAGCCTAATTTTTATCAGTCACTGGCATATTATTTGTGTCTTCCACTGTGAAGACCGACCCAAAAAACCTGTTCAGTTCCTCAGCCATTTCCTCATTTCCCATTATTAAATCTCCCTCCTCATCCCCTAAAGGACCAATATTTACCTTAGCCACTCTTTTTGTTTTATATATTTGTAGAAACTTTTACTACCTAGAACATAGAACATAGAACAGTACAGCACAGAACAGGCCCTTCGGCCCTCGATGTTGTGCCGAGCAATGATCACCCTACTCAAACCCACATATTCACCCTATACCCGTAACCCAACAACCCTCCCCTTAACCTTACATTTTTTTTTTTAAGGACACTACGGGCAATTTAGTATGGCCAATCCACCTAACCCGCACATCTTTGGACTGTGGGAGGAAACCGGAGCACCCGGAGGAAACCCACGCACACACGGGGAGAACGTGCAGACTCCGCACAGACAGTGACCCAGCCGGGAATCGAACCTGGGACCCTGGAGCTGTGAAGCATTTATGCTAACCACCATGCTACCGTGCTGCCCAAATGTACCTGTACATGTACCTGTTTTTATATTCTGAGTAAGTTTACTCTCATAATCTATCTTACTCTTCTATATAGATTTTTTAGTAACTTTCTGTTGCCCCCTAAAGATTTCCCAGTTCTCTAGTCTACCACTAATCTTTGCCATTTTGTATGATTTTTCCTTCAATTTGATACTCTCCCTTATTTCCTCAGATATCCACGGTCAATTTTCCCATAAAGTCTTTGCTCCCAGTCTACCTTAGCTAGTTCTTTTCTCATCCCATTGTAAACTCCTTTGTTTAAGCACAAAACACTTGTTTGATTTTACTTTCTCACCCGCCATCTGTATTTTAAATTCCACCATATTGTGATCGCTCCTTTGAGAGGATCCCTAACTATGAAATCATTAATCAATCCTGTCTCATTACACAGGACCAGATCTAGGACCGCTTGTTCCCACGTAGGTTTCATTACATACTGTTCTCGGAAACTATCGTGGATACATTCTATAAACCCCTCTCAAGGCTGCCTTGACCGACCTCGTTAAACCAATCAACATGTAGATTAAAATCCCCCATGATAACTGCTGGCTGCTGTACCATTTGTACATGCATCAGTTATTTCTTTGTTTATTGCTTGTCCCACCATGATATTACTATTTGGTGGCTGAGAGACTACTCCTGTCGGTGACTTTTTTGCCTTACTATTCCTGATTTCCACCCAAATGGATTCAACCTTATCCTCCATAACACCTATGTCATCCCTTGCCCGGATGTCATCCTTAAATAACAGAGCTACACCACCTCCCTTACCATCAACTCTGTCCTTCCGAATAGTTTGATACCCTCGGATATTTAACTGCCAGTCGTGACCATCCTTTAACCATGTTTCAGTAATGGCCACTAAATCATAGTCATTCACGATGATTTGCGCCATCAACTCATTTACCTTATTCCGAATACTATGAACATTCAGGTAAAGTACACTTATGTTGGCTTTTATACCTCTGTTTTGAATCTTAACACCTCGATCAGTAACCTCTCCTAAGTTATATTTCCTCTTAACTTTTCTCCTATTTTCCTTGCCGTTGAACCCATATCTTCAGGTAATAACCTGCCGCATCACTTACCATTTATGTTTTTATTTCCTGTTTTATTCATTTTAGTATTACTGGGCCTATTCACTGAGCTCCCCTCAGTCGCTGTACCTTGTACTGTCGCCCTTTTTGTTTTTTGACTATGGCTTCTCTGCCTTACTGCCTTTTGTTTCTGTCCCTGTTTTACTGCCTTCCGACTTCCTGCATCAGTTCCCACCCCCCTGCCACATTAGTTTAAACCCTCCCCAACAGCTCTAGCAAACATCCCCTAGGACATTGGTTCTAATCCTGCCCAAGTGCAGACCGTCTGGTATGTACTGGTCCCACCTCCCCCAGAACCGGTTCCAATGCCCCAGGAATTTGAATCCCTCCCTCTTGCACCATCTCTCGAGCCATGCATTCATCCTATCTATCCTGACATTCCTACTCTGACTAGCTCGTGGCACTGGGAGCAATCCTGAGATTACAACCCTCTCCCTGCACCCCTCCCCCCCACCCCCATCGCAACATGGCAGATTGACCTGACTTGGCACCACCACCCAATCCCTCCCCTGACCCCAAACCCCACGGACTCACCCATCCGACCTGACTAGCCCTCAGCCCAACCAATCCACCTACCCAATGCCTTCAGCTGCTATGTTATCACCCTCACTACCTACCACACTTTCCAGCTCCACCAATCCGCCGGACCCACCTGCCACTCTGTCACCTGCCAGCCTATCCACCTGCCCCCAGCTATCTTCCATCCTTCCACCTCACTCACCTGCCATCCTAACAAATCACTGACCTACAAACCAGCGACCCCACCAACCTGCCACTAACTAGACACCATCCTGTCACTTGACCTACCTGCCACCTTACACGCTTACCCAATTACCTTAACCTGCCACTTGACCCCCTGCCACCATACCTGCTTACCCAATTATCTTAACCAGCTTTCCTGCCATTCGCACCTTATCTGGACACATTTTCTTGTTTATTTTCTGATTCCACTGCCACTCCCTTTGGCCTATTGCATAACAAAACGTTTTGCCATTTATTTTCTCCTGCACACCACTTTACCACAGACCTTCCCTTTGTTCTCCCCCCCCCCCCCCCCCCCCACCCACCTTTCACTTACTCTAAACCTATCCCATTCTGATCTTGTCCCAATTCTGATGAAAGATCTGCTTGGCCAGAATTTTCCAACCCATCCCGTCAGCGGGATCTTCCAGTCCCATTGACGTCAGTGGACATTTAAATGGCATTCCAGATCCGCTGCAGAGGAACTTGCTGCGGTCAGGCAGGGTCTGAAAATTCCAGCCATTTGCTCTGTTTTCTTTCCCTTCACAGATGCCGCCTGACCTGTTGAGCATGTCCAGCATTTGCTGCTTTTATTTTAGATATCCATCATCTGCAGTATTTTGATTTTGTCCTGCTCACCTTCTGACTCAGGGATGGAGAGTGTTAACACTGAGCCAACACGCATTAGAGTGACAACAACTCCAAAACAAACTCCTACTTTTAAACTTTTGAATCTTAATTACTTTGAAAAGCTTTTCCAAATACAATGCTGAATATCCTGAATCATTGAAACCTGTCCACCTACAGGACAATTCATTTCTTCTATACATAGTGGATCAATGCTGCTCAGAGGAGATACTACCGGCCATGGGCGTTCCTGTTATGTATTACAGTTGGGAACGATGAAGAGATAGAGAGTTGGGGGAAGGGCGGGTAGAATTATAAATTGAATGAGGGAACCCTTATAAACACCAGTAAACACTTAAAACACATGAAAACACCTATAAACTCCTGGAAATACTTAAAAGCACCTGTAAACAGTTGAAAGCACTTAAACTCTTTCAAGTACTTAAACACAGCACCTACCAGAACACTGTTCGACTGCTGGACCTCAAGGCATGCTTTCTTCCAATGATTTCAAATGGGGTGTGACCTCTCAATATCTGCACCTTGCCACTCATCCTCCTGATTTCCTTGAACAATTTCTCTGAGCTTCAGCCGGGACCGGAAGGCCCAGCTGGAACAGGAAGGCCCAGCTGCTCCAATGTAAGAAGGTAATGATGCACTTTTAAACATGCTCAGCAGTGCACACCTCCACGTTGCTGAATGAATGATCCGGGCCAATAAATCTACCTAAATTCACCTCACTGATACAGGGGATAGTTCCTTCCTCTCCACTCTGTTTTGCTCCCTCAATTTTATAAGCCTCAATTAAATCTCCCCTCAGCCTCCTGTGCTCCAGAGGAAGCAATCCCAGCCTATCCAATCTTTCCCCACCACTAAAATGATCTATTCTTGACAACATCCTCATAAACCTCCTGTGTACATCTTCCAATGTGATCACATCCCTGCAACAAAGTAATAAGTAGGACTATATGTTGCATTCCAGCTGTGGCCTAATTAATATTTTTCACAGCTGTAGCAGAACCTCCCTGATCTTATGTTATGTCTCGACTAATGAAGGAAAGTATGCCGCATGACTTTGAGACCACCTTATCTACCTAGTTTGCTATCTTCAAAGATCTGTGTGGTTACACTCCAAGATATGTCTGTTGCCTGTATTTCTCGGTATCATACTGTTTGTTGTGGATTCTCTAGCCTTATTTACCTCTCCCAAATGCATTAGCTCACACTGCACTAGATTGAATTCCATTTACCACAGTTTTTGGCCTTTGCTTCCTGTGAGTTAGCGAATTTTGGATCCAACTTGCATTTGCCGTGAATCCCATGAGCTTTTACTTTTCTGACCAGTGTGATGAATGTAGGGATTTCAGATACATTGCATTATAGGTATTTGGTGCCGTAAGTGTTAAAAACCTTGGTTAGTGTGTGTATGACTGCTGCAGTAGTGTTTTAAAAGAAATCCTAGTGTGAAAGACAACAAATCTTTTGGGAGCCAGTAGTGCACTTGAACCATTGTAAAAAGCTTGGGCTAATGGAATATTGTTTTGTTAAGAGAATTCCCTCTGGAGTTGATTAGATTTCAGCTTGGTAAGATGATGTCATTATTAGGCAGAGCTAAGGTGTCAGACATTTTGTAGGAAAAGTGGGATCTGAAATAAGATGAGAGACAGATTTGAAGACATACAGCCAGAATTTCTGCACGAGTCTGACAGGAGTCAGATGTTGGGCTGGATTTTTAGCCGCTGAAACGGAGACTTCCTAGGCGTTTTACGATGCCAAAATCAGCGCCAAAACTCTCATAAATTCCAGGACTAGTGGGGGGTGAGCAGCGGCGCCAGGTTAAACTCCCGGCTCCCTCGCCAAAGACGGCCGGAGAAGGGCTGGGTCCGTGGCCGTGCATGCACACAGCGACGACCTACAGCGGTCGCACCGTACAACATGGTGCCGGATGTACGCGGATCCGACCTGCCAAATACAGCCCCACATGCCACTCCCTGCAGCCCTCACAGAAGCAGCACCGGCCAGCAGCACGGCTCCTGGCCGACTGTGGCGGCGCTGGAATCAGTCCACGGTTCCCATGCTATGTTCCCGGTTGGGAACTCGGCCCATCGGAGGCCGAGCATCGGGGGAGGGCCTTCTGATGATGTTCCAATGACTTGCGGCTCGCAATGCGATTACGCCATTTGGGAGATGGTGGAGACTCAAAAAACAGTGTCAAATCGGCACCGCCCCCGATTTGGTCAGCGGAATGGATTCTCCGCCCAATCGCCGATTATGATATCAGCATCGGGCAATGGAGAATCCCGCTCCTTTGATAAATGGTACAAGTATAAGCCCTGCAACTACAGGCCAGTTAATTTGACCTCTGTGGTGATGAAGCATTTAGAAACGATATTAACAATCACTTGGACAGACATTGATTGTTATCAAAAGCCAGCACGGATTTGTGAAGGCAAATTATATTGAACTAACTTGATTGAGTTTTTTGGTGAGGTAACAAAGGCTGTTGATGAGGGTAATGTGTTCATGTGATATCCAATTGACTTCCAAAAGGCATTTGATTAAGTGCCACATGATAGACTCGTCAGCAAAGTTGAAGCTCATGGAAGAAAAGGGACAGTGACAGCACGGATACAAAGTTGACTGAATGGTGTTATAGTATACACATCAGTATATCATGGTGCAGACACACACTGATTGACACACTGCAAGACCAATCAACACACACAACACCGCAGCCAATCACCAGTTAGAGCACACTCACTATAAAGCCAGAGGGCACTAGTTTTCCCGCTCATTCGGGATGCAGCCTCTAAGAAGGACAGAGCTCACAGCTTGCAGCACAGATCTTCGCCATGTGCTGATAGTGTAGCCTGGTTAGGCTAGGCATAGGTCTTCAGTTTAATCTAACATAGTGTCGACCCACAGTGCAAGTATGTTCAACAGTTCCTAGCTTAATAAAATTGTGTTGTACTATTTCAAGTGTTGGTAGCCTGTATGTGTTACTGCTGAGGTAAACGCAGTCTCAACAGATCCAGAGCACCCAACACATCAAATGATAGGAGACAGAGAGGAGAAGGTGAATAACTGGTTTACAGACTGGTTGGAAGAAGGCGGGGGGAAGCGGGGGATGTCCGGGGCACCAGCCGGCCGAAGGAGGATTCTATTTCACAAGACAGGTCCGCGAGCGGCCTCCGCTATGCAGCATGGCGGGACCCTGCAGGCCACTGCTGTGCACATGTGCGACCACGAACCCGGCAATTATCCGAGCCGTATCAGCAGCTAAAGCCGGGAGCTCTAAGCTGCCAGCATGCTAGCCCCCAACCAAACAGAGGATCAGTGTCCGTTTTACGCCATTTTTTCCTGGTGTGAAACGCCATCTTTCCCACGCTGGTGTGGGGACTAAGCCCCAGAGTCGGAGAATCCAGCTCATGGAGAGGCAATATGAAATGAAGGGTTCAATACTAACGGGGTTGCAGGAACAGAGGGACCTTGAAATCCTGGTGTTAATTCAAAGATACCTGAAATAAGGAGACACAAGCAAAAATGGTGATGAATTTATTTCACTCTTTACGTGGCAGGAATATGATGACAACTGGAGCTTTGATAGATTTTTATTCGATAATACTGTAAAGCATATGGAACAAAGACTGGTAAATGGAGTTGTGTACTGATCTGCCCTGATCCAATCAAACGTAAGCTTGCTGTTGCTCCTACTCCTGTTCCTAAGCTTTCATATTCGACAAAGAAATACTGTTGATGGAGGACTTGTGATTCACTTTTGAGATTAAGTACCTATCATTCAGTGTTTAACCTTCCACTACCATTACCCTATAAGTGATGATAATATGTCTTTCTACTGGGACATTGCATGATATCTTTTCTAATGCTGTGAAGGACACAAAGTACAATGAGGAAAATGTTTCCTGACCCTGAAACCCCTCTGAATCCTTCTTCACTGAATCCCTCAGTGCTGAGAAGCATGAGTAAAACATCCTGCAAGAGGCAGCAGAGCAAAGCAGTCTGTCAAACCTCATTTAAACAACATGCACAGAAGCTGTGCTTGCTGTCAAAGAATGACATTGGAAGGGTGAGCTATGATACCAGAACAGCTCCCTCAGCTTCCCCACCGTACCCACCACCCCACTCCCTTACATATACCGAGTGACAAAGAGAGAGCAAGTCAGCCATTGGTTATATACAGAAAGTATAGAGATGGGCCCACTGTTGGGTTCAAATTGAGGCCTGACTTCATCATAATCTATTTTGGATATGCTTCTAAAGGGAAAAATACATTTCAGGCTGAAATACAAAGAGCAGGGAAATGGGACTAATTGCATAGCACTTTGAAGGAGCTAGCACAGACACATTGGGCCAAATGGCCTTGATCTGAACTTTAAGATTCCATTCTCCATTTCAGGGCGGGCACACACACACACTAAATCAGTTATCCACCGCTGACTGCTAAGAAACTTGTCTGACAGGCTTTCTTGAGGTTAAAACACAAAGGGGATAGTTTTTATTGCGTTAAAATTCCAGCTCTGTAATGATATAAAAATGTTTAAATAGGTAAACCCATGTGTCAACTTTCACAACGCACATACCTACGCACCAAGAATGCAGAAATCTAAGTTCATTGTTTATGAGTCCTTTGCTGGTATCTGTGGCTGCAACAGATGTTTCACCATGGAACTCCAGGAGTTGAAGCCCATGTACACTGTCATTTCTAGAGACAGTCGCTTTTTGAAAATGTAATCTGTCTCTTCTAAAAGTCAATTGTTATTTGCACTTGAGGTTCTTTTCGATGGAAATTCTCTATCTCTGTGCTGGATTTTAAACTTTGATAGAGACAGGTCTTGAACTTGGGGAGAAGGGAGAGTGAGAGCATTTCTGCCACATTGGCAGATTTCTTCCAGACTGTTCCTTTGCAGTTTGCATTTTGTAATAAAAAAGATTTCAGAAATGGTTATCCTAGTCACATAATGATTCCAGAAGTAATTTTGTTATCTAATTTTCTGGATAGATATGGCTAGGTTTTATAGCTGAGGTGATTAGATTCTGAAATGTCCCAGCCATTAAACATTTACACACACATACTCAAGCACTCACAAACAATCCTTGCACTGTCTCCCTCTGGCATCTAATAAAATACCTAAAGGAGCAATACCCAATCTTGTGAAGAGATGCAAAGTCGTCTTACATGGCAGCCAAAATGAATACAGTAAAATTCCACAATGAGAAATTGACCAGTTCAGTTCTTCTTAGATGTTGGTCGAGGCATGAGATCAGAACAATTATGTGCATAATTCACCCATTTTCTCCTTTCCTCATCACTTCCATGTGATAGTGGGCTACAATAATAATAATAATATTTATTAGTGTCACAAGTAGGCTTACATTACCATTGCAATGAAATTACAGTGAAAATTCCCTAGTCGTCACACTCGGGCACCTGTTCGGTTACACAGAGAGTCCAATTCACCTAACAAGCACGTCTTTCAAGACTTGTGGGAGGAAACCAGAGCACCCGGAGGAAACCCACGCAGACACAGGGAGAATGTGCAGACTCCGCACAGACAGTGACCCAAGCTGGGAATCGAACCTCGGTCCCTGGCGCTGTGAAGCAACAGTGTTAACCACTGTGTTACCATGCCGCCCATGAAGCTTCTCAACAAGTGATGCCGTGAAAATTCAAGCAATTACTGCCACACTCTAGGGTATTTTATCAGAAAAGTAAGAAGGCTTGAGCCGGAGAAATAATATTTCAGGAAATAATATTCCATGAAAGGAATTTAATGAAAATATTCATTTAAAGAGTAGCAGATAACTGGGGACTTCAGTTATATTTTCTTTTCATACAAAATAACCTAATTAGAAATAGCAGCATCTTGCAAATCCATGACCGCCACCAGCTAGAACATGCAGATAGATATCCATCTATCTTCACGTTAATGATCAGTCTTCCCTTCACCACACTTCATTATTCCCTTCCCAAAATCTCTAAAAAGTCTTCCTCATACACTCCTTTCATTTCCCCACCTCACTGCACCTTCCCTTCTCCACTTCTCAAACATTCTTCCCGTGCACAACTGTACTCTCCTCCTCGCACAATCCCACTCTCCCTCAACAACACTCCCCCCTCACATTCTCCGATCCTCTCAAACCACGCCCCCTCACACAGTCCAACTCTCCCAAAACCAGACTCTCCCCCTCACACACTCCTACTCTCCCACAATTACATTCTCCCCCTCTCACTCCCACCTTAACCCAACTGCACTCTCCCCCTCACACACTCCTACTCTCCCACAACTACACTCTCCCCCTCACACACTCCCACTCTCCCACAATCACAATCTCCCCCTCACACACTCCCTCTCTCCCACAATCTCCCCCTCACACACTCCCACAACTACACTCTCCCCCTCACACACTCCCACTCTCCCATAATCTCCCCCTCACACACTCCCACTCTCCCATAATCTCCCCCTCACACACTCCCACTCTCCCACAACTACACTCTCCCCCTCACACACTCCCCCTCACACACTCCCACTCTAACCCAGCTACTCTCCCCTTCACACACTCCCACTTTCCCACAATACACTCTCCCCAACACAAACCCCCACTCTCCCACAACGACACTCTCCCTCTCACACACTCCCACTCTGACCCAACCACACTCACTCCCACACTAATCCAATTACACTCGCCCCGTCACAAACCCCCACCCTCTCACAACTACACTCTCCCCCTCACAGACTCCTACTCTAACCCAACTACACACTCCCCCTCACACATTCCCACACTAACCCAACTACTCTCTCCCTCAAAAACTCCCACTCTCTACAAACCAAACTCCCCACCTCATGAACACCCACTCCCCCCAAACTACACTCTCCTCCTCACACACATTTCCACTTTCCTACTCACACAGTCCTACTCTCCCACAACTACACTGTCCGCCAGTGACATTTTCCCCCTCATGCACCCCTGCTCTCCACTTCACGCACTCCCATTCCCCCCTCACATGTTCCCGCTCTCCACGTCACACACTCCCACTCTACCCCTCACGCGTTCCCTCTCACCCAACTAAACTTCCCCCCCCCAGTGACATTCTCCCCCTCATGCACCCCTGCTCTCCACTTCACGCACTCCCATTCCCCCTCACATGTTCCCGCTCTCCACGTCACACACTCCCACTCTCCCCCTCACGCGTTCCCTCTCACCCAACTAAACTTTCCCCTCACACATTCCCACTCTCCCTTAAGTACGCTGTCCCCCTCACACACGCCCACTCTCCCACAACTAAATTTTCCCCATCTCACGCTCCCACTCTCCTCCAACTACACTCTCCCCTGCACACAATCCCAATCTCCCTTAGCTACACTGCCCCTCACACACACCCCCTCTGGGACCCCCTCTCTCAGAACTCCACTCTCCCTCTCACACACTCCCACTCTCTCCCTCACACAATCCTACTCTCCCCAACTACACTCTGCCCCTCCCACAATTCCACTCTCACCCAACGACACTCTTGCCACGAACACTCCCACTCTCCCTTAACTACACTAGAGCTTCTGGAGGACTGAAGAAATTGACGAATGAGTCCTTTGGTACAGTGTTCGTAACCGTTTTGCGAGTGCTCCAACCGTTATGCTTTGACTTGATTTTAATGGTCTTCAATGTGATATTTTTTCCTGACTTCCAGTCATACCTGGCACCCGGTGCATCCCGTGATTTCTATTCAGAAGAATTTCTTCACTCATTTCGGTTGGACCGCTCTGGTCCTTTTCTGAAATTCAATCAATAAAGAACCGCTCTTCAGTCTCACGGCACTGAGGTCCCAGGTTCGATCCTGGTTCTGGGTTACTGTCCGTGTGGAGTTTGCACATTCTCCCCGTGTCTGCGTGGGTTTCGCCCCCACAACACAAAGATGGGCAGGGCAGGTGGATTGGACATGCTAAATTGCCCCTTAATGGGAAAAAATGAATTGGGTAATAGTAAGAAGAAAAAAAAAGAGCTGCTCTTCATGAGGCAACTCCTCCACTCCATTAATTGTTCTAATTTGGTCCATTGAAGGACTCAAAAAACATTGTTTCGCGAAATGATTCGTTCAACTGCACCTGGAACATACTTTTCCATGCCATGGACATTGCCATGGGCCATGTAGGTTGCCACATTTCTGGCATAAGATGAATGAAATGAAAATCGCTCATTGTCACGAGTAGGCTTCAAATGAAGTTACTGTGAAAAGCCCCTAGTCGCCACATTCCGGCACCTGTTCGGGGAGGCCGGTATGGGAATTGAACCGTGCTGCTGGCCTGCCTTGGTCTGCTTTAAAAGCCAGCGATTTAGCCCAGTGTGCTAAACCAGCTCCTGCCATCCGCTTAAATTGGCCACCCGCACTGAGACCACATTTCGTATTGAACTGTGTCACAGTGCTGATGGCGCTGGCACCTTCCTCCATGTTGGCACCAAAATGTTTTGAGCTGAGTGTACTGATTCTTTTCTGCAGCCAACTCACTCGCATGGCAAATCTTAATTGTTTTATCCAATATCAAATCTTCTTCCCGCAGCAATCTCTCACGCAGCTTGTCATTTGATATGCCGAATACTATTTGGTCGGGGATCATTTAAGGTTTCAGATCACTGAAATTGCAGGACTGGGCCTTCAGCCTCAAGTCAGTGACAAAATTGTCAAAAGAGTCGCCACGTTTCTGGGTATGCGTCCGAAAAATATATCTTTCAAATGTCTCATTCTTTTTGCGCGAGCATTGCCGCTCAAAGTACCCGAATACTTGATCATATCTCTTGCTTTCCTCTTCGCTATCGAAAGCAAATGTGTTGTGGATTTCCAAAGCTGAGGACCTGTCACCGTGAACAGCAACACAATGTGCCTCTTCTTCGGCTGTGCCTGCAGGCCAAGGGATGGAAAATGGAGCTTAAACTGCTCTTTGAATACCTGCAGGTTTTCAGCTACTTTTTTTTTGATAAACATTTTATTGAGGTATTTTTGGTATTGTAACAACAACAAAATAAACAATGTACATGAAACTATAAACATAGTGCAAAAACTGTCTCCCTTCCTTACAGGTCCCACCTTTATTAACCCCCTACTCTAAGCTAAACTAACCCCTCCCCCTTCTGCTGACGATTAATTTTCCACGAAGAAGTTGACGAACGGTTGCCGCCTCCGGGCGAACCCTAACAGTGACCCTCTCAAGGGAAACTTGATTTTCTCCAAACAGAGAAAACTAGCCATGTCCGATAGCCAGGTCTCTGACTGCGGGGGCTTTGAGTCCCTCCAAGCTAATAGTATCCGTCTCCGGGCTACCAGGGAAGCAAAGGCCAGAGTGTCTGCCTCTTTCTCCTCCTGGATTCCCGGGTCTTCCGACACCCCGAAAATCGCAACCTCTGGACTCAGTGCCACCCTTGTTTTTAACACGTGGACATGACTCGACAAACTCCAGCCAAAATCCCCTAAGCTTCGGACATGCCCAGAACATGTGGACATGGTTCGCTGGTTTTCCCGCACATTCTGCACACCTGTCTTCCACCCCCAAAGAATCTGCTCACCCGGGCCACTGTCATGTGAGCACGATGGACGACCTTGAATTGTATCAGGCTGAGCCTGGCACATGTTGGGGATGCGTTGACTCTATTCAACGCGTCCACCCATAGACCATCCTCTGTCTCTCCTCCCAGCTCCTCCTCCCACTTGCGCTTCAGCTCCTCGGTCTGCTTCTCCTCTGACCCCATAAGTTCCTTGTAAATGTCAGAGACGCTCCCTTCTCCTACCCACCCACTGGAAACTACTCTGTCCTGAATCCCCCTTAGCGGTAGGAGCGGGAAGGTTGACACCTGTTCATGTAGGAAGTCCCGCACCTGCAGATACCTGAATTTGTTTCCCCATGTCAACCCAAACTTCTCCTCCAGCGCCCTCATACTTGGAAAGCTCCCCTCTATAAACATATCCCCCATCCTCTCAATCCCTGCTCTCTGCCATATCTGGAAAGCCCCCACCCATACTTCCCGTGGAAAACCGGTGATTATTACAGATTGGGGACCAGACCGATGCTCCCACATGTCTCCTCCATTGCCCCCAGACTCTCAGGATCGCCACCACCACAGGACTGGTGGAGTATCGTGCCGGCGGGAACGACAGAAACGCAGTTACCAACGCTCCCAGACTGGTGCCCTTGCACGAAGCCGCCTCCATACGGTCCCATGCCGACCCCTCCCCCACCACCCACTTCCTGATCATGGCTATATTCGGCGCCCAGTAATAGTTACTAAAATTTGGCAGCGCCAGCCCGCCCTCTCCCTGACTCAAGCATTACCTTCCTTATTCGCAGGGTCTTGTCCGCCAAAACAAAGCCAGTGATCACTTTGTTGACCCGTTTAAAAAAGGACCGCAGAATAAAGATGGGGAGACACTGAAATACAAACAGGAATCTCAGGAGGATCGTCATCATCACCGTCTGCACCCTCCCAGCCAGTGACAATGGAAGCACGTCCCATCTCCGAAAATCGTCCTTCATGTGGTCTACTTGTCGGGTCAGATTTAATTTATGCAGCCGGTCCCATTCCCGCGTCACTTGAATGCCTAGGTACCTAAAGCTCCCCCCCTAATCTAAACGGCAGCTCCCCCAATCGCCTCTCCTGTCCCCTCGCCTGGACCGCAAACATCTCACTTTTCCCCATATTTAGCTTATACCCCGAAAACCTGCCAAATTCCCCTAGAATCCTCATGATTTCTTCCATGCCCTCTATTGGGTCCGATACATACAGAAGCAGGTCGTCTGCATAGAGTGAGACTCTGTGCTCCACGCCCCCCCCCCCCCCCACCCCCCCTCCCCCACCCCCGCCCCCCCAGACCAGCCCCTTGAGGCTCTCAAAGCAATTGCCAACAGCTCTATAGCTAACGCGAACAACAGTGGAGAGAGGGGGCATCCTTGGTCTCGTCCCCCGGTGCAGTCTAAAATAGTCTGATGTTGTCCTATTCATCCGTACGCTTGTCACAGGAGCCTGATACAGTAACCTGACCCAGTCAATAAAGCCCTGCCCAAACCCAAACCGTCCCAGTACCCCCCACAGATAATCCCATTCTACCCGATCGAAAGCCTTTTCTGCATCCGTTGCAATCACTACCTCCACCTCCCTACCTTCCGGGGTCATCGTGATCACGTTTAACAACGTTTTTACATTGGCCACCAACTGCCGACCCTTAACAAACCCCGTCTGGTCCTCCCCAATAACATCCAGAACACAATCCTCAATCGTGTAGGACAAAATTTTGGCCAGCAATTTAGCATCCACATTCAGCAGGGATATCGGCCTGTAGGACCCACATCGCTCCGGGTTCTTGCCCTGCTTCAGAATCAGCAAAATCGTGGCCTGTGACATCGTCGGGGGCAGCACCCCTCTTTCCCTTGTCTCATTTAACATCCTCATCAACATCGGCCCAATATCCCCGAGAACGATATATAAAACTCCACTGGATACCTGTCATTTACTTTCCCTATCTCTCTGGCTGTCTCCCTCTTTCTAAGCTGCTGTGCAAGCATTCTGCTGGCCTTCTCTCCATGCCCATATATCGCCCCCCTCGCCTTTCTCAGCTGCTCCACCACCCTCCCTGTGGTTAACAAGCCAAACTCCACCTGGAGCCTCTGCCGTTCCCTTAAAAACCCTGCCTCTGGGGTCTCCGCATCTCCTATTGATCTGTAGTATCTCCTTTACCAGTCGGTCCGTCTCTGCCCTGTCCACCTTCTCCCGATGGGCCCGTATCGAGATCCGCTCCTCTCTGACTACCACCTTCAGTGCTTCCCAGACCACCGCTGCTGAAATTTCCCCCATGTTGTTGACCTGCAGGTAGTTCTGAATACATTTCCTCATCCGTTCGCACACCCTTCATCAGCCAAAAGTCCCACATCTAACCTCCATTGCGGGCGCTGGTTACTGTCTTTACTAACCTGCAGGTCAACCCAGCGTGGTGCATGGTCTGAGATTGTGATCGCCGAGTACCCCATGTCCACCACCCCTGCCAGTCAGGCCCTGTTCAAAATAAAGAAATCAATCCGGGAGTAAACATTATGCATGTGTGAGTAGAAGTAGAACTCCTTTGCCCTCAGCTGCCCAAATCTCCATGGATCCACCCCCCCCACCTGCTCCATGAACCCTTTTAGTTCCATTTCCATTGCTGGCATCTTGCCTGTTTTCAAGCTTGACCGGTCAAAACCAGGGTCAATAACTGTGTTGAAGTCCCCTCCCATGACCAACCTGTGCGAGTCCAGGTCCGGTATCTTCCCCAGCATCCTCTTTATAAACTCCACATCATCCCAATTTGGCGCATACACATTTACTAATACCACCTGCACCCCCTCCAGTTTCCCACTGACCATAATGTACTGACCTCCCACATCAGAGACTATTCTACCCGCCTGAAACACCACCCACTTATTGGTCAGGATCGCGATCCCTCTAGTCTTTGAGTCCAGTCCAGAGTGAAAGACCTGACTGACCCAGCCTTTCCTCAATGTAACAATGTAATCTGGTCAGTTACTCTAAGGTGCATCTCCTCCAACATTACCACGTCTGCCTTCAGTCCCCTAAGATGCGCTAACAGACGTGCCCTCTTGACCGACCCATATAACCCTTGAACATTCCAGGTGATCAGCCTAGTTGGGGGGCTCATTACCCCCCGCCCCACCCCCTCGCCGATCAGCCATCCCTTTTTTAGGGCCTACCTCCAGCACATGCTCCGCGCCTCCACCGGTCCGCCTCCAGGTAGCCTCCGCCTCAACGTCCTCTCTGTCCCTTAGCCCAAGTCCTTCCTTCATCAGCAGAACATTTACCCCCCCCCCAGTAACAACACTCTGTGACCCAACCCCTTTAATAAACCGAACAGATGCACACCCCCCAATGCGCTTCCGTGAGCTAGCACGCCCAGCTAGCTTGGTGGCCCCCATCCCTGGTGCCAGATAGTCTCCCACCTATTGTTCCCTCACCCTGCTCATACAAACTTACTCCAACATCAAACAATCCCCACACAATTTCCCGACAGAAAAACATCAAGATCTAAACAAGCATACTTCCATTCCCCAGCAGTGCAAATGAAAACCTTAACTCACTCAGCTCTCCCGCTGGTCCCAAATCAATGCAAAAGGCATTACAAACAGCTTGCACAAAACAAAAAATGAGAAACTATTTTTTTTTAAAGAACAGAGAAACAAAAAGAAAAAAAAACAAGAACGTTGCAGCAAAGTTCAAAAGTTCTCAGTCCACCACCAGTCCTTTCCTTTTCATAAAGTCCAGCGTGTCCTCAGGCAACTCAAAATAAAATTGCTGTTCCTCGTGCGTGACCCAGAGACAGGCCAGTGTGAAATTCACCTTTTTCTTAAAAAGGATCGACCTAATCGGGTTGAAGCCTGCCCTTCTCCCGGCCCCCGTTCACACTCAGGTCTTTGTAAACCCGCAGGATACTGTTGTCCCACTTACAGCTCCGTGTCTGCTTGGCCCACTGTAGAATGTGCTCCTTATCCAATTTACCTGTGGAATCTCACCACCATTACCCTCAGGGGGTCTCCCATTCGCGACTTCCTCGCGAGTGCTCTGTGGGCACTGTCCACCTCCAAGGGCCGGGAGAATGCCCCATCCCCCAGCAGCTTCTCAAATATGTCTGCGATGTATGCACCAGCGTCCGCTCCTTCGGACCCCTCCGGGAGCCCAACGATTTTCATGTTCTGCCGGCGGGACCTATTATCTAGGTCCCCCACCTTCTCCAGGAGCTTCTTCTGCTGGTCTCTCAGCATCCCCACCTCCAACTCCACCGCAGTTTGATATTCCTCGTTCTCAGCCAGCGCCTTCTCGATCGCCCGATCTTGGCCGTCCAATCTAAGCTCCAGCCGCTCAATTGATTCTTTTTATCGAGTCCAAGCATTCCCGTTTCTGCTTCGCAAAGTCTTCCTGAATAACGTGCATCAGCTCCTCTGTTGACTGCTGGGTTGACAAACCAGAGGTCCGGTCCTCCGCCAAGCTGTCTCCTGCTGCAGCTTCAGCCCAAGCCTTCGCTGTCTTTCTGTTTCTGCCTTTACGAGCACTTCACGTCCTTCTCTCCAATGCACCGATGTGGGAATTCAGTACACAATTGCCGCTGTCACCAGTTTTACAATTCAAGTCCGGTAGAAAATTGGGGGAAAAGGTGCAAAAGTCCGACTAGAGTGGGAGCCACCAAATGTGCGACTTAATCCTTCATAACCGCCACCGGAAGCCATTTTCATCTATGTTACCCGCTACTTGAAGCTGTTGGGGTGCCTTTAAACCCTCCATCTCGAGCTTCACCATCTTTTATTGTGTTGAGTCACCACAGGCCGTAATTTACCAGGTTGGTTGAAGAATCTTTTTTCTGTTTCGTTCTTAGTTCAGTTTTCCTTCGTCTTTTCTGCTGTTTCCTTAAATGTTCAACAAGCCTGGTACCATGTTGTGTTCTGTTGGCTCGTCCTTGCAATGATTCATGCAGTACTGCTGATGACTTACTTAGAATGATGATTTATTAGTTAGCATGTGGAAAGATAACATAGAGAATTCTATACAGACTAGGTTGCTCTGGAACTATTTGATGTGCGACTGCCCTTGTGCGTGCCTTACTACCAACTACCAGTAGCCAGATGTCACATGACTGATGCCTGACACCACCTGCTGGTGGGAGGTTGCATTGCTGAGTTTATGCAATATTATTCACAGGCATATCACCACACCACTCTCTCCCACAACTGCACTGCCCCCCCCATACACTCCCACTCTCCCTTAACTACGCTTCCCCCTCACATAATTCCACCTACGATAGCCACAGTCTCCCCCTCACACACTCACATTCTATCACAACTACATTCTCCCCCTCACACACTTCCACTTTCACCTAACTGCCAATGAGCCTAATGGATCATTTAAATATACAGAACTGGATCACACCCAGTGAGGGTGAGATCATGATCACGACCCTCATGAGATTTTGGTAAATCTCACTGGCGTTTCGAGCATCGCAAATCCCACAAGAGGCCTCTCGTCTGATTCAACAGCTTTGTCCTGCCACCAAATCGGACACAATGAGGCTGCCTTCATGCTCCTCCCCGAGCACCAATACAACGAATGGATACATAATATGGCAATGTCCTCCAAAATGTCTCTTGTATGAGGTATTGGCGTTGTATTAGGGATGCCGATGAGGCAAAATGTGGAGTTCTGGGAAGCACTTCAAAGTCTGGTTGACAGTCCGTCAGCAGACACTCGTTCGTCCTTGAAGTCCTGTTATTCCTCTTTTCCGGAAAGCTCCAAAGCCGATGCAACTACCTGCTTTTGGCCAGCCCACCCTTGTATGGAGGAATTCCAGACCAGAATTCTCCCTATTGGGCGGTAATGTCTCCCAACACAGCGACACTCATCTCCTAGGCCTCCTGGTCGCAGGTCAGGTGTGGGGGGGGGGGGGGGGGGGAGGTTTGTGTGGTGGGGTGGGGGGGGGGGGGTAGCGGTTAGGCACCCAAGTGTGTACACCAAGTGGGTCAAAACAAAAATTGATTTTATTTAACACTAACTATTAAATGCAACTCCAGTAGCTCCCTACTGGGTCTTCTCTGGTTGGTGCGATGAGACCGCCTCTATTTATACATGACCAGAGATTGTTAATGGTTCCCCGTCCCCTTATTGGGGAAGCTCGTTTTTCGCAAGATTCACGGGGTCGTTAATCATACGTACCCTGTAAGACCCATGTGGTTTATCATGGTAGATAACCTCATGCACAACCAAGGAAGCCAAACTGCACCGCACCACTCCCACATGACCAATTGCTTTTCCATATCTCCCGGTCCATGCAAGACCATTTCAAACCACCGCCATCTTAGAATGTTCAAAAAGGAAACAAACATGTACATAACAAATCTCAGATGTCTAATGTTCTTCATATAATGAAAACAAACAACAATATTACAACAATAAATCCTGTCAGATATCAGGATATGCCTGATTGTAATAATATCGTTCTTGCATAATTAGCATAATTGATAAATATTTTTAAATTAAAATGTAAATATATCTTCCTTTTCATTCATTATCTCTTCAATCCCTAAAACCTTTTCTTTTCTTAACTAATATAATTTTGTCCCTTCTAAAAGGAAGTTATATATTTTTCTAAAGTTGTTTTTCTTTGTTTTCTTCGACCGAGAGCGAGAGAGTTCCAAAACGGTCAGGCTCTGAGCAATTGTAAACTGGTCCCACTGGCTGATTCTTTAGCCAATCCAGTCTTGGTGAAATGAAGATTGCTGTGAGGTGTAGAATGGACAAGACCAGGCAATATGCTGACACGATTCATCCGGTGAAATGGAAGGAGAGCCTTTCTCACAACCTCGGGATGGCCTGACGCACTTCATAGCCAATGCAGTACATTTGAAGTGTAGTCATCATTGTAATGTAGGACAGTGATCTTCAAAGTCGGGGGCACGACCTGCGGGTGGGTCGCGGGGGGGTGTCGGGAGGGTCGCGGAGCCGTTGTCCGCGGCGCTCCCGATCGCGCAAATCCCGGCGCAGCAGCCGGCTTTTCATAACGGCGGCTGCAAGCAGCCGCGAACATGTGGGGAAAAAAATATTCGGCCGCATTGCGCTTGCGCGAACGATCACGGCGCACGTGCGCATTCCACGATCATGTAAAATAAATTCAGCCACATTGCGCATGTGCACCGATCATCGGACACTCATGCGCAGTGCGGCCGCTATTTTTTTAAACAGTTGCAGCTTTTTATTTGGTTTTTATTAATTTATTTATTCATTTCATTATTTTATTCATTTTTTTTTACAAGCTCGGTGGGGGGGGGGGTTTATTCATTTTTTTCATTTATTTTACTAATTTTATTTTTTTTACAAGTTCGGGGGGGTTTATTTGATAACATTTTACAGGGAAAAAAATCTGAACTTTGGACAGATGCAAACTCCATACTTTCCGACACCGGAAGGCTTCACCTTCATCCAACAGGTTCCATTGGAGGGGCGTGTACCAGGGCCAAAGGGACCCAAAACCATTTCCTCCATTGTTGTCAGCAGCAAACAAGGTAAGAGAAAATGGTGGGTCGCGCAGGTCGGGCTGTGTGGGTTGCGAAGGGCGGCCTGTGTGGGTCGCGAAGGTCGGCCAGCGTAGGTCGCGAAGGTCGGCCGGCGTGGGTTGCGCAGGTCGGCCGGGTTGGGTCCCGAAAGTTGGCCGGTTGGTAAAAATGGGTCCCCGGAAAAAAAAGTTTGAAGAACACTGATGTAGGACACACAGCAGCCAAGTTGCACACTCTCGTCAACAGCAATTAAATAAATGATAGGGTCATTGGTTTTCTTTTCCTCAAAGACATTTCTATCTTCACATGATAGTTTTAAAGGCTTGCAGACCATGAAGGTGCAAACAAACAAGAGCTTTATTTGAAAGTTGTTTACTCTGCAGGCTGCGAGAACAGTTTGCCCACTCAAACGGTCGATGACATCATCGATGCATCACGTGATCAGACTCTTGAAGTGACAGCACTTAAGCTCTGATGAAAGCTCAAATTAACCTGCTGTTTCTCTCCACAGATGCTGCCTGACCTCGTGATTATTTCCAGCATTTTTCTTTTAGTTTTATTACCTCTGTTTTGGGCACCAGTTAAGAGATAACTCATTTTAAAATATAAGCTATTTATTTACAATATCTATTGGATTTTTACTTCCATCTAGGAGGGCAGACGGGGCCTCAGTTTAATGTCTGATCTGAAGGACAGAACCCCCGACAATGCAACACTCTCTCAGTAGCGCACTGAAGTGTCACACTAGTCCAAGTCTCTGGAAAATTGGACCATTTAGCCCCTCAAACCTGTTTACCTATTCAGTCAGATCTATGCCTCAACTCCATTTTCCAATGTTTCCATATCCGATTAACACCATTGCCGAGCAAAAAATTATTAAACTCAAGTTTGATATTTTCAGTTGATCACCAACTTAATCAGCTTTTTGGAAGATTTTTACTGCTCTTTGTCTGAAGGAGTGCTATCTGTTGTCACCCGTGGACAGCCTGGTTCTAATTCTGCGGTTATATTTTCTCCTTCCGCACCAGAGGAAATGGTCTATGTACTCTGCCAACTTCTTTAATCCTCAATGATATCACCACTTCATATACAAGGCTACTCTATGCAACTTGTGCGTTTGTATTACCTTAATCTTTATTAGTGTCACAAGTAGGCTTACATTAATACTGCAATGAAGTTACTGTGAAAATCTCCTTGTCGCCACACTCCGGCGTCTGTTCGGGGACACAGAGGGAGAATTCGGAATGTCTAATTCACCTGACAAGCACGTCTTGGGAGGAAACCGTAGCACCCGGAGGAAACCCATGCAGACACGGTGAGAACGTGCAGCCTCCGCACAGACAGTGACCCAAGCGGGAATCGAACCAGGGGCCCTGGCGCTGTGAAGCAACAGTGCTAACCACTGTTCTACCATGCCATCCTTTAGTAGTGCGATACGTCCACTCAACCTGCAATGTAAATTTTCCATATATCCTGAGAGGTGGCCTGGCCAGGGATTTATATAATTAATATAAACTTTTCTTTAAAATTTCACAGGATGTGGATATTGCTGGCTGCACCAGTATTTATTACCCATTCCTAGTTGCCTTTGAGGCAGTGGTGCTGAGCTGCCTTATTGAACCTCTGCAGCTCCTGAGGCATAGGTGCTGTTCGAGAGAGAGTTCCAGGATTTTAACTCATTAACATTAAAGTCAAGAGAGTGCTTGTCTTGGAGGGGAATCATTGTATCAGATAGTTCCCAGCAGCGCAGCACAATGTTCCAGGGGAGGAAGCATTTCTGGACAATTAACGTGTAAACCCTTCCCTGGGAACGTCCGAGAGGAATTCCTCAGTGCATCTTTGGGGTACCACCTCCTCCCCCCCCCCCCCCCAAATCAAATGCTGAGAGCCAGGAAGTTACGAGCCCATAATATTTGTGACTAATTCTGAGTGTGACCTCGTTCCTGATGATCTCTAATAAAGCTAATGAAAAAGCTGATGAAGGATGTACAAAAACTGTATTGCAACTTTTCCAAAGTTTGATAAGTTTGGATCATTTAAGAGAGCCAATATTATGAGAAGTGATGATTTCAATGCAATAACCTGGTAATAAAGTTGATATAAAGTCCTCTCTTGTCTTTTCCATTCCGTTCTAATCATTTTTATTTCTGCAGCTCTTGCAGATGAAAGATAATAAGTTCACAGCGTTTGCAAGAGGAATAGGTTTGATTGTAAAATGCAACATTATTAGAATGCCGATAAATTACAGTAAATGATCATATGGTTTTTTTCTATATTCATTCATGCCAATGTTACCTCAAGACCTAACTATTCCAATGAACTCGCATGCGGTGTAGAACGCATTCATGCCGTTGTCGAGGAAGCGGGTCATTGCTTTCCATTTAGCGCCCGGCGCCAACCTCTATTTTCGGCTGATGCCACATTTTCTGCCGGATAGTGTTTCATGATTCCTGTGTGGCTGGATGGAGAATCCCGCTGCTTGTGTTTTCTTTTGTGTTATAGGCGCTACATAAATAAAATTTGTTGTTGTAGTAGCAGCCACTTAAATTAGCACTTGGAGAGGAAGCCATCATTTGCACTGTTGCTAAGCATAAATATGAGTCATTATGACAAAATGTAATATTGACAATACCAACAGACGTCAGCATCTTATACCGAATTACACAAATTATGTTGAATGTGCTCCTATAGAGCGTATTGGGTCATTTAACGATATTACAAGTGCTGTATAAATGCAAGCTGTTGTCACTCTTGCATCAGAAGCCTGAATTCCCACTTGAACAAGTTTAATTCTTCCTTCAAACGAAGAACGTTCGAGACTAATCGGACACCCTGGCACTCCAGGACATCATGGGGAGGGGAGTTAGAGAGACCCTCGTAATCAAAAGTGGGGGAAGGGATGCGGTTGAAGTGGACCCCAAGGCAGGTAGGCTGAAATTTCCTGGTGGGTCTCCGAGGGGAATTCCTGCTCCTTGTGACCTGATGAAGGAAGTCCAAAACCACTAATAGTTGTGGTGAATGTATTGCTGTAACAATTCACCATATGATTATCTGCATTACGCTGTTGCCCATGTGGGCTCCACCTATGGACCACTGTACGATATTACACAGAATGTATCATGTTGGTGCCCTTGTGGGCTCCGTCCCTGACACCACCCCTTGAGGGGAGGTATAAAGAGCAGTCATCCTGTAGGCGGCTCCCACTAGCAGACCAGTTGCAGGCAGGCACTGTTCTAGTTGATTAAAGCCACAGTTTACTTCTACTCCTGGTTTTTTTTCACACTGGCTCCGTTGTTTCAAGGCCTGCCTCGCCGCCTCCTCCTCGCCTTTCACCTCCGACGAACAGAAGCTGAGTCTCCTCCACGCACAGGTGAGCCATCGAATCTCTGTTCAACTCGAGGAAGACTCCCCCTACGCAGACGCCCTCGCGATGCTAGAGCGCCTCTACGTAAGGCCTGTGAACGAGGTATACGCACGGCACCTCCTCACCACTCGCCGCCAACCTCCTGGGAATCACTGGAAGAGCATCTATGCGACCTCAAAGTCCTTGCATGAAGCTGCAATTAGCAGGCCGTTACGGCCACTCAACATATCGACCTCACCATCCGGGACACCTACGTGGCTGGAGTCAGGTCCAACTACGTGAGACAGCGCCTACTCGGAAAAGGTGCCCGAGACCTGGAAGAGACGGTAAAATTAGCCTCCTCTCTGGAAGTAGCGTTCCAAAGCCTTAACGTGTTCCCGTCCGATCACGCGACCCCTCGTGGACCCCCGACCAAAGAATACCCAAGGCCTGTGCCGCGCGGCAGCCTGCTCACCATGGGGTACCCTGATATTTCTGCGGCCAGCCTCAACACCCAAGGCAGCGTTGCCCGGCCCCAGCGCCGGCCCTAGGGTTGCTGGCGCCCCGGACAAGCTGAACTTCGGCGCCCTTGGGGGGGGGGGGGGGCCGAGGGGGGAGGGGTGGGGCCGAGGGGGGGGGGTGAGGGGGGGGGGGCGAGGGGGGGCGGGGCCGAGGGGGGGTCGGGCCAAGGGGGGGCGGGACCGAGGGGGGGGGGTGAGGGGGGGGGCGGGGCGGGGCCGAGGGGGGCGGGGCGGGGCCGAGGGGGGCGGGGCGGGGCCGAGGGGGGGCGGGGCGGGCGGGGCGGGGCGGGGGGGCGGACCCGGGGGCGGGGCGGGGGGCGGACCCGGGGGGGGTGCGGGGGGGCGGACCCGAGAGGGGGGGCGGACCCGAGAGGGGGGGGCGGACCCGAGAGGAGGGGGGGCGGGGGGGGCGGACCCGAGAGGAGGGGGGGCGGAACCGAGAGGGGGGGGCGGGGGGCGGACCCGCGGGGGGGGGCGGACCCGCAGGGTGGGTGGACCCGCAGGGGGGGCGGACCCGTGGGGGGGGCGGACCCGCGGGGGGGGCACCCGAGGGGGGGGCGGACCGGGGGGGGGCCGCCCTGGGGGAGGGCGGCCACCGCGCATGCGCTGGTTGGCATCGGCCCAACTGCGCATGCGCGGGACCCGAGTCTCTGGCGCCCCCTAGCACATGGCGCCCCGGGCGACTGCCCGAGTTGCCGGTGCCTTGAGCCGGCCCTGCCCGGCCCGGAACGCGAACTGCAGTGACTGTGGGAGAAAAGAACATTTTGCGAAAGTTTGCCTAGCCAGGTACAACAACGCTAAATCGCAGGCCCGATCCCGCAGTGTGGCAGCGTGTCTGCCGGCACCGACACCCCCCCCACCCCCCCGGACGCTTCATCGGCCTCGTGTTGTCCGTGGGGGTAGCCATCTCCAAGCCCACACAAAACGTGCGACTCACGGGGGCCGCCATCTTGGCCATCCTCGCCCACGCGGTCCACCACGTGTGATTCATGGGGGCCGCCATCTTGGACGCCATCTTCCTCACCACCCGACACGTGCGACCGACGGGGGCAGCCATCTTGGGACTGCCCCAGCACCTTCGACCACGCCGGATACCCGCAACTCAGCATGGTCACCCTTGACCAGTCACGACCCAAACACCTCCGGAGCTCTATGATGACCGTCCGGGTAAATGGACACGAAACGCCCTGCCTCTTTGACTCCGGGAGCACAGAGAGATTCATTCATCTGGACACGGTAAGACGCTGCTCACTCCCAACCTTCCCGGCGCATCAAACCATCTCCCTCGCCTTCAGATCGCACTTGGTGCAGGTCCGAGGGTGCACTACCGCAACCCTCGCAATACAGGGCGCCGAGTACGCCAATTTTAAATTATATGTACTTCCCAACCTCTGCGCTCCTCTTCTATTGGGACTGGATTTCCAATGTAACCTCAGGAGCCTCACCCTGAATGTTTGGCGGGCCACTACCCCCACTCACCGTATAGAGTATCGTGACCCCAAAGGTTGACCCTCCCCCACTCTTCGCAAACCAGTCACCACCAGAAACAGGCGGTAGAGTATCCAGGGCAGGACTTGTATCAGGTCCGAGGTCCAGCGACTCTTGCGGGAGGCAATCATCAAGACCAGCAATAGCCACTGGAGAGCCCAGATGGTGGTCGTCAGGACCGGGGAAAAGAACCAGATAGTTGTAGATTACAGCCAAACCATAAACCGGTACACGCACCTCGATGCATACCCACTTCCCCGGATCGCAGACATGGTTAACCAGATCGCACACTACAGGGTGTTCTCCACGGTGGATCTGAAGTCTGCATACCACCAGTTCCCAATCCGCCCAGAGGACCGCCACTACACGGCTTTTGAGGCAGACGGCCATCTCTTTACTTCCTCCGAGTCCCCTTTGGCGTCATGAACGGGGTCTCGGTTTTCCAAAGAACGATGGACCGAATGGTGGACCAGTACGGGCTGCGGGCCACATTTCCGTACTTGGACAACGTCACCATCTGCGGCCATGATCAGCAGGACCATGATGCCAACATCCAGAGATTTCTCCAAACTGCCCGAACCCTTAACCTCACTTACAACAAGGAGAAATGCATTTTCCACACGACCAGACTAGCCATCCTCGACTACGTCGTGGAAAACGGGTTCCTACGACCTGACCTTGACCGTTTGCACCCCCTCCTGCAACTCCCCCTTCCCCACTGCCCCAAGGCCCTGAAAAGGTGCCTCGGGTTCTTTTCCTATTATGCCAAGTGGGTCCCCAACTATGCGGACAAAGCCCGCCCACTAATCAAGGCCACCATCTTCCCACTGACGGCTGAGGCCCGCCAGGCCTTCAGCTGCATCAAGACAGATATTGCCAAAGCCGCGATGCATGAGGTGGACGTGTCCGTCCCCTTCCAGGTGGAGAGCGACGCGTAAGAGGTCGACCTCGCCGCTACGCTCAATCAGGCTGGCAGGACCGTAGCATTTTTTTCACGAACCCTCACCACCTCCGAAATTCGACACGCCTCAGTCGAAAAGGAGGCCCAGGCCATCGTGGAAGCTGTGCGGCACAAGAGCCACTACCTTGTTGGTAGGAGGTTTACTCTTGTCACCGACCAACGATCGGTAGCCTTCATGTTCGCCAATACGCAACGGCGCAAAATCAAGAGTGATAAGATCTTGAGGTGGAGGATCAAACTCTCCACCTATAATTACGATATAGTATATCGCCCTGGGAAGCTCAACGAGCCCCCAAATGCCCTGTCCCGCGGCACATGTGCCAGCGTGCAAGACGACCGACTCTGGGATATCCACGATGACCTCAGCCACCCGGGGGTCACGCGGCTTCTCCACTACATCAAGGCCCGCAACCTGCCCTACTCTACTGAGGAGGTCAGGGCTATAACCAGGGACTGCCCGATCTGTGCGGAGTGCAAGCCGCACTTCTATCGACCGGATAAGGCCCACATGGTAAAGGCATCCCAGCCCTTTGAGCGCCTTAGTATAGATTTCAAAGGGCCCCTCCCCTCCAACAACTGCAACACATATTTCCTCAGCATCATCGACGAGTTCTCCTGCTTCCGTTTTGCAATCCCTTGCCCTGATATGACCGCGGCCACCGCAATTAAAGCCCTACATAGTGTCTTCAACCTGTTTGGCTTCCCCACGTACATCCACAGTGACCGGGGCTCATCATTCATGAGCGACAAACTGTGTCAGTACCTGCACAGCAAAGGCATCGCCTCGAGTATGACTATCAGTTATACCCCCAGGGGAAACGGGCAGGTGGAGAGGGAGAACGCGATGGTCTGGAAAACCGTCCTCCTGGCCCTACGGTCTAGGAATCTCCCGGTCTCCCACTGGCAGGAGGTCCTCCCTGACACACTCCATTCTATTAGGTCCCTACTTTGCTCGGCCACAAACGAGACCCCTCATGACCGCCTATTTATTTTCCCCAGGAAATCCATCTCAGGGGCCCCACTTCCGCTCTGGCTGAAGACACCGGGGCCCGACCTGCTCTGCAAGCACGTCAGGAGCCACAAGTCCGAGGTCCTGGTTGAGAGGGTCCAGCTCCTACACTCCAACCTCCAGTACGCATACATCGTACACCCCGACGGCCGAAAGGATACGGTCTCCCTCCGAGACCTGGCACCCGGAGGTTCCACTACCACCGCCACCCCATCTTACCCCGCCCCTGCCCCTACACGGCACCCGCACCCCCTCCCGCCTCCCATTCCCCCTTCACCGACCCACAGGAATGAAGTTCAAGAAGACAGGCTCCCGGAGTCCACGTCTGTACCCGCACCGGTGACTTCACTACCGATGCCAACACGGACGAGTTTGACGCCCGGGCCAGCGGTGACACCAGAGCTTCAGCATTCACAGCGCACAATCCGTGCGCCAGACAGGCTGAACTTATGAACCCGTCACCCCCGCCGGACTTCATTTTTGTAACAGGGGGTGAATGTGGTGAATGTATTGCTGTAACAATTCAACACATGATTATCTGTATTAGGCTGTTTCCCATGTGGGCTCCACCTATGGACCAGTGTATGATATTACACAGAATGTATCATGTTAGTGCCCTTGTGGGCTCCGTCCCTGACTCCACCCCTTGAGGGGAGGTATAAAGAGCAGTCTCCCTGTAGGCGGCTCCCACTGGCAGACCAGTCGCAGGCAGACACTGTTCTAGTTGATTAAAGCCACAGTTTACTTCTACTCCTGGTTTTGTATGAATTGATGGTCGCATCAATAGCAAAACACTATTTTGCCTCGTCTAACCCCAAGGCTCATCCTGCCAGGCTGCCATGGTGCTGAAGTGGAAATCACTCCACCTGCCAAGCCAATAATTAAAATAACATTCAGGGACCAATGACCATTTTGAGGTCCAATTTATTTAAAACAGGACTTGCTAGTTTAGAGGTGAGAGGTAAAATAATTGATACAAGGAGGATTCTGAGGTGGCTAGACATGGTAAATGCTGGGAGACTGTTTCTCCTCATGAGGAGTCTAGAACTAGCTGGCGCTGTTTAAAAATAAGACTCCACCATTTAATATGGAGATGAGGAAAAATTTCTTCTCTCAGAAGGTTGTTAAGCTTTGGAATTTTAAGAAAATAACAGAGAGGGCAGCACGGTGGCCTAGTGGTTAGCACAACCGCCTCACGGCGCTGAGGTCCCAGGTTCGATCCCGGCTCTGGGTCACTGTCCGTGTGGAGTTTGCACATTCTCCCCGTGTCTGCGTGGGTTTCGCCCCCACAACCCAAAAATGTGCAGAGTAGGTGGATTGGCCACGCTAAATTGCCCCTTAATTGGAAAAAATAATTGGCTAATCTAAATTAAAAAAAAAAAAAACAAAAGAAAATAACAGAGGCTGGGTCATTGAATATGTTCATGACTGAGTTTGACGGTTTTTGCATTTATTCATGGGATTGCTGGCTAAACCAGCATCCCCAATTTCCCTGGACAATGTGGTGGTGAACCAGCTTCTTGAATCACTGCAGTCCATGTGGTGTCGGTGCACCCACGGTCCTGTTAGGGAAGGAGTTCCAAGATTTTGACCCAGCGACCGTGAAGAAACGGCCGATCTATTTCCAAATCAGTTGTTATTGGTCATTCCTTGAGCTGAGGGACACCGTGTGTCACAGAAGACTCCATCTCAACAGGGAGACGGAGCGGCACTTATGCCATGTCCTCAAGGCCATAGCACCCCATGGAGGAGGAGGACACTTGCTCCCGGTGGCTGTGAAGGTCATGAATTTAAACTAATTCAGCAGGGGGATGGGAACCTAAATTGTAGACCCAGTGTACAGGATGTTGAGAGTAGTGAGGTCAGGGATAGGGTTAAAAGTTCGAAAGAGGGCACCGGCAAGCAGGACGCTGGTTTGAAGTGTGTCTACTTCAACGCCAGGAGCATCCGGAATAAGGTGGGTGAGCTTGCAGCATGGGTTGGTACCTGGGATCTCGATGTTGTGGCGATTTCGGAGACATGGGTAGAGCAGGGACAGGAATGGTTGTTGCAGGTTCCAGGATTTAGATGTTTCTGTAAGAACAGAGAAGATGGTAAAAGAGGGGGGGGTGTGGCATTGTTAATCAAGGAAAGTATTACGGCGGTAGAAAGGACGCTTGAGGACACGTCTACTGAGGCAGTATGGGCCGAGGTTAGGAACAGTTGAGGAGAGGTCACCCTGTTGGGAGTTGTCTATAGACCTCCGAATAGTCCCAGAGATGTAGAGGAAAGGATTGCAAAGATGATTCTTGACAGGAGCGAGAGTAACAGGGTAGTTGTTATGGGGGACTTTAACTTTCCAAATATTGACTGGAAATACTATAGTTCGAGTACTATAGATGGGTCAGTTTTTGTGCAGTGTGTGCAGGAGGGTTTTCTGACACAGTATGTAGACAGGCCAACAAGGGGCGAGGCCACATTGGATTTGGTACTGGGTAATGAACCCGGCCAGGTGTTAGATTTAGATGTAGGTGAGCACTTTGGTGATAGTGATCACAACTCGGTTATGTTTACTTTAGCAATGGGCAGGGATAGGTATATACCGCAAGGCAAGAATTATAGCTGGGGGAAAGGCAATTATGATGCTATTCGGCAAGATTTAGGAGGTATAGGATGGGGAAGGAAACTGCAGGGGATGGGTACAATCGAAATGTGGAGCTTTTTCAAGGAACAGCTACTGCGTGTCCTTGATAAGTATGTACCTGTCAGGCAGGGAGGAAGTTGTCGAGCAAGGGAGCCGTGGTTTACTAAGGAAGTTGAAGCACTTGTCAAGAGGAAGAAGAAGGCTTATGTTAGGATGAGACATGAAGGCTCAGTTAGGGCACTTGAGAGTTACAAGTTAGCCAGGAAGGACCTAAAGGGAGAGTTAAGAAGAGCGAGGAGAGGACACGAAAAGTCGTTGGCGGATAGGATCAAGGAAAACCCTAAGGCTTTCTATAGGTATATCAGGAACAAAAGAATGACTCGAGTAAGATTAGGGCCAATCAAGGATAGTAGTGGAAAGTTGTGTGTGGAATCAGAGGAGATAGGGGAAGCATTAAATGGATATTTTTCGTCAGTGTTTACACTGGAGAAAGACAATGTTGTCGAGGAGAACACTCAGGTTCAGTCAACCAGGCTAGATGGAATTGAGGTTCAAAAGGAGGAGGTGTTAGCAATTTTAGAAAATGTCAAAATAGACAAGTCCCCTGGGCCAGATGGGATTTATCCTAGGATTCTCTGGGAAGCCAGGGAGGAGATTGCTGAGCCTTTGTCCTTGATCTTTATGTCGTCTTTGTCGACAGGAATAGTGCCGGAAGACTGGAGGATAGCAAATGTTGTCCCCTTGTTCAAGAAGGGGAGTAGAGACAACCCTGGTAATTATAGACCTGTGAGCCTTACTTCGGTTGTGGGTAAAATGTTGGAAAAGGTTATAAGAGATAGGGTTTATAATCATCTTGAAAAGAACAAGTTGATTAGCGATACTCAACACGGTTTTGTGAAGGGTAGGTCATGTCTCACAAACCTTATTGAGTTTTTTGAGAAGGTGACCAAACAGGTGGATCAGGGTAAAGCTGTTGATGTGGTGTATATGGATTTCAGTAAGGCGTTTGATAAGGTTCCCCACGGTAGGCTATTGCAGAAAATAAGGAAGTATGGAATTGAAGGTGATTTAGCGGTTTGGATCAGTAATTGGCTAGCTGAAAGAAGACAGAGGGTGGTGGTTGATGGCAAATGTTCATCCTGGAGTTCAGTTACTAGTGGTGTACCGCAAGGATCTGTTTTGGGGCCACTGCTGTTTGTAATTTTTATAAATGACCTGGAAGAGGGTGTAGAAGGATGGGTTAGTAAATTTGCAGATGACACGAAGGTCGGTGGAGTTGTGGATAGTGCTGAAGGATGTTATAGGATACAGAGGGACATAGATAAGCTGCAGAGCTGGGCTGAGAGGTGGCAGATGGAGTTTAATGCGGAAAAGTGTGAGGTGGTTCACTTTGGAAGGAGTAACAGGAATGCAGAGTACTGGGCTAATGGCAAGATTCTTGGTAGTGTAGATGAACAGAGAGATCTCGGCATCCAGGTACATAAATCCCTGAAAGTTGCCACCCAGGTTAATAGGGCTGTTAAGAAGGCATATGGTGTGCTAGCCTTTATAAGCAGGGGGATTGAGTTTCGGAACCACAAGGTCATGCTGCAGCTGTACATAACTCTGGTGCGGCCACACCTGGAGTACTGCGTGCAGTTCTGGTCACCACATTATAGGAAGGATGTGGAAGCTTTGGAAAGGGTTCAGAGGAGATTTACTAGGATGTTGCCTGGTATGGAGGGAAGGTCTTACGAGGAAAGGCTCAGGGAATTGAAGTTGTTTTCGTTAGAGAGGAGAAGGCTGAGAGGTGACTTAATAGAGACATATAAGATAGTCAGAGGGTTAGATAGGGTGGACAGTGAGAGTCTTTTTCCTCGGATGGTGATGACCAATACGAGGGGACATAGCTTTAAATTGAGGGGTGAGAGATATAGGACAGATGTCAGAGGCAGTTTCTTTACTCAGAGAGTAGTAGGGGTGTGGAACGCCCTGCCTGCAATAGTAGTAGACTCGCCAACTTTAAGGGTATTTAAGTGGTCACTGGATAGACATATGGATGAAAATGGAATAGTGTAGGTCAGATAGGCTTCAGATGGTTTCACAGGTCGGCGCAACATCGAGGGCCGAAGGGCCCGTACTGCGCTGTAGTGTTCTATGTTCTATGTTCTAACCCTGAACCTCTACACAACGGGTTTATTCCAGGACTCGAGCGGGGACCTGTGGAGCATATCCCAAACGTCCATCCACAGGTGCAACCGCGAGGCGACGGATGCCTTTTATGCCCGCACATCAGTCTACATGAACTTTGACCTGCAACAGGCCCACCAGGATTAGCCCTCATCATTGGGATGGCCAAGGTCAATGGCACGCATATCGCCCTGTGAGTACCGGGGCATCAGAGAGTGCCCTATGTTAATAGGAAGGGGTTCCTCTCCCTGAATATTCAGATCTTGTGCGACCATCTCTGAACTCCAACTGCTTTCTTCTTTGGATCTTCCAGCCTCCACCTGCTCTGCATCAGCAACTGTGTGGTGCTCGTCAGATTGTGCCCCAGAAACCTGACCACCAATGTCGCCCACTGAAGTGTGCGGCTTTGCAATGGTGGGAGGTCCACGTGTTAGCTGTGGGGCATTACCAGTGTTCTCCTCGGAGTTCTCCTCCGAGGTGTTCTCTTTATTGGCGGTGGGGGCAGTGACTCCAGATGGCCCAGCACCATCAGATGGTGATCCTGCGAGACAATGGGCATGTGGTCAGTGAAAGGGAAGAATAATTGTGTGGGCATCAACAACTTACATGAGACAGTTTATCTGGGTTAAGGGATAATGGATCCTCACCTTTCTAGTGCAGGCCAACCACACTGTCTGCCACTGCTCTCTCCTCAGGTGGCCCTGCGATCTCTAGTGCCCTTTCCTCATTGGGGGTGAGGACTCAGATCTCTGGGATTCTGTCTCCCCCTCCCCCCCCCCCCCCCCCCCCCCAACCCATCATCTTCGCCCTTTCCCTCTCATTACAGGCTATCATCTCCTGCGGGGGAAGAGAGAGGACATTGTGAGCCACAGGCTTGATGGATCAAAGTGTCTTCAGCAGTCGCCATATATGGACACCGCACCACACCATGAGGGGTTGTGCAGGTGGGTGCCAGGGGGTTCTGAGGAACAAGCTTCGAGGTTGGATGTTGGGAAGGGTGAGGTGTCAGCTGATGTGTTATGTACTCTTGGATAACACAGGCTGCAACTGGATGCAGCTTTAACCAAAAGATATTCCAGACCTTGAAGTTAGTTCAATCTGATTTATTGAACCAGTAGCACAGTTCTCTGTGAGTTCGACTCTCTGCTAACCTAAGTGTAGTTACTCTGTCTGACTGAACCAGACTAGCTCTTAGCCATGTGCTGGAGCTGTGATACTGCACATACACCCTGACTCCCTCTGTAGATGTTCATCAGTGGAAAGAGGCAGAGTGTGAGTGCCTTGTCCCTTTTATAGTGAGGTACCACCCCTAAGTGTCCTGCCTGCTCATTGGTCATGTCCTGTTCTCTGTGTTCATTAGCTGCCTGTCTGTATATCATTATCTGCATGCCTGCATATCATGACATCTCCTGTTTTTTTTACCGTTTTGTTGGCACATGATAACGTACTTACATGTGGTGGCATATATTAACATATTTACAAGTGGTGGCACATGTGAACGTATTTACATGTGAAGACAGCTGTCTAATGTGAGAAAACAGAACATAGCAAACAAAACAAATGTTCATAAATCCAGTCTCTGGGGCTTGCGTCTGATCCTTGTCGACCGCCGGAGAGGTGGTGGTGGGGACGACGGTGCCGTGACAGGCGGAATGGAAGCCTGACTGGTGGCCTCGTAGTTCGAGGTATCAGGAGGTGGCAAAACAACGGACAGAAACGGAGAAGAAAGCGGTTGCGGGCAGGCAACTTTGCTTAGTGCCCGTCTGTTTCATCGCACAACAGAACCATCAGCTGTACGTACAACATACGAGCGAGGCGTAGCCTGTCGAACAACGACAGCTGGAGCAGACCAGCCACCATCCGGTATCTTGATCCTGACAGTGTCTGCCGGGGATAACACGGGCAAATCGGTGGCATGAGCATCATAGCCCTGCTTTTGCTGGTTTTGGCGCTGCTGCACCTTCTGCAGCACCGGGAGGTGATCCAGGTCGGGCAAGTGTATGGCTGGAAGTGTCGTCCGCAGGTCCCTGTTGATCAGGAGTTGTGCCGGCAACATGCCACCGGACAGTGGAGTCGCCCTGTACACAAGTAATGAGAGGTAGATGTCAGAAGCAGAATCCGTGGCCTTGCAGATGAGCTGTTTCACAACGTGCACCCCTTTTTCAACCTTCCCATTGGACTGCAGATAGTGTGGGCTGGAAGTGACATGTTTGAAATAGGATGACTTGGCAAACATAGACCACTCGTGGCTGTTGAAGCACGGGCCATTGTCACTCATGAAAGTGAGTGGGATACTATGCCTGGAGAACGTCTCCTTACAGGCCTTGATGATGGTCCGAGATGTGAGGTCTGAGAGCTTCACGACTTCAGGGTAATTGGAGAAATAGTCAATAATCAACATGTAGTCATGACCATTCGCACGAAAGAGTTCGATGCCAACCTTGGACCACGGGGAGGTCTCGATTTCATGCTGCTGGAGCATCTCCTTGCTCTGCGCTGGCTGGAAGCATTGACAGGTCGCACAGTTAAGGACCATGTTTGAGATGTCCTGGCTAATACCGGGCCAGTAGACAGCCTGCCTGGCTCTGCGTCTGCACTTCTCGACGCCCAGGTGTCCCTCATGGATTTGGCGGAGTACCAAGCTCTGGAGACTGAGTGGAATGACAATCCAATCCAGCTTGAGGAGGATACCATCAATCACCGTCAGGTCCTCTTTTACATTGTAAAATTGAGGGCACTGTCCTTTCTGCCAGCCATTGGCGAGGTGGTGCATGACACGCTACAAGCGGGGGTCTTTGGCTGTCTCCTCGCGGATACGAACCATCTCCTCCTCAGACGCCTGGAGGGTGCTAGCACACAGCTGCAGCTGTGATTCAATCTGCCGGATGATTTCCAGTGGTTCATGAGGTAATGTGATGGAGCGGGACAATGCATCAGCGATGATGAGCTCCTTGTCAAGCGTGTACACAAGTCAAAGTCGTACCTTCTGAGTTTGAGGAGGATGCGCTGCAACCGAGACGTCATGTCATTCAGGTCCTTGTGGATAATGTAGACCAGAGGCCTATGATCCTTCTTGACAGTGAATGTCGGCAGGCCATAGACATAGTCGTAAAACTTGAGAATGCCAGTGAGAAGACCCAGGCATTCCTTCTTTATTTGCGCATACCTCGTTTCAGTGGGTGTCATGGCCCTAGATGCGTAGGCTACCGGTGCCCAGGATGAATTGTCATCGCGTTGAAGCAGCACCTCACCGATGCCATCCTGGCTCGCATCTGTCGAGATTTTCGTCTCCCTGTCTGGGTCGAAAAATGCCAAGATGGGTACAGTGGTGAGCTTGGCTTTCAGCTCCAACCACTCTGCCCTGATCTTCTGCCTTCCACTCAAAGGCAGTAGACATTTTTACCAGGTTTCGTAGGGCCGTGGTGTGTGAGGCCAGGTTTGGGATGAGCTTGCCCAGAAAATTGACCATGCCCAGGAAGTGCAACACTGCCTTCTTGTCTTCAGGGACCTTCATGGCTTTGATGGCCTTGACCTTATCTGTGTCCGGACGCACGCCCTGCTGAGAGATCTGATCAACTAGGAACTTTGAGTGTCGACGTGCCAAAGCAACATTTGGATCTGTTCAGCTTCAGGCTATTAGCATAGACACGGCGGAATACCTGCTGGAGACGAGACGGGAAACATGGTCTTCAGGGGTCGTGGACCATATGATGATGTCGTGCACGTACACACAAACCCCTTCAATGCCCTCCATCATCTGCTCCATGATGCAATGGAAGATCTCCGATGCCGAGACAATGCCAAGCAGTATCTGCCAAACATGTGTTGAAGGTGCAGAGCCTTCTGCTGGACTCATCCAGCCGGATTTGCCAAAATCCACGTGATGCATCGAACTTGGTGAAAAAACGTGCGTGTGCCATCTCACTGGTGTGTTCCTCCCACTTCGGGATGGGGTAGTGTTCACGTATTATATTCTTATTGAGATCCTTGGGATCAATGCAGGTGCGCAGGTCTCCCGAAGGCTTTCTAACACATACCATCGAGCTGACCCACAGTCGGTTTGGTTACCTTGGAAATGATGCTCTGTTGCTGAAGATCCTTGAGCTGTGCCTTCAGGCGCTCCCTCAGCGGAGCCGGGACCCGGCGTGGTGCGTGGACCACTGGCTTGGCATCAGGTCGTAACAGAATCTCGTATCGATATGGCAGCGTGCCCATACCGTCGAACACATCCGGATACTGAGCGAGGATATCGTCAATGCCGGCCTGAAGATCCACATTGGAGGATGTTGTTGTGTAAACCCGCTGCATGAGGTTCAGCTGCTTGCAGGCATGCGCGCCAGGTAGGGATGCTCTGTCTGGCTTGACAATTTCAAAACTTAGCCGGGCATGGGTACTCCAGTTGGAGAGGAGTAGATGGCAGGATCCCAGTGCCGTGATGGCATTTCCGGTGTAGTCCAGGAGCTGGCAGGCTGCTGGAAGGACCTTGGGGGGCTTCTTTATGCATCTGAAGTCTGCCTGTGAGAGGAGGTTGGCAGAAGCACCTGTGTCCAGCTTAAACTGGATGGAGCAGTGGTGATGATTGAATTTGTGATGAGTTGGATGTGGCATATTAACATTTGGTAATGATGCCCACACAGTAGGCGGAGTCCAGGCATTCTTCCTCTGGATCCATTGTGCTGCCAGGATCAGAATCCTGTAATCGTTGTTACACACTCTGAACGTGCCGTCGTCGGAATTGGGAGCGCTGGCCCCTGACTGGTGGTGCAGACCGAACCACACCATGAAGGCGTTGTGCAGGTGGGTGCCAGGGGGTTCTGAGGAACAAGCTTGGAGGTCAGATGTTGGGAAGGGCAAGGTGTCAGCCAGTGGCTGGGGAGGGGAGCTTGGGTAATTGAAGGGTGGCAGGTGGCACTGATGCCAGGAGAGAGGTGGTGACTTTCTCTTGCAGCTGATAGGAGATTGTTCATCTTCTTCCAACATTGGACATCGGTGCTCTAGGTTACTGCCCGCAGTTACTGCAGTTGCCACTGCCTCCCAGGTGGCAATGCTCATCCCACCCTGCTGCTGATTGTCCGACCCCCTCGGGGGAACAGGATGCCCCGCCTCCCATCCACTGCATCGAGAAGCCTGGCCAGGTCGGCAAAGCCAAAGCAAGGAGCGTGTCTCCACGCTGCCATCCTCATGTCTTGACTGGGAGTGAGTGCTGAGGGAATATTTAAAGCAGTTCCCCCTTGTTCGCTGTGAACAGCTGAGGTGCGAGTTGAGCAACTCAAATGCCTGGGGGCTCAGGCTTGGCGAGTTTAGTGTGGGGGGCTCATTTTTTAAAACTAAGTGCAGGTGAATACAGATCGCGATCGCATCATTACAGCTGGCGCAAAACACCCCACCAAACTCGCCCAAAATGACACAAATCATTTCTAGGGTGAATCGCGCCCTTTCTCATTTTCTGGGAGAATGGCGCCCAGAACATTGATAATGGGAGACTCTGATGTTGCTGCTCAGATCAGTACTTTTCCTTCTCATTTTCAGATATTAAAAAAAACCATGGCCCAGCAAGCCAAGTCTCCCTGTTGCTCAGCAAGTAACCAGTTGTGGTCATATCACAAGAGAGAAAACCATAACTGGCAGCAGATAGTCGCTACAAAATCCAACTGGGAAATCAGGGAAAACACCTTTCCCCAGAGATTGGGGAGGTTGCAGAATTCACCGCTGCAAGGGATCGTACTGGTCAACAGGGCAGATGCAATCGAGGGGAAGCTGAATAAATGCAGGAGGCTAAACAGTATAGGAGGTTACATAATGGGGTTAGATGAGGCTCGGTTGGAGGAGTCTTGTGTGGAGCGTCTACCACAACATAGAGGGGTGAATTCTCCTCCGGCGGGATTCTCCACCCGCCAGCAGCCCGTAGGTTTCCGGGCCACGTGGGGTGGCCACAATGGGAAATTTCATTGGCCAGTGGTGGGAATGGGGAATCCCACTGCTGGTGAGGATGCCCGGTCGAGCAACACGCAGCTGCGGGACCGGAGAATCCCGAGTTTCTGAACCGGAATTGCCTGTTTCTATGCTATAGGTATTTAGTGATATTAAGTGTTGTACCTGCTTCCACCACACTTTCAGACTGCACATCACAGGCCAGGGATTTCTGTCGATCATCCACCCAATTACAACTGCATGTGATCAGGAGGCACCTCTCCACGTACTCGCCGGCAGAATTTCCATCTCTGTTGATTATATTATGGTGTTTTTATGTCCTCACGCAATAATTTAAAAGATTTATTACTTCTACGATTCATCCTTCAGCGAGCATGGAGCGAATATCCCACATTTTACATCAATAGTTTAGATTTCTTCCTCGCCTTACAGCTCAAAAAGATTTTGTACCGCAAATTGATTATTGATTTTCTTTTTCAGTTCCCCTCATAACAAGATTCATCTTAATCTCATTGTAATTCAACCACATTGCGGCCCTTACCACATGACTTGCCTGGTTGGCTTTGGATTAACCATTTCTTTCCTGGCCAGATTCTAAACAAACTTTGAGGCAGCTTCACGAGGCAGTGCCGGTGAACAATGTAAATCTGCATTTACACTGGGGACGATTCTCTGCCCGCGTCGCGCCTGACGCAAGAGAGCCCCACCGGCGACCGGAGAATCGGCGGCAATGGCTCCGGCGTGGACGCTGCGTGCTGGCGGCCCCCTCTGGCAATTCTCCGTGCTCAACGAGCCAAGTGCCCGCCGAGTTCGGCCAAGTCCTGCCGGCGTCGTTCGCGTGTGGTCCTACCAGGCGGGACCTCGCCATTCTGGCTGCAAGGTCCGTCCTGGTGGGTGGGGGGAGGGGAAGAGGGGATCCGACTCTGGTGGGGGCCTCCACTGTGGCCAGGCCCACGATCGTGGGCTACCAATCTGCGGGCGGGCGAATTCCGGGTTTGGGGGGGAGGAGATGTTCCTCCGCGCCGGGCCCCTGTAGGACTCCACCATGTTGCGTGGGGGCCGGCGAGAAGACCGCAACTCACGCGCATGCGTGGACCCACGCCGGCCGTGCGGTGCATGCGCGGATCCGCACCGGCCGTGGCGCATATGCGTGGACCCGCGCTGGCCGTGCTGGGGCCCATTTCGGCAGCTGGAGCTGCGTGAACCGCTCCTGCGCTGTGCTGGCCCCTTGTGTGTTGGAGGATCGCTGCTCCTAGCGGCCAGATGACGGCGTTGTAAAATGCTCCGGGATTTACGACGGCGTCAACACTTAGCCCCATTATCGGAGAATCCCGCCCAGGGTTCGCAGCAGGCACCGCAAGGATTGTGATTCTCCCAACCCACGGCATCGGACGCAATCTGGTTTGTTATCTCAGTGAGCATGAAACAGATGAGCATATTTAAATGAGCATTTAAGTATGCTCAGACCAGAGTCTCCCGAGTCTCCTGGATCATGGAATAATCCTCTCTACCTTGGGGTGGGGGTTGAATTCTCACTGTGATTCGGCTTTTACAAATGACGCCCTGATCACTGAGAGCGAGGGCATGCCGGCATCTTTCCATGAAGGAAAATGGCAATGGGAATCACTCCAGAATCGTTGGCGCGATTCGAACCAGTTTTCCCGCCCGGGATGACATTTGGGAAAGTTCCACCCATTGGGCAGGATTCTTTGTCCCGTCACAACCATTTTCTGGTGCAAAGCGCCCTCGCTGGCAGCGGGATCCTCCATCATGGCAGCCAGCCAGTGGGATTTCCCACGTCATCGGGAAACCCGCTGGCATGACCCGCAGAACCCCCCCACCCCCCCCCCCCCCAACCCCCCCCCCCCTCCCATATGAGTTGCTGAACAAAAGTATGGCTTTAATCTATTAGATGTTAGCCCTGCGGTCAATTACAGTAGAAGGACGACCACCGGGAGTACTGGGTATTTATACCCCGCCCTGGAGGTGGGGTTAACTCAGCCTCTCGACCAATCGGGGAGTCGTCACATGACTGGTCTCAACCAACCAGTCGAGAGGCACATGACCGACCAGGGCCAATGTTAAGCCGGTGTTGTGCACCAATGGCAGGCAGCTATGCTAATCATACCACCACAACTAGAAAGGGTAAGAGGAGACTTACCAGGATATTGCCTGGGCTGGAAAGTGTTACTTATGAAGGGAGATTGAATAGACTTGGATTGTTTACCTTGGAGCAGAGGAGACTGAGGGGGCATGATTGAGATGTATAAAATTATGAGGGGCATAGGTAGAGTAAACAGAAACAAACTTTTCCCCTTGGTGGAGGAGTCAGTGACAAGTGGCATAGATTTAAGGTAACGGACAAGAGATTTAGAGGGGATGTGAGGAAAATCTTTTTACCCAGAGGGTGGTGGGAGTTTGGAACTCGCTGCCTAAATGGGTGGTGGAGGCAGAGACCCCTGTACCATTTAAGAAATATTTAGATGTCCACTTGCATTGCCAAGGTATACAAGGCTATGAACCAAGTGCTGGAAAGTGGAAATAAAATGATTAGGTGGCCAAAGACAAAATCTGATCTTGCGACTGCTCATCAGCGTTTTCATATTCCGTAAGCGGGCATCGAAGGGAGTCGGAAAGACTTTGCACTTCAATAGCACCTTTCAACGCTGCAGCACGTTCAAACGTTACTCATAGCACTTTTGAAATATAGCCACTGCCGCAACGTAGGTAACGCAGCAGTCAATTTGTGCACAGCCTCATCTCACACACAGCAATGTGACAATGGCTCTCAATCTATTTTCTACGTTTTGCACCAGGGTTAAACGTTGGCCAGGAAGCAAGGGAGAGAGTTTGCTGCTTTTCTTTGCCGCGGGATCTTTCACCTTGCAGCTGAGAGGGCCCACCAGGCCGGCAATTTAAAATCCCGAGTGAAAGGCAGCTCCGACTGTTGCTAATTGTGTTCTCTCTTTAATTGGCTCTGTTTATGGCGGTTAATATAGAACATAGAACAGTACAGCACAGAACAGGCCCTTCAGCCCTCGATGTTGTGCCGAGCAATGATCACCCTACTCAAACCCACCTATCCACCCTATACCCGTAACCCAACAACCCCCCCCCCCCCCGCCTTAACCTTACTTTTTAGGACACTACGGGCAATTTAGCATGGCCAATCCACCTAACCCACACATCTTTGGACTGTGGGAGGAAACCGGAGCGCCCGGAGGAAACCCACGCACACACGGGGAGGACGTGCAGGCTCCGCACAGACAGTGACCCAGCCGGGAATCGAACCTGGGACCCTGGAGCTGTGAAGCATTTATGCTAACCACCATGCTACCGTGCTGCCCTTAGTCGCCTTTTGAAATATAGCCTTCCTTAGTTATAATTGCGTTTGCTCAAGAGTCGCCAGGTATCTTTCGATACCGCCATAAGGTTCAAAACAGAATACTGATCAAAGACTCAATACACCAGTTAGTAAGTTTGAAATCAATGCTCATTTATTGAAAAATGAAAATCGCTATTGTCACGAGTAGGCTTCAATAAAGTTACTATGAAAAGCCCCTAGTCACCACATTCCAGCGCCTGTCCGGGGAGGCTGGTACGGGAATCGAACCGTGCTACTGGCCTGCTTGGTCTGCTTTAAAAGCCAGCGATTTAGCCGAGTGAGCTAAACCAGCCCCGGTACAGCCCCAACCAGTACACACACAGTCAAATATACTCATGCACAAAACTCTACCAACTAGACTATTACTACTACTAAAGCCTATACTTAACTTCGGGCGTCCACTCAGGCAGAGGAACAATGGCCGTTGTCCGGTTCTGAGGCTGCTGGGGTTGAGCTGATACGGAATAGCAGATAAGAGCGTCTGTCTTGTCGTGTGCGTTGACTTTGGACTTACTTGTTCTGGTGCAGCTGCTCGGCAGGTCTCTCCTCGCTGAGAGCCAAGGCCAAGAGGGCGAGTCTCTCTTGGGGGCTTCTTCTTATACCCAAAGGGGGCTTTGCGCGCTTTTGGGCGGGCCTTGAACTTGGCCCCAATTAATTGGGCCGTTTCTTGATCGTTCATATCGATTTCCTCCAATAAAGGGGTGGCTGCCCTGATTGCTGGGCGGGCCCTAGGTGGCCATTGGCCTGCTTTGTTCTAGTCGCCTCTGGCACCGGGGTGTCTGCTTTAGTATCAGTTTACTTAAATGTTACTCTTTTGTCCCCGGAGATGGCTCATTAGTATGGTAATGGCTTTGCAGTATTGGTCTTGTCTGGGAGCTATTGCTCCAATCAACAGACAAACCTGGTATGTCCAGACCAGACGGGGCTGGTTTAGCACACTGGGCTAAATCGCTGGCCTTCAAAGCAGACCAAGGCAGGCCAGCAGCACGGTTCAATTCCCGTACCAGCCTACCCGAACAGGCGCCGGAATGTGGCAACTAGGGGCTTTTCACAGTAACTTAATTTGGAGCCTACTTACGACAATAAGCGATTTTCATTTCATTTTTCATTTCATTTCATTCACCTTGCACCTGCTTTCTTTCTCAGTATTGTCCATTTTCCCTGCATTCTTTGCAAAGTGTCCATTTTGTAATCGGGACGTGGCCATCCCAGATGGCTACACACCCCCACAGCACCGCACTGGAGTCTCAGCCTGGATTCTATGTTCACACCTCTGACGGGAGGGCCTGAACATATGACCTTCAAAATCAGGGCTGAGAGCGAGACCAACTGAGTCGAGGTTGGAGCGTTGACAATTAATATGTGTTTCACTAGATGTTTTGCTTGGGCTGATCCACACAAAGAAACTATGACGGTGATAGCTTCTTGTACTGATTCACAGCGTTACTATGGAAACCCTTTTGAACCACTTTCAGTTTTAATGTATTCATTCAATTTATCAGGCTGATGTTACTTAGATCAATCCCAAATCCCTGTGTTTACCTCACTTACAGATAACTTGCCTATTGAGATGCTGCAGGGGTTGGGGGTAGTGGTCGGTGGCTGGTGTCCATTCCTGGCCTGAGTCTCTGTGACTGCTGCTTTCTTTACAGAGTTTTTTTTAAAATTCCAATTGAGAGGCAATTTTAGCGTGGCCAATCCACCAGCCCTGCACATTTTTGGGATGTGGGGGTGAGACCCACGCAGACACAGGAAGAATTTTCAAACTCCACTCAGACAGTGACCCAGGGCCGGGATCGAACCCAGGTCCTCGGCGCCGTGAGACAATGGTGCTAACCACTGCACTAACGTGCCGCCCTTTACAGAATTTTATAACACTCGGACCAGAATCAATTCTCAGCAGAAACCAACTGCACTGAAATTGTCACAAGTAGGCTTCAAATGAAGTTACTGTGAAAAGCCACATTCCGGCGCCTGTTCGGGGAGGCTGATACGGGAATTGAACTGTGCTGCTGGCCTGCCTTGGTCTGCTTTAAAAGCCAGCTCTTTAGCCCTGTGCTAAATCAGTCCCTGGTGAACAGAAAATGCTGGAAATATTCAGCAGGTCTGGCAATGTCTTAGGAGACAGAAGCAGTTATTTTTCAGGTCGATGACCTCGTGTACCCCCCCAGCTTCTGGTCACCTGTCATATTAATTTTCCGCTCCAGTCCCACTCTGGCCTCTCTGTCCTCGGCCTTCTCCTACAGTTTACCAAGTGAGCTTGAGGAACAGTATCTCATCTTTTAACTTTGGCATTTTACAGTCTTCAGGACTCAACACTTTGTTCAACAATTTTGAATCATAACCACTGCCCCCATTAATTTTGTTCAGCAGCAGCTGAGTAATAATTGGCATTCCCCATTTACACATCGAGTCAGGATTCAGATTCATGACTTACTACATTACCACCCCTTCCTCCTGCTTTTTGTGAATATGACATACATGGGCAAATCTCCGCACATTTATGGGTAGCCACCTGTCTTGTCGCTGTACTGGAACCATTGAATTCATCAGTATTCTTCAAATGGTCTAGGATCCCATTAGTCATACTGGATAATTAATAGAAATACAAGTCTAAGCTGGAAGTCTTGGTCTTTGTGAAGCAGTGCTACATCCTGAGAACGTTTGGCATGTGCCGCTGCAGCTCTCAGCCACTGCACAATTCCTTAGTTACTGTAGTGATCACAAGTTAACTAGATGCAATACAACTGAGCAAACACTAGAGGGAGCACGGGAGAGCCATATAAATAGACCGGGGCAGGAAGTGAGGACACACTTCACGGAAGGCAGAACTGGTAGCAGGACACAGACACACCAGCTAGTAGCATTTGAGGTAGCCGTAGGTTAAGCTCTGAAGAGAGAACGAATTCACAATAAAGCATCTTCTCCACATTTGAGACTACGAGCTTTATTAAGACTCGAGGAACAACACAGTTACAAGCTGCCTTCCATAATGTGGAGATTGAAGTGCTGGAGCCTCTCAATTGGCAGGTAGAGTTGCCAGAATAGCCCATGGGCACTTTCTAACAGCCAATTATACAGTAGCACAAGCAGGAACCTGGCCAACAATTGCCCAAATGATTTCTTGTCCAGGATGGCTGAGTCTCCATGCACACAAAGGAGCAAACGGACAATAAATTGCTTTGAACATTCAGTGTTATTACTGAAGCTGGACATGTTACTCTGCCAACTGTTATGTATCTGGAAATACATTCTTGCTGGTTCTGCGTCATGTGATGTAGTGACGTCAGCAGAGTATTTGTGTGGGCTTTGAAAAGGTCACCACCTTGATTGTATTGAGCAACACCCTTAATAAACCTTTCATCATTTTTTACAAGAATCCAGAGTGTGGACATCTCCATACACTTTTCTCTTTGCAGCAACAGAGTAATATAATGGAAGAGAAAACTGGAGATGAGGTTTGGGGCAGAAAAATCACTGGAAAGATGATTTTTGTTGACTAAATGTGGGACGGTATCAAGAGCAACAAAAGATTCTCGGGATCGGACTCACACACACATAGACGTTGGGCGAAGCGCTGCCGCCCATGTGAAGGTTTAACAATATTTTGTGACAGCAACTGTGCGTAAGACGATTGAAAGCCAGGAAAGACTTGCTTGTGTTGAACTGGGTGGGGTCTGGGCTATAGGAATCGTGCATGTGGTGAAGCTACACGGGCAGCATGGGCAGGGATTTCGAAGTCTTCCAACTCTGCACGGGCCATTACTTGGGCATAAAGTCAAAATACTCGGGTACAAAGGGGAAAGATTTCCTAATTGATTGTTTTTGCAATACTTTACAACACAGTCAGAACGAAGGAAGTGTAGACTCTTGGAGCCGGGGTCCAAAATTGGTGGGAAAAGCGGGTACTATTGACATATTTGTTGAGTGTTCTGAAACATGGAATTCATATGAAGAAAGATTCCAATTGTTTTTAAAAGCTATCAGACACTAGAGGACCTAAAGGTTGCAACATTTCTCAGATTTATTGGCCGTAAAATATTTAAGCTGCTACAGGATCTTGTTTGCCCAGCAAAAACAGAAGACAAGTCCTTCAGTGAGTTAATGAAAATCTGAGAGGAACATTTCTCTCCTAAGTCATTATTGATTGCAGAAATGTTTTGAGTCCATCACCTTAGTAAGAAAGAAGATGGAAGTATGTTACAGTTTACGAATATTGGCTATATATTGTGAATTTGGTACAACACTCGATGATACTCTTCGAGACGGGCTGGTTTGTGGATTTTGCAGGTGAAGCTATTCAGAAGTTGCTCACTGTAAGCAATTTAACTCTGAAGGTTACTGTGGAAGTCATTACATCTATGGCGCTAGCAACAAGAGAAGGTTTGCAGATAGAGATTGGAGCGATGATCCACAAAATAGCTCCACCAAGGAAAAGGACTGCAATGATGCAACCATGTCACCACTGTACACAGGTTGGACACTCAGTGGGGGAATGCTGGAGTAAAGCAAATACATGCAAGAAGTTTGGTAAGAAGTGCCATATTGCCAAAGTGTGTTGAGCTCAGAAAACCTCTCCTCCAGCAGAAGGTACAAGAAGAACAATACAAATAAACAATTTGGTAGTGTTTTGTTGGAGGGCATTTTGTGATACTGGACGATGATATAAATTATAGGTGGCCCTGTAACCATCACCGGCGGCGCATGCGCGAACCGGCGAAAGCCTTTCGGCCAGCCCCGCTGCCGGGCGGTGGGCCTGAAAGGTCGTGGCGCCGGTTTTTCCGCCAGTTGGCGAGGTGCCAACCGCTCCGGCGCGCGGCTAGCCCCCAAAGGTGCGGAGAATACCGCACCTTTGGGGAGGCCCGACCCCAGAGTGGTTGGCGCCACTCCCCTACGCCGGGACCCCCCATCCCACCGGGTAGGGGAGAATCCCGCCCCTTGTCTCCCAGAATTCTGACATAATAAACTGCTTTTTTTACTTATACTCAGGCCTTCGTGTGAATATTTTCACCTCTAACAGTTTACACATTAGTGGATGAAGCTGAAGAATATTCTAAAGACAGCAAAACCGAGCTACTGTAAGAGCTTAAGCTAGGTGTCTCATCAATACAGCGGCTTTTTGACATTTTGGGGCATATCCAAAACTTGAATGTCATGAAGTTAAAATGGAAGTGGATAAGGGTGCAATGCTATCATGAGTACCTGAGACATTTTATCATCAAATGCTGAAACATCTGCCTTCAAAACCATCAAATGTGATCCTAAGGATGTACACTGAAGAGGTTGTACCATATAAAGGATGTATTATGCTGAAAGTGGAAACAAATGAACAGATGGTGAAGTTGCCTCTTCATGTTGTGCGTGGAAATTTTACTGCTTTATTTAGCAGAGCATAGTTGGCTAAAATTAGGTTTAACTGGGAAACAATCAGTCAATTAGTGGATTCAATGAGCAACTCGCAACACCTTCTGAAGTATGAGAAAGTGTTTGGAGATTCACTAGGCTCTATAATTGGAATTCGAATTGAGCTACATCTAGAAATCAAGCCACACTAATGCCGCAAAGCTGAAATGCAACCATATGCCATTAGGCCTAAAGTTGAAGAAGAACTAGACAGATTAGTAAGGGCAGGAGTCACTGAATAATAATAGTTATTATTATTACATTTTTGATCCGTAGATGTTTAATCGTCCTGTGACTTTAATGCAAAGCAGCCTGTAAACCGCATGTAACTTTAATTCAAACAGAAGGACCCAGAAGGCTGTGCTGTTCAAGGCTGGTGATTGCAGACTGGCTGAAACCAGCGATGACACAGTTTGATTGATTGGGCTGATGGTCAGTGAATTGACCAAAGGGCTGTGCTCTGCCTGGTAACAGTTGATGAGTGAAACTGATCCCACTGGAATGTGTTCAAAGTCATAAGGTTCCAGTTTGGTTTCACTTTTGATTCTGCAGCCTGGATGGAGGAATCAAACCAACTCTCTCCAAAATGATCGAACTAATCCTCCCCATAAGGCCATTGTGAGGGCTGACTCTCAAGTACGTCTGGGTGTCATCCTTACGAGACTGAAAAGGCTTGAAGTCAAAGCATGAGCTGAAAGCAAGGCTTGCTGTAAAATAGAATGAAAACAGAAAGATATAGGTTTGGATGTGAAAGCCCAGTTTGATAAGAAATAAACCATCTCTCCAGATATCCTGCTGCTTGTAAGTACTGTACTGAATGATTAACCATGCGAGGAAGGCCATTACCAGCTCTGATCGTCGGGATTCAATTTTCCCACTGGCAGTGCACATCCGCCAATGGTTTTGCAGCGGCGTGGGGTTGTTTTAATGGGAAATCCCATTGACAAGCGATGGGAGGATAGAATCCCATCGCCAGTAAAGGCATGTGGCTGAGGAACATGCAGCCTGGAGGCCGGAAAGTCACACCCTGTAATTGCAATTCAACTAACAAATCCGGTGACTGTAATTGGGCAGCCAAGGGCCCAATCGGGAATTTTTATAAGAATTATGGATTAATTCACTTGTGATGTGACTCCAGGACAAGAGGGGCTGGAATTAACTGCATGCCTCCACAAGGTGGTGTAACAATTTAAAAGCTATTATTAACTCAGTTTCGTGCAGAGACCATTATCCGCTGCCGCTGATTAAACACTTGTTTGCTGGACATTCTGGAGGACAGGAATGCAGTAAAATTGATCATTCACAGTCATATCTGCAGATGTCACCATGGTGACGCACAAAGGTCTGTTTTGCTCCAGAAGACTTCCTTTCGGAATAACATCTGCACCTGCTCTCTTTCAAAGATTTATGGATCATATTCTAAGTGGGTTAAATGAAGTGCAATGTTATTTAGATGACAACTCATCACTGGTTCAAGCAAAGAGGAACATTTAAGAACTTAAGCGAAACACTGAAGTGGTTACAGAGTCTCAACCTGAGAGTTAATAAGGAAAGGTGTGGCCTTTACAAGTCATCCATAAATTTTACCTTGGTCATGCCATCGACAAATTTGGTTTTACACAAAAAAACAAAGAAAATGTCAGCGATCTTAGAAGCACCATGTCCTCAGAGACCAGAGACATTTACGAGTTCAGATTTTGTTTCTGTGGACTTTTCAATGCCAATAATGGCAGGGACTCTGTTGTATTGATGTTAATTGTTGTTGCACTATTGAAGTAATGAGGGAGGGGCTGTTACATGTATTCCGTATCTGGGAATACATTCCTGTTGGTTATGAATTACATGTTATGTGGTGACTTAAGCAGAGAGTTTACGCGGGCTTTGAGCAGGTCATCATCTTCGACAGCACGAGCAACACCCCTCATAAACCTCTCATCGTGGTTTACAAGATTCCAGAATGTGGCACCTCCATTCCTTTTCTCTTTGCGACAACAAAGAAATATAACACTACCTTGGACAGCTTCCTGGGCCAACATAGTTTTGGATTTAGGTGGACCTCCTCTGCACTGCTACTGAGGGAGGAGACAAGGAATAAGGAGGCTTTGAATCCAGTCCCAAACATCCCTGCAGACGCATCACTGCAAAACTGCGTGATTTCAAATTGTTATGTAATCCTAGAGCTGGAACAATGTAGAGAGTCCTCTCTTACGTTCTGGGGAAGTGACGCACTGACTTTAGGATGTAACATTAAACCTAAACTCCATCTGCCCTCACAGCAAATACTATAAATCACATGGCGCTATTTTGTAGAAGGGTAAGAGGAGACATAATCGCTTGCTACCAGGATTGAGGGTTTCAGTTATCTGGAGAAACTGGGATAGTTCTTCCCGGAAACGGGAAGGTGAAGGGGAGATTCAATTGAGATCTACAAGATTATGAAATGTTTCGATAGAGTAGCTGGGAAAACAAGTTGTTTCCACAGGCAGCAGGGCAAGGTAACCAGAGGACACGGTGTTCAAGCAAAGGATTCAGGAGAAGGCGAGGAGAAACAGCATCTCAGGATGACCGAGATGTTACAGCGCAGAAGAAGGCTATTCAGCCCATCAAGTGTGCACTAGTTTTCTGAATGAGTAGTTCACCTGTCTTACCTTCTCCCTGCACATTATTTTTCTCAGGAAATGGTCGAAATCCCTCATAAAAGCCGTCATTGAACCTGCCTCCACCACGATCTCAGTCAGTGCATTCCTGAGCCCAGCCAGTCGCCGTGTGAAAGAGCTTTCCCCCCATCACTTTTGGCTTCTTTGATCTGTGCTGAACTGCCTGAGATGGTGGTTGAAGCAGGCACAATAATAACTGTAAAAAGGAATTGGATATATGCTGCTAAAGGAAACTGATTTGGGTGGGGGGGGGGGGGGGGGGGGCGGTCGGATGAGGAGGCAACACGATTACGATAGGCCGAATGGCATCCAACTGTGTCAGATGATTCTGTGATGTACTGCGAACTGCAAACCTTTTGAATATCAAGTTGTGTATGTCGGGAGATAAGGTTTTTTAAGGTCTATGACTTCATTGAAATTGATTGAACTTGGATTGCAGCTAAGGAAATGTGTTTACTTAATACTTCAAAAAAAAATAGCAAATACCTTGTGAAAGCTGCACACAACTGAATGCTTTGAAATGTGAATAGTCCATTAGAACACAGCTGGTATACGAATAAGCCGAACTGATATATAAATGGAGAACAGACTTCAGTTATCTCCTGGTCATTCAAAGTACAGGAGCATAGATGCAGGATTATCCTCAATTCAACCATTGTTCAGGAAGAAAGGAATTCATACTGTAACATGACAGCCTATCAATATAAGTTGGTCTTTATTACTGAGCTATGCCAATCTCTATCTGTCAGTTATAAAAGTATGTGCACAACATCTGAGACAGAAATCTCTAACTACCCGTTTGATCTCTTGATCCATCAGCTGAACAATTTGGATCCAGAGGTTAGGGTTTTACAGCTAAGACCACCTCCTCGGGATTTTGGGCAGCACGGAGGCACTGCTGGGGGTCCAGGTTCAATTCCAGCCTCGGGTAACTGTCTGTGTGGAGTTTACACTTTCTCCCCGTGTCTGTGTGGGTTTCCTCCGGGCGCTCCAGTTTCCTCCCACTGTCCCAAGGTGTGCAAGTTAGGTGGATTGGCCATTCTAAATTGCCTCTTCGTGTCAAAACATTAAGTGGGGTTACGCGGATTGGGCAGGGATTGAGCCTAGGTAGAGTGCTCCTCTGTAGGGTGTGTGCAAACCTGATGGGCCAAATGGCCTCCTTCTGCACTGTATGGATTCTATGATTCTATGAACAACCTCCAAGTTGATTTTTGCAGAAGATAATTCACCACATGGTGATATTGGGGAGGGAATTCCAGGATGCAGACAGATTGTCAATGAAAGAATGTGTTCATGTGAGGTGAACAAGGTGACACGCAGATTGGTATTCCAATGATATTGCCGAGCTTGTCCTTTATTGAGATACAGATGCGGGAGATGAAGACTAGAGGAGAGGGGATAGCCGCTTTCTCTGATGCTGAGGTAGCGTGAGGACAAGTGTGTCCCAAAGAACTGGTGTCGGCAAGAGAGTTGGGAGGTGCTGCCAACGTTAAGCTGGGAGAGGCACTGTCAAGCATCAGGATGAGAGTCCATTTTGCATCCAAAGTATTGCGAGGCACCAGTCAAATTGCATGCTTTGTCCTGGATTGTGATGGACCTTCTTGATAACTGTTTAAGCCACCGGTTATTCGCCCATCGCACTACTGACATGAGCTTTGTAGTTAGTGGAGATGCGTTGAGGGGTAAGCAATTAAACCACGAGTCATGGTATGCCTAGTTTTGGCTCTGCACTTATAACCAAGATTCTGTTACGGTCGGTGCAGTTCATACTTTGGTCAATGGTGACCCTCAGTGGTGGGGGGAATGGGGGAGGTTCAATTGTGGTTGTGGTGGTGCTGTTGAAGAGTGGGTGGCATTGATTTCAGAGGTGATCATGACCTGACAATGATGTGGCATGGATGAGACCAACCACTTTCCAGAAGCAATCCGGCTGTGCCGGCATTGGACTGCTATTTCATCGCAGGAGTTGTCACCAGCACTGAACGTTGAATCAACAATGAACAGCTCCACCCTGGGCATTGTGACAGACAGAAAGTTGTTGATAAAGCAGCTGATGGTGATTTGTCACAAAGGTCGCACTGAAGAATAGCTACATGCTGAGGTTCTAATGATTTGCCTTCAACAGTGCAGTGCAGGACGTGGTCATTTAGCCCATTGAGTCTGCACCGATCCATTCTGCCCTATACCCATAACCTAACCTGTAGATCCCTTGGTACTAACGGCCAATCCACCTAATCTGCACATCTTTGGACTGTGGGAGGAAACCGGAGCACTCAGAGGAAACCCACACAGACACGGGGAGAAAGTGCAAACTCCACACAGACAGCCAACCAAGGCTGGAATTGAACCCGAATCCTTGGCACTGTGAGTTAGCAGTGCTACCCAATGTGCCACCATGCTGCCCCAGGTGGGAAACCAGGCGGTAATTTGGATTTGGATTTATTGTCACATGTACTGAGATACAGTGATGAGTATTGTTCTGCGTTCAGTCCAGACAGATCATTCCATGCATGAAAAAACATAGGACATTCGATAAACACACAAAATAATTGACCTGTACTGAAGTACTTCCTGCTTGTGTTTAGCCACCTGACCCTGAAAAGGGAGAGGCAAATCCTTCCACAAGGGCCGGGATGAATTTGAATTTGGTCTCCTAAAATAAACGTGTTTGAGCAATTTGAACTCGTACCAGCCTCCCCGAACAGGTGCCGGAATGTGGCGACTAGGGGCTTTTCACAGTAACTTCATTTGAAGCCTACCTGTGACAATAAGCAATTTTCATTTAATTTCATTTCATAATTGCTGCTAATTTGTGATCTTATGAACTCAAAGACAGACTTCGCACAAGCTGAATTGATGCCAAATCAGATCTGTAGGACAGGTAACTGAGGCCCCTGGGAGCACTTGTACAAAGCAGTGTTGGCCAACTTCAGAATAATATACGTCATGGCCCACATCCAAAACAAACTTTGCCTCTTCCCTGGCCTCCCTCTTCTGGGCACCTTCCAGCAGAATCTCCAACTTCTCAGCATACAAAGGAACAATATTCCCTACACACCATTGCTCTGCTTCTGTGGACAGTTTGGGAACTATTTAGTCACCATCAAAATTTTCCCTTAATATGGTGAACTATGGTCCTTTAAGTCCAACGTGAGAGCCAAAGAAATTCGGCCTGGACTTAGAAGATCCAGTGCAAAGGCTGGTCACCTTCACATCCAGAACATTGTCAGACGTGGAGAGGAAATATTCCCAGATTGACGAAGAAAGTCTGGCGGTCATTTATGCCATAACTAAATTTTATCAATATGTTTATGGCCCGCACTTCGAACGTCATCGTCTCTAACCATAAACCATTACTTTGCATTTTTCATGAAGGTAAACCCATCCCACCAATAGCATTGGCCAGAGTGCACAGATGGGCACTGTCCTTGGATCCATATTCGTAAAACTTTCAGCACAGACGTGGAACCCAGATATCAAATGCGGATGGTATGAGTTTCCACTGTCACAAACAATATCTGAACCTCCCACTCCCCTGGAGATCCACTCCTGGCTCTAAATTTTCTTGATATTTTACCTATTTCATCCAGCCACATTAGGCATGGATCAACAGAGATCCTGTGTTGTCGAGAGTTTAAAGGATGGTTCTTGCAGGTTGTTATTTTGAGTAGTCAGAACAGATCAGGCCCTATGTATAACATTGGGATGCAATTATTTGCAACGTCAGGGTTCTCCTGTAGGGTTGGCGAGTGATAGTACCATCCCTGGGGCAGCAGCCTCTTCGCCAAGATTTGCAGTGGTCATCCTGGGCAATCTAAAATGAAGGTACTGGCCAGGAGATACATTTGGTGGCCAGGGATTGACAAGGACATAGGAAGTATGGTCAATCGATGTGAACAGTGTCAGTCTCAATACAAGCCGCCTCAAGCACGTTTGCACCCTTGGGATGGCCAGGGCATCTGTTGACAAGGCGCCACAGCGATTTTGCGGGTCCCTTTTTGGGTATAATGTTCCTGATTGTGGTGTAGGCCCACTCGAAGTGTCTGGATGTTCAGCCTATGTATTTGACCACTGCAGCAGCCTCTATGGACAAGCTGTGCGAAACCTTTGCCATTCACAGCCTACCTGAGGCGATTGGCTCAGACGACGGTGCAGCCTTCACAGCTGAAGAGTTTCAACTCTTTGTTAAGTCCAATGAGATCCAGCACATAAGGACAGCCCCCTACACCCCTGCATCAAATGGGCTGGCCAAAAGAGCTGTCCAAAATCTGAACGCTTCAATGAAGAAAGAAGCAAATCGGCCACTACTGCTTCATTTAGTGGACTTCTTTCTCGTACACTTCAACCCCACACGCCGCCACCGGGGTTACCTCAGCTGAGTTTTGAATGGATAGGCTCCTCACAACACCGCTTGACCCTTAATTTTCCAAATTTGTTGGGGAGGGTGGAGGTGAAGCAAGCCTCACAGAAAAGCCACCACTTTTCCACCAGCCAAGAAGGACATTTCAAACACAAGATTTAGTGTATGTGCAGAACTTTGGTGGAGGAGCAGAATTAACCTGGGAAAGTTGTTGCCAGGACTGGGCCAACCCCCTAGGTCATAGATCTACAGGGCCGTGAGGCTAGCCAACATGTTGATCATTTGAGGAGGAGAGAAACAGTCGTCCCCGCAAAAGGGTGGATGGACATTATCCCAGCTATCAGTTTACCTCTTGCCAAGTCGGTGGTGTTAGCACCGAGATCCTCAGGGGCCACAGAAGATGTTGAAGAGGTAGTTAGTACTGCCCATATTTTGGACTCTACCGATTTGCCTGCCCTTACTGTAGACTCGGATGCCTCCAATCCGGAAGAGCCAGTTGTCAAGTTGAGGTGTTCAGCAAGAGTTAGGATGTCACCCGATAGACTTACCTTATGAACTTTGTTTTGAGCTCCCTTACTGTTTTTTTATTCGTTCATGGGAAGTGTGCATCACAGGCTATTCCAGCATTTATTGCCCATCCCTAATTGCCCTTGACGGAAAAGTTAAGAGTCAACCACATTGCTGTGACTCTGGAGTCACATGTAGGCCAGACCAGGTCAGGATGACAGGTTTCCTTCCCTAAAGGACATTAGTGAACCAGATGGGTTTTTATGTCAATTTATGTCAATGAAACCATTGTCATCATTCGACTTTTAATTTCAGATTTATATTGAATTCAAATTTCACCATCTGCAGTGGTGGGATTTGAACCTGGGTCTCCAGAGCGATACTCTGGGTCTGTGGGTCTCTGGTTTATTAGTCCAGTGACAATGCCACTGCCCCCCCCCCCCCCGCCCCCGCCAAACTCCCTTTGACTCTACATGGTGGTAAATAAGACTTTTTCTGCTTTTGTATTTCAGGGATCTGGACGTGAATTTAAATGGGGAGGAATATGGTCATGTGGTCCCTTTAAGGGGTTTAGTTGGTGAGCCACATGACGAACCCTGAGCCTATCGGGGATGGAGCACGTGAACATTAGCCCATTAAGTGTTTAGGGACGGATCTGGCAATTGGGGCTTGGGCAGAGTTAGCCCAGGAGTGGTGGGAACAACACCTGTGTAGTTGTTATACTGTTAAGACCTAGGGCAAAATTGGGATATGTTACATCAAAAAAACTTCATTAGAAACACAGTATTAAAATATATTTAACATAACACAAGAAAATAACTTATATTTACCCCTTAAACAATGCTCATCAATACAGTGACAAAATGACCCTTAACTGCTAGCTTTATTCCCACTCAAACAAAAGAACCATCTCCGATCCCAATCCACTTTTAAATACAGTTAACATTGGGGAATACTTGCTGTCTTGAATACTCCACTTTGCGAAAGAGTGATCTTTTGAGACTGCTTTAAAGAAGGAGGCCTGGCACCTGACACAACATTGCAGAATTTCTGGCTGTATTTTTTCAGAAATCTTTCTCAGCTTGCCTTCCAGCCACAAAACTAAAACTGAATCTCAACACTTAACTGCTTCAACACCTGCTCCTCCCATTAACTACATCATCTCATTAAACTGAACAAAATGTGTCTAATTAACTACCCCGCAGGCAACCCACTTAATATAAAGAAAAAAAAAAAATAATCTTTATTAGTGTCACAATTAGACTTGCATTAACACTGCAATGACGTTATTGTGAAAAGCCCCCAATCATCACATTCCAGTGCCTGTTCAGGTACTCAGAGAGAGAATTCAGAATGTCCAATTCACCTAACTAGCACGTTTTTTGGGACTTGTGGGAGGAAACCGGAGCACCTGGAGAAAACTGGTGCAGACATGGGGAGAACGTGCAGACTCCGCACAGACAGTGATCCAAGCCGGGAATTGAACCCGAGTCCCTGATGCAGTGAAGCAACAGTGCTAACCACTGTGCTAATGTGCCGCCCAATCCATTAACCTGCACTTTTATGATGCTTTAATTGCACCTCTGGCTCCCAAAAAGCACAGCTGCCTTGCAAACCAGGATTTTTAATAACACTGCTGCAATATTCATACACACACTAACCCAGAATTTTAACCTTTGCTGTACCAAATACATGAAACAATATTTCTGAAATTCCTACATTCATCACACTGCGTATATAGTTCTTGGTTGAATAAACATCTACTGTGTTTCAACATTGCCACATCGATCACCTCATAAAATGGCACAGTGGTTAGAACTGCAGCACCAGAGACCTAGGTTCAATTCTGGCCTCGGGTGACTTTCTGTGTAAGTTGCATGTTCTCCCTGTGTCTGTTTGGCTTTCCTCCAAGGTATCCAGTTTCTTCCCACAATTCAAAGGAGTACAGGTTAGGTAGGTTGGCCTTGATAAATTGCCCCTTAGTGTCCAAAGATATGCAGGTTAGGTTGAGTTACGGAGATAGGGCGGGGATGTGGGCCTAGGTAAGGTGCTTTTTCAGAGGGTCGGCGCAGGCTTGTTGGGCCAAATGGCCTCCTTGTGCACTGTAGGAGTTCTATAATATCAACCACCTGAACTGGTAGGACTCTAGCGTACACTCTCCCCATCTGTGTCCCTGCAGGACAAACTCAAGTGCATCCGGCGTGGGAGGGCCCAGCCCCCCTTGTTCATGTGAGAGCTCTACAACCTTATCCCACAAGCGTCAGTGCCAAAGGACGGCGGAGCTTCTGGATCTCACTCCAGCTTCCCCGCTATCCCATGTAGGTGCACAGTGGCCGTCAGGCACCTGAAGGAAAGTAAATCAGCAGGAACGCAGCCCATGGCCCTCCACTCAGGGATCCCCAGAGGTATCCAGCCAATCAGACATCCCACCTTCTGTGAGCGACTTCACATCAAGGAAGGTAGCACTGCAGTGCTCTGCAACGCCAAGTTGTGGAGCAGACTACAATCATACTGGACACCCTCTGGGGACTGTACTGGAGGGCACCTCCCAACTGGTCCAGGCACTGGAACCACATCTTCAGCCGTCCACTTGCCTGCTTCACCAGAATGCTTGTTGATACATTAGACGCTTTGTAATGAGTCTCCTCATCAGTTTGGGACCTCCACACTGGCATCATCAGCCACATCCTTATTTGGTACCCATTGTCCCCGAGGAACCATCTCTCCAGATGCTGCTCTCCCTCAAGATGGACGCTCCCCAGGAATCAGGCACACACCTGTATGATTTGCATCGTGTGGTCACAGACAATAAGGACATTAAGGGAGGGCAATCCCTTACAGTGCACCACATGGTGCCTTGGAGACCACAGGGCCACATGGGTGCAGTCTATCATATCCTGCACCTGGGCTATGCCAGCTAAGCGGGCGAAGCCCGTGGCTCTGGCATCTTGGCTCACCTAGTCTGGTCGAAGTTGATTTGCAAGTGGGCCCTTGCATAAAAGGCATCTGTGTGTGGCTAGCCCATGGTTAAAATTGGCTGGGAACTGATTTTCACCAAATGTGTTGCAATCGGAGACAAAGACAGGCATCTATTGTATTTAGACCTTCTTCGAGTGTTGAAGCTGACTTTGAGTTGGAAGAAGAATAATGTCTCGTTATACTGAGCGACTGCCATTGGGCGATCAAGTACAAATAATGCCCAGGATAGATAATACAGGACAACCAGGATGCTTATATTTGAACAAGTTTACATGTTGTGATGGGGAGGGATTGGGTTTGAGAGCGACTTTAATGATATAGAGGTAATGTCATTCTCCCTTACTGCTGAGAACTGTTTCTAGAAACATTTTCACTTCATCGATTTACAACTAGATCTCTTCACTGTCATGTTTATTTACTCTCAGGATATAACAACTCCTCTAGCCATCGGCTGCCCTTGTCAGTGTCAGGGGGCACGTGGATTTGGTTCATGGTTTTTGGTTGGAAAATCTAAACTCTAATTAAGAATTGAACCGGCAAGGCAAAGAGAAGAAAGAGGAAATACGCAGGTCAGGTGGGGTTTACGGGAACAGGGTGGGGCAGAAGGTTGCCGAAGACTCGTTGGGCCAAATGGCCTCCTCTTCTTTTCGCTGGAGTTTAGAAGAATGAGAGGTGGTCTCATTGAAACAAACAGGATCCTGGAGAGCCTGCACAGGGTAGATATGGGAGATGGTTTCTGCTGATAATGAAATCTAAAACACAGGGGCACAGTCTCAGGATAAGGAGCCAATCGCCTGGTAGCACAATCGTTAGCACTGCTGCCTTTCAGCAACAAAGACCCGGGTTCCATTCCAAACTCAGGCGACGGTCTGTGTGGAGTTTGCCCATTCTCCCTATGAGTATGTGAGCTTCCTCCGGGTGCTCTGGTTTCCTCCCACAGCCCAAAGATATGCAGATTAGGTGGACTGACCATGCTAAATTGCCCCTAGGTGGGATTATGGGGATAGGGTGAGTGATTTGGCCTAGGTAGGCGTGCTCTCCCAATGGTCTGATTGGCTTCCTTCTGTACCATAGGGTTTCTTTGATTCTCTGACTGAGTTGAGGAGAAATTCACTCAAAGTGAATCTTTGGAAATTCTCTATTCCAATGGGTTGTACTGCTCCGTCACTGTACACGTTTAAGGCTAGGACAGATACATTTTTGGTCTATCAGAGAATAAATGATGTGGGGAGCAGGCAGGAAAATGGAGCTGATGCCTAAGATTATCTAGGATTGTATTGAATGATGGAGGAGGCTCAGTGGACAGAATGGTCTACTCCTTCTTCTATTTCTCATGTTCTTGTGATCTGCTGACAGATACGGCAACAGGATTTTAAAGATTGAATTTGTAGGGTAGCCATACACAGTATACGGAGGAAGTTGAGTTTTATTTTGTGTGTGTGAAAAATATGGTTAACGTGCACAGCTTGAGTCCTTGGAGTTCTGTCTTGAAAGTCCCACTCCAAAATAACAATTTATTGTAAAAGCTGCTCTGAAAAGGTCCTGCAGCATATAATGATGAAGTGTGGTTTATGAAGGGGTCTGACCTTGAACCGGATGGCACATCGCAAAGTCTTTCCATTATCTTTTCCTTTACCTGAGCAAGGATGAACAATAAAACTGTTGGAACTATAAAAGTGGTGGCGTACATGTTGACTTTCAATATTTAAATGTTACCGTTGTAAGTCAATAAAAATAAAATTATTCAAATTGGGAACACTTTATTGGTGTCTAGTGAAATTCTGTTTGTTTCAATCTGAAGACTGAAAATGCCTCATGAATTATGGATGGCCATCTTTTTATTCATCATTTGTTCTGGGACATGCTGTCCTTGCATTATAACTCTGCGGTTTTAATATCTAAGTGATATTGGAATACTTGCGAAGCATGAGTTTGCCTCTAATGTGCATTGCCATTCAATTTATTTTAAATGATTAAATCCTAATTAGCATAAAATGACTGTTTAATAGAAATGGAAAACAATTTATTTTGTACGTGTAATTCAATGTAATTTTGTATTTCCTCCAGAAGAGGAAAAATGCATTTCCTTACCTGTTATTGCTCCCCTCTTCCATCAGGTACCAGGCCCTCAGAGGGTGGTGGCGATTGAATTGGCCCAATGATTATGCTTGGCAGTGGTTCGCCATTGCCTTCTGTGGAATGGCTGATCAGGAAACTCTGCTACTCTTACCGCCTGCCATCGGGAGTATTGGGAGAAAGTGCAGGCCAATAATCAATCTGTTTGACCACATTATGAACACATCTTCCGTGGCCATCAATTGCTGAAGTGGGACTTGGACCCCCGGATCTTCTGGCCCAAGAGGTAGGAATGCTAGCCATTGCATCACAAGATCTCCTGCGATTCTATCACAACCTATTGTTTCAAAGGGACCATTTAAATTGACGTAGCTTCTTTCACAACCATAAAACAGCACAAGGTTCCTTACAATTAAGCACTTTCAGGTGTAATAACTGTTGTATTGTGGGAAAAGCAGCAGCAAATTGAACAGAAGTTCCCCCAAATTCCAAATGTGGAAAATTGCCCCGGTGTGTCCTGTACACAAGAAACAGGACAAAATAAAACCCAACCAATTCCCACCATATCCATTTACTCTCCATCATCAGCAAAGTGATGGAAGGGGCCATCAACAGTGCTATCAAGCGGCACTTACTCAGCAATAACCTGCTCACGGATGCTTAGTTTAGGTTCTTCCAGGGTCACTCAGTTCTTGACCTCATTATAGTGGACAAAAGAGCTTTATGTCAGAACTGAGGTGAAAGTGACTGCCAGTGGCATCAAGGCGGCTTTTGGCTGAGTATGGCATCAAGGAGCCCGAGCTAAACTGGAGGCAACGTGAATCAGGAGGAAAATTCTCCACTCGTTAGAGTCATACCTGACACAAAGGAAAATGGCTGTGGTAGATGGAGGTCAATCATCTCAGCTCCAGGACATCGCTGCAGGAATTCCTCAGGGTAGTGTCTGAGGTCCAACCATCTTTAGCTGCCTCCCTGCCATTATAAGAAGTGCGGATGTTCACAGATGACTGCACAATGCTCAGCACGATTCGCAACTCCTCAGGTAATGAAGCAGTCCATGTCCAAATGCAGCAAGACCTGGACAATATCCAGGCTTGGGCTGACAAGTGGCAAGTTACATTCATGCTACACAAGTGCCGGGCAATGACCATCTCTTACAAGAGAGGATCTAACCATCGGCCCTTGACATTCAATGGCACTACCATCGCTGAATTCCCCACAATCAACATCCTTGGGGTTACCATTGATCAGAAACTGAACTGGACTAGCCATATTAATACTGTGGCTACCAGGGGAGGTCAACGGCTAGGAATCCTATGGCAAGTAATTCACCTCCTGACCATGCAAAGCCTGTCTGCCATCTACAAGATACAAGTCAGGAGTGTAATTGAATACTCTCTACTTGTGTGGATGATGCAGCACCAACAACACTGAAGAAGCTCAACACCATCCAGAAAAAAACACAGCCGGCTTGATTGCTACCATTTCCACAAAGATTCAAACTCTCCACAACCGATGAACAGCGGCAGCCGTGTGTACCATCTTAAAGATGCACTGTAGTAACTCACCAAGGTTCCTTTGACCGAACCTTCCAAACCTACAACTGCGACCATCTAGAAGGACAAGAGCAGTAGTCCTGGGAACCCCATGACTTGGAGGTTCCCCTCTAAGTTACTCACCACGCTGACTTGGAAATATATCGCTGTTTCTTCACTGTCACTGGGTCAAAATCCTGGAACTCCCTCTCTAACAGCACTGTGGGTGTACCTGCACTTCAGTGACTGCAGTGGTTCAAGAAGGCAGCTCACTACCATCTTGTGAATGGTAAATAGCGATGGGAAATAAATGCTAGCCTAACCAGTGACGCCCACATCCATAAATGAATTTGAAAAAGATTAGAGGTTTTTAAATGTAAAACTTGACCTCCAGGCTGCCAGATGGAAACTGGCCTTTCTGCTTCTGAGGTTTCTAGATGTTAACTGGCCTCCTTTGCTTCTGAGGGTCCTGGCAATTATACCTTTGTTCCCCTTTGATTCTGCCTTCTGTGTATTTGACTGTCTTCCTCTCTCACATTCCTTGACTCCAGAAATTAGCACCTGTATGTCTCATTGATCTCGCAACTGCTAGATAAGCTGTTTCTATTAATAGAAGACTCACACCTGATTCCATCTGCTAATGTCATTACTGATAAAGAAACATCTCATCTTGCCTTTTGTAGGTTGGCTACTGCTGTTGCTAGGAAGATTTCTACCTGATGCTGGGCATATCGCATACTATTGTTAAATTTGAGTTACTGATGTTACTCGGCAAATCCTTGATAATCCCAAATACTGTTTTCCAAATCCTAACTCACTATTTGTCCATCCTTCCTGTGCTGGCTAGCCTAAATTGACCCACAGTCCAACAAGGCACCAATTTTAAAATTCTGAAGCTTTTCTTTAAATCCATCTATAATTTTTAATAATCTTTATTGTCACAAGTAGGCTTACATTAACACTGCAATGAAGTTACTGTGAAAAGCCCCGAGTCACCACATTCCGGCCCCTGTTCGGGTACACGTAGGGAGAATTCAGAATGCCCAAATTACCTAACAGCACATCCTTTGGGAACCGTGGGAGGAAATCGGAGCTCCCGGAGAAAACCCACGTAGACTGAGGGAGAATGTGCAGACTCCGCACAGACAGTGACCCAAGCCAGGAATCGAACCTGGGATCCTGGCGCTGTGAAGCAACGGTGCTAACCACTGTGCTACCGTGCCATCCTGGCTTTGCTCCTTTCTTTTCTGTAACCGCTACCTTTTGACAAGTAAGTACTGCTCTCAATCATCACTGATTTTTATTAGTTCGAAAGCCTCAGTTGCCCAGGCCCCAAGTTCCAAGGTTCTGTCCCTTCACTCTCCAGCACAGGTATAACGCTCCTTGAAACCTATTCCTTTGACCAAGTTTTTAGTTGTATGTTTCCTTAAGTATCTAAGTATGACATTTTATTTTACTTGGTTAAATGGGTACATAAATGCAAGTTATTATTGGTGTTGTTGACCAGTTTCCAGTTAACTGTTGACCCTCAAATAGCCAGTGTTGGAATTGTTCCATCTCTGAAGCATAGGGTGTGAGCAGTTGATGCTGAACACAAGGGGAAAAAATTCTGCATGATGTTGACAATTCATGCGAATTAGACACAACATGAAGAGCTATTTCCTTCTAAACCAATTTTCATAGCTAATTGACTACATTGTAAATAAATCATCTACCATCATTTCAATGTATCACATCGTGAATCACCCGACAGAAAAATACGGCAAAATGCAACATCTACTCTTGCTGCTATTACAAATGTGCAGTTCACATTTTAGTGAGTATTGAAACTAGTATAAATCAAAGATACATCTAATGGGAGAACCTGTGCTGTTAATAGTTGGTTCATTCAGACATTTTTGTATATTAGGGGTGCCATATAAATACCCGTGTTGTTGCAATGTGGACTTCACCTGATGACTAAAGTGACAAGTATTCTTCAGATTGTGTCGGTCAAACTCCTTCTCTGCTTATACAATGAAGTTACAACAACATTTTTAATTCCATACATTTTCCCCAAAGGAACAGAGACTTACATTTATACAGCACCTTTTAAAACCTCGGAATATCTAAAAGTGCTTCACAGGATCATAGAATTTACAGTCCAGGAGTCCATTCAGCCCATCGGCTCTGCACCAGGCCTTGGAAAAAGTACCCTACTTAAGCTCATGCCTTCACCCTATCCCTGTGACCCTGTAACCCCACCTAACCTTTTGGACACAAAGGGACAATTTAGCATGGCCAATCCACCTAACCTGCACATCTTTAGACTGTGGGCGGAAACCGGAGCACCCGGAGGAAACCCACGCAGACACGGGGAGAAGGTACAAACTCCCCACAGACAGTTACCCGAGACCAGAATTGAACCCGGGACCCTGGAGCTGTCAGGCAGCAGTGCTAACCACTGTGCCACCATGCCACCCCGCGTCCAACCCATAAAGTACTTTTGAAGTTTAGCCACTATTGGAATGTAGGGAGCACAGCAACCAATAGACACACAGCAAGCTCCCACCATTTGCACTTTTTTAGTAACTACATTACCTGATTTAGTGATGACAGAGTGATGAATACTGGTTAGGTCTACCAGGAGAACACTGCGACTCTTCTTGAAAGGCCGCCTCAAACACTACAGCACACCCTCAGTACACTGGAGTGTCAGACAAGAATATATGGTGGATCTGAATGCTTAACCTTCAAGTGCAGAGAAGAATGCTTTCAACATCACGCCTGAGGTTACTCACAACCAACAATAAGATAAATTGCCTCTTTATTCTTAAAATGCTCGCTGTTTATCATCATTTCTTCCCGCCTCTGCATCCATTTCTGTGTTTCTCTGTGTTCACTGTTTCTTGTACACACCCTCACGTGTGCAAGATTGCCATCGTTAATATGTGCTCTGGCTCATTCAAGCAAGCATGCTGTCCCTCTCATTCAGGTGAGTGGACTTCACTCACGCACACTTATGCTCACCAAGGTTCCTTCGAAAGTACCTTCCAAATTCACGACCTCTACCTCTTCCAAATCCACGACCTCTACCATCTAGAAAGACAAGGGCAGCAGACACATGGGGACATCACCACCAACAAGTTCCCCTCCAAGCTATACAGTATTCTGACTTGCAAAAATATTGTCATTCCTCCTCCGTCGTTGGGTCAAAGTACTGAGACACCCTACCTAACTGCACTGTGGGTGTACCTACATCACAGGCAGCAGTTCAGAAGGCAGCTTAGCAGCGCCCTCTCAAGGGCAATTGGAGATGGACAATAAATGTTGACCTAGCCAACGAAGCCCAGATTCTGTGAAAGGAGTTTTAAAATGCTCCACCCTTCGTCCATGTGTTTCTCTCTCTCTCTTATATTTCTTTTTGTACTTTCATCGACTGCGGTCACTGGTCCAGCATTTCTTGTCCATTCTCAATTGCTATAGCTATATGCTAGGCCATTCCAAAAATCAGTTAAGGGTCAACCATATTGCTGTCAGTCACACGTAGGCCCGCCCAGTCAATATCCTGGGAGTTCACATTGGCCAGAAACTGAACTGGACCAGCCATAAAATACCGTGATAACAAGAGGTCAGAAGCCAAGAATTCTACAGAGAGTAACTCACCTCCTGACTTCCCTATCCAACATCTACTTCATACAAGCCAGAAGTGTGATGGAATACTCTCCACTTGCCTGGATGAGCGCAGCTCCAACAACACTCAAGAAGCTCCACACCATCCCTGGCACAGCAGCCCCCTGATTGACACCCCATCGACAACCTTCAATGCCCATTCTCTCTGCTATTGACGCAGTGTCTGTAGAATAGAATTAAATAGAATCCCTAGAAGGAAGCCATTTGGCCCATCGAATCTGCACTGCCTCTCTGGAAGAGCACTCTACCGAGGCTCAATCCCCCAACCTATCACCGGAACCCCATCTAGGGGCAATTTAGAATGGCTAATCCACCTAACCTGCACATCTTTGGACTGTGGAAGGAAATTGGAACACTCCACACAGTCACCTGAGATCAGAATCAAACCCAGGTCTCTGGTGCTGTGAGGCAAGAGTGCCAACCATTGTGCTGCCCTGTGTAGTGTGTATCATCTGCAAAATGCATTGCAGCAAGTCACCAAGGCTCCTCTGACAGCATCTTCCAAATCCATAACTTCTACCACCTCGAAGGATAAGGGAAGTAGATTCATGGGAGCGCCACCATCTGCAAGTTCAAATTCAAGGCTCACACCATCCTGATATGGAAATATAATTGCTGATCCTTTACCATCACTGGCTCAAAACTGAGAATTCCCTCCCTAACATCACTGAGGGTGTACCTACACCACATGGACTGCAGAGGTTTACGAAGATGACTCACCAGGGACAATTAGGGATGAGCAGTAAACTTGCTGACCTAGCCAATGATGCTCACACCCTGTGAAATAATAAAACAGCAACTCGGGTAAGGCTGCCATGTTTCCTTCTCGAAAGGGCATTAGTGAACCAGATGGGTGTTTATGACAATCAATGGTAGTTTCATCGTCGCTATTGCTGAAACGAGATCTCTATTCCACATTTATTAATTGAATTTAAATTGAACCATTTGCAACATTGTGATTTGAACCCATATCTCCAGAGAATGAATGTCGCCCTCTCGATTACCAGTCCAGTAACACTACCATTATTCCACATTCTCCTCACAAACACACATCAATTGTATGTCTTGAGATATCCTGGCATTAAAGGTAACATTAGCTGCCAGCAGAGCTAGCCAAGCTGTGTTAATTCCATTATACATGTTGTGGCTGTGGTAGCACTGCAGTCTCACGGCGCCGAGGTCCCAGGTTCAATCCCGGCTCTGGGTCACTGTCCGTGAGGAGTTTGCACATTCTCCCCGTGTTTGCGTGGGTTTCGCCCCCACAACCCAAAAGATGTGCGAGGTAGGTGAAGTGAACATGCTAAATTGCCCCTTAATTGGAAAATATGAATTGGGTACTCTTAATTTATAAATAATAAAAAAAATAAAAATACATGTTGAGGCTTGTTCTCCATTTCACACAGTCTTTCTTTCCCTGCGGCCTCTCTCCTTCTTTAGAATTGATCTTAGAACATAGAACAGTAGAGCACAGAACAGGCCCTTCGGCCCTCGATGTTGTGCCGAGCAATGATCACCCTACTCAAGTCAACGTATCCATCCTATACCAGTAACCCAACAACCCCCCCCCCCCCCCCCATTAACCTTATTTTTTAGGACACTAAGGGCAATTTAGCATAGCCAATCCACCTAACCCGCACATCTTTGGACTGTGGGAGGAAACCGGAGCACCCGGAGGAAACCCATGCACACACAGGGAGGACGTGCAGACTCCGCACAGACAGTGACCCAGCCGGGAATCGAACCTGGGACCCTGGAGCTGTGAAGCATTTATGCTAACCACCATGCTACCGTGCTGCCCAATTCTTGGATTCTCTTCATTGTGCTCACTTTTTGTTCTCTCTTAGTTTTCTCCTCCTCCTGTTCTGACGAGTTCGCTCCCTGTTGTGCTCTCCGCCACTTGCCATATCCTGTGCTCTCTATGTTATCCATACTAACACTCTGTTGCTGTTACGGAATGAACTGTTCCATATTTGCATTCTGACAGTCAGATTATGAATTATTCCATATTGCTTCTGTAAGAAAGTGAATTATTCCATATTTTCACTGTCACTTTCTGGTAATGCCTTATTCCCAAATCTACGGTATATTACTGTCGCATTGGAAATTATTCCATTTTTGTTTTGTTACTGTTAAATAATGAATATAACTGCAAATTCATCCGATTTCTGGATGATGAATTATCTCCATTTATACAATCTGCCTCTGCAAGTAAATTTTTCGATAGTCAAAGTCTGTCACTGTTAGATTATGAATTATTACATATTTACTATTTGTCACTTGCGTATAATTAATTAATCAATCCTTCAGTTGTTTTTGAGGAATAGTGACATTTTTCACATGTGAACACAGGTAATGTCAAATAATGAATCATTCCCTATTTACAGTCCGTCTCCTGGGTAATTCTTTCATATTTCCATTCTGCCCCGTTACCGAAGGAATTAAACCATATTTCCTGTCTATTACTGTTGGATAATGAATGGTTCCGTATTCACTATTCATCACTTCCAGAGAGTCAATTATTGCATATTTGCTACGAGTCACTTGAAAATTAGTCATTCAACATTCAGGGTCTGCCATTGTTTGAAGTATAATGAACCATTGCGCATATATAACATAAAGAAACCTAGTTTATTAATTCAGATTAAATGTGAATTCACAGAATTGGAGTTCAGTAAGATAAAAAGCAGGTATCAGTAGAAGTTGGCAGATTGCCATAAAAACCAAACTATTAATATTCTTTATAGAAGGAAACCTAACTATTCTTACCCAAGATCTCTACATCTCAAGCATGATGGAAAATTATTCCATACATTGTGTTACTATTAGATAATGAATTAATCTATATTCCCCTCATTCATTCCCGGAGAATGAATAGCACTAAATTCCTGCCATTTGCAATCTCCTCTTTCACAAATTTGCTTTCCTGTGTCGAAAGTATTTGTGCACCTGATGGGCCATCGTGGTCCAAGTCTTCTCCCATCCAGACTGCATTGGTCCCAAAATATCTTCAGAAATTGAAAGATTTCTCTGGAGATTCGGTTTAAAATACCTGCTTTGCATCTTCGAAGAATTAGATATAAGAGAAAGAGCCTAAAAGTAAGTGTTTGACTCCCTCAGCCCAACCATCTTCAGCTGCTTCATCAATGACCTCCCTCCCATCGTAAAGTCAGAAGTGGGGATATTTGCGGATGACTGAGCAATGTTCAGCACCATTCGTGACTCTTCAAAAAATGAAACAGTCCATGTCCAAATTCACAATATCCAGGTTTGGGCTGACACGTAGCCCACACAAGTGCCAGGCAATGACCACCTCCGACAAGAGAGGATCTAACCACCACTTGACATTCAATGACAATATCATTGCTGAATCCCCCACAATCAACATCCTGGGGGTTACCATTGATGAAACTGAACTGGACTAGCCATATTAATATTGTGGCCACCAGGGCAAGTCAAAGGCTAGGAATCCTATTGTGAGAAACTAATTTCCTGACCTCCCCAAAGCCTGTCCACCACAAGGCACAAATCCACTTGCCTGGATGAATGCAGCACCAACAAACTCAAGAAGCTCAACACCATCCAGGTCAAAGCTGCCCACCTGATTCTCCTCCTTCTACAAACATTCAAACCCTCCACCACCGATGAACAGTGGCAGTTGTGTGTACCATCTACAAGATGCATTGCAGTAACTCACCAAGGTTCCTTAGACAACATCTTCCAAACCCACGACCAATAACATCTGGAAGGACAAGAGTTGCGTGGGGGAGAGGGGGGGGTATGGCAGATGGTGGGGTGCGGGGTTGGTGGGGTGGCGGGATGGGTGCACCCGTATGGCTGGTGGCACTTGTCAGAACCAGGGATCAAGGTGGGTAGTCAGTGTGGTGGGCAGCAAGATGGCTGTCTTGCAATCTGCGGCAATGGCAGCCCATGCCTGGACATTGCCCCAATCCCGTGGGGGTCACCCCAGTCACACGGCGCATCCCCCCCCTTAAAGCCTCTCCCCCCAGCCCTGGCAGGGGCCCCACCCCTCTTTAGCCAGCCCAATCAGCGTCCCTCGGCAGCCCGCACTCACGCCTCTTCATGTCCTACCTCCTCTCTCTCCCTCATCGGCTATGACGATTTTTAAAAGCCAAGTGAACCTCGCCATCGGGAATTTGGCCCAAAGAGGGGGAGAATCGCGGAGGCCCTGAAGAATACCGGATCAGGCCCACTAATGGTATGCCAAGGGTGTTTACTGTAAGTGCATTCTGGAACGCATTAATGCCACTGCCGAGGCTACTGAGAATTGCAATTTGGCGGAAACCAATTCTCCGCCCAATTGAGTTTCCCGATTTCGGCATTGGCCAATGGAGAATCCCACCCCTGAAGTTTCAATCTCCCGAGAATGCTACCAGCAAACAGTCACAGCTTGCATTAATTCACCATTAACATGGAACATGTCACAAGGTGCTCCATAAGGAATAAGGCATGACACCAACTTTAAAGAAAGAGATTAGGTGAACAAAATATTGTTTTTAAAAAATAGCTTTAGGGGGTTCTTCGAGGATCATGGAGGGGGGAGGAAGGAGAGGCATTCCAGAAAATGGGGCCCTGAGGACTGAAGGTTCCTTTGAAAATGGTGGAGCAGTGGGCATAGATCACAAGAGGCTGGAGTCAGAAGACTAGCGAGTAGGGATGCATTTCAGGCTGCCTGAGGTAACAAATATAGGGGGGGGGGGACAAGATGAGATGATGTGATATTATTAGAAAAATTGCAAAATTGGGCAGCAAAAATCTGGACTACTTTCCCTCGAAGAGTCAATTGAACATTTGAAAACTGAGATGGATATTTTGTTTCTGGCAAGGTTAATACGGATTACGGAATAAAGGTGGGTGGATAGAGTGGAAATGCATATTAGCCACGGACTAATGGAATGGAAGAACTGGCTCGATGGGCTGAATGGCCTCCTCCTGTTCCCATGTTCCTAATACAAGACTGAATGGGCCAAGGAAATGGGGCACTTGTGGTTTGTACAATCTTTCTGGAGATTAGTAATGGGCAATCTAGGCGGGTGAATGGGCTACATGATTGACCCTTCGTCACGTCTGCAGGCTGCATGAGTGAAATTGGGCATTTGCATTAATCACGGCGCCACAAATAAGATTAAATAAATTTAATGCACGCCAAATGTTTCATAACCTTTACAAAAGATGCTTAAATAAACACTCATATATTAATAGAAATTGTTATCAACTTCAATTGACAAAAACAAATGTAATATTTCCGCTTACATTATTAATGTGACCTTCTGGTTGGATCCGTGCTCCACAAGTTTCCGTAGATTGGGACTCAGCAATGTGCAGACGCTTCGCAATTCAGCGCGTTTGATCATTTCCTCTTGATTTTCAAGCCCAGCAAATAAATAATCTGCAAATTCGATGTTGCATCCATCCATTCATTCACCATCTGAGACAGGCTTTTCATTTCCTGAAAGTGTAAGAGGAGAGCCAATAAATATGTCTTCATTACAGGACCCATATCAGTAACTTGTTTCTCGGTAACTTTTTTTCTAAGATCTCTACAACTTGGTTTCTATGACTTAAAGTAGGAGACACAGCTAACAATGCAAGAACAAGTCGGTTGACAACAAGGAAAGAGATTAGGGAGGAATCAAAGAAGGATAAGGGTACAAAATAAGCGGGCAGCACGGTAGCATAGTGGTTAGCACAATTGCTTCACAGCTCCAGGGTCTCAGGTTCGATCCCCGGCTTGGGTCACTGTCGTGCGGAGTCTGCACGTTCTCCCCGTGTGTGCGTGGGTTTCCTCCGGGTGCTCCGGTTTCCTCCCACAGTCCAAAGATGTGCAGGTTAGGTGGATTGGCCATGCAAAATTCGCCCTTAGTCTTGGGTGGGGGTGTGGGCTTGGGTAGGGTGCTCTTTTCAAGAACCGGTGCAGACTCGATGAGCCGAATGGCCTCCTTTTGCACTGTAAATTTTATGATTCAAAATACTTAATAATAATAATCATTGTTAGCATCATAAGTAGGCGTACATTAACACTGCAATGATGTTACTATGAAAATCCCCCAGTCGCCACACTACAGCGGGCACACTGAGGGAGAATTCAGAATGTCCAATTCACCTAACAAGCACATCTTTTGGGACTTGTGGGAGGAAACCAGAGTGCCCGGAGGAAACTCACGCAGACGCGGGAGAAGATGCATACTCTGCACAGACAGTGACCCAAAAATGGAATCGAACCCGGGTCCCTGGCGCTGTGAAACAACAGTGCTAACCATTGTGGACACCTGCAGCTTGTTTAATGTAAAGATTTGAAACAGATAATATTCAAATGTAAATAATGCTTTGCCTACGTGACCTATAGTGTATAATTGTTGCTTAGTTTCTCAACCTGGCAGAGTCAGCCCCAGAGATCTTTCTCTGGGCTTGTGTGCTCTCCCAAGGCGTTGACTAATAAATGATTGTTCTGTACCTGGGTCTCCTGAGATTATTTTGTACAATAATCTGCTCCATAACACAAGTGACCAAACAATACAAAAGCTAGCCAAAGTAATTGTGTCATTCTCATTTAATGCTTGTCTAAGTACCTGCATCTTGTGTTTTCATGGCTTCCTTCAGATTTGAAAGCTGTCAAGCACGTTGGTTAGAACCCACTGGAAATTTTGCCCTGTGAGAGGGCAAATGTCTGTTAACATTATATATTTTTTGGAACTGCTATCACCTCATTGCAAATTAAGCACAATGGTCTCCCTTTCTGTTGTGTAACAAAATAACCCAGCTCCCAATTCTCTTTTACCATTCTGCCCTCATCAATGATGAACTGTTTTTCACTTCTTCTTCGTCTAATACTTTTTGATTTTGTCCTTAATTCTTCTTCCTCACTGTGCCACTTCAACACAAAATGAGCCATTAGGCAGGTGCAAAGTGGATAACTGCCAAAAGAACAGCAAGTAGCGCAAGGTCCCACATGTGCTCTGGCACTGAACATGACGGACTCCTTGTGTTTTTGTACCCAGCATGCACTCGGCATGCTGGTTAAATGGCGATATCTGCATTTGAATGGTGGGATCCTGGTGTCAACTGTAGAAGTGGGATCCTGGCAGAAATTGTAGCAGGGCATTCTGGCATCAACTCGTCAAAGGGCATCCTGACGTCAACTCTTGGTGACATGAGCCCAGATTGGGAATGAATTGTAGCGGCGCGATTCCTCTGCACTGTGTGCAACAGTCAACGGGCTGCACTCGTAGCCCTGATGGCTGCATGCGGCCACAAGCTGCAGGTTGCCCACCACTGCTGTCGATCCATGCAAGATTCTTTCACAAGGACTCAGCAGTGGACAAGGAACGCTTAGCAATTCAATGCACTAAACTAACAGCTATTTACCAAGAATGATGCCAGCCTGAATGAAAAAATGCTATTAAATTCTCCATCACAAATCTATTGAAGCTGTCAAAAAGTAATTTTGCAAATAAAGATTGATTTGGTTCCTACATAAAGCAACATGCAAAGTACACCAGAATAATTATTTCAACATATGAGAACCTGACTAATCTTGATAGTCTCATTATGGGCTTTTTAATGAAACTCTTTTGATGTGTTATAATAAGAAACTGCAACTGACTGGGATTATGCCTGAAGAAAGGTTGCAATGATTCCAGCAACTCTTTCATTAAAGACAGCTGCCTTTACAAATGAAAAAATAGGCATTTCTAGATGTAGCTTCTTGGGTGTTAGCCATTTTTGATTAATTATTATCACAAATCCATCCTTTTTGCAATGGCAAGATAAATATGTCAACTATTAAATGAAGATGGAACATTTGGTCAAGTGATTCAACATGAAATATATAAATTTTGCGGAGGTGAGCAATTTTGATGGACAAAATGGTGTTTTCCCATCTCTTCCAATCAAAGTTTCAAAGAATTGTTCAATTTACCAGACAGAAGGAGGCCATTAGGTGTGCACTGGAACTGATGTTTCAATTACTCTTATCCCATTTCCATGTCTTTTCCGCATTGCTTTGCTACTTGTTTATTTTCAAATATTAATCCAGTTGTCTTCAATGGGATCTTGGTAAAATATGACAAGTATTATCCATACTCGGCTGGCGGATACTATGGGTCGGATTTCCATGCCGGAATGGAGACTATGGGAGAAGGAGAGGAGGATTTTAAAATAGCAGGCAGGACCCAATTCTGGGATTCCCCCCGCCCATCCTATTGTGTTGTGACCCTAGGATAAGTGTGTGTGTAGTGGGCCCATGCACTGCAACCCCAGCCTTGTTCCATTGCATTGGGTGGGAGGGGGGGGGGGGAGAAAGTGTTGAGGTTGTGTAGGCATGTTAGACCCGTCAGGGTACTGGGCCCATTTGGTTAAGAATGTGGTTCACGTTACCTTAGAGGAGCCATGAATCATGGGGAAGTCTAGTCTTGAGTCAGGAAATTTTGGCAGCTACGTTCAAAAGACGTTGTGATCATTAAATTGACCAGCATTGTGGAAATGTTCAAATGCATTTGAATGCTTCACTCAGTTGGTGTAGTGGTCTTCTGCATTCACAGCATAGAGATTAAGATTTTAATGTGTTACTTTTCACCTGTAATGTCAGGCGTGACTTCTGTGTCATTTTGTGTCATGTGAAATGTGTCATTTTGGGCGCGATTGGCAGGGTGTTTCTCAACGGCCTTGTTGGTGAGATCACAGTCTGTATTTAATGTAGCTAGTGTATTGAAAGAGTGGCACAGTGGTTAGAAATGCTGCCTCACAATGCTAGAGAACCAGGTTCAATTCTGGCCTTGGGTCACTGTCTGTGTGGAGTTTGCACATTCCCCATGTGTCAGTGTGTTTCCTTTGGGTGCTCCAGTTTCCTCCCATAGTCCAAAGATGTGCAGGTTAGATAGATTGGCTATGCTAAAATTGCCCTTAAGTGTCATAAAAAAATGCACGGGTTAGATTAAGAGGTTAAGGGGATAGGGTGGGGGAGTGAACTTGGGTGATGTACTCTTTCAGAGGGTCGGTGCAGACTTGATGGGCTGAGTGGCCTCCTTATGCACTGTAGCAATTCTGTGATTCAACGATATGAAGGTACTGAGGCTACTGCCCTCAACCAGCCAGATCACTGTCCCCTCTCCCCAAGTCCACCTGAGCAACCAAACAATATGTCTTAACTGGGGCAGCACGGTGGCGCAGTGGGTTAGCCCTGCTGCCTCACGGCGCCGAGGTCCCAGGTTCGATCCCGGCTCTGGGTCACTGTCCGTGTGGAGTTTGCACATTCTCCCCGTGTTTGCGTGGGTTTCGCCCCCACAACTCAAAGATGTGCAGGGTAGGTGGATTGAACACGCTAAATTGCCCCTTAATTGGAAAAAAATTAATTGGGTACTCTAAATTTATTTTTTTTAAATGTCTTAACTGACGTTTGAACATAAGAATGTAATTTAAGATTGTAATCTCATTAGAGAGGATACATAGGAGATTGATATGGATGTTGCCAGGACTGAAAAAATGCAGCAATGAAGGAAGATCAGCACATATTGCCAAAAATGAACCCCCATGAGTTTCTTGCCATTACTCAATCTGATTGACCGGACTCACGCCTCACTGACAAGGAGGAGCTCCTTTTAAATGGTCACTCACCACTCATTCCAGTCAACACATTGGTCAAGCATGGCAGAAAGCAGACCTGCTCCTAACTTTGGGGATGCCTAACTGGCTAGGTATCTCAAGGTCATCATTGAGAGATGGGACATCTTGTTCCCCCAAGGAGGTTGGAGGACCAGCAGCAGGGTCACCATTTTCGCCTGGGAGGCAGTGGATGTCAGTGCGGGCAGCATGACCAGAAGGTCCACTGTCCAATGTCGGAAGACGACCAATGACCTCCACCGAGCTGCAAAGATAAGTTACTACCTCTCTCCTGGCATCAGTTCCGCCAGGCATCCTTCAAATTCCCAAACCCCCATCTGCACAGGTCACTGGCTGTCAACTCGCATCCTTCCACATCAATCTTTGTGCTTGTTCCTCAGCACTCCCAGCACTCACTAACATAACTACTTCATGTCCAGGTGTGGTGCCCACACATGCCACCTGCTATAGACCGCACTGACCCATCGAGCATGAGGCTCATAATGCCGTCTCTTTGTCTCCGCAGGAGAAGATAGCCTTTCATAAATGGGAAAGGACCGACGGGGGGGGGGGGGGGGGGGGGGGGGGGGGGGGGTGGAGAATCGGTGATCCAAATACTCATACCCTATGAGGAAAGGGCCCTGGAGTTCACGGTGTTGACTGAGGAGAGAGCAGTCACTGACAGCGCGATTGGCCTGTGCCACAGAAGTGAGGATCCATTGTCCCTTCACCCAGATGACCTGCCTCAAATGAATAGTTCATGCCAGTAAAGTGATTTTTCCCTCTCACTAACCACATGTCCATTCTCTCGCGGGATCTCCAGCTGATGAGTGCTGGCCATCCAAAGTCGTCCCCATCCCTGCCACCCAAGAGACCACCTCAGAGGAGAGCTCCGAGGAGACCACCATCAAGGCGTCACAGCTATCATCCTCACTTTCCACCAGTGCAGAGACACACACCTCAGTGGTGACATTAATGGACAGGCCTCGCTCACAATCTGATGAGCTCCACACATTTGCTGATGCAAATTAGGTAGAGGCAGGAATATCCAAGGGTGTATGTCTGCTGGATCCTAGGTCTCAGCTGGATCCCATTCAGATGCTAACCCTCTGGACAAGGTACTCCCAGAGCTGATGCAGATGCTAGGACACAGTCGTGATATTCAGGAGGGGATGTCAGGTGGATTCTAGCAACTGCATAGCTGATTGGCTTTGGTCGCAGGAGATGTTGCCGATCATGCCTGGCACTGAGATGGACATTGCTGAGGCATTCCAGAGCATGGCTCAGTCAGAGAGAAGCATCATTGAGGGCATCAACACCATGGCCAAACAATGGGGAGCCACAAGGGCTGGCAAAACCTGATGACACAGAGCCCTTTGTTGCTCATTCCAGCTACCTCTTCATCCTATGGAGACCTCCAGGTCTCTATGGATACTGTCGGAAGGGCTGGAGGCCAACCCGGGACCTTCCACCAAGGAGACAACAGTGGTCTCCAGTGCTCCTGAAATTCCCCCTCCTGGCACTGGTGCATCTGAAGAGCAGCAGCAGAACAGAGTAACACGGCGACACCAGTGACACCAGGATGCCGCCTGGACCTGGGGCATCCCAGCGATGACAGAGAATCTTACTTACATTGGAGGTGGTGCAACGAAGTTTCACTGATTTGGTCCCTGGGATGAGTAAATTGGCATTATATTCCCTGGAGTTTAAAAGAATGGGAGGTGATCCCATTGAAACCTATACGATTCTGAAGGTGTTTGATGTTGAGAGATTGTTCCAGTGTTCGGGGAATCTAAAATATTGGGGGGGGGGGGGGGGGGCGCATAGTCTCAGGTTAAGGAGCCGATTATTTAGGAATGAGATGCAGAGAAATTTCTTCATTCAAAGGATTGTAAATATTTGGAATTATCTAGCCCAGAAAGTTGTGGCTTCTCCATCCTTGAACACATTTAAGGCTGAGACAGACAGATATTTGTGGTCTCAGGGAATTAAGAGATATGGCGAGCGGGTGGGAAGCCCAAGATCAGCCACAATCGTACTGAATGGCGGAGCAGGCTTATGAGCTGTATGGTCCACTCCTGCGCCTATTCCTTGTGTTCTTGTGGCGTATTGTGGCTCACGGCAGGGATGGACAGAGCTCCCGTTGAAAGCTCCAGAGCTCCTGATTCGCCTCATACTCGGCAGCTCAGGAGCTTGAGAATATTTTGTATAATTAGCTCTCAATGACTGTGGACATCTTTTGATGCAGAGCTACTGCCTCCAGCAGTGAGCCTTCTTGACTGCATTGCAAAAACAAGGGAATAAGAAATGTATTTGTAAATACAATGAGGCTTTCCATGAATATAGCTTCATTTGTCCTCAAAGTGCTGTTCAGTGAAAGCATGACGCCATATAAACCCGAGCAACATTTGGAAACAGTCCACAAGGAATATGTCTGGAAACCATGATCATTTTCCCATTATTAAAAAGAGAATTTTTCGCAGTAATTAGTTCAATTTAAGAGAGCCTTACCAGTCTCCGAACAAGCTCAAAGAGCATCGACTGAGGTGACCTATCAGAGTGCGCAGGCAAAGAAGCCTCGCGCAATTGCAGAACCTTTGATTTTATTTGCTTCACTCGATGTGATTCAAATAATGAATGGAGGAGGCCGAGACAAATAAACATACAGCTCTACCCCTCCCCTCGAACAACACTGTGAAGCAAGGTTCGTTTGTTTCTGTTGGTGTCTGGTTAATTGTCCAGAGTTAAAATTGGGTCGCATGGGAAAATTGTATTTTTTAATTAATTCATGGGATGTGGGCATCACTGACTAATCCAGCATTCATTGCCCATGCCTAATTCCTCTTGGGAAGGTGGTAGTGAGCTGCATTCTTGAACTCCTGCAGTCCATGTGGTCTAGGTACTTCTACTGTACTGCAGGTAGACCCACAGTGCTGTCAGGAAGAGAGTTCCAGGATTTTGACACCGAGACAGTGAAGGAATGGCAATTATATTTCCAAGTCGGGATGGTGTGTGGTTTGAGGGGAATTTCCATGTGGCGGTGTTTCCAGGTATCTACTGCTCTGGTCAATCTAGATGGTAGTGGTTGTATGTTTAGAAGGTGCTGTATAACGAGCCTTGGTGAGTTGCTGCAGTGCATCTTGAAGATGTTACACACGTCTATCACTGTTCTTCAGAAGTGGAGGGAGCAAAGGTTTGTAGATGTGGTGCCAATCAAGTGGATTGTTTTGTCCTGGATGGTATTGAACTTCTTGAGTGTTGTTTGAGCTGCACTCATCCAGGCAAAGGAAGAGTATTCCATCACACTCCTGACTTGTGCCTTCTGCTACAACAGAGAGATGTCAGGAAATTGCGTGGAGAAATGGGATTGAAGGTTTGGTAGGCAATTTTGGGATTAAACAGACTCAGGGAAAAACTGCTAGCATGGATTCAGAGGGATAGACCCACACTTGTCCAAGTTACATTATCACATTCAGACTTAAACTCATTAGTGGGAATACACATGTTGACACTGTTCAGCCAGGGTGATTCACTCGAGATCCATTGTCCTTTGGGACACTCTTGTTTGACCAGCCATTAGCCCATAACAGAGTCTGATTGCCTCTTTTGTCCATATATGAGCAGTTAGATGCTGATCAATAGCATGGCTCTATTATTTTGTATAAACAGGAGTGGGAAATCAAAGAGCCAAGATAATGTGAATAAGTTCAAGTCTGGACACTCAAGGAAATAAAATTTGAGGGCTGGGCAGAGTTCATATAGAGAGAGAAAAAGTATCATTTTTGAACAGGTGGGCAGAAAGATTTGAAAAGCCCCCAAAATAAGTCATGGAAAGCTGCCCCAGAGACAATCTTTCAAAAAACGTTCTGAAGGAACTTTACTAACAGCAGAAAAATTGCTTTGTAAATCCAAGTATAACCTTTGCCGTCCCATGTAAGTGGAACGAGAGCTATATGTTTCTCTGAAGTGCTGTTTAATGGGAACTCATATGTTAGGGTTAAGAAACTACATGTAATCTGAACTTGTTCAGGTTGAAGTTTAAATGTTTAAATATTGTATTTCTTTTGTTTTAATAAAGTTTGTGTAGAAAATAACCAAGCCATATTTTTTACATTATCACTCCTGAAATGAATCGATCTTTCAGCACAGTCTTAAAATTTAAAAAACGTCATGGTTCTGGCCCAGTGTCGTAGCCACTGTTGGGAATTGATCAGGCATCCGTAACACTTGTAGATTATGGACCGGCTTTGGAAAATCAAGAGGTGAATTTCTCGCCACAGGATTCCTATCCTCCAATGTGCTCTTGTAGTGGGCATTTCTGCGATTGTAATGCCATTGAATTACTGAGTTGGATTTGTCCTACCTCTGTGTACAGGGCATACCTCGGCAAGTTTCAATATTGTTGGGTAGCTGAGTGTTGTAAATGTACTGGGACAGCTTTATGGGGCCATGGCTAGTTCTGGAGCACAGCTGTTCAGTACTATTGCCAAATCCTTAATTCTACCATTTGCGACCGAGCCAGAGGATCAGCCCTGATTCAATGAAGAGTGCAGGAGAGTATGCCAGGAACACTGCCAAAGATACCTAAAAATCAGATGTCAACCTGGTGAAGCGACAACACAGGACTACTTGTGTGCCAAACAGCAGAAGCAGCAAGTCATAGATAGAGCTAACCAATCCTACAGCCAGAGCCCATAGCCTTTACAGTGTCCAGCGCCTTCCACCATTCCTTGATATCACATGGAGTGAATTCGCTGAAGACTGATACGTGTGACGCTGGGAACCACAGGAGGAGACCGAGATGGATCATCCACTCGGCACTTCTGACTGAAGATTGTCGCGAATGCCTCAGCCTTGTCTTTTGCACAGATGTGCTGGGCTTCTCCATCATTGAGGATGGGAATATTTGTGGAGCTTCCTCCTCCAGTGAGTTGTTTAATTGTCACAGAGACTCCCCAGATAAAGCAACCCCCCCCCCCCCATAGAGGCGACTTAATTATCAGGCCACCTGCTGGAAATGGTGGCCAGATAGCCTGATTCCCTCAGGAATCCCTCGTATACTGCGCCATGCATAAATTTGCATGGCAAGGGATACAAAACTGCTTCCCGATTTGCGCTGCAAGCGGGAGTGCAAATCAGTTACAATTTACCTCCATCAGGCGATCGTGGAGTGAATTTTCCACCTCCCCAGCCGTATGTTCCTCATCGGCAAGCCCCCGCCGGCAGCAGGATTCTCCGTTCCCGCAGCCGGCCAATGGGATTTCCCATTGTGACCACCCCATGCCCCCAGGAAACCTACAGGCGGGGGTGCGCTGCCGACAGAACGGAGAATCCCGCCAGGTGTGGAGCTCACCGAAAAAGCTGGCAAGAAACATCCTGCCAAATGCACCCAAAATGACACTTAGAAATATTTTGTTTGAATTCTGCCGAACATGTCCACAGTCCAAAGATGTGCAGGTTAGGTGGATTGGCTATGCTAAATTGCCCTTAGTGTCCTAAAAAATATAAGGTTAATGGGGTTGGGGTTGTTGGGTTACTGGTATAGGGTGGATACGTTGACTTGAGTAGGGTGATAATTGCTCGGCACAACATCGAGGGCCGAAGGGCCTGTTCTGTGCTGTACTGTTCTATGTTCTATGTACCAAGAAAAGTTTAACATATTGGAACCCTGACACAACAATCTAAACCTACCTGTCTCTAAATAGTTGGGTATGGGGCATATGTCTGGAGCTGTGCATCAAGACTCTGCAGAATCACCCCCCTCTCTTCCCCAACCTATGACCTGACCCAACCGGCCCCTGAACTGGGGCTATCCCCTGAACAACACCATGACCTGAGTACCAACCTCATCCCACCTACCTACTCACTTACCCACTCACCAACCCATTCTGGACGTTCAAACACTTACCTGAATACAGCGGCTACAACTGCATTACTATACTCTCCTTCACCCAACTCGCTGGAATTATTAGCAACAGGAGATGCTAAGCTGCCCTTAGCTGTGCCAGCTGGGTTCGGAAAGATACTGGGACAAAAGCGCAGTAGCATTAGGTCAGTAAAATCTTTACGGTCAACAGCAATGCACCATTGCCTGAAAATTGTAGGCCAATGGGTTGGCTGATTCTGCCTCCCTGTGGGGAGATACTAGATGTAACAGGAACAGACATGAACTACTCTTGAACTGCTTCTTATCAGCTCTTTACACATTAAACCCAGGGTGAGCATAGGGAAATCTCCCACTAAATATAACTAGTGGAAAAGCTGTGGAAACACCACAGGAGAACAAGCAATCATTGCAGCCCAGTAAGATGCTGATGCAATATTTTTAGCTTCATCTCAACTTGTGTTGAGGACAAATTTCAAGCTGGTGTTTACAGAAAAATAATGTGCTCTACCGGATTTGTCTTTCAATCAGGCTTAATTGTGGTAATTTCTGGTTATCACATGACAAATCCAATTTGTGCAGAACCTGAAATTGAATCCATGTCCCTAAAATAACCCAAGCACAGTAACTTTCCACACATGCTACCAGTGAGTTTAAAAATGACTCCAAATAACTGTGCAATGATCGCAAACACCAGCTGTAACTATCCCACTTACCTTTGACTGCCTCACAACTTCCTGTGGGGTTAGTACTCAGCTTCTAGTTTGTTGCAGCTTCTAATAATACAGCATTGCGTGATTAAAGTAAAAAATAGATTCCTTTTTGGTTTGAAACAACTTTTCATGGAGTTTGATCACAAACTTCACCTTGCAGACTGTTCAATTCCTCCAATTGTCTAATTGCAGTGTTGAGGTAACACTCAGTGAGCACATTAAGGGAGGAGCTTGCAACTCAAAGGGGGCAAAACTGGAAATCCCTGAAAATGGGCATGGGTATCAGGCCGAGTGAAGAACCCATGCATTGGAAACTTTGTGCTGCCCATTCATTTTCATGATTGTAGCGCGAGGTATGTGTGAAACACACCATTGAGTAACTGAATGCCTGAGCAGGGCAGCAACATTGTGTGATCCTAGCACCACTTTGCTGTACCTCTGAGACCATGGGTATCTTCTGCCTGTGCGTTGCAGAGGAAGCTGAGACATTGACTAGCATATGCTGTATTATGGCTGTCACATCCATACTGGAATGAATGCACTCCATGCTCTGCACAATGTCCTGTGGCTTGGCTGGTATCAAACATGAGTTGGACTAATAAGGGCTTGTGGTGGGGCGAGTTTGGGGGTGGTGTTGGGGAGGCAGGAGGTAAATGCACTTCTTAAAGAGAAAGCACATTCACACTGCAGCAGGTTCTGCAAGTGGCTGGGAAAGGTTGCCTGAACAAAAAGAGTACTGAATAATGTTGTACACGGGTAGAGAGTGGGCTCCATTGACTGGAGACCTTGTTATGGACAGCAGGTGAGAGTTTCACTATTCCTTGGGGCTCTCCAGACAAATTCTAGGAAGCCAATAGGTTCAGATAGCCATGCCATTCCATGCAAGGACTGTAGCCCCAAAAACTTGAAAGCAATTTTATATGGCACATGAGTGGCCAAGATCAGTAAATGGATCTTCAGACGCCACATCCCATCAACTAGCATCAGGTGCTGCTCAATGTACCACACCCTATCTCTCAGCTACCATCGAATTATCAACCATGACTCACAGCGAACATTTCTAGTTTCACTTCATCCTTGCACTGCCTCAAGCCTGACGCCCACACCTCATAGCTCAAGCAACATGCCAGAAGTGGAGCTGAAGCCATTGAAGATGGTCGTAGCTAACCCTTCTCTCTCACCTCCCACTTCCCTTGCATCACACAATCTCTTCTGATTTACCAAAGACAGACAGTGTAAACCTCTGTCTCCTGCCTCTCCCAACACCACCACCAAACCCTCCAAAACTACAAGCCCTTATTAGTCCAACTTGTGTTTGGTACCAACCAGCCATGGGACATTGTGCAGAGCATGGATCCCATTCATTCCAGTGTGGATGTGACAGCCGTTAAACAGCATATGATAGTCCCTGTCTCAGATTCCACTGCAATACAGGAAGGCGATACCCATGGTCTCAGTGTTTGCAGTGGGGTCAGCACGGTGGTGTAGTGGTTACCACTGCTGCCTCACGGTGCCAAGCTCCCAGGTTCGATACCGCCTCTGGGTCACTGTCTGTGTAGAGTTTGCCCACGTTTGTGTGGGTTTCGCCCTCACAGCCCAAAGATGGTGGATTTGCCGCACTAAATTTCCCCTTAATTGAAAAAGATGAATTGGATACTCTGAATTTTTTTTAAAAGTGTTTGCAGAGGACGCTCAGACAGAGGTTATGGGATGTTTAACTGTTGAGAAAAGACTGCTGACATCATGGCAGCAGATCTCAGTGTTCAAAGGGAGTTACTGGCTCCCAGACCATTCCCGCAATTGGATTGGATTGGATTGTTTATTGCCACGTGTACCAAGATACAGTGAAAGGTATTTTTCTGTGAGCAGTTCAACAGATCATTAAGTACATGAAAAGAAAATAAAAGAAAATACATAATAGGGCAACACAAGGTACACAATGTAACTACATAAACACCGGCATCGGGTGAAGCATACAGGGGTGGAATGTTAATGAGGTCAGTCCATAAGAGGGTCGTTTAGGGGTCTGGTAACAGCGTGCAAGAAGCTGTTTTTGAGTCTATTCGTGCGTGTTCTCAGACTTTTGTATCTCCTGCCCGATGGAAGAAGTTGAAAGAGTGAGTAAGCCGGGTGGGAGGGGTCTTTGATTATGCTGCCCGCTTTCCCCAGGCAGCGCGAGGTGTAGATCAAATCAATGGATGGGAGGCAGGTTTGTGTGATGGACTGGGTTGTGTTCACGACTCTCTGAAGTTTCTTGCAGTCTTGGACCGAGCAGTTGCCATACCAGGCTGTGATGCAGCCAGTTAGGATGCTTTTATGGTGCGTCTGTAAAAGTTGGTAAGACTTAATGGGGACATGCCGAATTTCCTTTGTTTCCTGAGGAAGTATAGGCGCTGTTGTGCTTTCTTGGTGGTAGCATCGATGTCCTCCAACAGATTACTAAGATTGCTGTTGTGCTGCCCCAAGGGAGAGGCAGTGGTTCTAGGGAACTGAAATCTCCTGTCCTCTCTCAGGATGACAGTATTTGTCTTCCCACCATTACCACTCTGCCATTGACCCTCATCAACTCTCTCCCTCTCCCTGTCAACAGTCTAAGATTAATCCAGCCTGTTCACAATCCTGGGGTCACATTTGATCCTGAGATAAACTCCAGATCTCATATTTGTTTGATCATTAAGACTGCCGATTTGCACCTCTCTAACTTCACCCAACTTTGCTCTGTCTCCGCTGATCTGCTGCAGAATCCCTCATTCACACCTTCATTGCCTATAGTCCTGACTATTCCAATGCTCTCCTGGCTGATCTCCCACATTCTACCTTCCGCAAACTAGAGATCATCCAAAACTCTGCTGCCCTTTATCTTAATCCTCATGAATTCCCATTCCCCTATCTCCCCAGTCTTTGACAACCCTATTGTCTCCACGTCAAGCAAAGTTTTCAAATCCCTCCATGGCCTTGATCCTCCCCTTCCCTGTGATCTCCTCAACCTCACAACACTCTGAGAGATCTCTACTTGTCAAATTCAGGTCTCTTGTATATTCTCAATTATAATTGCTCCACCACTGATGTATCTGCCTTCAGTGACCTAGGCCCCACGGTCTGGACTAGCCCTCCCTATACCTCTCCACCTCTCCCGATGCCCATGCCAAGGTGGTGCTGTCTGAAGCCAGGTCCTCAAGGCCGAGAGCTACTTGAAGTCATTTTGCAATACCCATCTGCAGTTCCCTCCAGTGTAAGCCATTAACCTTCCACCAGCCACTGGGATTGCACTGTGCACGGATACCAAGCCAGGCAAAGACAGGTGGAAGAAAAAGACTAAGGGAATGCACAATGGTTAACTTTTGTGTGGAATATTGGATGATTAAATAAATAAAGTTGGTTTGATTGTGAGAAAGAGGGTACTGAGTACAGTAACAGAGGGATGGTAAGGAATGGGTCAAATGTTGAATGGGGAATTGGAGTTACGTTCATTGGTATCAGAGTCAGATGAGTTGCTCACTGAAAGCCCAGCCAGACAGGAAATGTGTTCATAGAATCCCTACAGTGCAGAAGGAGGCAATTCAGCCCATCGTGTCCGCACCAACTATCCGAAAGAGAACCCGACCTGAGCCCATTCACCTGCTCTATCCCTGTAACCCCACCTAACCTTTGAGCACTAAGGGGCAATTGATCATGGCCAATCCACCTACCCTGCACATCTTTGAACTGTGGGAGGAAACTGTGGGGTAGCACGGTAGCATTATGGATAGCACAATGGCTTCACAGCTCCAGGGTCCTAGGTTCGATTCCGGCTTGGGTCACTGTCTGTGCGGAGTCTGCACATCCTCCCCGTGTGTGCGTGGGTTTCCTCCGGGTGCTCCGGTTTCCTCCCACAGTCCAAAGATGTGCAGGTTAGGTGGATTGGCCATGATAAATTGCCCTTAGTGTCCAAAATTGCCCTTAGTGTTGGGTGGGGTTACTGGGTTATTGGGATAGGGGGAGGTGTTGACCTTGGGTAGGGTGCTCTTTCCAAGAGCCGGTGCAGACTCGATGGGTCGAATGGCCTCCTTCTGCACTGTAAATTCTATGAAACTGGAGAACCTGGAGGAAAGCCAGGCAGGCACAGGGAAAACGTGCAAACTCTACACAGACTGTCACCAGCGTTGGAATTGAACCCCACCTAACCTTTGAATGAGGATTTTTAAATTCTGCAAATATCGCCTTGAAAGAGTTTGAAGCAAAAATCAATAATAACCACAGTGGCCTTCAGAGCTGGAAATGTCATCCTTACCCTGCTCTGAGGCTGCAGGTCTGCCTTCGAGGGAGGGCCGATTTCACTGAGGCCTTCAGTAATGAAGCGTTCGCACACATTGTTCCTCACTGAGGATGAGGTAGGGAAAATCCTCCCTGAATGAGGGTGGCAATGCCAACCAGCCAGGAGGTCCCCCCGCTGTTTCCCATCCTCCTTCCACTTCCTGCAGCTTGTCCTTCTCTATTTTCCCTCTGCCAAGGGGGCAGGTACTACAGCACCCCTGGCTGGAAACAAGTGGTCTTAACAGAACCTTTGAAATCAGGCCCAAGGCCTTCATCACACCTTCCAATGCTCCCTGTTAACTTGAGCACCTTCAAATAGTAGGACAAGCAGCAAACATTTCCTATTAACTCAACAACAGCGATTAGGAGTCAATCAGCAACTAAGCTAGTTAATTATCCCTTTGAACAAATGTTGGCGGTACTTCCTGCTGCTGAGGGCATGTTCAGTTCTGTGAGACAATGTTAGTTGGAGCAGTGAGGTTGAAAATAGAAGCAACTGTGTCAAATCAGCCTTTCGCACTTGTGAAGAAAATATTATTTCTAAAATATATTTTTCAGGTCCACTGTGCTATCCGGGAAAGCAAGGTTGTGTCTCTGTGCGACTAATGTAATTAAACTACAGGCAGAGGGCGGGATTTTCTGTTGGTCAATGCCGAAATCGCATGCCAGCCGAAAATCGAGGTCAACGGCAGGCAAATAACGGAACGCAAAGATCCGGTGCCTCGATTACAGCGTAAATTCGGTCCACGCCATGCGCCGAGGTGGGCATGCAAAATATTACAGTAGAATGCATTTACATATCATTAATATCCCGACCCAGTAGTCTCTGTCCTATCGGGATGCTCCACCTCTGCCAGGCGGATGTGACGATGGTGTGGTTCACTTGTGGTATTTAAATTCAGGAAAAAGGCACCGTGGCTGCTGAGGGAGAGAGAGAAGAGGTAATGTCCCCAAAAGTGCAATGGTGGGCTGGCGGACAGTTGTGCCGCTGGCTGGGGGGAGGGGGGGAAGCGGGGGCAACTCCCAGGGCCGGGGTGAATAGCAGGAGATGACCAACAGATGGGCTGTGGGGTCGGGGTGTTCTCCTGGGACCAGGGTGCCTGGGCACAAACCGCCATTGCCGTGGACTGCGAGGCAGTCTGACTACGCACCCTACTGACTGCCCACCACCATGGGCCGCAGATGCTTGGAGCACCATCGGCCATATGGGTTCCCCCACCCTCGCCCCCAGGCCACCCTCCCAGGAACGGCCAGACCACAGCTGACTCATCAACGGAATAGGCGTAGTTCAACGCAGCCCATAGCCCACCAGGTGTTAGCTTGCCCCAGGGCACCCATCCAAAGTGTTGCCCCACTGGAGGGGGTGGGCCAGGATGGGCAGGACATATGTCCTGGCTGAGGCAGAGGACAGGCGGCCATGTCGCAGGCAGGGATGGTGGAGGGTGTCGGTGTCAACAGTGACAAAAAAGCCGGTGTCACCCCTGGACATGCGGTGGGGTGCGAACGGCCTGCCGGTGGGTGTGGTTCAATCATAGAATCTACAGTGCAGAAGGAGGCCATTTGGCCCATTGAGTCTGCCCCAGCCCTTAGAAAAAGCACCCTACTTAAGCCCATGTCTCCATCATAGTCCCCTAACACCGCCTAATCTTTGGATACTAAGGGCAATTTATCATGACCAATCCACCTAACTTGCACATCTTTGGACTGTGGGAAGATACCGGAGCACCCGGAGGAATCTCACGCAGACACTGGGAGAAAGTGAAAACTCCACACAGTCTCCCAAGGCCAGAATTGAACCCAGGACCCTGGAATTGTGATTCAGTAATTCTAACCACTGTGCCACAATGCCGCTCCCGCTCCCTGGGTTGGCGGGGGTGGTTACGGGTGTGTGGGATGTGGGTTGGTTCCAGGGGCATGGTGGTGGTGGAGACTCATCCTGGCTGACCAGATGGGGGTTGCCTAACCTCACCCAGCACTGCCCACCGGTTTGTCTGTTGGGGGCCACATGGGGGAAGAGGGTTGGAGATGGGTGTGAGATGGGCTGGAGCCAGGGGCACGGTGGTGGTGAATCACCCTGGACACCCCAAGGAGGTCGTGCAGCTTCTTCCAGCAGACTGCTGCCCTGTCCTGGCAGTGAGGCCCACCGAATGATACCTGCGCCCGGGCCCAGTTTATGTCGGCTGGTGGCAGCCCCCTTTCCACCATCCTTCACAGCATCCTGAAGTGTCTCGAGCTCTGCCTCGGCGGACCTCAGTGCCTCTCTTTGGTGTGGAATCTTCATGGCTGGAATGAAAGTGTGAGGGAAGTGGAGTGCCTTATGCGGCTGCAGCTTATCAGGCTGTTGAGTGTCAATCCCAAACTCGGCGAATCGCACACAGCCCAAGTGTTGGAATCGCACTAGTTCCACGTGGTGCCCACGCTGCCTCATTAACATGCCTTGAATGGCTCTGGGACCAGCGCCACCATTGGGACTGTAGAACACACGTGATTCTTTCCTGGTGTCAGCACTTAGTCTCTGGAACGGAGAATCCTACCCAGAGTATCTACAGAGTTTAAAACATCAAAGGGGCTAGGTGTGAAAAGCAGGCAATTGATATGAATAGGGCCAAGTTGGATGTTCTGCAGGAAAATAAGGGTGTGAATTTTACTTGCCACTTGTCAGCCCAAGCCTGGATGTTGCCCACGCCTTGCTGCATTTGGCCATGGACTGCTTCAGTATCTGAGGAACGGCGAATGGTGCTGCACATTGTGCAGATTTCAAGAAACATGCTGTTATGATGGAGGGAAGGTCATTGATGAAACAGCTGAACATGGTTGGGCCTAGGACCCAGAGGAACTCCTGCAGTGATGTCCTGGAGCTGATGATCTGACATGATTGATATGCAACCACCTCAACCATCTTCCTTTCTACCAGGTATGACTCCAGTTTTCTTTGAGTTTTATTTCCTTTTGTTAATAAATGTTTTAATTCACGATCAAAACCTCCAAAAGTGTTATAGGAATTTGTGACTCATGACTTCAGCACATGTATCTTCTCAAAGCAAAATACAAATTGAAAATCGTTTTGATAGCTTGCCAAGTCTTGCTTTGGAATTTTGTTAGCACAGCGCCGCCACCTGCCCCATCATAACGCACTGACTGAAGTCACAAATTGCCTGTTTTGCATATTTCCCAAGCAGACTCCCAGCACCGTGTGGGCATCTGGAATAGCTAGCATTGGGAATGTGCACCTGAAGTACAGAGGCCATTTGAAAAATGAAAATGAAAATCGCTTATTGTCACGAGTAGGCTTCAAATGAAGTTACTGTGAAAAGCCCCTAGTCCATTCCAGCGCCTATTCAGGGAGGCTGTTACGGGACATTTTGGGACTGAAAATACAGCATTATACAAACATAGTGGGTTTCCTCCGGGTGCTCCGGTTTCCTCCCACAGTCCAAAGATGTGCGGGTTAGGTGAATTGGCCATGATAAATTGCCCGTAGTGTAAGGTTAATGGGGGGATTGTTGGCTTACGGGTATACGGGTTACGTGGGTTTAAGTAGGGTGATCATTGCTCGGCACAACATCGAGGGCCGAAGGGCCTGTTCTGTGCTGTACTGTTCTATAACTTCTATTCTATAGGAATTAGGAGCAGAAGTAGGCAATTCAACCCTTCGAGCCTGCTCCGCCATTCAATCAGATCATGGCTGATCTCTTCCTGGTCTCAAATTCACCTCCTCACCTGTTGCCCATATCTTCTTAACCCGTTTTTTTTAAAATCAGAAATGTATCTGTCTCCTTATTGAAACTACTTAATGACTCAGACTCCACTGCACTATGGGGCAGCGAGTTCCACAAATTCACCACCCTCTGCGAGAAGTAGTTTGTCCTCATCTCAGTTCCAAATCTACCGCCTCTCAACCTCTATCTGTGACCGCTCATTCTAGCTTGCCCCACAAGGGGGAAAATTTGGTCTGTGTTTACTTCATCAATCCCTTTTAGTATTTTATACAACTCAATCAGATCCCCTCTCATCCTTCTAAACTCAAATGAGTATTAGCCAAAACTGTTTAATCTCTCCTCATACATCAACCCTTTCATCCCCAGAATTAATCTGGTGAACCTCCCCTGAATTTTCGCCAATGCCACCACATCCTTTCTCAAATAAGGAGACCAAAACTGGTCACAATACTCCAGCTGTGGTCTCACCGACACCCTGTACAATTGCAACAACACTTCTCTACTTTTATACTCCAGCCCTTGTGCAATAAACGCTAACATTCCATTTGCCTTTTTTTGTAATAAATTTAGAGTATCCAATTCTTTTTTTTCCAATTAACTGGCAATTTAGCGTGGCCAATCCACTTAACCTGCACATCTTTGGGTTATGACGGTGAAACCCACACAGACACAGAAAGAATGTGCAAACTCCACACAGACAATGACTCAGAGCCGGGATCAAACCCGGCCCCTCAGCGCCATAAGCAGCAGTGCTAACCAACGTGCCACCATGCCATCCAACCACTTGCCTTTTTAATTACATGCTGCACCTGCATACCAACTTTCTGCACCCAGATCCCTCTGTCCGGATGATTCTTGAATCTGCTTTCCATTTAGAGAATAATTTGCCTTTCTATTTTTTTTGCCAAAATGGATAACCTCACACTTGTCTACTTTAAACTCCATCTGCCAAATTTTGGCCCAATCTCCAAGCCTATCTATATCCATCTGTAAAATGTCTATCTCCTCTTCACTGCCTGCTTTCCCACCTATTTTAGCATCATCCACAAATTTTGCTATGTTACACTCTGTCCCTGCTTGCAGATCATTTATATAAAGCCCGAGGACTGGCCTCTGTGGCACCCAGCTATTTACAGTTTCCCAGACAGAGAAGAACCCATCTATCCCAACCCTCTGCTTTTTGTCAGTCAGCCAATCTTCAATCCAATCTGGTACTCTACCCCCTACCCCCAACCTCCTGCAATCTGACTTCTGGATCAGCCTTTTATGCGGCACCTTATCAAACGCCTTCTGGAAGTCTAGATATACCACATCCATAGGCTCCCCATTATCCACCTTGCTGGTTACATCCTCAAAGAACTCAATCAAGTTTGTCAAGCATGGCTTACCCATCATAAAACCATGCTGACAATGGTGGATTGAGCTTTGTCTTTCCAAATGTTCAGTCATCTCCTCCTTAATTATTGATTCCAGCAACTTCCCCACCACAGAGGTGAAGCTAACTGGTCTATAGTTTCCTACTTTTTGCTTCTCTCCCTTTTGAATAGGGGCATCACATTAGTGTGTTTCTAATCCATCGGGACCCTTCCAGAATCCAGGGAATTCTGAAATATCGTAACCACTGCATCCACCATCTCCGCCGTCACCTCCCTTAATAATCTCGGGTGCAGGTCATCAGGTCCCGGAGACATATCTGCCTTTAATCCCATCAGTTTATTCAATACCATCTCCCTAGTGATGGTTATTGCACCCCATTCCTCTGCATTAACAGTGTTTTTTGGAAATGTTTTATTATCTTCCATCATGAAGACAGAGCAAAATATTGGTTCAGTGCCTCTGCCATCTCCGTGTTTCCCATTATTACCTCATCAGTATCGTCCTCTGTAGAGCAAACATTTACTTGGCTATTATCTTCCTCTTTATATATTTATAGAAGCTTTGGGTATCAGTGTTTATGTTTTCTGCTAGTTTCCTTTCGTAATTCAACTTCGCTCTTTTGATTTTATTTTTACTAGCCTTTTGTTGAACCTTAAAGCTCTCCCAATCCTCCAGTTTACCACTAGCTTTCTCAGTATGGTATGCCCTAGTTTTTGCCTTTATGCCTTCCTTGTTCAGCCATGGAATGTTTTGCTCCCTTTTACAATTCCTCTTCCTGAAGCCAACTGTGACAATAAGCGATTTTCATTTCATTTCTCAGGAATGTACATTAATTGAGAGGTATTTAATATCTCCCAGCACATCCGCCGTTGTTCCTCGACTGTCCTATCCTCAATTATCCATGCCCAATCTACTTCGGAAAACTCTTTTCTCAGGCCTGTACAATTACTTCTGCCCAACTGTAAAATTCTAGTCTTTGCTTGCTTAATCTGTATTTGAAATTCTAGCATGCTTTGATCATTCTTTCCAAGAGAATACTTAACGACAAGACTATTTATCAACCCTTCTTTGTTACATAATACTAAATCTAAAATAGCCTGCTCCTTGGTTGGCTCCATAACATACTGTTTGAAGAAACAATCTCTCATGTACTTTATAAAATCTCCCTCGAGGCTACCCTTGCCAATTTAATTAATCCAATCAATATGCACATAGAAATCACCCGTGATTACCATTGTGCCCTTCTCACAAGCCCTAACTATTTCTTGGTTTATACCAAGTGCCACCTTGGAAGTATTGCTTGGGGACCTTTACATTACTCCTACTAAGGAATTTATTTGCTGGTTTTTTTATTTCCATCCAGAACAATTCAACATTTTGGCCCTGTTGCTATATTTATTTGGTTCTAAATATAGCAGTCAATATGGCTGCCTTCCTTAATCCAAATTATGTTTGCTCTAGAGTCACCAGGTATCTTTCTGTACCGCCACAAGGTTCAAACCCGAATACTGATCAAAGAACCAATGCACCAGTTAGTTAGTTCAAAGTCAATAGTATTTATTTACACACAAAGTAATAACTACTCATGCACAAAATACTACAAACTAAACTATCTCTAATGCTAACACCTATACTTAACTTTGGGTGCCCACTCAGTCAGAGGAACAAGGGCCGTTGTTCGGATTTGAGGTTGTTGGGTTCAAAGAGGTACAGGAGAACAGCACGGTAGCATTGTGGATAGCGAAATGGCTTCACAGCTCCAGGGTCCCAGGTTCGATTCCGGCTTGGTCACTGTCTGTGCGGAGTCTGCACATCCTCCCCGTGTGTGCGTGGGTTTCCTCCGGGTGCTCCGGTTTCCTCCCACAGTCCAAAGATGTGCAGGTTAGGTGGATTGGCCATGATAAATTGCCCTTAGTGTCCAAAATTGCCCTTAGTGTTGGGTGGGGTTACTGGGTTATGGGGATAGGGTGGAGTTGTTGAACTTGGGTAGGGTGCTCTTTCCAAGAGCCGGTGCAGACTCGATGGGCCGAATGGCCTCCTTCTGCACTGTAAATTCTATGATCTATGATCTATGAACAGCTAAGGTCGCCCGTCTGGTAGCGAAATGAAAATTGCTTATTGTCATGAGTAGGCTTCAAATGAAGTTACTGTGAAAAGCCCCTAGTCGCCACATTCCAGCGCCTGTTCGGGGAGGCTGTTGCGGGCGAGCGTTGACCTTGGACTTGCTTGCTTCTGGTGCAGCTGGTGGACGGGTCTCTCTGCTTTGAGAGCCGAGTCCAAGAGAGCGATTCTCTCTCAGGGCCTTCTTCTTATACCTGAAGGTACTTCGCGCACTTTTGGGCGGGCCTTGAACTTGGCCCCGCTTAATTGGGCCGCATCTTGATCACTAGTATTGATCTTGACCAATAATGGGGTGGGTGCCCTGATGGCGTGTCCTAGGTGGCCGTTGGCCTTGCTTTGTTTATGCTTTCGGTTTGGGGAACTGACGCCGGGATGTCTGGAGCTAGATTGGTTGCTTGAGTGTCCATCTTTTGTTTCCGGGGATGGGCCATGAATATGTTAATTGACCTACAGTTTCAGTCTCTCTGGGAGTTGCCTTCTCCAATATGCATGCAGGCTCTGTGCCCGCTTGCTTTCTTAACATTGTCCATATTTCCCTACAGTCATTGCGATCATCCATTTTGTATTCTGGAAGTGGCCATCCCAGATGGCTACAGCCCTTAGTGCTAATATAATTTCTTAATACAGCCTTGATGTCATCTTTAACCAATAAAGCAACTCCACCCCCTGTTCCATCCTGTCTACCCTTTCAGAATACTGAGTACCGTTGGCCATTCAATTCCCAGTCCCGGGCCCCTTGCAACCATGTTTCAGTGATCCCCACCAAATCATACCCATTGGTCTCAATTAGTGCTGTCAGCTCATTGACCTTATTCCGAATACTGTGTGCATTTAGGCACCAAGGTTTTCAAATATGTCCTCCTGATTTGTCTTTCCCTTGCAGGATTTTCTTGTTCCGTATGCTTTTAACACATTCTGACCTCCTTTATTAATATCTGATAATACTCAGCCTTATGCCCAACTTTCACTCCCACAATCTCCTTACATTTTGATTTTTTACACTTCCTTTCCACTCTGTAGTCGTTAGACTGGCCCTGCCTGTTCATCCTATTAACCTCTACATTCTCACATGCTGACCTGCTGCTTTGGTTCCTATTAAACAGTATACGTACTGAAGCTTTACCCTTCCCTTCCCCCCCCCCCCCCAATTTGCTAGTTTAAAGTCCTTGTGACCACCCTATTTACCCTTTCCACTAGAACACTGGTCCCAGATTGGTTGAGGTGGAGACCGTCCCAATGGTACAGGTCCCTCCTGTACAAATACTGATGCCAGTGCCCCATGAAATTAAACCCCTCCTTCCCACACCACTCCTTTAGCCACGTGTTTACTGCCCCAATTTTCTCAATGCAGTGCCAATTCGCACGTGGCTCGCCTAGCAATACCGAGATTATAACCTTTGAGAACCTGTTCTTTAATCTTGTTCCTAATTCCTGATGATCCCCAAACAGGTCCCCTTTCCTAGTCTTGCCTGTGTTGTTTGTCCCAACGTGGACCACAACAACTGGATCCTCTCCCTCCCACTCCAATATCCTTTCAAGCCGGTTAGAGATGTCCCTCACCCTGGCACGGGGCAGGCAACATACCATGCGGGACTCTCAGTCTTGCTTGCAAAGGATGCTACCAGTTCCCCTAGTTATAGAATCCCCTACAACTACCACGTCTTTTTGCTCCCCCCGGCTTCAATGGTCTCCTGTACAACAGTGCAGTGGTCAGCTAGCTCATCCTCCCTACAGTCCTTTTCCTCATCCACACAGGGAGCAAGTACCTCATACCTGTTGGACAAGGTCAAAGGCTGAGTCTCCTCCATTTCGGAATTCAGGATCCCGCTACCTGTCTCACTCTCAGTCACACCCTGCTGTCCTTGACCTCATACCGAATTTGAGGCTCTTAATCCACAACTGAATTTTGTGGTGTAATGCTCAAACTATTATACCATTACAAATAGTACATACATACATCTGGACACAATGACCTAGGTATTTCTGTGGGCATCGAGGAAGGTTCTGGAGAGCCTGAAAATGATCAAAGGAACCCAGGTATAAAAGAATCCTATGATTTTAACAGTAAAGCCTCCCTTTTTAGGCCCTGTACTCTGTCGATTATTCTTTTGTCTACTATGTACGTATGTACGTACCACAGATGTACGTGGCCGCAGAAAAATACTTTTTACTGCACTTTGGTACATGTGACAATGAATATCAATCAATCAATTAATCAATCAATGCTGGTTGGCATCCATTATCCTGCTACTGTGCTATTTTCCTGGATAGTGGCGTGTGGCATGCCAACAGCTGGCTGACAGTTAAGGACATCATTTTCAGGTTCTTTCCTCCTTGCCAAGGGTTGGATGCAATATTATACCCTTGTGCAAAGAGATTTAGGCAGGGCAGGTGAGTGGGCAACGTGATGGCAGATGGAGTATAATGTGGGGGCGCTTAAAGTTATTCAGTGATCAGAATAGAAAAGCAGAATATTTTTGAAAGGTGTGAAACTTGGAAAATGTGATCTTCAGAGAGACTTGGTATGTTCTGTAAGGGGGTAATAAATGAATAAGTTAATATTTTAGTATGGTTTAAGAATTAGGTTCGGGTATTAATAAAATAACCAAAAAGGTTTTCCAAATTGTGACAAAAATTCTAATCGACTTTTGTAAAACTTAAAGCGCATGTCAGCAGAATTTGCAGCGCTCTCTCACAGGGGCAGCTAGTTTCAATGACAAGGAACAGGAGGTAACAGGAGGTAGGGACAGTAGAAAATAACAAGATAAGAGGTGCCTGCAACAGTAGGTGAGATTGCATGTTCATATGCAACACCAGATGAAAACTTTAAACAATGACTGTGCATGTGTCAAAAAAAGATATAAGTATGTACCACTTTTTTGAGCTATCTCTCCCTGCGTATGCCTGAAGAAACAATTATTAACCTGCTCTGAGACGCCTGTGAATCATTTGTTCCGAGAGGCTAGCGATAATAGATTGACCAGCGATAGCAATTGGCGTAGTCAGCAGGATAATGGTATCTGACCCCCAGGACAGCCCTGCAACAGGGTGAGTATTTTATTACCCACTCACAGTTAGTGCAGTAAGCCTACCCGAGAAAAGAAAATAATAATAAAGGATACAAGGCCGGGATAAAGATTACATTGAGGGGAGGCAAGCCATGTTGCTGTCAGAAAGCAGGCAGCAGTTGAAGCCACGAAGGTAGGCCAGACCACTTGTTTGTGAGAGGAGGTGCAGCCATGTTGGCTGGCTGCTGCAAGAAAGCAGACAGCAGTTAAAGCTACATAAAGTAGGCCAGACCCCTTGTTAGCTAAAACTTAATGTTAAAATGCAGCAAATGAATTTACCGTTTTCATTTTGAGATATGCTAGTAAGAGTTTTGTCATTGTCGTGTTTAGTTCATGAGGAAGAAATTGTAAAATTATTTTGGATAAGAAACTAAACTTCATATAACTGGGACTGTTGTGAAGCTCGGTTCAAAAGAAATTCAAACTGTGCTAGAATTTGAAAGAACTGTGTTTGCATTTGGGTAAGCCAACTTGTTCCCAAAACAAAGATAAGACTGCAATTTGGCAGCAATCCAAGTAGAACTTTCAAAAATATTTAAGTGAAAAAAGTGTTGAGACTTGGTTAGCAAAACAGTAAGGGTCCTTCCTGTTTATCCTCTTATTTCCCCTTTCTTTTATTTTTCCGTTATTATTTTTGATCTACGTGTGATTCATGGGCATGTATCTTTCAGTCAAGCAGCCGAGAGAATGAGGAATTCAGAAGGTACAGGAGAGAACTCTCTGCTACTTTCTGCTAGCCTTCAGACCTTTCAACACCAGAAAGAAAGATAGGATGGGACTCAGTTTGATTCATTGGCTGGTGGCCAATAAATTGGCCAAAAGCTGGTACTCTGCCCAGTAGCAGATAGTGATTGAATCCTATCCCAGTGGGATGTTTCTCAGAGACCTGAGGGAGCAGTTGTATCATTGACACAGAAATACAAGGACCTGTTTTCTCTCCCTCTCCAGAAAGAATGTGAGTTTTTTTTCCTGAAGGTACAAAGAACCTGATTTAATGCATCTACATGGGGAACCATTACAGAATGCAAACAAAGACAACTACCTGCTCTCTCTCTCTCCAGAAAGGCTGAGAGCTGTATTTCTGAAACTACAGAGACCTGAATGAATCTACAGTAAAACCTCGACCATAAAGCAAAGTTTGAAGAGGTGCTAAAAACTACCATCTAAAACAAAGACTCTTCTCTCCTTTATCTTATGATTTTTTAAAAACCCCTTTTGTCCCCTCTGTGTTTGTCTGTCCTGTGTGTGTCTGCAAATAGAGAGTCGGTGGGGGGGGGGGAGGGGGGGGGGGGGGCAAGTTAAAATGGGGAATTAGGAATTTGATGATCGTTAACTAGCTGTATTTGCTGCATATTTCATTACAGTTCTTGTTATTAATAAAAGATCATTGTGTTTAAATTTACAAACCTGCTGACTGTAATTATTGAACAGCCAAGGGCCAGAAACGTTGGGTATTTTTCTTAGAATTATTGGCCAATTTACGTATGTTGTGACTCCAGGTCAAGTGGTGCTGGAATTGACAGCGCACTAGCCCAGGGTGTTGTAACAACATGTTTCACAAAATATTTTTTTCACATTTGATAAAGTAGCAAATATTGGAAGTTGAAATTGGTTTGAAAGAGGAAAAAGGATAAAGAAAATGAATGGAATTGGAGCAAAATTAAAGAAAAATTGAAACAAATAGAACAAGAGAAGTTTTTTAAATTACGTAAAGTGATACAATTGCGTGTCAGGTTTCCTCTGCCCACTCCCATGTAGGTTCTGTAGAAAAGTTAACTATTTGAGCAGACAGTTAATTTGCTTTAAATCACCTGAAAACTTAAGTGTCGATGATTATGTATGTTTCCATGTTAATTTACGTATGTTTTAATTGTGGATATGTGGAAACTCAACAAACACCAGTTATAAATGTGAACATTTTAACTATAGTCTGGAGGAATTTGGAATAAGAGTGAGAATTATTACCGCAGCACAGTAGCATAGTGGTTAGCAATATGGCTTCACAGCGCCAGGGTCCCAAGTTCGATTCCCGGTCTGGGTCACTGTCTGTGCGGAGTCTGCACGTTGTCCCCATGTCTGCATGGGTTTCCTCCGGGTGCTCAGATTTCCTCCCGCAAGTCCCGAAAGACGTCCTGTTAGGTAATCTGGACATTCTGAATTCTCCGTCACTGTACCCAAACAGGCTCCAGAATGTGGCGACTAGGGGCTTTTCACAGTAACTTTATTGCAGTGTTAATGTAAGCCTACTTGTGACAATAAAGATTATTATAATTTTGTGTTGTTTCATCCCCTTCCCATCCTCCCCAGATAAGAGCAAACATTTTGCAGGTAGGAATTTGTTTGGTGGAGAACGCTTTTGAGGTTTTGAACCAACAAAGAATATGCGAGACCTATAAAATCAGGCATTGGAAATTGGCTTAAATATAGTGAAGTTAAAAGGGGATTTGGGAAAATGGCAATGTTAGTCGTGACAGTGCTGGGAGGCAGGATGTCAATGAGATGACGCACCACCTGCGTGTGTGCCTGAATAAAATGTAATACAATCTGTTTCCATCAATCTAAATTCCACCTGGTCATAAGTCAGGTTGAGATAATTGGGAGAAAGTAAGAAATTAAGTTCATAGCCCACATTATAGTTCAGATGCTGTGTGAAAAGGCACCAAGAAAAGAGAAATGATTGCCTTGTCCTTTTCTATATGAATGATTCCCTCGTGCATTTGTAAGTGCTGTTTTGTGTCTGTGTATTAATGACTCGTTAACCCCCTGCAGTCTGGTCTTGTATGTCGTTTAAGTTTTATTCTTGGCTTGTTTAATGTGTGCATACCATATTTCTAGAAGTGAATGGAATTATGAAAGTGTGGAGGTGATTACTGCATGTGCCTTAATTTTAGTCAGAGATTGTGAGTTTGCAATTTTCTGTCTTTAAGAAGCTCGAGCTGCGAGGGAGGGCTGTGTGTGGCTTTTGTCGTATGTGGACGATCATGGGTTTGTTTTATTATTGGTTTTAGCAAATAAAAAAATGAGACGGTCATGAGTGAAATGACTAAATCAGGCTGGAACCCACATTTAATCCCAGGAATGTTGTGATACACAAATGAAAGGAAAAGAGGAGATGGAAACATTGGGCAAAATTCTCCATTTGGGAGACTAAGTTCTCCCGCCAGAGCTAAATTGCAAATGATTTGCCCTGCCGCTGGGAGTACGAATCGCTGAGCAATTCAGTATCCCTGGCCATGCAAATTTACGCATGACGAGGAATACGAAGGATCCTCCAGGGAATCGATCTATTGGACCAACATTTGAGTGGGTGGCCCGATAACCACCCACCTCCCCTACAATTGCAAGACCTGGGTTTTCTGAGTGCCCACGCGCTTTCTCAACACATCAAAGAGAGTGAAGTGCATTCAATTTCCAGCTCAGCACTTCAACATCACTCAAGTGTGAAGGGGCGTGATTGGAGTGCACTTAACTCCCTTTGGTGTGGTGGATGTTTGTAAACATTGTGGTTTCAGCCCTCAGACTTACTCGTTCATGAAGATGCTGAATGGAGCAAGGCTCCTGCTGCTTTGTGGAAACTCAATCATAGCCCACCATCAGAATTAAATGAATGACTTGTAACTGATGGATCTGAGGGGTTGAAACACAGGGACAGCCATCCTTTAAGGGAATGGACACATGGGGCAGGATTCTCTGTTCAGCAATGCTGGAATTGCGATCGGACGGAGAATCACTAATCACCCGAAAATCGAGGCCGGCGCCAGGCACCTGACAGAATGCCATCCTCTGGTGCGTCGACAGTGATGTGAACGCATTCTACCCTGCACATACAATAAATGTCATTGGCATATCATTAACAGGCCTGTCCTGGTATTTACTGGGTCTCACACAATACCCTTCTTCCACCAGGAGGAATTTCCAACGGCGAGGTCCACTTGTGGTTTAAAAATTTGGGAAACAGGCACAGTGGCTGCTGAGGGAGAGAGGAGGTAAGACATGTTCCTAGAGATGTGACCATAGGGCAGCACGGTGGCCTAGTGGTTAGCACAACTGCCTCATGGCGCTGAGGTCCCAGGTTCGATCCCGGCTCTGGGTCACTGTCCGTGTGGAGTTTGCACATTCTCCCCGTGTCTGCGTGAGTTTCACCCCCACAACCCAAAAATAAATGTGCAGAGTAGGTGGATTGGCCACGCTAAATTGCCCCTTAATTGGAAAAAATAATTAGGTACTCTAAATTTAAAAAAAAAGAGATGTGACCATGAGCTGCCAGTCCTGCACTGGCATGGCCGGTTGGGAGGGTGGTGGCCGGAAGGGCCGTGGGGAGTAGCAGGGGATGACGAGGGGGATGGGCCGTAGGGTTGGGGATGGGCCATAGGGTTGGGGTGTCCCCCCCCCCCGAGACTGGGGTGTCCAGGGACAGACCGCCATTTCAGCGGTGTGTAAGATAACCTTCCAGCTGTGCACCCCACTGACCACCAATCATAGCCCATGGTTGTGCAGAGCAACATCAGTTATATGGGTTCCTCACCTCCAAGCACTCTCTCCCACCAACCCTCCTTCCACCCCGGCCTCCCACCAACCCCTCCACATCCACAACCGGGCGCCACTCTATCAGCAGGGCATCATGTGGCCCAACCCAAGGGGAACGCCCACAGTACATCCTACAGGAGGGTGCCAGACGGGGTCCACAGAGCGTACCACTGGCATGTGCAGCACCAGCCACTGGTATTCCTGCCAGCAGGGATGGGTGCCAGGGCCAGAGACCCTCGAGGTCCAGTGCAAGGGGCAGAGTGCCGGGGGAATGGCCGAGGGTGGGTGTGGAGAAAGGAGAGGAGGGAGGGGGGACATGCGGGTCAGGGGCTGCAGTGCAGGACAAAGCCACTGGGTAGCCCATTGGACCTGGTTGGGCACAATGGTAGGCCGCAGCCCACCATGTTTCTTTCACCTCCTGCAGACATTGGATTTTGGAATGCGGCCAGGAATGCTTGATTTCTGCCTTGCTGCCACAGCCCTGGGTGATGCACTGAGGCTGTACAGGGAGGAACTTCTCAGGGAGGGCCCTGCAGCAGCGGAGCCTGCCCCAGAGGAACAGGAGCCAGCCGGTTAGGATGGAGAACCAGCTGCCCAACCTGCTGAGGAGGAGGTGGGAAAACAGCCAGTGAGATATAATACTAACAGAAAATTAAATTAAATTAAAAATGTAATTAGTTGTGAGAAGAGGAGTGTAAAAGGAAAGGAAGTTGACTTTTGGGAAACCCAATGTAATACTGTAGTGAATTTACAGTTTTACTAAAAGAAGGGATAGATTTAACACCTCTGCATTAGATCAAAGTCACATGCTAGTCAGATGCTTCACCTCAAGGTTAAAGACTAAACTTTGGGGAAAACCTACACAGGAAAGATCAGAAATTTAAATTAAATTTGAAATAATAATTTTTTTAAAAACGATTTTAGGAACAGCACCGTGGCGCAGTGGTTAGCACTACTGCCGCACTGCATCGAGGACCCGGGAATCACTGTCCATGTAGAATTTGCACATTCTCCCAGTGTCTGCGTGGTTCTCCCCCCACAACCCAAAGATGAGCAGGGATAAATTGGCCATGCTAAATTGCCCCTCAATTGGAAAAAAGAAATTGCGTGCTCTAAATTTATTTTTAAAATATTTTAGAAAAATCAAAATCGATAGAGAAAACTAACCTTAAGAGAATCTTACGCTGATCACGGGGGAGAGAATTTTTTTTAAAAGGAGGTATTTTTATTTGAAACAATTTGAAGGTCAAAAACAATCGACCACAAGATGGATGCAGGAAAAGAGACCGAAAGGAAGAATGGAAAAGATGGGTAGACGTCATTTCCACATGGGTTTGCTCAACCAACATCGTGGATCGGAGAATAATGGAGGAAATAATTCCTGGGTGGGGCACACCATTATAGGTAGATTCAGATCAGGGCACACATTTCACTGGGCAAGTGTTCAAGGAAGTATGTAACTCATTCAGGATTAAACAAAAGTTTCATATTCCCTACCATTCACAAGGCTCAGTTATGGTCAAACAAATTAACAGAACACCAAGATAAGCATTAGCTAAAGGCATGCAAGAGATAGGAAAGGGGTGACTTAGCACCCAGTATCTTAATAGGGATTGGAGTAGCACCTAGCAAAATGACAGGATTAATTCCGTATGAGCTGATGACAGGAAGAGCTATGAGATTGTCTGTGACATTATACAAATGTACAGCATGTGAAGAGTTAATGTTATGCTCAGCCTAGCCACTAGAGGGAGCTAAAGGACAGTACTATAAATTGCACTGGCTCTTGAGCTAAGGGGAGGAGTTTAGACTGGAGCTGAAGAAGATAAGATTCATAGTGCATTGCAGAGTTAGTTAAGACATAATAGTTATAATTAGTAGATAGAGATAGTGTTAGTGAGTGCAATTTAATTCTTACATGTATATTTGCTATTCAGAATAAGTGTCAAACTCAAATTTAATAGTGTTAATAAAATTAATTTTGTTCTTCAAAAGAGCTTTGTGTAACTTTGTGATTACTACGCCTTCCATCCTGGAAACCCCTCACAAAGATCACCACATTGCCAAGAAATGTTGTGACAGGGAGTGAAGAAATAGGATCAGTAAGAGAGAGAGTGAAACAGTTTGTTTGAGAACTGTGCAAGCACGGACTGAGACAGGAGGTCATCAGTGATCAGTAGATCAGGTGGGATATAGAAGTGGACACCAAGACAGAGCAAGCCAAGGTGCCCAGACTTGGGGAAAAGGTAATGGTTAAAATAGCACCGTGGAAAACTGAGATTCACACCTAAGTGGGTGGGACCATATGAAGTAATCATGACCAATGGTACAAGCGCTTGCATGGACATCCAAGGAAGAGGGCGCTGAAAACACTGGCCGCAACTAAAGTATTTTACGAGTGGATCTTGTTTTCCAAATTTAACACTGGCTGACCGATGATGACTGTGGTGTTCATTTGCCTAAGTTTACAGAATGTTAACAGCTGGGACTGATGATCATAGCCACAGGAATGGGAGGCATACCCGTTTGCCTGAAATCACCATCAGGGACCACAGACCATGCAGAATGCAATGTGCATTGTGGAATCCAGAACATGACAATAGAAGAACAAGTGAGTTGACAGTGCAGTCAAGGTCTCGTCATCTTCCGAGGTGGCTGATCCACCTTGTCCAACCATGAGCTCAGGATCAGAGATGGTGTCCTATTAAACAATCAGAATAAGGTTTTGTATGATAATGTACACCCAAAAGCCAGGAGTTCATTGGCTGCCATGTGCCACGAAATGCAAAGCAGGCTTTTATCCTGTGAAAAATGTTATAGAAATGTGATGTATTTCTCTCAGAGATCAGCTGACTACCAAACACTGGAATCCAAATACAACTTTTTTTTTCCCTCCAATTAAGGGGCAACTTAGCATGGCCAATCTACCTACGCTGCACATCTTTGGGTTTGTGGGGATGAGGCCCACACGGACATGGGGAGAATGTGGAAACTCCACGCAGAAAATGACCCAGGGCAGGATCGATCTAGGGTCTTCGGTGCTGTGAGGCAGCAGTGCTAACCACTGCACCACCTCAACTATAACTTCTGCTGTCTATCACTGAAAGGTTGCTGAAGCTTTTCATCTTGCACTCCTCAGGCCAAATGCAAGAATGCCAAATTTCAAAGAATCATGACAATTTTTGCTGCAGGTGAAAAGGGTGTCGATTGTTTCGCAAGTCAATTTGGCCATGGCATTGCCATGGAAAAAAGCAACAGTGAACTAAAGGCTCCCCAAGGTCCTGGGTAATTCAGAAAAGGCACAAGACTTGAACATGTTCTTTTGTTTGAGGGTTGTGAATCTTTGGAAATGTCCGCCCCAGAGTGTCATGGATGCTCCGTCATTGAGTTATTTAAGGCTGATATTTTGATTTTGATCATGCAGGAAATCAAGAGATATGGGGTATAGGTGGGAAAGGCAGAAGATCCACCATGATCGTACTTAATGGGGGGTGAGCTGGAGAGACCAAATGGTCTACTGATGCTCTTATTTCTTTTGTTCCTAATAATCTTATGAAAATACATTTTCAAGGGGCTGTTTAGCACACTGGGCTAAATCGCTGGCTTTGAAAGCAGACCAAGCAGGCCAGCACCACAGTTCGATTCCCATAACAGCCTCCCCGAACAGGCGCCGGAATGTGGCGACTAGGGGCTTTTCACAGTAACTTAATTGAAGTCTACTCGTGACAATAAGTGATTTTCATTTTCATTTTCATTCTTCATTTTCAATGTGAAATTAAATAGAGAAGGGACACTTTCACTATGGATGGATCAATTTTGATGTCAATTTATTAGCCAGGTATGTCTGTTTTTAATAAATTTAGAGTACCCAATTCTTTTTTTCCAATTAAGAGGCAATTTAGAGTGGCCAATTCACCTACCCTGCACATCTTTTGGGGTTGTGGAGGCGGGGGGGGGGGGGGCAAACAGACATGAGGACAATGTACAAACTCCACATGGACAGTGACCCGGGTCCAGGATCAAACCCAGGTCCTCGGCGCCATGAGGCAGCAGTGTTAACCACTGCGCCACCGTACTGTCTCTTTCTCTTGAAGTGGAAAATCTAGACATACCAGCAGTAGAATCACCCTTAACTTGGTTAGATGCAATAATATTTGGTTGTTCTAATTCTGGTGGCAGTTGTATTTGGGATTGTGGTATTGCCAATCTGAGGAAAGGTTGCTTTAAAAAATGAGGAGGCAGCTCAATGGGCTAAATGACCACTTTCTAATTGGCAAGAGCACAGCACATGATCTTCACAATCATTTATCAGGCAGCATCACATTCTGCAGGCTCTGGCCTCATCACTGCTCCTTAATATTACACCATGTTGCTGTTTTAACATAATCTTAACCTATTTTAATTGCCTGAATTCTTGCATGTGATTAGAGAATGTGTGGTATGCGCTAAGCGTTGAAAAATAGACTGGAAAAATGAGGAAGCCATTCTTGGAATGTCATTTTGTTTTGAAACCATTTGAAGATAGTTAGCCAGAGTCTGAAGGGGTTCTATCAAGAGCCAGAATCTGTTCTGTCATGTAAGTATTACTTTATGCCATGCTGGTTTAAGCTGAATTAAGAGTTGTATTTTTATTTTCTTGTTGTTTAATGGGAAATGGTACAGCTGTTATTTTTTGGGTGTGAAGTTAAAAGTTTAGTATTGCCTTTATAATAAAGTTTTGTTTTAGAAATAGCAAAGCCCTATTTTTTCATGCAATCATTCCTGGAGTGAATCATTTTTTTTCCCACATAGTCTTAAAACAAGCTAAAATATTAGGATTCAGTTCCAATAAACTAGTCACTGTTGGGGTCTTATCTGGAATCGTAATAGTCAGAATGGTTGCAAATGTTAGTGGTGTCCCACAGAGTCCTGTTCTGTTGCCAGCTCTATTCACCATGTACATTAATGATTATGCTGTACATTAGAACATAGAACAGTACAGCACAGAACAGGCCCTTCGGCCCTCGATGTTGTGCCGAGCCATGATCACCCTACTCAAACCCACGTATCCACCCAATACCCATAACCCAACAACCCCACCCCCCTTAACCTTACTTTTTAGGACACTACGGACAATTTAGCATGGCCAATCCACCTAACCCGCACATCTTTGGACTGTGGGAGGAAACCGGAGCACCCGGAGGAAACCCACGCACACACGGGGAGGATGTGCAGACTCCACACAGACAGTGACCCAGCCGGGAATCGAACCTGGGACCCTGGAACTGTGAAGCATTTATGCTAACCACCATGCTACCCGAACTTTTGCTGGCCAAACTTGCAGATAATAATAGCGAGTAATTCAAAGGATCAAAGGGTACAGGGGATACTGCTTAGATGGAGGAATATGTTTAAAAAAGTGACAGAGATTGAAGTCTCACCCTCTCTCTCCGCATTCTTTACTGAAGTCTCGCCCCTCTCTCTCTCAGTGCTCTTTATTGAAGTCCCGCCCGCCCCCCCCCCCCCCCCCCCCCCCCCCACGCACAACAGCAGAGCGCAGGGCAGGACGAGCGGCAGCCCGGACCAAAGCGGGGACCGAGCCAGCAGCAGGGACCGAGCCAGCAGCAGGGACTGAGCCAGCAGCAGGGACCGAGCCAGCAGCAGGGACCGAGCCAGCAGCAGGGACCGAGCCAGCAGCAGGGACTGAGCCAGCAGCAGGGACCAACCCCCCCGCGGCGGCAACCACCACAAGGCAGGAACAAAGAGGGACTTCCGGCTCGACCAGAAGCCTCTCTCTCTCTCTCTCTCTCTCTCCCGACCCTGGGTGAGTGATGGAAAGGAAAAAAGAACTTCCCCTTTTTCAAAAAAGAAAACTTTGAAAAGAAAACATTTAAAGAGAAAGAATTTTTTTCACTTCTTTAAAGAAAATTATTTTCTTGAAAAGAAGTTTGTAAAAAAAAAGTGGTAAAGGAGAGAAGGGAGGGGAAAAGAAAAAGGGGGGGACATGGGGGAAAAGAAAGGAAAAAAAAAAGGGAGGGAAAAAAAAGGGTTAAAAAATGCCAGAAGGGAACCAAAGCAGAGATAGAAAGGGCACCAAAAGCAGACGGGGCAATGTACGAGCCCGTTCAGACGAGCTAATCAGCGCATGAAGCGGCGGAACAGAAGGCTCGCTGCAACAAAAAGAACTGGGCAGACAGGTTCATTTTCCCCCTGGGACGGAGGGGAACTGGAAGGCAGCCTTTCCTGACACGCTGAGGGCACATCAGCAGGAAAACAAGGCAGAAGCCAGAGCGGACATGGAGACCGCAGTGCAGGCAGCAATGGCCAAGGCCCTGGCGGAGGTGCAGCTCACCCTGGGCAGAGCAGAGGAGAAACTGGAAGCCCAAGTGGAGAAACTGGAAGCCCAAGAGGCGACCATTAAGGAGCTGGAAAAAGCCGCGACTGACTTGAACAACCGGATCACGGCCCTGGAGAAGGAGGTGGCAAGAATGGGCACAACACAGGGGAGCCTGAAGGGCAGAGTGGATGATCAGGAAAACAGCTCGAGAAGGCAAAATGTCAGGATAGTGGGCCTACCAGAGGGGATCGGGGGTAGAAACCCCACAGCATACGTGGCCGAGATGCTGGGCAACTTAGTGGGGATCAAAACTTACCCAACCCACCAGAAATGGACAAAGCACACCGGTCGCTGCGCCCGAAGCCCAAGGCAGGGGACCACCCGAGAGCAGTTATAGCTAAACTGCACCGGTACCGGGATAGGGAAACAATCCTGCGCTGGGCCAGGAAAAACAGAACTTGCAAATGGGAAGGACACTTCATTAGAGTTTACGAGGAGATTGGGGCAGACCTAGCCAGGAGACGGGCCGAATTCAATAGAGCGAAAGCACGTTTTCACAAGAACAACGTGCGGTTTGGTATGCCGTACACAGCGAAACTCTGGGTTACATACCAAGAAACGCCGAAGCAAACAAGTTTGTCGAGGAATACGGGCTGGAAAACCAACAGCGAGGATGGAAATTAGGGACCCCTGGCAAGGGGCAACAACACGCCGACGGGGGTAGGGGTGAGGCAACGCCAGGCCCCCCCAGCCCCGCCATGGCGAGCACACCCTGAACAAAAAGCAAATCATTACCCGAGGGACCGCTTCAGGTGGGAGACCAGGCACCAGCACGAGGGAATGAGAGTAGCGGATAAGGGAGAGCAAGTGAGAGGTTGGCAGGGTAGGGTGGGAGAAGAGCGGGCAGAAAACCGCAGAGGCCAGGCAAGGGAGAAGCGAGACATTAACTCCCGAGAAGGGGGCCACCACACTAGCAGGAAAACTAGCACCGGGGACGTGCAACAAAGCAGGGCTGCAGCGCGCCCCCAACATGGGGGAAGGCGCCAAACAGGGGGTGGGGGGGGGACACTCAGAGGCGGGACAGCAAACAGGGATAAGAACAGGAGAAAGAGGGACAAAGTAGGGGTATACGGGAGAGGGGGGGAAAAAGGGGGGGGAAAGGGAGAGAGCTGGGGAGGGGGGCACAGGGAAGGAGAGACAAACAAGGCTAGAAAAGGAATAGCAATAGGGCTACAAAGTGCCACAACCAAGGGCTCGAATCAAGGAATCGCTGTAAGCATCCACCCAGTACGGTCTCTGGGCGAAGGGAGACCCCAGTGCAGGGGACGACCCGCGTGTGGTCACATAGTGGGCGGCCATGTCGGGTGCCCCTGGACAAAGGGAAACCCCAGAGCGCAGGGACCCAACCGCATGGAGAGAGCAGCGACAGCGGCCATCGTGGACGACCCTCTAGCAAAAGGAAACCCCGGAGGGCAGGGGGGGTGTCCACCAGGTAAATATGGTTAATCCCACAGGAGCGACGGGGCAGAAGCCCCCAGCAGGATAGTCACATGGAACCTAAGGGGACTCAACGGCCCAGTGAAAAGATCCTGAATCCTCACCCACCAAAGAAATTTGAAAGCCGACATAGTCTTCCTCCAAGAGACACACCTGAGGGAGCTGGACCGACTGCGGGTAAGAAAGGGCTGGGTGGGACAAACCTACCATTCCTGCTATGGGACGAGGGTCAGGGTGGCAATACTGATCAGCAAGAGGATGATGTTTAGGGCAACAAAGACAGTTACGGACCCGGGGCGATGGTACATCATGGTCAGCGGGCCCTGGATGGGGCACCGGTAGTACTAGTCAACGTGTACGCACCCAACTGGGATGACACGAGCTTCATCAAGAAGACCATGGCAGAAATCCCTGACATAGCGACGCACCGACTAATCATGGGGAGGGGGGGGGGGGGGGGGGGGGGGGGGGGCTTCAACTGTGTACAGGATCCAACAGCAGACAGATCAAACCCCAAAACAGGGAGAATCTCAAGCATGGCAAGGGAACTCGGTCACTTTATGGAACAGATGGAAGCGGTGGATCCCTGGAGGTTCGCCCACCCGGGGGAGAAGGAGTTCACCTTCTTCTTCCCAGTACACAACGTATACACCAGAATTGACTTCTTTGTGGTGGGGAAAACGGTGCTTCCGGGGATAGACAAAGTGGAATATTCCGCAATTGTGATATCAGACCACGCTCCACATTACATGGACGTGAGGCTGGAGACGGGCAGAGCCCAATGCCCCACATGGAGGGTGGACATTACCCTACTAGCTGACAAGGCCTTCAACGAAAAGGTATCGTGGGCCATAGCAGAGTATATGGAAAACATCCAGAACGGGGAGGTCTCACCCTCCACGTTCTGGGAAGCTCTAAAAGCTATACTAAGAGGGGAAATCATCGCTTTCAAAGTGCGAAGAAATAGGGGGGGGAAAGAGCGGCTAGGCAGCAGTGGTCGACTCCATACTGGAGGTAGACCGTAAATACTCCGAGGCCCCGACCGTAGAGCTCCTGGCGGACAGGAAAGAGCAACAAAGGAATTTGGACCTGCTCTCCGCCAGGAAAGCAGTGCACCAACTCCGCCAGGCACGTGGGATCCCAAAGAAGGTCCTACAAAAAACAAAATCCAGGAGGGGTCTCGCCCTCCCAAACCTGCAATTCTACCACTGGGCGGCGACAGCCGAACGAATAAGGGGATGAATCAAGGATCCAGAAGCCGAGCGGGTGCGCACGGAGGAGGCCTCCTGCATGGGGACCTCCCTCTGGGCCCTCGCCATGGCAGCACTCCCATCCCCACCCAAAAAACACTCCAGCAGCCCGGTAGTGATAGCCACCCTCCAGTCCTGGAACCAACTACGGCAGCAATTTGGCCTGACCAAAATGTAGGATAAAGCAACCATAGGTTCACACCAGCGCTGACTGACGCCACCTTCAAAAGGTGGAGACAGGACGAGGGGACACTGACAGTCAGGGTCCTATACACGGACGGCAGGATCGCAACACTGGACGAACTGACAGAGACATTCCAACTAGCCGGGGGAACGAGCTACGGTATCTGCAGCTCAAAAACTTCCTACGAAAGGAGACAAGGACGTACCCACAACCGCCATGACAGACATTACACGAAGAGTTACTGGACGTAAGCATACGTGATAAAGGACACTGCCGCGACATGTATGACGACAACGGCAGCGAGATCCATCTGGGAGAAGCAAGTCACAACACCAGACCCATTCGAGTACTGCTCTCTGTAAATGTTTCTCCGGCACCCAAATGTATATCTACCTCCCCAGTCTCCAGCCCCCCCCCCCCCTCCCTCCCACCCCCACAAACAGTTGCCTACTTATGTGTTGTCAATAATTTTGCCAGTTGTACAGAGTTGCTGCTGGTGAGCTGGTGCACAATACCCGACCAGTAATTATATTTTATTTTTTATTATTACTTTTTTTTGGGTATGTTTGTGTGTGCCCTTCTCTATATATTTCTTATTCTGTGTACATAACGGTAAATATACTTTGTTCAAAAACCCAATAAAAAACCATTTATTAAAAAAAAAAGTGACAGACAGAATTCAATGCCAGCCAATACATTTCAGGTTGCGACTGTGTACACTGTACCGGGAAAGTCTGGATAATCTGGAAGAGTGGAGGGATTCAGAGCATTCAGCTTCACAAGGTATTAAAAGCAGCACCTCAAACAGATAAAACCTAGTTAATCCTGTGGTAAAAAGTGAGGAATATACAAGCAGAAATCAAATAGCAGGTCAACATAAAATCTTCACAGGGCCACAGTGGGAGAATTAAGTTCACATTTGTTTTCAGGAAATCTGTCGAGGTGGGAGAGTGGCTGCAACTAAAATTCACGATGTTCGCGGGGATATAAATGATGAAGAGAAGTTTGAAAAACTGAAGCTGTCTTTTCATTAGCACAGACAAGATTCTGGGGTTATTTGAGAAGAATGTTTAATATTATGAAGAATAATACATTACAGGGTGTAATTCTGCTGTCCATGGAAAAATAACTCCCCCGCTCTTACACTGCCACAGAAGTTGTGCGAGATAGGTCATTTTTGTTTACAGTTTATGAACTGTAAAATATTACAAGAAAATACAGTAGTCCCCCGTTATAACGCGGGTGTTCGGGTCCAAGACAGCCACCCGCGTTGTAACCGAGCCGCAGATATCCAAGGTGGCGGATATCCAAATGAATGAACGAGAGGAAACATCGCTGACTGTGCTGAACATTGCTGAATGGAAGGGTGTTTTAAATAAAAAACATCAAAGTTCGTTCAAGTCTTAAATCAAGTTTTAAATGTATTAAAATATATACAATAATATACAGTATACATACAATAATATACTTAAAATTGTACTTACACGCATATTTTTAAAAATCATTTTAAAAAGTCTGTGAGTTTCCTCTGGCACATCCCCTTCCTCATCTTGACTTGTGCTTGTCTCTGGAGGTTCTTCAGGTGCAGGATGTATATCGGGTCGAAGTCTTGCTGCTCTGTGTATGCTATGAGCCACTTCAGGTGCGTGATGGCATCCGAGTGGCTCTTTGCCACTGTGGGCTGGGGTTCTTCTTCTTCTTCTGCCTCCTCTTGGGTGACCTGGTCGATGATCTCCTCCTCTGTGAATGTTTCTGCGGGTGCCATGTCATCCTCTGCTGCTGCCCACCTGTCCACCCAATCCTGGAGTGTTAGGTTCTCATCCAGTTGGTCCTCTAGCCTCTCCTCAGCTGCCCTGATCTCTGCTTCAGTAAAGCCTACGAAATCCTCTTCATCCGGGTAATGTTGGGGTCGTGGGAGTGCTGCTCCTAGGGCCTTGTTCCAGCAGTTGGCGATGGTCTTCTCTGTCACAGCTCCCCAGGCCTTCCCTGCCAGATAACAGGCATCCTTGATGGTGATGGCTTTCAGGTAATCTGGGACAGTGAGAGGAGAGTCTATCATTTCCAGGATCAGTTCCTTTTTGTACACAGACTTGAAGGTCTGAATGATGCCAGCATCACATGGCTGGATCTTGCTGGTGGTGTTCTTTGGGAGATAGAGCACTTGGATCTGCCCATCCCTGGTCTTGAGAACATCTCCCTGAGGGTGGGCTGAGCAGTTGTCCAGTAGGAGTGTGGCCTTCTGCGGTAAGTTGCGGGCTCTAAGGTGGTCCCTGACACTGGGTACGAAGAACTTGAAGAACCACTCCTCAAATAAGGAAGCTGTCATCCAGGCTTTGCCAGAGTTCCGGTAGGTAATGGGTAGGTTCTCCATGTTGATGTGGTGAAAGCATCTAGGAGACTTGAATTTGCCCACAATCAATGGCTTCGGCTTGTGTGTTCCCGTGGCATTGCTGGCAAACAGGATGGTGAGCCTGTTCTTGGCTTGCTTGTACCCCAGAGTCTTGTGCGCATCATCCTTGACAGCTAGGGTCTTGTCAGGCAGCATCTTCCAGTAAAGCCCTGACTCATCTGCATTGTAGAGTTGCTCTGGGGTCAGCTCCTCTTGCACCATGTAGTTCTTGAGGATGTCGGGAAAGGCTGCTGCGGCTCCTGAGTCGGCGGATCTCTGTTCACCACTGATGGTAACTGCACCTATCCCATGTATTTTCTGGAACCGATGGAGCCAACCCTTGCTGGCTACGAAATTGCTGTCCTCTGGGTGGAGCTGGTGATGGAACTTCTCAGCCTGAGTCCTGATGATAGGCCCAGATAGGGGGGTGCCACCAGACTGTTCCTGGACAAACCAGGTGAACACAGCCTTCTCTAAGTTACTGTCACTAGCGTTCCTTGCCTTTTTCCTGCTAAGCCCTTCACTCTGAGAAACTGTCCCAACATATGCTCTTAAATTGGGCTCATCTTTCACCCACCCACGGAGGGTTGACTCTGGTACACCAGTCTCTCTGGATAATTTTGCCTTCGTTTCCCCGTTTCGAAGCCGGTCTATCAAATGTATCTTTTGACTCACTGAGTAAGACTTGCGCTTAAACATTTTGAACGACAGCAACTGAACTCGAAGATACCTGCACTGGAAAAGGTATCCCTTTTATGGCTGTGTAACTGGGCTAATCGGTCGCGGCTACTCATCGCGGCTAATCGTTCTACAGTACAGTGATCATCGCTGCTAATCGGTCTAATCATCGCGGGTAATAATCGCTGCTAATCGGTCTAATCATCGCGGGTAATCATCGCTGCTAATCGGTCTAATCATCGCGGCTCAAAAAGGTGCTGTTTCAAAAAGAGTTTAAAATGAGTCAAGTAAGTTGGGGTCCATAAACCCCCCCGCCGTATATCGCGAACCGCGGTATTGCGGGGCGCGTTATAACGGGGGACTACTGTATAGGAGTATTGTAGGAGACATAGCACAGAGGATGCTTCCATTATAATTAATTAGTATATCTCTCAAACAGTGTTTTGTTGCTTAGTTCATCACTTGCTTCCCATGAGCAGGCCACTGATAAACCTTTACTTGGTTGTGGCGTGGAGCTTTTGTGACGCAGTGGGTAGCGTCTCTGCCTCTCAGCCAGATGCTTTGGATTGGAACTCAACCCCAGGACTTGATAGCCAAGTATTACGATTCCAGTTGATGTTATAACTGGATGGGAAGATTCCAGAATGGAACCCTAGCTCTAAAGATTTTACAATTTTTTACAAAACATGGAGGAACAGAGTGATGGGACGGCTAATTCATTTTAATAAGAAAAAAAAATTAACAAAAATGAATAGAAAATGGCTGATACAATACTCCTTTATCCGCCCTTAACTTAACAATCACACACAGGTTTTAGATTAACACAGATGCCAAAGTATATCTTGATCTATAATTGTTTAATGAACACAAAGTTCCTTTTGAGCACACAAGATGACTGTGGACAAATACACTCTCCACTCTGAACCCCAAGTGAATGGTTGTGGATGTCTCATCAGAATCCTCACCCCCTCACAACCACCGCCCCCCCCCCCCCTCCCCCCAAGATGACTGATAATTTGCAAACACCACTCCCAAAAACACACTTTAAGACCTTCACTCATGAGAATGATTTCCCTTAGTGGTTTGCAATCTAAAACAACCCCTTTAAACAAGGCTTTCGCTGTATTTTTAACAGTGAATCCATTCAGGATTTCACACTAACCCGTTCAGGATTTATTTGTCTTGGCTGCAGTGTAAACTGCTCACAATTGTTTTATCTTTCAATTAACAGACTGTATTAAAATTATATGAAGCGTGTCATCTACTTCTAAAGTCTGCTGTCCCACTTTAAATTTAGTTATGCAGGGCAGCATGGTAGCATAGTGGGTAGCATTGTTGCTTCACAGCTCCAGGGTCCCAGGTTTGATTCACAGCCTGGGTCACTATCTGTGTGGGGTCTGCACGTTCTCCTTGTGTCTGCATGGGTTTCCTCCGGGTGCTCCGGTTTCCTCCCACAAGTCCCGAAAGACGTGCTGTCAGGTGAATTGGATATTCTGAATTCTCCCTCTGTGTACACCTGACAGGTGCCAGAATTTGGCGACTAGGGGCTTTTCACAGTAACTTCATTGCAGTGTTAATGTATGCCTACCTGTGACAATAAAGATTACCAATTAATTACTGCAATTGTCTGATTAATGCAGAACATCATTTTTACTCTTCCTTGAATTCTTTTGAATATACTTTGGTCTCTGATCTCTTAACTCCAGTCATCCTAACTGCTCTGTCCCAATTCCCTGGTTATCTGTACTGTGCACTATTACACTTTAGAAAGCCTGCCTCTTTGCAGCTCCTGGCCTGTGCAGTCTTTCTTCTGGCAGAGTCGGAAGATATTCACTTCCCAGGATCTTGGCGCCAACTAGCCATAAATCTAAAACTTAAACATAGAAGCTTCACTACCTTACAAGGCTCAAGTTGCTAAGCAACCACTGTTGGTTCATTTACTCTTCATGCCATTGCCCTCTATAAGCACAATAGAAACACAGTTGGAACTTAACCAACCCCCATGTGGTGATATGCATCACTGTAGATACACAAGGGGTTAATGTAAGTACACGTGGACTAGCTAGACACTAGAGGGAGCACCAGAGACATGACACACAGACACTCAACCAATAGGTCAGTAAGATAGGTCACGACTAATAGGCATTCACGATACACACAGAGGTGACACTACCACAGAGGGGCATGACACCAAGCCATATATAAAGGACACCACACATGATCTTCCTCTTTCCAGTGGAGACACTCAGTGAGTACAGCCACAGGGTTGATTCAACATCACACCCACCACATGGATTGTAGCAGACTGGTTTGTCAGTCTGAGCAGCTATAGAACGATTAACAGTAGTGGCGAATCAGAGTAGGAGAATTGTAAATAGTTTAATAAACGTGTTGAAGTTACCTCCACGTCTGAACCTTCCTTTGTCAGAGTGCACATCAAGGAAGCAGCTTATGCTACGCCAAGAGCATAACGAGACACCCCACACATACAAACACCTTGAACACCAGCATGAATCTAACGATATGTTTTACCCTTCCAGGCACAGAAACATTGACCTACTCCCACTTACCTTATTTCTTATGTTTACCAATGCAAATATAAATCCTTTAAAAGGAAGGTGAGTTTATAATGTGGTCAAACAGATGTCACCCTAAAAATCCTTCCAGGCACACCAATGGCTGGCGGTAAGAATGGGAGAGACTCCTGGTCATCCACATTGATATGGATCAAGCTGCAAGCCATTGGTGACTGACCAGTGACCATTTCTGGGAATAACTCGCTATTATTCCGAAACAGCCGAAAGTCTGCCTTAGTTTGCCACTAGTTACCGGAATTGTTTTGATTTGCTAACCAAAACTACTACTCTATAACTGCATACTTTCTACGTTTTAAATTATAATGCTTTTGTGAGATTTGTTTTGTTTTATTAAATCAGCCAAAAATTAGGTATAATAATTTCATGGTACCTCTCATCAACTGGGCACTTTTCCTGTGGCCTCAGCTCCAGTGAGTGCCATAATACGCCGGGTCTGCAAATCTTCCTAACAGTAAGAGTTATGAAGCTGTGTAGAAAATCTTCCATACTGTTAACAAGACCATCCAGTAAAATGGAAATAAAGCAGTCACTGAAAAATAGCTACAGTGGGGTCACAACCAGCTCTCCAGCTGGTGCACACAGTGAGCGCTATTAAATTCCACCCAATGACATCGAGGGCAAGATAAATCATGAGGCAGTTGCATGATGGTTAAAACACACTTGTCTTGGCATGATAGGAATCAATAATGACCCACACACAATTGGAATCATAATGGTATGTTTAATAGGCTTTTTGTTATTAGAATGTACATAATTTGGCTATTTTATAATAATCTTTATCAGCGTCACAAGTGGGCTTACATTAACACTGCAATGAAGTTACGTGAAAAGCCCCTAGTCGCTACATTCCGGCTCCTGTTCGGGTACACAGAGGGAAAATTCTGAATTTCCAATTCACCTAACAAGTATGTCTTTCAGAACTTGTGGGAGGAAACCGGAGCACCTGGAGGAAACCCACGCAGACACGTATTTGTGGCAACAAAACGATTTGTGCTGCTCTGCCGTGAGCTTGTCATCAAGCCATTGCTTGATTTGCACGGTAAACAGGAATGAATCTTGCCCCAGAAAATTAGAATTGGTACATAACAGCACACTGCTGCTGCTGCCTGTAGCTACGCCTCCCAGGACATCTACCCGCTTCTCACGCCATCCTCGCACATCCCCTGTAGCTTATCTGCAGCTGCAATTTGAAGTCCATCATTCAACTACGCCCAAGTCAACCCCTCTTTCTGCTGCCCGCCAATTTGCACTCGAGAAGAGATCTCTGTAGCTTTCAGGCTCTGATCAAATGGCTGAAATATTGACACTTTCTTTTCTGGATTTCACTTCTTAGAATTCTTTTCACTCTTGCAATTTCAAACAGCCTTTCGTTTGTTGTATGATCTGTCGATGGAATCTTAAGCTCACGCCTCAGCATTCACATTTCAAAGGCCTCTATTTTCTTCCACAGATCTTTATTTATTGATCTGAACAGCATAAGGAGCAAAGTAATGAGGAGATTTAGATTCCTGCAATGCCACTCAACTATTCAAGCATATGGGGAGAACAATTGAAGCTGGGGAGTCCCATTCATACAGCGAATCAATTGTTCCCAGAGTTTTACTAAATTAAAAATTTTAACTTTTTTCTTACTTCTCTTTCAGTCTTTTTTCTCTCTTAATACCACTGCCGTGTTCAATGGTTTCATTATTTTATGTTTGAGTTGGTTTTGACTGGTTTGTTCATTCTTGGACACTTGATTATTTGAGCTTGTGGGTGAAGCTAGAGTTAAGCACTGATATCTGACTGGAGGTGTTTCATAAAGGATCTGGGGAATGCAAAGACCATGGGCAGGACTTTCTGCTGTGATCATCTGGACCATTAGAAAGTCAATGGACTTTGAGCTGGGCCATCAAATCTCCAGCGGCATGGCTCACCGTGGCCAGCCAGAAAATCCTGGCATTTGTCTGTTATAAATCCTGTCAGTCCTGAGGTGTTTTAAAGTATTGTAAATAAAGGTTGTGAACCAGAGTCATCACTGCGTTCTTCTGAGATGATTCAACCATCTAAAATACACAGAAACCCAATATAAACAAAACAAAAGTTGGCCACAAGGATGGTTGAGAAAAATTTAACTTCACCAGATCCAGAACTATTTCATTCAACAGTCGGAGATCCTCCCACATAATAATAATTGTTATTGTCACAAGTAGGCTTACATTCACACTGCAATGAAGTTACTGTGAAAAGCCCCTAGTTGCCACATTCCGGCATCTGTTCCCGTACACAAAGGAAAATTTAGAATGTCCAATTCACCTAACAGCACGTCTTTCGGGACTTGTGGGAGGAAACCGGAGCACCTGGAGGAAACCCACGCAGACACAGGGAGAACTCCGTGCAGACAGTGACCCAAGCCGGGAATCGAACCTGGGACCCTGAAGCTGTGAAGCAATAGTGCTACCCACTATGCTACCGTGGGTGGTATAGATTTCAGTGTTGAGGATCTACTTGCTTGCGACAGTTCAGATCTAACAGCGATCGGTCGGAAGGCAATACTTGTAATTATCTCAGAGCAGAAGGCTGCTCACATGAGCTACGTCTATGTTTAATACGGCAGTAAGTGATCTCGAAAAATACTTCGGACCAAAGAAAAGTGTGATGATCAAATGATTATATATTCAGTCAGAGATCCCAGGGAAGTAGTGAGTCTATTGTACAAAATGTATCAACGTTGCAGCAATTGGCTTTCACATGTAAATTTTGCACACTGACCAATGAACAAACTCAGGACCAATTAATTAATGAATTAGAGAACCTCTCCTCATGGACGATGATAATCTATCCTTGGAAAAAGCCATGACCTTGGCTGTCCAAATCAAATCTGCCAAGTTAGATTCCTGCAGGTCAGACAGCAATGCACCTTTAAACTCAGCGTTGCACACACAGTTTACACAAACATCTCAGACGCAAGGTTTATTAACAAAGCAATCTCAGCAATCTTATCAACATGTACTCCATCATGGTCAGGCGCCTTCAGAACTGTGGGCCCGAATCATGGGAATGCTTGTTGGGTCACAGCGTAATTTCCAACTCAAAGGGAAAAAATGAAATTATTTTGCAAAGGTGTGTATGTTGTTGAAAAGGAAGGTTTCACTGGTTCAATGTGTGGAAGAGTCTTCCCCTGAGAGTGAAGCACAGCAATGTGCATCCCATCATAAAAGGTTAAGTACAATCTCTACAATCCAAGCCCTGTGAAAAAGTATCTGTCCACAAAAATGCGACCAAGAACCACAAAAGGACACACTCGGGAGAGAGACTATCCCAGCGTAAGACTTCTGTCGTGTTTTATCGGGCTCTTTAACCATGTGCAAATCCCATAATGGCCACTAACTCTCGTGAGACACAAAAATGAGAATTACGCCATGAGAGCATAAAACGCGATGTTCCTGACCCAATGCCGCTGACATAGTCAGATTCCTGTCCAGCAAGGGCATTTGTTTAATTTAGTTAAATATGCTTAAACAACTGAACGCCATTGCTTCCAGGGAAGTCATATATTTCCCCGCATTACCCGCTACACCATCCCACCCCCCCCAACCTGCGTGACATCATGCTGACGGAATGACTACTGATTTGCAAAAACGGAAACCAGTCTCGATGACCAGGCTGCAGGCGCGGAGGTGCGTGTAGCCCCAGGTGATGAGGGACATGGCTGGGAAGTGCCCTGGTGCTGTTCCCTGACAGTGCCAACATGACACCGCAAGGTTACCACTTCTGGAGGCAGGTCCAGGTTGTCACTGCGCAGGGCAGTACTGCCGGGAGGGGCCAGAGGGATCCCCATGGGCGGGTACCATTCTGTGGGGGCAGGGAAAGAGCAGTGGGGAGGCGGGAGGGCAGACAGTGAGGCCCTAATGCCAGTGAAGATAGGGAGGGGGAATTGAAACCCTAATGATGGCAAAGGTGGTGGGGGGGGTGAAGAAAATGAAGCCCCGATGTCAGGAAGATGGTGAGGGGGTTGGGGGAGGCAGGCGCTTCACTACATCATTGAGATTTGGACGCCTTTAAAATGGCGGTCCGATCTCTGTGGAACCCGGCTTGCCGGCATGTTTAGGCCCGCCCCTCAAGAATGACAGTGCAACACATGCCGCCCTGTGTCTTCTTTGAGAGGTGTCAGAAGATCTGGAGAGAAAACCTGGCTGCTTCTCTGGGGAAAAACACTCCAGTTTTCAGTCACAACCTGACACTTTGGCATTTTTCGGGAGAATTCCACCCTTTGTTCCAGACTCCCTTCTCCTTGCAGAGACATTTGGTCATCTAAACATAACCATAACACCCATGATATCTCTCTCGTCTTTCTGTACCTGATTTGACTCTAATTCACTACCCTTTCCCTGATATTCCTCTATTTCCTTGCATTGATTCCTCCGTTCGGTCAGATCCCACATACCCCATTGACCGTGCTATCAGCTCACACTTTCAGAAATCTCCCCGACACACACATTTTAAAAATATTGAAAGTTGGTCAGAAATAATATCCCTTATGTGCTTACCCAGGTACTGGGGCAGGGGGACTCCAACGGCAACTGTGAAGAGAAAACAGAGTTAACGTTTGAGGTCTATCTGTGACCTTTCTTTAGAACAGAGAAAAGTTACAGAAATGCAACAGATTTTCAGCAAATGTAAGGGTGGGGAGAGGAACAAAAGGAAAGGTCTGGGGTAGAGTGGAGGACAGGAGAGATTAAATGACAATAAGGTTGGTGGTGCTTGGCGAAAAGGGATGATAATGGTACAAGTGAAGAAACAAAAGAATAGTCGAGAGGAGATATGAATGGCAAGATCCCGAGTGGCTGACGAGCGAGGGCAACGAGCTCGAAATGAGAGGGAAATTAGGGAGAATAAAAATGGGAGATATGGGTATGATCTAATGTTGCTGAGCTTAAAAGTTGAGCCCAGAAGTCTGTAAAATGCCCAGTAAATGATGAGGAAATAATGGCAAAGATCCTCGAGCTTCTGTTGTGCTTCACTGGAACACTGCAGCAGGCCGAGGACAGCAAAGTAGTGAATTAAAATGACAGGTGACTGGAAGCTTGGGGTCATGCTTGGAGACTGAGACAGTTACTGTGGAGATCTGACTGTGAGAGCAGGTTTTTGCAGGCACTTTTGCAAACCCAAAATAGAATGCAATTAAAGTGAAGAAGATAGAAGAGACAAAGAGGAATTCCATCGGAGAGAAGGGTAGAACTTTTTCAAACCTTTTCAATTTTTATTTCAGGTTTCCAATAGATACAAGGCTGGATTATCCGTCGATGGGATTCTCCATTTCATCGGCAGTGCACTCACGTCCGCGGATTTCCCAATGGCGTCGGGGTGCCCACAATGGGAAACTCCATTGAACCGGCTGCCGGGATGGAAAATCCGGTTGCCGACGGGGACACACGGCACCAGAAAACGAGTTTGGCGTTAATTCCTGCCCAATATTTTTATTTTGTACTCGTGTTTAAGTCACAACCACTTCTCTTCCAGTAATGCCCACTGATCCTGCCATGCACTCCTCCTCTACACACAACTGTTGGTTGCTCACATGGTCCCATTACTACACCTTATTTCCTTGTGTTATGAGACATTTAGCCAATTTATCAGCACTATCAGAAACTTTTCCAAATGCTTTAGGTCACCGCATTCTTCACCCTCACTTGCTTCAAACATCTCTGACTTTTTCCCAGTTCAGATAAAAGTTCATTAACCTGAAATCTTAACTCTTCTTCTTTTGTCTCCACAGATGCTGCCAGATCTGCAGAGTATTCCCAGAATCTTCTGTTTTTGCGTTGGAGGGGTTTGGATGTTAAGGCTAACTAGAGCCCGTGCGGAGAGTGTGAAATGGAGCTTGCTAATAACACCCAGAGACCGGGGGGGTGGGTTGGGGGGGGGGGGGGGGGGGAAGAGAGAGAGACCTCTTTATGTTTGTTGTTAAAAAGGGTTTATTTTCTTATTAATCATTGAGAAAATTGTGAAATTCCTAAATTGCTGTCTGCTCCAGTACTGGAGTCAACATCATTATTATTTTGCATTCCAAACCAATTGCTAATACACAGTTAAAGAGGCCAAGATTAAACAACTTGACTTTGCATACATATGAATACAGAAAAATTGCACTGTGTTTTTAAATTAAGCATGTTCTAATTAGCAGCAAACAGCAACAAACAAACAGCACGTCGGATTTTTCAGATAGGGAACTAGATCTACAAAGATTAAATTACATCTGTAACCATTCTTCAGCTGATTAATCACAGACATTCATAAATCAATTTAAAGTCTATTTTAACATTTTCCATTTCCTTTGACTTGTTCAATATTAGGACACATGTTGTGCCGACAAATTAATTTAATTGTCGTTCTTATTTTTGTGATTATAGAAGTTGCTTACAATTTCAAAACAGGCGAAACTGATAAATCTTACACCACGACTCTCGTTTTGAGCCAATTAATCAAATTACTATTCCGTCTCCAAATTTCCAGTTCAACTCTTTTCGAAATTAGTTACTAATTACCAAGTGAAAAATAAAAGTATAAAATCAATTTGAATAATTCACTTTCTCCACATTAATAATAAAGATAAACAATACGGAACAGGCCTTTCTCCCAGGGTGATCTTTATCCTTCACATGAGCATTATTTTACTTTGGATGTACCGAAGTACAGAGAAAAGTATTGTTCTGCGTACAGTCCAGCAGATCTTTCCCTACATGAAAAAATATAGGACATACATAAATACATTGTAAATACATAGACACAAGCGGCTGGTGAGCATACGGAGTCTAATACTACTCAGTACAGAAGATGTGTGAAGAGATCAGCTCTGTCCATAAGTGGGTCATTCAGGAGTAATACATAGATCCATAGAATTTACAGTGCAGAAGGAGGCCATTCGGCCCATCGAGTCTGCACCGGCTCTTGGAAAGAGCATCCTACCCAAGGTCAACACCTCCACCCCATCCCCATAACCCAGTAACCCCACCCAACACTAAGGGCAATTTTGGATACTAAGGGCAATTTAGAATGGCCAATCCACCTAACCTGCACATCTTTGGACATAGCGGAGAAGCAGCTGTTTTTGAAACTGTTAGTGTGCGTTCTCAGACTTTTGTATCTCCAGCCTGATGGAAGAAGTTGGAAGAGAGAATAATCCAGGTGGGAAGTGTCTTTGATAATTATATGTACCCACCCTGTTACTAGATTCCTTTAATGCCCCCTTTCCTAAATTACTAGCTAATCGAATCTTAAATCTTGGGACTTTGGTTCAATTACAAACCACATTCCCACCTCTGTAAGCAAGCTGTTCCAGCTCTGTGGCCAAAATCTCATGCAACAACATGCATTTATATAGCTCCTTTAACACGGGACACTTCACAGACGCAATATCTGTCGGTCAGTTAGCTCAGTTGGCTGGACAGCTGATTTGTGATGCAGAGCAACGGCAGCTGTGTTGGTTCAATTCCTGTACTGGCTGAGGTTATTCATGCAGGCCTGGCTTCTCAACCATGCTTGTGCTGTGGTGATCCTCAGGTAAAATCACTGCCAGTCAGTTCTCCCTAATATCAGCCTCTGGTCTCTGGGACTATGACACCTATCATTTCATTGTATTTGTGCCCCTTTGTTCTAGAATCTTCAACAACTGGACACTCCCTATTGCGCCCATCTCTTTATAATATTAAGCACTTCTATCAAAGCTCCTCATATTGGTGTGAAATAAGGAAGTGAGCGATTTTTAAACATTTAACGTTTGTTTTGATTTGAACATTCCATTCATTAGAATTACTTCCAAATGTGCATTCTATGGCCTCATAGCCTTCTGTGTGAAAACAAATCTCCTGCTCACTGTACAAAATCTGTTACATTAAATTTTATCGCTATGTCTGCTCATTGTAAACCTATCAAATAATGTGAACAGTCTTTTTCTCACTGCATTGACTCATCCCGCCATTATCTCAAACGTCCCTCAGGAAAATCACACCCTAATCTCCTCTGGTCGAACAAAAATGGCCCCAGCTGAGTAACATGAAAGCAACATAATTTAATTGAAGTTCTTAATTTTCTGAATACAGAAGTCCCCTTCATTTTCAAATGAAGCTAATTTGATAAATATTAAACAACAACACTCATTTCAATTCCGTTAATCAAATTGCTATTGAGGTTTCAGATTTCCAGTTCAACTCTTTTCTAAGTTAGCTCCTAATTAGCAAGTGTTAAGTGAAAACAAAAAACCACCATGAATAATTCAAGTTCTCCACATTAATACATAAAGGCAAGCCAGATGGAAATAGACCCTGGACACCAAGCCCTATCTATCCTTTCTGCGGATGTAAAAGTGATACTGTTTTGAAGATTTCAGCCCGGTACATTGGTCAACATTTATCCCTCAACTGACATCACCTAAACAGGTTATCTGATCATTCACCTTCTTGAGTTCCCTGTCCAAAGATAGGCCCAACCCTCAGCACCTCCAGCATGAGTAGAGCAATGAGGCAAATTCTATGTCAACTCCAGCCAGAACGGGATCAGATCCACGCTGCCCATTCAGCCAGTGCCCCCTGTTATGGGCCAGGGTTCAGAGAGCTCCAAAGCATATCATGGAGTTCACCTGACCCACAACTTTGAATAGATTTTGGTTATGGGGAGTACAAGGGCCCACTTTATAGGTCTGGTGCAACAGAGAACTAAACATATTTTTAAACAAAATAATGTTTATTCTATGAATCCAGTTAACATTTTATAAAGCCACAGTAAACAACTTACCAACTACCAACACTGATAATCCCCCAAAAAGATACAATACTCTATAGGTAACCCTTAGTAACTTTCCTAACAACATCCATAAGAACAAAGACAAGTACAGCACAGGAACAGACCCTTCGGCCCTCTACGCCGACCATGCTGCCCGTCTAAACTAAAATCTTCTACACTTCCGGGGTCCCTATCCCTCTATTCCCAATCCATTCATGTATTTGTCAAGATGCCCCTTAAATGTCAGTATCGTCCCTGCTTCCACCACCTCCTCCGGCAGCGAGTTCCAGGCACCCACTATCATAAGCCAAAACACTTTTTAACAAAGACAGGAGGTTTGAATTCTCTACAGAGAGCTTTAATCACTTTTAAATTATCAAGTGGTCTAAACACCTTGTTTAACATATAGAGAGACACCAGTATACATCTGCTTGATTTGAATGCAGCTCGCCAACTGAAAGCGAAACTAAATAAAACACAGAGCCAAAAAGAGCTTCCAGCTCAAAACAAAAGTAAAAAGCAGAATCACATTCCGGCTCCATCCACGCAATAACATCACTGCAACCATTTGATAAAACACACTTTTCTTAAAGGGACTGTCACATGATACCCCACAAGGAATCCAAGTTTTTAGACATTTTTCCATGCATGTTGTAGCTGGAGCTATGGATAGTAGAAGCTCCAGTTTCTTGCCGTCACTTGGCTAACTAGGAATCTCGCCCACTCTCATTGCCTGCCATTGGTGTGTGTCGGAAGGATTTACAGGCTGATATCTGTTTAGCCTCATTATGAGCACATCTTCCTTGGCCATTAGAGCAGGACTTGAATCCAGAACTTCGGGCTCAAAGCGAGGCTACCCACTGAACCAAAAGGCTTCCACATCTGATCATTATCACATTGCTATTTGCGGACTGTGCTAATTTTCCAATTTTCCTACACTGCAGTAGTGACTGCAGTTCTAAAGGTACATCATTGGCTATGAAACACAAGTGGGTGGCCAGAAATCATATATAAATGCAAGTCTTTTTGGTTTGCTTTCTCCTGAGCGCCCTGGGCCATGACTCCCTGACTCCCACCAAAAAAAGACAAAAAGGAGATATCCAATCAACCCATTTGACAGCTGAGACAGCTTGTTACCTGAAAAAGGACGCACTGGCACTGGAGGGTGTGCAGAGGAGATTCACTCGGTTAATCCCAGAGTTGAAGGGGTTGGATTACGAGGAGAGGTTGAGTAGACTGGGACTGTACTCGTTGGAATTTAGAAGGATGAGGGGGGATCTTATAGAAACATTTAAAATTATGAAGGGAATAGATAGGATAGATGCGGGCAGGTTGTTTCCACTGGCGGGTGACAGCAGAACTAGGGGGCATAGCCTCAAAATAAGGGGAAGTAGATTTAGGACTGAGTTTAGGAGGAACTTCTTCACCCAAAGGGTTGTGAATCTATGGAATTCCTTGCCCAGTGAAGCAGTTGAGGCTCCTTCATTAAATGTTTTTAAGATAAAGATAGATTGTTTTTTGAAGAATAAAGGGATTAAGGGTTATGGTGTTCAGGCCGGAAAGTGGAGCTGAGTCCACAAAAGATCAGCCATGATCTCATTGAATGGCGGAGCAGGCTCAAGGGGCCATATGGCCTACTCCTGCTCCTAATTCTTATGTTCTTATGAGACAATATTAATGATCAATTAATGACAATCTAGTTATACTGTGTTATCTTCATCGTGGTGTAAGAAAAGCAAACAGCACTTAAGAGGAATTTACACTGACTCTAGCACAAATACAGGACGTGAGAGTTAAAGCGAGAATGGGGTCAGCAATTAATCACACCTCCCTTCCTGTCCTAGAATATGAATGTACTTAAATTTTTAGAAAAATACATATAAACCAATAGAGCAAGTATTGGATCAATATAAATTACAGCACGGACTGAAAAGTGAAAATGAAAGGAAGATCTAAAGGAGGTCTAGCTGCCCTACAAACAAATCTCTCAACAACTTGCATTTATATAGTGCCTTTCATCTAGAAGTGTCACAAGGCACTCTGGAGGAATGTATTGGAATGTAATTGGGGGAAGCAGTGGTGGAGAGGTATTATCACTGGATTAGTAATCCAGAGCCCCGGGTAATGCTCCGGGGACCCCGGATTTGGATTCAATAAAAAATTTGAATTAAAAGGCTACATGATGGCCATGATTTGATTGTTGTTGACTTCCGGTGATGGCCATGAAGTGGGTGGTTACACACAGGGCAGCTCCTGCTTGAAGGCACAGAAAAGAGCTCTTTTATCCCAATACTGGGAGGAATTTTGACGAAAAGGCGGAGGTGGATGTTGGAGGAGTAGTTTCCTCTGGGAGTTGCATGTCTGCTGGTTATCAGACCCGGTCGAAGACAGTGAGGAGACCAGGATAAAGAGTGGGAGCAGGCCTGTACTGCAGCAGCAGCCGCTGTAAGCATCCAGATGGGGGAAGGGCTGATGCAAACTGGAAGGCCCCAGCTGGAGTTGATGGCTTTTATCAAGGCCATAGAACTGTCGCTCTCCTGTGAAAACACAAAAAAGGGGTCCATGAACTTCCATGGACTACGTTGGGTGCCCCCAAAGACCGGATTTACATGACTCAGTTACCTCCAAAACAGCATTATGGACAGAGCCACTGGCCAAGAGCTGCCACAGCACAATAAAACATCTCCCCAGAGACAGTGAGGAGTAATCACAGCAGTGCTATATTTGCGGCCGCAGGAACCTTGGCGGTTGAGGCTACCAAATCGACAGCGAACATGTCTCCTGGGCCAGCTGACCCAAGTGCTCCAAGCCAGGGTTTTGCACATTGCCCCACCCGAGGAAGACAACTTCATGCAGTTAAATTGCATCATTGCCCCCAAGTAGCCCCAATAAGAATAACGCTCCAAGTTAACTCCATGGTCACTCCTTAGACATGGAAATCTTGATGAGGGCTGCTGTTTCAATTATTGGACAACAGATGTTTCATAAGCTCCATTTGGGGATCCAGCACCTGGACTTGAAGGATACCAAGGGCAGGCTGGCAACATATACCGGGGAACCATTGACCATCATTGGGACCATGCTGACACTCGTTACCCATGGACATCAGTCGGTCTGGCTACCACTGGCAGTGATGCAGAGGACTGGGCCTAGCCTCCTAGGCCGTGACTAGTTACAAAGATTCTGCCTGTACTGGCAATAAATCTTCTGGATGGATACTGGTCAGTGGAAAAATCTTCTGGATGGATACATGGTCAGTGGAAAGTATCGGGAAGTTTTCCATAACGGCCTGGGAAAGATAAAAGGGAGCTGCAGCTAAAATCTACATTGACCCAGAGTCCCAGCCCAAATATTTTAGGGCCTGTCGAGTCACAAGCGTCCTATTGGTGAAGATGGGTGATCAGCTGAACTACTTGGAGAACATGTAAATAATATGCCCGGGCAAGTTCTCAGAGTAGGCAGCACCACTGGTGCAGTTGCTGAAGCCAGACAAATCCGTTCACCTGTGTGATGATACAAAATGATAGTCAACAAGGCATCCCACCTGGACAGGTACCATGCCATGCATAGAGGATCTATTCGTTAACTGGGGACCACTCTTTCACAAAACTGCACATGAGCAGTTCCTTAATTCCTGCTGGAGTTAGATACAGTGTCTAGAAAATATGTCACCATCAACACCCACAGAGATTTGTAGGAGTACACCCGCTTCCATTCGGGATGTCATCGGCATGAGCAATTTCCCAGTGGGTAATGGAAAATATCCTCAAGTGCACCCCAGGGTGGTTGTCTACCTGGACGATGTTATCACAAGAGCCACCGAGAAAGAACACCTGGGCAACCTGGAAGAGGTCTTTAACGGTCTTCCGATGTGGGTGGGAATGAAGGAAAGAATAGAGTTGAGGGGCTGAATGACTTCCTCCTGAGTCTCTATGCTTTCTGTTGGTCGTTCTGGGTGAGTGTGCTTAACACTCAATTTGGCTCTGTTTCTTTACTTCGCTCTGGAGTCGCCAGGTATCGTTAAGATACCGCCACAAGTTCAAGGTGAAGTTCAAAGCAATAAAACCATACACCAATTAGTAAGTTCAAACAACTGAGTCTATTATAGTACAATTATAATAACTACCCATGCACACGCTAAAAGGATTAAGCTATTCCTACCGCTAAATAACTAATACTTATCTTGAAGGAACTGCCGGGTCAGGGAACAAGGCCTCTTGCTCTGCTCTGGTCTGCAGACTTCAGGTTGGTGCAAGTTAAAAGGGGTCAGGAGTGTCTATCTCTGGTAGCGATCGTTGTGAGACACTTACTTGCTGGCAGCTGCTGTCCGAAACTCTCTCTCTCTCTCTCTCTCTCTCCTCTTCAGGGTCTTTTTGGCAAAAGCTGGTCAAGGTGCTGGTCCACGGAGGAGTGCTGGTCAAAGAGAGAGGAGGGCTGGACAAGAAGACTGAACCATGTGTGGGACCTGTCTTTTATAGGTCCCAGGGATCCGCGCCCCTTTGGGCAGACTCCCCTACCTGCTTGGAATCGATTGGGTCTCTTCCCAATCGATATGTTTGAATCCCCCCAATACTGAGGCTGTTCCTTAGCTACTGGGCGGGCTCTCAGGCTCTTTGTTTTTGAACCCTGTTGGTGCCTGAGTGTCTGGTATCCTTTACAATGTTGCAGTTGCTTCCCCATTTGTGTCCATTGTATCTGGAATCGTTCCATTAACATGCTAATTATCCCGGTGATTGCCTCGTTAGTATGCGGAATGTTCGTTTCGGTGCTGTCTGCTTTCTTAGCAGACAGAATCCACACCTGCTAGGTGTAGCCTGCTGGTGCTGCAAACATTGTCCATTTTATCCTATATGCTTTGCGTTCCTCCATTTTGTATTCAGGGAATTGGCCAAATTCGGTGGCTACATTCTAACTCCAATCTAACTAGCCGGGTAAAATGTAATGATGAATTTTAAAAATGCTTCAATTTGGCTTGCTAAATTAAAAGGTCATTGAAGACACACACTATTTTACAACCCATAGGCCCAAAAGGACAGAGAAGACCAACAAACATGCTGGTGGTAGTCCAAATATGTAAGGAGAAGCTCACCACAAAATGTTTGTAAAGAGGCACGCATGAACAATTGTCTAATCTTCTCATTCTCAATCATAGCTTATGGTCTCCCTAGCAACTGAGCATCCTCGACTGCAGCAGAGATATCTATGGCGGAGGGAGAAGGGAGTACTTCAGTCAAAGTAACTCATCAAATTAGTTTGTTTCCTTTGAAGTGGACCACAGGATGGATTAGACATTTCATGGGCATGTCCTGAAGTACAATTTGCTCCCATTCAGCATTTTTACTCATTTCCATTCTATGATTTAGATATATCAGAATGCTGGCTTCCTATCCTCAGCTTACACAGACAGTATAATAAACAAGAAGGTGAACTGGTCATCATGCCAACCCACCAACAAAAGCATTTGAATATGTAACAAAAGCAGATGCTGGAAACCCAAAACAAAAGCAGAAAATGCTGAGAACATTCAGTCAGCGTCTGCGATGTTTACATTTCAGGTAAAAACTTGTCCTCAGAAGTCAGAGTCAAGATGTCACAGTGTGAGGCCAATTTGGCCTGTTTCGTCCATACCGGCGCTCTCTGTGGAATAATTTAGCCAGTCCCATTCCCACTCCATCCCTGTACCCTTACAAACTCATGCTAGGCCTCGATCTGTGCCAAGAACCACGCCCAGGGCGTATGTCATTTCTATATTCTGTAAAAAAAGATTATCTAAAATGAGAGACTACAGAGCACGGAGGTACAAGGGCTCCGAGTGTCCTCATGCATGAATCACAAAAGGCTGGTGTACAGTTACAGCAAATAATTAGGAAAGCTGATAGAATATTGTTTATTTACATAGATTTTACATAGAATTTACAGTGCAGAAGGAGGCCATTCGGCCCATCGAGTCTGCACCGGCTCCCGGAAAGAGCACCCTACCCAAGATCAACACTTCCACCCTATCCCCATAACCCAGTAACCCCACCCAACACTAAGGGCAATTTTGGACACTAAGGGGAATTTATCACGGCCAATCCACCTAACCTGCACATCTTTGGGCTGTGGGAGGAAACCGGAGCACCCGGAGGAAACCCACGCACACACGGGGAGGATGTGCAGACTCCGCACAGACAGTGACCCAAGCCGGAATCGAACCTGGGACCTTGGAGCTGTGAAGCGATCGTGCTATCCACAATGCTACCGTGCTGCTTATTGTGGGGGGGGGGGATCTGAATACAAAAGTAATGAGATTGTGCTTCATTTTTACAGGACATTGGTGAGACCGCATCTGGAGTAGTGTGTATAATACTGGCCTCCTTATTTAAGGAAAGATGTAAATGTGTGAAAAGCAGTTCAGAGAAGGTTTACAAGAACTAATACCAGGAATGGTCTGATGAGGAAAGGTTGGGGAAATCAGGTTCATAACCACTCGAATCTAGAAGAGTAAGAGGTAACTTGATCAAAACCTTTAAGATCCTGAGGAGTATTGACTCTTCTTGTGGAAGAATCTAGAACAAGGGGTCACTGTTTAAAAATATGGAGTCACTCATTTAAGTTAGGGATGAGGAGAAATTCTTTCTCTGAGGGTCGTGAGTCTCTGGAACTTTCTTCCTCAAAAGGCAGTGGAAGCAGAGTCTTTGAATATTTTTAAGGCAGAGATAGATTTTTAATTAACAAGGGGGGGGTGGATGAAAGGTTGTCGGGGTAGGCAGGAATGTGGGGTTGAGGTTACAATCAGATCAGCCAATGGTGGAGCAGACTCGAGGGGCCGAGTGGCCTACTTCTGGTCCTAATTCATATGTTCGTATGTAGTGGACAGTTTCCATAGTAGAGGCTGATTCACGAGTAGCAGACACTTTCCACCATTGGGTAATTTATTTTGTCCTCTGCTTTTTCCATACCCCTCCTGATGGTTTGTCTCTGGACACTCCAATCAAAAGCAAGGACTTCCCAAGTATCGATTCCAACCCCGGTCAACTTGAGGCCTCGCTCCCAAACATCCTTGAATCGCAAATGTGGGTTACCTGTTGATCTCATGTCGCTAGCAAGCTCACCATAATGCATGTGTTGAGGGTGCGGCCATTACTTATTCGGTCCACATGACCCAAGCCATCGGGGCACTATGAGCTTATTCCCGATAAGTGCCTATCCAATTTTCTTTTGAAATCATTGATCACCTCCATTTCACCATCCTTGGTGGCAGTAAATCCCAGGCCATTACCACTCACTGCTGACAAGGATGGATCTCCGTATCTCTTTCCCAAAATCTTAAACCAGTATCCTGGAGTCATTGTGCCATCAGCTAAGCTTTTCTTTGTCCATCTTATCTACAGCCATCAAAATGTTGTCCACCTCTAACAAATCATCCTCCAATCTCCTTTACTCCAAGGAGAACAACACTCCAGCTTCTCAAACCTTATCGAAAATCTCCCATCCCAGGAGCAATTCTGGGAAATCGCCTCCTAAGGACCGTGACACCTTTCCTGAAATGTGGTGACTGGAACGGGATGCCATACGCTCGTTGTGGCCTAACTAAACTGACAGATATTAAAGATGCGTAGTAAGAATGTTACCATCAATACCCACAGGGGGTTGTACGAGTACACCCGGCTTCCATTCGGGATGTCATCGGCATGAGCAATTTCCCAGTGGGTAATGCAAAACATCAGCAAGTGCTTACCTGCTCCTCCTGATACAAATGAGTAAACTTTACCCAGACAAGTAAATGTTTTAAAGAGATCTGGCACCTTCTTATCAATCACCTCTTGATAAGGCTATACAATCTTTTGCCCCTCCTTTGCTTGACTTGGTCTTTCCTTTGCCACCTTAACAAACCCCACTTCTTATCCTGTTTTACCACATCCGCCTTCCCAGTGCTTTTGCTCAACCACCATCCCTGTGACTTTACATGGCCTAGTTTATTACAGTGAAAACATTTGAAACTTTTCATTTCTTTTCCACCCTCCTGGATTTAAAAAAAAATCTGAGGTACACTCTCCTTATTATCTCCCATCAGATCTCCTTTACCTTTGCCACTTGAGTATTTCGCATGTCCCCTGTTTCTATCCCTCACAGGCTGAAACTGATGTCGGAAACCAAGCTTTGATTTATGAACTAATTCATAACCATCTGCCATTTCTGCTGCTAACCTCGCTGTTTTAACACTCTGCTCTTCCACATGAATTCTCACTACATCAGGAATTGAATTTTTAAACTCCTCCAAAAGTATAATTTCTCAGAGCTTCATACGTTTGGTCTATTTTCGAAGCCATTATCCACCGATCAAAATTACTCTGTTTGAGCCTTTCAAACTCCATGTATGTTTGACTAAATTCTTTCCTTAAATTTCTAAACCTTTGTCTGTAGGCTTCAGGCACCAGTTCATATGCACCTAAGATGCATTTTTTTCACCTCTTCATACGTCCCAGATACCTCCTCTGGTAGTGATGCAAACACTTCACTAGCCCTACCTATCAGCTTTGTTTGAACCAGTAATACCCACATGTCCTGTGAGCATTTCATTTGTTTAGCTCCTTTCTCAAATGAAATGAAAAAGGCTTCTACCTCCTTCTCATCAAACCTTGGCAATCATTGGATATATTTAAATAGATTCCCACCAAGCCTTCGACTTTGACGCTCTTTTTCACTATCCTCATCACTATCATCCAACTGTACGTTTCCCTTTATGCCTGCCAATTTTAACTGACTGTCATGTTTTATGGCCATTTTCTAAAGTTCAAACTCTCTCTTTATCTTTTTCCCTGATCTGCATCTCCCTTTCTCTTTCTTTTTTCTCCTTTCTTCTCTCTCCTTTTCTTTTTCCTCTCTCTCTCTCTTTCCCCTCTATCTCTTTCTTTTTCCGCTCTCTGTTTTTCCTCTCTTTCATATTCAAGCTGCTTTAATTCTTTCTCATGTACCATTTGTTTAATTTGTAACTGAATTTTTGCCATTTCCAATGAGTCAAACTGTATCTCAGGCAACTTTAAATGCTTAGCCACCGCCATAATTACCTCACCTTTTCACATTTTGTCAGGTAATGTTAACTGTAATTTGTTTTGCCAAATCTAACAGTCTGCTTTTAGTCTCTGTCCGTACGGTACTGCGTGTGACCGTCTCCACCCCCAGAAACTTCAGGGCCTCAGAAAGAGCCATTGTCCACAACACACTCCCCACTTAAACAGGAAAACCACACCTGAAAAGCAACCACAATATGCTCACCCCTCACTGACTTTAAGTTCACTAAGACTTTTATCACAGATGAGCCCCCAATTTGTTATGGACCAGGGTTTAGACAACCCCAAACTGTATCATGGAGTTCACCTGACCCACAACTTTTTATAGATTGTGGTATGAGGAGCACAAGGCCCACCCTACAGGTGTGGCACAGCAGAAATGGAAAAGTATTTTTTGAAGCAAAATAATGTTTATTCTATGAACTCAAGTTAACCTTTTTAAAACATATAGTGAACATCTTAGCAACCATCAATCCAAATACAACCCTCAAAGAATACAGCACTAAGTAATCCTTAAACTGTCCTTTTAACATCCATAAGACTTTTTAAAAAAACCTTTAAACAGAAGCACATCAGGTTAAAGTCAATACTGAGAGCAGTTATTAGTTTTAAATCAGCAAAGGATCAATTTACAGTCTTTAAATTACAGAGAGAGAGAGACTCATACACCTTCTGGCCGTGACTGCAGCTATCCAGCTCTGAAAACGAAACTAAAACACACCCTGCAGCAAGCAGCCTAAAACAAAAGTAAAAAGCTGACAGACAGCCCAGCTCCACCCACTCTCTGACATCACTGCAGTAATAAACATCCATTTCTTGAAGGTACTCTCACATGACAAGGGAGGCTGGGAGAAATGAAAGAAAGACAGGAAGAAAACAAGGTCAAGTAAAAGAGAAAAAAGTGAAAGAGAGGTCTCCAAATGTTGTGTTTTAAAGAGTTTTGCTTTACTTCACAAAATAGGCAAAGAACAACCAGGTTGCCACACCGTGTATTACTTAACCAGAAGTCAGGACTTTAATACAGTGGTATTGCTTGCTCATAGTCTAAGATGGAAGAGTGGGAAATCTCCCAAGTGCCTCTGATTATGACAGTAGGGCATTGGTTACAATACATAACACCAGCTCATGAGTGAAGTTACAATTTCGTGTGAACAAGCAAACAAACCTGGATTTAATCTATTCATTTTAACCAGCCCAGTGGCAGAGCTAAACAAAAGGCTCCATCACATGCGGGACTTCCAATCTTCCTGTTGCTTGCCATTTTAACTCAGCATCTTGCTCTCATGTCCATGTGTCTGTTCTGGGCCTGCTGCAATGGTACAATGAAGTCTGGCACAAGCTGGAGGAGCAGCAGCTCATCTTCCTGTCGAGTACGTTGCAATCTTTGGCACTCAACATTGAGTTTGAAAACTTTAGATCGTGACCTTTCTCCTCCATCTTAATCCCCTTTTTAAAAAAATATTCCATTCATATTTTGCCTCAATGCAACCCCTCTGTCTCCCCTTCCCACCCTAGGCTGTTGTCCTTAAAGTTGCTACTTTTTGTTGTAATCTCTCACAGCTCAAGCACATTCTCCCTCCGTTCAATTCTGATGAAGAGCCAAAGGACTCAAAATGTTATCTCTGCTTTCTCACCTTACAAATGCTGCCATATCTGCTGAGTTCTTCCAGCATCCTGTTATTGTTGTAAACAAAAGGCGGCTGTTTTCCACACACACACACAAAAGCATTTAACACTCTGTTGGAATAAAATATCATGATATTGGCTGCTCCCTTCCTCTTTGAGAGGGAGAGCTGACTGCTGATGACTTAACCCAAGGATCATCACTCCTCAGGGAAGAGCAAGCTTCAGAAAGCGGGGCCTTCATGAATAACCTCAACCCGTACAGGAATTGAACCTGCGCTGTTGGTGCTGAACCACATTACAAACCAGCCATCCAGCCAACTGAGCTAATCAGCTCCCTGCTGCAATTTGCCTTGAAGGGATGACTTTGAAGGCAGAATGCCATGGTATCCAACCTCAATTTCACTTTGGCTTGGAGCAGAGCTCACACACAGATGCACACACAGCATTTCTACTGATCTCTGCAAGCTTTTGTGATGATTGGAGGGTTTTAGGAATATTGACTTCGAAATATTGGGACAAGTTAAGAGTTAAAAGCCTGGGGGTATACGGTGTTTGGTTACAGTGGTCAAAATTTTAAAAGATATTGTGTTTCGCTTCCAGGAAACAGCAGATGGAATTGACCAGAGGAATGTGAATTGACTGCGGAGGTCCCTGGGGAGTTAATGTTCTTCTGCAGCCTGCAGAAATAACTTGTTTTGCAGCTTGGAGAGATGAGGTCATTGCTGGGTGGAGCCGAGGAAAGCAGAGAGGCAGTGCTTTTGGAGTAGCTTTGGAAGAGAGAATAGTCCAAAAGTAAAGGCTGTTTTCTTTCCTGGTAGGATAGTTCAAAACAGAGTAATAATATTTTAAAGCAGAGCAATCTTGTCTGAAGACAAGGAAGAGGCTGAACCAATCTGGTTGAAACAACTATTTGAAGATATTCATCCAGAATCTGCAGGGGTTCTAACTGGGACCCAAATCTGTTTTATGAAGCAAGTATTACTTTCCGCCCTGCTAATTTTAAGATAAATTGAGAGCTGTATGTTTGTTTTCTTGTTGTTTAATAGGAAATTGTGTAGTAGTGTTAAGGGGTAAGCTGTCCTTTTCGGGTGTCAAGTTAAAAGTTTAAAATTATATTCATAATAAAGTTTTGTTTTAGAAATATCAAAGCCCTATTTTTTCATGCAATCACTCTTGGAGCGAATTATTCTTTCCATTGAGTCTTAAACTAAACTAAAATATTGGGGCTGCGGTCCAGTATCCAGCCACTGTTGGGGTCTGATCTGGGATCGTGATACTTCTCATCATATATACGTTTACATGTGCCTAGAATTAATAAATGCACCCACAGCATGTTACCCAATCCCTGTTAGCAATTGATGCTTTTATGTCAGAACACAAAAGCACACTTCCACTCATTAATTAGACAATGCACTCTGTATGACATTTAAAACTGATCATCAATTAAAATGAGCAAAAAGAGCCAATTTTATTAATTCATGGGAGTTTCTGGCTGGGTCAGCATTTGTTGCCCATCCCCGAGGGCATTTAAAAGTCAACCACATTGCTGTGGGTCTGGAGTCACATGTAGGCAAAACCGGGTAAGGACGACAGATTTCCTTCCCTGAAGAACGTTAATCAACCAGATTAGTTTTTACCTCAATCGATAATGGTTACACGGTCATCATTGGACTTTTAATTCTAGATTTTTATTGAATTCAAATTTCACAATCTGCCATGGTGGGATTTGAACCCAGAGCATTACCCCAGGGCTCTGGATTACTAGTCCAGTGCCAATACCGCTACACCACTCCCTCGCCTTTGCAGCTTCAAAAAAGTGTAAGTGTTTAATTAACAATCAAAAATATTTACCATAGGAGCAATCTGTTTTTGCTCTTTGCTAACTTGCTTAAAATGACTCACATATTAGTAATTGCAGGAACAGGAGGCCATTCAGCCCATTAAGCTTTGTCTGTCATTTAATGAGATTGTGGCTGACATGTACTTTAACTCCTTCCCACTTTGGTTCCATAACTCTTCATACCCTCGCCTAACAAAAATCTATCAACATCAGTTTTTGCACTCCCAGTTGACTCAGAGTCTTATCCACCTCGGAATGAATCACCACCTGGGTGGAACGCAGGCAGAGAAGGTTCAAATATTAAAACAGAAAGTGCTGGATAAACGCAGCAGGATTGGCAATGCCAGTGCAGTGAGAAACAGATTTCATGGGCTGGATTCTCCCCTACCCGGCGGGGCGGGGGGGGGGTCCCAGCGGGACGGAGTGGCGTGAACCACTCCGGCGTCGGGCCTCCCAAAGATGCGGAATTCTCCGCACCTTTAGGGGCTAGGCCCGCGTCAGAGTGGCTCCTGCTCCGCCGGCCGGCGTGAACAGCCTTTGGCGCTCCGCCAGGCGGGGCCGGGAGGCCTTCGCAGGACGGCTGAAGTCTGCGCATGCGCCGGTGCGTCAGCGGCTGCTGACGTCATTCCGGCGCATGCGCAGCGGAGGGTGTTCTCTTCCGCCCCTGCCATGGTGAAAGCCATTGTGGGGCGGAAGAAAAAGAGTGCCCCCACGGCACAGGCCCAGCCGGCGATCGGTGGGCCCAGATGGCGGGCCAGGCCACCGTGGGGGCACTCCCTGGGGTCAGATCGACCCCCCCCCCCCACAGGACCCCGGCACCCGTCCGAGCCGCCAAGCCCGCCTGCACCAGACGTGCTTTGATTCCCGCCGGCGGGAATGGCCTGTCAGCGGCGGGACTTCGGCCATCGCAGGCCGGAGAATCGCCACGGGGAGCCCACCAACCGGCACGGCGCGATTCCCGCCCCTGCCGATTCCCAGGTGCCGGAGAATTCGGGTCACAGCGGGAGCGGAATTGACGCTGGCCCCGGGCGATTGTTTCAAATCCAATATGACTCTTATACTGAACTGAAGAAAGATTCAACATCAGTAAGCAAGACCAACCTGATGGAAAATAAAGTGCTTTTTTATGCGTGTGCAACCCTTGATTAAAGTTAGGGTGAACCTTTAGATTGTTCTACTCTGGGCTCCATGCCTAAGGAATGATGCAAAAGTCTTGGAGATGGCTCATAAGAATTTGTGTGCAGTTTTGGTCTCTTTTTCTGAGGAAGGGTGTTCCTGCTCTCGAGGGAGTTCAGTGAAGAACTGATTCCAGGGATGGCAGGACTGTCATATGAGGAGAGATTGACTAGGTTATGGTTGTTCTCACTGGAGTTAAGAATGAGGGGGGAATCTCACAGAGACTTATAAAATTCCATCAGGACTAGACAGGGAAAATGCAGGGAAGATGTTCCCGATGGTGTGTGTGTGTCTAGAACCAGGGGTCGCAGTCTGAGGATTCAGGAAAAACCATTTCGGACAGAGATGAGGAGACATTGCTTCACCCAAAAGTGGTGAGTCTGTGGAATTCATTACCACAGAAAGTAGTTGATGCTAAAACATTGAATATATTCAAGGGGCGGCTAGATATAGCACTTGGAGCGAATGGGTTCAAAGGTTATGGGGAGAAAGCAGGGTTAGGCTATTGAGTTGGATGATCAGCAATGATCGTGATAAATGGCGGTGCAAGCTCAATGGGCCAAAAAGCCTCCTCCTGCTCCTATCATCTATGTATCTACATAAGAGATTCATCGGAATGGTTCCAGGGATAGGGGACTCTGGCTATGTGGGACACTCGAGAAACTGTGATTGTTTTCCTTAGAGTAGAGAAGGTTAAAGGGGAGATTTAATAGAAAGGTTCAGAAGTATGAATGGTTTTGAGAGAGTAACTGAAGAAAAAAAATTTCCATTGAGAGGACATTGGATAACCAGAAGGTCCAGGTTTAAGATCATTGACAAAAGAAGAGGCAGAATGGAGTAGGTCATTCATCTTCTTGCAGCATTGCACCTCTATCCTCATCTGGAGAGTGCTGGCAAGTACTAGTGCTGTCGTGTCTCAGGCGGGTTTGGTGATCTTGCTGGAGGATCTCCTGCCAGCCTGAGGATAGATTGTTCCCCTACTCTCCCCCATGGCATACAACATTCTGGTTAGGGGCTCCCTCCGTGAAACGTGAAGTTGGCTTTCTGGCTGTCATCCTCCTGCCTTGAATGAGAGCAAATGCGGTGGAGCCATTTAAACGCCTTCATTGAAGTGCTCAGATGACCCTGGGGCAGGTGAGTCAGATGCTTCATGCCACAAGTGCGGGGTTTTTCACGTGGGGAAAATTCTTTTATCGAAGTGCCTGAGAACAGGGGTCTGGATTACGCCACCGGGGGTCGGCAGCTTTCATAGCGGTTTTCACGCCAAAAGTGACATTTTGGGCAACTTCCACCCACCATGTTTCACACACGCACCTAGTGACCTGCATTTCAATCATGACTTTGAGATGCATTCAGGTGTCTTGCATCGTGCGACGCTCGTGGCAATAAGGATCAGGTTTTTTCAGGTACCACCATACCGTTTTTGGTGGGTGGGGTGTTAGAGGCAGGTAACTACCCACCAGACTGGTGGTAAGGCAGGAGTGCCAGGACTCCATTAGGGAGGGGAGATTCGGGGCATGAGAAATTTGCCTAAAGCAGGAGAAGTGGCTGCAGAACAAGGCCTGCACTATAGGTAAGAGTGGGGAAGGTTGCTCTCAGACTGGGGGGTGGGTGTAGGGGGGCTAGCACCCTCAGCAACAGGATGTGGAAAAGGATTCTTACAGATTACCATAAGTTATTTGGGGCCAGATTGGGAGGAGTGCTGAGTGAAGAAGCACCTCAGTTTACATTTCTGAGCTTGCCAGTACTGTACTTGTCCCAGTCCAGGGAGAATGAGGGCTGGCCAGGCCGATCTCAGTTTCTCTCAGCATGCTGTGCACCAGGAGAAAAACCTACTGAACCTAGAAGCATAGACCTCCAGTAACACTTCTAGGATTTAAAAAATTAAACGTTTATGTACAAAAAGAAAAAGAACTTAAGCAGACGAGGTTAACTTTACACGGTTAAACAGTCTTACAAAATACCCCAGCCCCACACCAGTGCGACCATAGCCCACTTGGTCAGAACATACAAATAATTTATTTGGCACCAAGTCCCTTATATGTTTTTAATGATAAAAATCCAGTAATATTACCCAAGACAAGAACCTCTGTTACTTCAATAAAGGTACAACCTCGCAACTCCTCAAACACTTGGGAAGCACAAAAATGTTAAGAAACACACTGCTTTCTGGCCTGACTGGATGGCTGCTTCATATTTCACACCTCCTCCCAGTGTCTCAGGACATCTCCACCACACAGCCACCATAACTCAGCTCAACATCTTTCCTCAAATATCCTTTTTCCCTTGCATCAGATACCATTGGCCTCAGCACCACTTTGAACTCAAACAAAACGTAATATACTTCCCCTGTTTACTTATGAAATCTTTGTACGTTGCAACATTCCCCGAAACTCCACTTTGAAATTTGTGCCTACCTTTCTCCTGATTAAAATTCTGAATCCCAACCTTTTTCCTTGTAAATCTAACTTCACCACAGCCTCTCATTACAAATTCCTGTACCGAGCACGTTTAGCTTTTTATCTCTCAGCTCTCACAGATAAGCTGTCTCTATTAACCACCTCCCAGTTTAATTAATCATGAACACACGCACACAAACACACAGCCTTCTTTACAGAATACCACCAAACTCCCAAAACATTTGTTTAAAAACATCCATCTCCACACAATGTAGGGAATCTGGAAAGTGAAGCAATGATGCCCATTCCAACGAGACTAATCCTGCAAAGTAGCGCTAATCAAACTCCTTGTTTTAACTCCTTGTTTGCATTTGATGAAGTCAAGGATGTGCCGGTTATTTGAGGGGGTAGAGGACATCTGGTAGTGGTGCAGGAGGAGCCCTGCTAACAATTTACATATGTTCTGGTCTTGCCCGAAGATGGAAAGGTTTTGGAGGTCATTTTCTAGCACCATGGCAGCTTTCTTATGTGTAGACATGGAGCCCGGTCCCCTGGAGCCATATTCGGGGTGTCGAACTGGCCGAAGTTGTAGACTTGTGGGGGCAGATATTTTGGCCTTCGCCTCACTGATTGCTTGCAGGCGGTTATGTTGGGGTGGAGCTTCGCCACCCTATTCCTCGGCCTGGCTTGGGGGTTTTAATGGAGTTCTTATCGCTGGAGGAGGTGAAATTTGCTGGGGGGGGGGGGGTTGCAAATTATAGGTTCTACAAGAGTTGGGGTTAGTTCATTTTGCATTTTGGAGAGCTGGCTACGTCAACCTTTAGAATGGTGGAGGTTTGATATGGTGTGTATGTTTCTCTATTAACTCTATATGGTGGTTAATAGAGAATTTGTAAAATGTTGAAGATTGGAATTAAAATATTTTAAAAAAAAAGATTTAACCCATTGCTCACAGCATGGAAATTCTCCAGAGTGATAACACACTCCTTAGAAATTGGGCGACGAAACAGGTTTCCGATGCATGCCACAATTATGGCACTAGATGGTTCAGTGAAGAAAGGTCACAGGCTCTCTCAAATAATCTGATTTCCGAATGAAACGTTTACCCTCAAGTTTATTCCAAAGAGTATAGTAGTAGAGTGAATGAGGATCCCATAATCTGGGTTGAAATCAGCACATACAAGTGTCTAGCGCAAGCAACGTCACAACAGTCGGTCAATAAATGAGGGTAGTGGGAGTGTTGGGGAGAGCACCTTGAAACGCACCACAAAATGACCACAGTGGTTAGAACTGCTGCCTCACAGTTCCGGGTTCAATTCCAGCCTCGGGTGACTGTCTGTGTGGAGTTTGTACTTTCTCGCCATGTCTGCGTAGCTGTCCTCCGGATGCTCCGGTTTCCTCCCACAGTCCAAAGATGTGCAAGTTTGGTGGATTGGCCATGCTAAATTGCCCCATAGTGTCGAAAAGGTTAGCGTGGAGGTGTGGGCGTAAGTAGGGTGCTCTTTCCAAGGGCCAGTGCAGACGCAATGGGCTGAATGGCCTCCTGCACTGTAGGGATTCTAAAAAAGAAAAAGTCCTTGAAACTACATTCACTAACAAGTCATGGACAGAAATAGGACCTGTGGAGACGGATGCTGAATGTTTCACCTCGGGCGGCACAGTGGTTAGCACAGTTGTTTCACAGCTCCAGGATCCCAGGTTCGAATCCCGGCTTGGTTCACTGTCTGTGCGGAGTTTGCACGTCCTCCCAGTGTCTGCGTGGGTTTCCTCCGGGTGCTCCGGTTTCCTCCCACAGTCCAAAGATGTGTGGGTTAGGTGGATTGACCATGATAAATTGCCCTTAGTTACCAAAAAAAAATGCTTGGGTGGGGTTACTGGGTTACAGGGATAGAGTGGGTGTGGAGTCAAATAGGGTGCTCTTTCCAAGGGCCGGTGCAGACTCGATGGGTCGAATGGCCTCCTTCTGCATTGTAAATTCTATGCTGCAGAGAGGAAAACATCAGGAAGATGGAGGCTGCCTGCATTACCACATATAGGCAAGAGTGAAGGGAAAGATTGCAATGTAGGTGCCAGGCTCACTAAAGGGAGGAGGAAAATCCTCAAGACCAAGGGATAGCAGAGCCCTCCATGTGCACAGAAGCTCTGAGAGACATTGTGCAGAAGTGCATTGCAAGACCCAAGGTACATGGAACTTACACGTCTTATCTGCAGATGAGGGAAAACCAATGTAGCTGAAGCCCCCACATGTCCAGGGATCTGGTGACGGACATTTTCCATATTCTCCAAGGGTTGGACAGGGATTGACTTCCATTTCCAGTGGCTGCATTAAACTTCCACACCAATGACCATAAGACCATATTATGTAGGAGCAGAAGACATTCGGCCATGAAATCTGTTCGACCATTCAATGAGATCATGACTGATCGGATATGATAATCCTTAACTCAACTTTCCTGCCTTACTCCAAAACGCTTAATTCCCTTGCTAATTAAATATCTGTCCATCTCAGTCTTGAACATATTTAATGACCCAGCCTCTACTGTTCTCTGTGGTAAAGAATTCCACAGATGCATTACCTTTTCAGAGAATTTCCTCCTCATCTCTGTCCAAAGTGGGCAACTCCTTACTCTGAGATTATGCCTTCTGGTTCTAGATTCCTCCTCAAGGGGAAACAACCTCTTGGCATCTACCCAGTCAAATCCCCTGAGAACCCTATATGTCTCAAAAAAGCTCGCCTCTCATTCTTCTGAACTCCAATGAGTACAGACATAACCTAATCGACCTTTTCTCGTAAGAAAATCCTTCCATACCCGGGATCAACAGAGTGAATCTTCTCTGGACTGCCAGTATATCTTTCCTTATATAAGGATACCAAAACTGTTCACAGTATTCCAGGTGTGGTCTAAGTAGTTTAGCAAGACTTTCCTATTTTCATATTCCATTCCCTTCGAAATAAAGGCCAACATTCCATTTTCCTTCCCTATTACCAGCTGAACTTACATTCCAGCTTTCTGTGATTTATGCATGAGGACTCCCAAATCCCTCTGTGCTGCAGCTTTCTGCAGTCATTTTCCATTTAAATAATATTCAGCTCCTTTAGTGTTCCTACCAAATTGCATAACTTCACATTTTCCTACATTATATTCCATCTGCTAACATTCTGCCCATTCATTAAACCCAGGCATTTTCAAAGTCGGGGGCACAACCGACTGTGTCGCGGGCAGCTGTCGGGAGGGTCGCGCCCTCCGCCCGTCAGTCACGGCGCTCCCGATTGCGCAAATTCATGTGCAACAGCCGCAGCAGCCGGCTTTTAACAATGCCATCTGCTGCGGCCTTTACATAGGCTGCGAGCCTATTTTAAAAATGCAGCCGCACTGCAAATGTGTGCCTGCTCGTCGGGGCGCATGCGCAGAGTTTTGAGCAGGCATACGCAGTGTGGCCGCATTTTTTTTTATACGCTCGCAGCCTTTGTGAAGGCCGCAGCAGCCGGCTTGTTAAAAGCCGTCTGCAAAATGTTTGGGAAGAATTATGTGATTGGTTGCTCTCTGAACTTTGATGCTGATGAAGTGATAGACTCTTACTCCAAGAATGGTCAGGATCTGGATGCCGCATTTGAGATTGAGAAAGACAGTCTCGCTGACAGAGCCTTATTTCCGCATGTTCTGTGCCACAATTGTGCTGTTGAGCTTAACTTTGGACAGGTGGAGACTTCATACTTTCCGACACCGGAAGGCTTCACCTTCATCCAACAGGTTCCATTGGAGGAGCGTGTACGAGGGCCAAAGGGACCGAAAATCATTTCCTTCATTTTGTCAGCAGCAAACAAGGTCGGCCGGCATGGGTTGCGAAGGTCGGCCGGCATGGGTCGCGAAGGTCGGCCGGCGTGGGTCACGAAGGTCGGCTGGCATGGGTCGCGAAAGTCGGCCGGCGTGGGTCACGAAGGTCGGCCGGCGTGGGTCACGAAGGTCGGCAGGCATGGGTCGCGAAGGTTGGCTGATTCGTAAAAATGGCTCCCCGGAAAAACAAAAGTTTGAAATACACTGATTTAACCTGTCTATATCTCTCTGTAGACTTTTTGTGTCATCTTCACCACTTGCCTCCCCAAGAACTAATAAAGAAAAACAAAATTTGGAAAATGACAGAGTCCATGATAAAGGATGCAATAGCAGAACATTTAGAAATACATAATATAATCAAGCAGAATGAATAGTTGCCTCCCCAACTATTTTTGTGCCATCTGCAAACTTGGCAATAGTGCATTCACGTATCTCGTCCATTAATATATGTTGTGAACAATTGTGGCCCCAGCTCTGATCTCTGTGGCACTTACCTTTAACTAGTTACAGGCACAACCTTTAACTAGTTACAGGTTGCCACCCTCATAATAATATAATAATAATAATAATCTTTGTTAGTGTCAAAAGAAGGCTTACATTAGCAATGAAGGTACTGTGAAAATGCCCTAGTCACCATACTCTGGCGCCTGTTCGGGTAAACAAAACCAATTCACCTAACAAACATGTCTTTCAAGACTTGTAGGAGGAAACCGGAACACCCGGAGGAAATCCGCGCAGGCACAGGGAGAACGTACAGACTCCGCAAAGAAAGTGACCCAAGCTGGGAATTGAACCCGGGACCCTGGCGCTGTGAAGCAACAGTGCTAACCATTGTGCTACTGTGCCACTCTGAAAATGTTCCTCTTATCACAACTCTCTGTAAGCCAGTCTTCTATCTATGCTAGCATAGGGCTTTTTTCTTATTCACGAGCCTTTCGCTGAGTATATCGAACGCTTTTCGGAAATCCAAGTATATTACATCTATTGGTTTCTCTTTCTCTATCCTGATTGTTACCACCTCATAAATTGGCCAGGCCTGATTTATCCTTCATGAAGCCAAGTTCATTCTGCTTGATTATATTATGTATTTCTAAATGTTCTGCTATGGACTCTGTCATTTTCCAAACTTTGTTTTTCTTTATTAATTCTTGGGATGTGGGCATCGCTGACTGAGCTGCCCATCCCTGAGGGCGTGTAAGAGTGAACCACATTGCTGTGGGGTCTGGAGTCACACGTAGGCCAGACTAGGTCAGGATCTCCTTCCCAAAAGGACATTAGTGAACCAGATGGGTTTTTACAACAATTTTTAATTCCATATTTTTATTGAATTCAAATTTCAACATCTGTCCTGATGGGATTCGAACCCGGGTTCCCAGATTCCTAGTCCAGTGACAATACCACTACTCCATTGCCCTCAATGTCAGAAGTTAAACTAACTGGTGTCTAGTTACCTGTTTTTTGTCTCCTTCCTTTTTTGAATAAAGGTGTTACATTGGCAGTTTTACAATCCTCTGGGACTTCTCCAGACTTTAAGGATTTTTGGACGATTACTACCAGTGCATCCACTATCTCTGTAGCTATTTCATTTAATATCCTCGGATGTAACTCACCGGGGCCTCTAGCCCCATTAATTTCCCTAGTACTCGAATGATAGTTTGTTGTATTTACTTACTCCCCCTTTTTCCCCTTGATTATTTAGTAATTTTGGAATACTATTAGTGTCTTCAACCATGAAGACTGGCGCAAAGTAATTATTTAACTCCTCTGCCACTTCCTAGTTCCCCATTATTATTTCCCCAGCCTTTGGGCCTATGTTTACTTTGGCCTCTTTCTACCTTTATATATATTTAAAGACATCCTTACTCTCCATTTTTAAACTACTTGCCAGTTTACTCTCATATTTTATCTTTTCCCTCTTCATTAAGTTTTGGTCATCTTTTGTTGGTTTTTAAAACTTTCCAATTCCTCTGGCTTACCATTAATCTTTTCCACATTTAATTTTTTTTCTTTCTTTCAGGTTAATACCACCCTTAACTTCTTTGGTTAGCCATGGATAATTTAACCTCTTCCTAGATTCTTCTTCCTCACTTGTACATAATTTTGTTGTAAGTCATGAGCTATTTTCATAAATGTCTGATAAACCATCCTTTCCCAGGCCATCCCAGCCAATACTGCCCTCATTCATTTGAATTACCCTTATTTAAATGTAGCACAGTAGTCTCTGACCCACGTTTCTCACTCTCAAACTGAATGCTAAATTCCAACATGTTACGGTCAGTGTCTCATGGGGGATCTTTTACTCTGAGTTTGTTCATTAAACGTGCCTTATTGCACATTACCAGATCCAAAATAGCCTGATCCTGGTTGGATCCACAACATTTTTTCCAGAAAACTGTCTGAAATACACTATGAATTCTTCCTCGTGGCTAACTGCCAATTTAATTTTCCCAATCCACAGGAGGACTGAAGTCACCCATGTTTGATGCAGAGTCTTTTTTATGTGCCATTAATATCTTCTGATTTATTCTCCATCCAAGATGTAGCTACTGCTTGGGGCCTATGGACCACTCCCATCAGTGGCTTATTCCCCTTGCTATTTCTTACCTCCACCCATATGAAGTCGACATCTTCCGATCCAAGATTATTTCTTGCAATTATACTTATTCCGTCTCGTACTAACAAAGCCAGCCCACAACCCATTGTCTGTCCTTATGAAAAATCACATGCTCTGAAGATTTAGTTCCCAGTTTTGATCTCTTTGTAACCAAGTCTCTGTAATGGCTATAAGATCAGTCCCATTAACATTAATTGCTGCAGTTAATTCATTTATTTAGTGCTGAGTACTATCTGCAGTTAAGAGCAATTTATTTGGGTTTTTTTTCAAACCATCACCCCCCCACGCACACACACGTTGGACTTATTTGCTGATTTTCTTTATGTTTGCACACCCTGCCCCTTCCCTTCACACTCTGGGTATTATCATCTAAGTAGCTGGCTTGCAATGCTGCCATATCCTTTTGCTTTGTAAGCCCACATATCTCCTCTCCAGAACCATCCCTCCCTCCATTCAGTTTAAAGCCCTCTCCACTGGTTGTGCCATTTGTAAGAAGACTGGTCCCAGCACAGTTCACTTTAGGATGTCCCAGTGGTACAGCCCTACTTTCTCCAGTACTAATGATGTCACAAACTGAAACCCTTTTCTCCCACACCAGTCTTTGAGCCACTTATTCATCTCTCTAATTTTATGTACCCTACATCACTCTGCACGTGGCTCAGCTAATAATACAGCGCTTATAACCTTGGAGGTTCTGTTGTCACGTTCAGTGCCTAGATCCTCAAACTCTCTATGCAAAATCTTTTACCTTATTCCACCTATTTTGTTGTTACCCATATTGTCCACGATCATGGGTTTCTCCCCCTCCCACTGCAAGTTCCTCTCCAGCCTGGAATGGATGTCCTGAATCCTGACACCGGGCAGGAAATGCATCCATCTGGACTCTGGCTCTTTTCTGCAGAGAACAGTGTCAATCCCCCTCACCATGCTTTCAACTATTACCATTGTTTTCTTTTGTGCTCCCCCCATTTAAATGGCTTCCGATACCACGGAGCCATAGTCAGGCAATTCATCCACCTCGCAGCCCCCACTCTCATCCAAACAAATTGAAAGAACATCAAATCAGTTGGACAATTGCAGAGGCTGACACTCCTGACCTGTGGGTCGCCTTACCTACTTCAGCTGCAGTCACACCCCTGACCACTTTCCATACCAGAAGACACTATCCTAAGGGGTGACCCCCTCCCTGATGTGTCACAGTGTCCGAAGCTAAGCCTCCAATTCAAAGACTCCGAGCCAAAATTCCTGATCCCAGATACTTACTGCACACGTGCTTGCCTTGGATCACAATGGTGTCCATGTGCTACCACATGCTTCAGCTTGGACACATCACTTGTCCTGCCATCCTTAACGTGCTTTAAATAATTTCTCTCTTAAATAATTTAATTATTTTTGGTGCTTTTTGTATATTTTGGGCTTAGAAGAGAACAGTCCTGATAAAACTTTAAATCTTAGAAATGGAATAAACCTCAAACACTTGCTAGATACTCACCGGATACAGCTGGCTACTCCTGCAGCGGGAGCAAGTCACTTTATAAACAGGTGACAAAGTTAGAAAGCAGAAAACAAAATAGCACCTCTTTCTTTCCCCTCTGCACCGAATTCCCACTTGGATTCAAATTCCCAAATATGCTCACACAGACTGTGGCTCTATCAGGATGTGGCCTCTCCGATTGCATGGAGCTCCTTCCAGGGTTCCACTGGGAACCTCTGCTGGATTTCTCAAACATCCATGCACAAATGCAGAATGAGGTAACAAACGCCCTTTTTGCCAAGGCCCATAATTACATCAACTTGGACAGAGACCAAGCAAGGTATTATGCCAGAGCACTGGGCTTTGCTGACATTGTTGGATTCCCTCAATTGCATGGTGCCATCAAGTGCACTCCTGTGACTATGAAAGACACTTACAGACACTAAAATACATAAACAGGCTCACCCAGTTTGCAACCACAAGAAACCTGTCCTGCAGGTTTGCGCCAGACACCCAGGAAGTGTCCACAACTCATATCTTTAATGGCAGATCCCGGATATCTTTGATGGATTACCCAGGACCCAGCGCTGGCTCCACAGATTCACAGGGTATCCCCAAAGGATGTGTCTGACGAGGTCTGTCCAACGGCTGGGACAATATGTATGTTGTAAGAATAATGAAGGGTTAACAATTTACTATAACTGCATCCAACCACTAGAAGGTGATCAAGCGCTTACACGTGGATCATGTGATACTTTTGATTTGGTAAGAAGGTTGTGAGGCAAGATAGAGAATAGTCGTGTTATCAGGAGTTCTGTAATTAGAATCATAGGTTTAGTGAATCTATAATCTTTTATATCTTAGCAAGCAAGTCTAATCTACTTAGTTGTAGTGTAAATAAATTAGCTTTGTTCAAAACTTAGCTTGATGTTCTTTGTGAGACACTGCACTTCAAAGCCATCCTCATTCAGAAAGCAAAGAACATCACAGCAGCCTCAGACTCCTGCAGGAAGAAGGTAAGACGAGGCTGAGGCCACTAGCTGGATATTGGTGGAGCACACCAAAGGGATCTTAAAGATGCAATTCCGGGCAGCAGGGTGGCACAGTGGGTTAGCCCTGCTGCCTCATGGCGCCGAGGTCCCAGGTTCGATCCCGGCCCTGGGTCGCTGTCTGTGTGGAGTTTGCACGTTCTTCCCATGTCTGCATGGGTTTCACCCCCACAACCCAGGGATGTGCAGGTTAGGTGAATTGGTCACGCTAAATTGCCCCTTAATTGGAAAAAATGAATTGGGTACTCTAAATTTTAAAAAAAAGATGCAATTCCGATGCCTGGACAGATCTGGCAGAGTACTCTAGTACAGTCCCATTGGATCGTGGCTTGCTGCTGCTGTACAACCTGGCGCTGCAAAGGGGGGAGGATTTGCCAGATTTTGTTTTTTAATTTGTTCATGGGATGTGGGCGTCGCTGGCTGAGGTTATTGCACATTAGAGGGTAGTCAAGAGTCAACTGCATTGCTGTGGAGCTGGAGTCACATATAGGCCAGACCAGCTAAGGATGGCAGATTTCCTTCCCTAAAAGGACATTAGTGAACCAGATGGGGTTTTCACAACAATCAACAATGGCTTCACGGTCATCATTAGACTTTTAATTCCAGATTTTTATTGAACAATACAAATTTCACCATCTGCTATGGTGGGATTCGAAGTGGGGTCGCCAGATCATTACCCTGTGTCATTAGACAGGCTTTGTCAAGGGCAGGCAGATAACAGCGAACATCAGGCACCTTGTTGTTGCACTCTCCCGCTATACGCCCTGCACGTCCCGACCCGGGTCCGGTGCAACATGGCCGCTGATCCACACCCTATAATTTTTGTGATCAAATTTCAAAACCCATCAGCTTCTGTACGGCCTTATCGGTCAGAGATGTTCCCTGTACCATACAGAGAACATATATCCCCCATTTCTCTGCTCTTCCACAGCCCCAAGTCTACACCCATTGAGATTATCATTATTGTTGTTATTTTTCCCAAAATGTATCAACTTACACTTCCTGACAGTGTCAAAAGTATGTCCAACAAAAGGAGAAATGACAGCCAAATCATCTTTTTTCCACTCCTCTGACTTCAAACCATGCATTTACATGCATCTGCCTCACCTACAAGAAAGGCTTCTAACTGACATAAGGACAAGGTGAATTGCAAAGTACTAAATCTCCTAATTTAATACTATTCTGTATTTCTATTTATGTTGCGATGATATCAACCTTTAGCCTTGGCCCATCAAGCTGAGAGGTTTAACACAATTTAACTTACATCTGAACTGTTGAATTGGGACCGGCCCTGCAGCAACGGGCAATAGTAACAGGTTTAATTAAAGACTGGCATTGAATCATTTGGTTTCAGTGTTGAGAAAAACAATCAGCTCTGAAAAAGAAAACATCTGAGTATAGATCATCCTTTCAAATTGGGACTTCTGCAGAACAGAAGATTGACTGGTATTGAGTGGAACTGAATCAAAGGCAGACCTATAATTAAAAGTTTCACTTGGTGGAATAGCAATTAAATGCAGCAGGAGAGAAATTGCCAACAAGATAAAGGAGTTTAGAAGTTGTACAGGTCTATAGAAAACAGTCACAAACTGTGGAAACCATAATGATTGATGAGGGATGAGTCAATTCTATTATCTTAAATAAAAATATATTTTAACTTTAGATAATTAAGCGAGGAGTGGTTGGATTTGTAAAGGCCAAAGATACTGAACTCAGAATGGTATCATGTTTATTACCCACCCCCTAACAAATAGTTAGTATCCAGTTTGCACGGTTACAAATTCCTACTCACTGGCTGTGAAGATGATAATAATCGGAAGTCGATCTTTGAAATCTTGCTGTGAAGCATTGTCGAAGCAAGTGTTTCAAACTACCTGGCTGTTTCAATTTCCTGTCTTGGAAGTAGATCTTGTACGGTTGAGCATCTGACCTTTTATGTGTAATGTGTAAGTATTATTGCAGGTGCTGTATACTTAACACATCTGATTAGAACCGTATTAATTTGAGAGAGTGTGGTGATTATCCCTTTAAGGGCAACACAGCAGAGTAAGGGTCACGTGGCTTGGGTAACCAATCGGGATTCAGAGTAGGGAATCACCCCATGGTGAGGCAGGCTCCCAGACATTTTGAGTGCGATCTACAGCCATGCAGCTGCTGTATAACTCTTAATAAATACCTTTTGTGTTCACCAATGAAGCCTGTGAAAGTGTATCTTTAAATCTGGAGATGAAGATAAATTATTCTGAAACTGCCTTTGGCCCAACACCTGTGATTATCCTGTTTTAATCGAAGCCTAAAAAAAACAGAATGCCTCTCTTTGGGCAAATAGACCCATTTGGCAATTCCACGGGAGGACTAGACACAATACATAGAACGCCTTGGGTATTATTTCCAAGCAAACAAAATAGGTGAGGATGCAAAGTGCAAAGTATTTCTCCGAAGGGTTTGTGAAACTCAGACCTATAACCTTACTCGCAGTCTTACAGCCTCGATCGTGTCCCACTCCCAAATCATTCAGTAAGCTTGTGGATTTAGTGAAGGCTCAACTGAAACCTCAACCATCAGTCATGCTCCAGAGAATCACATTTAATTTGAGGATGAGAGCCCCAGGTGAATTGATCGCGGCTTATTTTGTTAAACTGAAGCAATTATCACAGTATTGCGATTTTGGAACCAGCCTAAATGACATGTTATGGAATAGGTTGGTCTGTGGCAAGAACAATGACGCCATTCAACGCAGATCGTTTGCAGAGGTTGACATTATGAGAAATAGAGATTGTGCAGGCCATGAAAAATGCTGAAAAGGTGCACAAGGTGCAGAGCACACAAAATGGCAGAAGTTGCCACCAGACACGGGGAGAATGTGCAAGCTACATGGGTAGTGCTCGGTGCCATGAGGCAGCGTGCTAAACGCCGTGCCACCATGCCGCAGAATAATTCTTATTAATAAATACCTTTTGTGTTCTCTAATGAAGTCTGTGAAAGTGCATCGTTACAAGGAGTTAATTAAAAAATAAACATCCTTCGTCTAACACTGGCTTCAGGATCGGAAGCAATTAAATAGCGGTGTTAAATCAACTGGCCTCGATAAATACAGCGACTCAATAGTAACAGAATACTATGGTGTGTATTTTGTGAGTATAATACTTCTCTTTATCAATCAGTGCATCATCTGACTGACAGTAAGTAACATCATTTACAAGTCACAGGTTAGTGGCTGAATGAGAATTAGGAAAGCTGAACAGTGGATCTCTCCAGGAGAAGAAATTTCCAGTCACATCCACCCCAAACCTGAAAATTCCCACCTGATATCAATGGACCTTTCAGTGGTCCATCAGATTTTCTCTCCCACCCGTGACAATTCTGGCAGTGGGCGGGACTGCAACGTTTACCCCAATAGTTGATCTGAAGCAAAGTGTCAGCCATGGCTCGGTGAGTAGTCTCCAGCCAACAACAAATAAAACGGGTTTCCTCGACATTATAATATTTCATGTTTCTGGGATCTTGCTGTGCACAGCTTGGTTGTCATGTTCCCTGCATTACGGTATAATTTACAAACCTGTTTAACTCCAATGGGGTTTTAAGCCTACAAAGGTTGATGAGCATTTGAAAAAATCTCACAGGCTACCCCAGGAATGGTGTCCGGAGCATGGTAATTCCCAAGCCTCTGTTAAAGCCTGGACACTAACTTCCCATCCATGTTCAGAAAGCAATGGAAAATGCTTCATCTGGAGGCTGCACACCACCACTGGGTAGGTGACAGGATTGACAGCTGGGTTGTTCCCCAAGGGTCCCATAATCTGGGGCGAAATTCTCCCCTACCCAGCGGGGCGGGGGGTCCCGGCGTAGCGGAGTGGCACTAACCACTCCGGCGTCGGGCCTCCCCAAAGGTGCGTAACTCTCCGCACCTTTAGGGGCTAGGCCCCCGGCGGAGTGGCCCCCGCACCGCCGACTGCCACGCCGGCCGGTGTCGGGGTTGGCCGAAAGGCCGTCGCCGGTCGGCGTGCGTCCGCGCATGCGCCGGAGCGTCGGCGGCCGCTGACGTCACCATCGGCGCATGCGCGGTGGAGGGGGTCTCTTCCACCTCCGCCCTAGTGGAGGTCGTGGCGGAATAAAAAGAGTGCCCCCACGGCACAGGCCCGCCCGCCGATCGGTGGGCCCCGATCGCGGGCCAAGCCACTGTGGGGGCACCCCATGGGGTCCGATCGCCCCGCGCCCCCTCAGGACCCCGGGGGCCTGCCAGCACAGAGGTGGTTTAAACCACGTCTGTGCAAGAGGCCTAACAGCGGCGGGACTTCGGCCCATCGCGGGCCAGAGAATCGCCGCGTGGGGCCTGCCGATCGGCAGGGCATGATTCCCGCTTATGCCAATTCCCGGGTGGCGGAGAATTCCGCACCTGGAGCGGATAGAGTGTGTGAGTTCACAGCAGGGAAGCTCTAAGCTCACGGAGCTGAGGATCCCGTCCCCGGTCACTGTCCGTGTGGAGTTTTCACATTCTCCCCATGTCAGCGTGGGTCTCACACCCACAATCCAAAACGATGTGCAGGTTAGATGAATTGGCCACTCTAAAATTGCCCCTTAATTGGAAAAAAAAAATTGGATACTCTAAATTTAAAAAAAGGGAAGCTCTAAGCTTTCCAATTGGGGTCCAGATGAGGACTCCTTTTTGTGAAGTCCTTCGGATAGAAACAGTTACATATTCAGTCTGGAATTAAAATTACATGAGCTCTTAAACATTGATCCTTTGCTATCTCTTCCTAGCAGACTCCCTATGCTTGTACATGTGTATATGAGTCTTGAGAAGAAAACATGCACAACACAATTTTCAACACACTACACTCCTCCTGGTGCCACAATGGGAGTTTAAAAAAAAACAACTTAACTCTTCGGGCCACTTCTCGTCCCACTCATCTTTGTTATTGGGTTGGGCCCATTCAGATCGGCGAGTAAAAATTGCAGTCAGGTCCCGTGACATCATCTGAGTCCGATGTGAACATGTCAAAAAGGACCCCAACTTCTGGAGGCTGCGTTAACTGCCTGCTGAGAGGGACAGGTGCACGGCATGGTGGGTAAACACCTTGAGTGGATTTGACTCAAATTAAGATTCTAATCCTAATTCAATTAGTTTGGCTTCCATCAAGCCCACAGGGTTCAAATTAAAGCCAGATTTGCAAAGAACTTCATTGCCTGTGACCTGTTCTTGGCTGAAAGGCTCAGGTTGTACAGATAAACTTTATGTATTACGTATCCCAAAGTCTTTGTATGACCTACAAAAGTTACATTCCAACAGGCACTAAGCCTGAACCGCAGTTGGTAAAGCTTTTCCTAAACAAGGAGTTTTATTGTACCCATGCTGGCAATTAATCCTGTATGTACTAAATGTGAGCATGACAAGAAAATAATTTGAATTTTTTAACAAACAGTAAAACAAATTGCCCTGGAGTGTTCGTTATTAAACATTTATTGGACAATATTAAACTTTAACACAGTGCTCCCAGCTATGATGGACAATTCTGTTGCCCATGTTAGGAAATCCAAAGTCTTAATAACTTATTAGGGTCAATTATCATCCATCATTGCTCACTAGAGGTACTGCCAAATATTCATTAAACACTGGCCTACTTTCTATTATTCTCTGCTTCTTGTTTATGTTTATTTGTTTCAAATCAAAAGGATCCAACAATGAGGTCGTGGATGTGATGACACAAAGTCTGGATTTCAATTACAAAGCGTGTTTTTTGGGGGAGGTGAAGGCGCAATAACCTGTGGGTCTGTTTTTGTGAAGACAGAGGAGCTTGTATTCGCCAAACTTTTACTCATTTTGTTCTCAATGCAATTTGTTTCCTAATAAATAAAAGGGTAGTCACATGAACATTTTTGGATTGTAGCGGGGGTGTGGGGGGGTGGAATTGGTCTTGGGTGATGGGGCAGAACAAGCGGCGGTAAGAGGCGCTGAAGTCATCAGAAAATAAGTTGGTCAGAGAGTGAACCAACAACTTGCAGCACCCGTTGACGTGGCCAAATATCCCAAGGTGCTTCACAGGGTCACCATCAAACCAAATTTGATAACAGGCTAAAGGAGGAGATACTAAAATAGGAGCTGAACCAAAGCAGTCATTTTTATACAGCATCATAAAGGTGTAGAAGGGAAGAAGGGTGGGGTTTATGGAGGGAATTCCAGGGGTTCATGGCTTTGATGGCTTCCAATGGTGATGGGTGATGCGACCATCAATTCACTCAGAGACACGAGTTGGAGTAAACTGTGGCTTTAATAGGCTTACAACTGAGCCTGCCTGTGACTGTGCTGAACTGAGGGCGGACTCGCAGGACCGCAGCACTTATACTTCCTGATGGGGGCAGAGCCAAGGGCAGAGCCCTGTACATGCTCCTCATCTCCCCCTGTGGGCAGAGCCGCGCAACAGCTCACAGATGGAGCCCACAGGGACACAGTAATGTAGTGTGAATTATAGTGGTT